>NC_139949.1:5000-630000 GCF_963454915.1 Gymnoscopelus microlampas | reverse complement strand
GCTAATCACAGCTTATGGAAGTTTCGAAGTAGTTCACACGTCTATTTACCAATAGATATGTCACACTTAATCAGTATTCACATTCCACGTACATCACCAGCGCAATAGAGATGCGATGTATGGCTCTTTTAAGGGATCCGGATATTGGCGATCCGCTCCTTTCACAGAGCCGTTCAAAAGACTGGCTCATTTATGGCTCATTTTGTATATTTATTATTTGTTTAAAAAACATATATAAATGTATAGTATATATACAATTTGAATCCTGCGCCATGTCGGTTGTCAGTATGTTGTATATACGTTGCATCACTCCGAATATGGACACAACGCCAGTGTGACGTAATCTCACGACAGCATGACATCACGCATGACATCACATCCTACCTATAAATTCTAGGATGCCGTCAGATCGCACCAGTTCGACGGCTTCCATAGTGGGTTTTGGTCATTGGAGAGGTGATGCACGTCACCTCTTTCTGAAGTGGGTACTTTCAAAGCCTGCCGTGGATTTAGGAGAGCACAAAACTCTCTCTCACACTGTGAGGTGCCTGTAAGGTGGCACTGCAAAGTGAACGACGCGTCACGCTAGACGTAGCGGCCCGAACTTCTAGTATTATATAAATATGATATACAGTACTTGATGTTATATCATATTATATACAATAATACAACATATAACATTATAATAATATGTTACTATATTTAAAAATCTATCATAATATAATAGATTACATCATCATTAATACAATATTTATTATATTATAATATATCATATACATCATAATACATATTATAATATATAAAATTATAATATAACATTTTATTACAATAATTAATATAATATATCTCTGCTGTCCAGCAGCAACCAGCTAACTCCAAAACGCTCATTTTTCAGGAAATGAAACAACAAAATATATGTTTTTCAGGATATGAAGAAAACTTATATTTTTAAAACAAAGCAGTACAGCCTCATCAAAGTTGGTATAGTGACTTTATATATTGTCATATACTTGCATGTGTCATTATATTATCACCACTTTACCCAAATCCAGCTCAAGTGGAGTTAGGAGTTTTGTCCGAACACAAATCCAGCGCAAGTGGAGTTAAGAGTCCGAACAGTTGACAATAGCTCCAATCGCTGCTGAGGGAGAGGTTTCAAATGGGGCTAAATTCCTAAAAGCTAACAATGGATCTCCAAGCTCACAATGCATCACAACGTGTGAATTAATGCCCTGACGCTTCATGACACTTACTATATAGGCCTACAATAATAAACAGGACTTATATAAATATAATATAAATATTACAATAACGTCTGCAAAGAGGGGTTCACAGAGTTGGAGTTTGCGTAGAACTAGCGAGAGAAATGCTCTGAACTCATTCCTTGTCACATTGCCTCCTCATTAAATAATTCATAGATTTTAGAAATAGAATTACTTGTTTTCATAACATTAGCGTCAGTGCTAAGTTTAATAAACAGGTACACTGCATAGTTTTAACAGACTACGGGGAGAAAAACCCTGCCGTTTAGTTTGTTTATGTGTTGCTCCTCGTCTGTCTGTGTTCGCTCACTGCGCAGTGCGCTCTGCACTGTGCTGTGCAACGGCAGCAGGAGAGGAGAGGGGGGGGGGGGGGGGGGGTTGCGTGGTTTTGACGGACAGTTTGAGGATCCAATGGAGTTGGGAGGTTTTGTCAGAGGCGCTTTTTAATACTTTTCATTGGTTCCATTTTTTTTAAACACAGACGTAAAGGGTGTTCAATACCGTTGATTTATGAGAAAAAAATAAGCTGAAAATGGAGTTAGCTGGTTCCTGCTAAAAAGCGACGATATAAAAAATGTATATATAAGATATAACATATGCATAGTATATAACATATCCCTCCCTTAAAAGAGCCATAAATCCCATCTCTACTTAAGATTTTGTGACAATGACATTGGTTGACGTACAACGTAATAATACCCTTGACTTTACGTTTGCCAGTAACAGGTTCATCAAAAGATTTTTATTTGTATGTGAAACTACATTGGGCATATTTGCATATATTTATATAAATTATATAAACATATAAATTATTTCTTTTCACTTGCTAATATCATTTGCTTCCACGCATTTCACTCGTTTCCATTTCCTATCCACTCATCTGCACTACCATAATTTGCTCACATTTAATACATTCCCAAACTATGTTATAACTACCCAATGCCAACCACATCAATCACCTACATAGCAGAAATCACACGCATCACCACATGCCATAATATGGCCTGCCCTCACAAACCCGCATCCCACAAACATCCAGCCAATGCCAACTCATCGTTCACCATGACATATATGTCATTCATTCTTGTTAAGTGTTGTTATCCTAAAGTACTTACCTGGTTAATCTCGAACATGTGTGTAGCATGTGAAGGAAAATGTGTTATTATAGGGGACCTTCTTCTTTAAAAAAGGTGGCGTAGTCTGCAATCAATCATTTTATACAATCGGTATTCACAAAAATTACACACTCTGCACATTAACGTGCAACTGATATGTTATTGTTTTGAATCTAATGTGAATAAATAAAGGGAGTAAAAGGTGCATTACTTAACCAGCAAACTGGCAAGTTAAATGTGACTTTGTTGGCCACTGTCACACATTGCTTTGAACCAAGGACAGATTTCTGGCCTGTGAGTGCATTGGTGTGAGGAATCGTGTGCTTACTGTTGAAAAGTATTTTTTTTGTCCATCAACACCCATACATATTTTGAGAAAGATCCACACAGAAAATAATGTGTGAGGTTGACCAATGTCGTCTTAACAGCAGCATTATAGGTTCTCATGAGGTCTCAGGTTTCAGTATGCCATAGTATTGCCATTCTCTTTTAAGAGCTCGAGTTTGGTCATTTAGCCAGGTTGAAACTGTGTTGCACAAGTTTCAGGCCGGTTTACAAATCTAAAACTAGTAGCTTTGATGGGTGAAGCGTGAATCCCGAGTGTCGACCTCTAGGCTCTGGCCCCAGTCAACTGGTGACAACTGGACATACCTGCAATACTTTAATCCACAGAAAATGAAGAGATGCTAATTGTTTGAGCTATAATAGTTCACCAAATTCACCAAACTTAGCCATTAATGGAGGGTAATCAACTTTTCACCAACTTTGATTCATGATAGATGATACATGTTTGCATCTATGACTTGATTACAACTTAAAAATGTATTTGGTAGCAAACCTCTTCTGCCAACAAAGTTCAAGTTCAAGTTTTATTTGAAAACATCATAGCATAACAATATGAATTATGATGTTTCTGACAGTAAAATAATTGAATAAAAAAAACAAGAGGATAAAAAAAAAACAAGAACAAGACAAGAGGACCACTCTATTAAATACCAAAACTAAAACTAATCATCAGTCAAACATCTAACAACAATAAAATGTCTCTATTTCTTATGATAAAGTGTGTAGGCTCTTGGGAGGAAAGTCATCTGGTGCCTTTGCGTGTTGCTCACAGGTTGTGTGAGTGTCCTGCCATTCCTTAAGTTGTAGCGACTCGTATTTGCAGACAGCCTCTGAATCATTGGACTGGTCCCTTCAGTCAGCATTCGGTTGAATTCTCTTAGAGTGGCCTCCTCTCTCCTGGTCTCCAGAGTAGGGAAGGAATTAGTTGGTATCCCAATGATGCGGCAGCACCTTCTCTGTAGACATTCCAGTTCCTGGATCAGGTATTTTGGAAGGCCGCCCCAGACAGGTGAAGCATATTCCAGCACAGGTCTGATGAAGGTCACGTATACCTGGGTCAGCACATCTGGAGGGAGCTGCGCTCGTTTGGCCACACTCAGATAATGGACCCTTGGTTGAGCCTTCTTTAACATGAACTGAACTTGTGCGTCCCATTTCAGGTCAGAGGAGAGCTGTATTCCAAGGAGCTTGAATGTATCCACCCTTTCTATTGCCTGGTTGTTCAAAACAATAGGAGGAGGTGTTGGTCTGTTTTGAGGCTCCCTGAGACTGATAACCATGTCCTTTGTTTTTCCAGCATTGGCGGCTAGGCAGTAGGTCTGACCCCAGGCTGTAACTGCATCAACAGCTGCTTGCATCTGTCCTGGAAGGGAGCCCATGAGATGTTCAGTGAGAGTCAAATCATCTGCATATTTAATTGGCTCAACACTAGTTGGCAACAGGTGATCGAGAAAGTTCATACAGAGAACAAAGAGGAGAGGGGATAGGACCCCACCTTGAGGGACGCCAGCTAAAACTGCCTGCGGTTTAGAAAAATGGTTTCCCCATTTGACTGTTTGCCTCCTATCCTCTAAATAACTCTGCACTGTTAGCCAAATGTTTTTCGATGCACCAAGCATTTTCAGTGAATGAAGAAGATGACCATGGTTGATTGTGTCAAACGCACGAGTAAAGTCAATGTATGTGACGTGCACATCATATTTTGGCTTTCCATCAACAGCATCATGCCAGCTTTGCAGAATGTGCAGTAGGGCTGACACAGTAGATCTGTTCTTCATGAACCCATGCTGTGAAGCAAATATAGACGTTTCAGTTTTTTGCAGAAGTTGGTTCTTCAGGATACCCTCGAACACTTTACCAACACAACTCAAAAGAGAGATCTGCCTGTAGTCCTGTGGGAACCTTGGTTTACTGCATTTAGGAACTGCACAGACTAAAGAGTCTTTCCACTGGGTATGGAAATGTCCTTCTTTGAGACAAGCATTAAACAGATGAGTAAGCACTGGGGCAAGCTGCCTTTTTCCCATCGACTCTACGAAGAAGAGTCTTCACCTGCCCAATGCTATAAATGACAGTTGTACTTGGTAGGTTGCTGCCATCATCAACCAGTAGGGGGCGAGGTGTAATATTCTCCCACACAGAGGAGAAGTGGAGACTCAGAGTTTCACATTCCTCCCCAGTCTTTGTGTGTTCCACATGGGATTCTGCAGCGCCCATCAGCTTTTTGATGGACTTGAACCAGTTGCCACTGTCATTGTTCCTCAGATGAGAAACTTCATCCTCATAATACCTCCTCTTTGCATTCTGGATCAAATAGGCCACTTTGGAGCGTAGCCTCTTGAACTCAGTTTTATCCTCAGATTTAAAGGCTCTTTGTCTATCAACTATAAGTTGCTTTATTTGTGGTGTCATCCATGGCTTATCCACCGATGTAATTGTACTCCTTTTAATAGGCAGCACTGTATTGAGGATAGGATTGAAAACATCATAAAATATATCAACCTTTTTTTGAGCCAGAGGTGCCTCATAGACTGGACCATAATCAGCGGTGTTCAAGTGAAGGCCTAGCAGCCTCTTGCTTTCTATGGTGCAGCGCCTACGAAAAACTGGGCTTACTGGTACGTGGGGCCATTTTTCAGCTGTCAGGAGTATAGCTTGGTGGTCAGAACCACCCACTGGGGGTAAATGAACTGGGTCTGAGTACAGGCCTTTAATGTTAGTAATAATAGAGTCAAGTTGATTGAGGCCTCTTGTTGGTTTGGACACTATTTGTTTCAGATGAAACTGGGAGCATAGTGGGCCAAGTTTCAAGGTGTTTGTGTCACCTAGGATCACAATGCCTGGCAGACTGTACCTATTTTGAATAGTGCCTAAACAGTTCTTGAGATACTCCAGAACCTGAGCATCAGGTCGAGCCTCCTTAGAAGATTTTGGAGCGTTATAAAGAACAGCAGTCACTAAACAATTTATGCCACGTGGCAGCCGGGCTGGCCTCATCCACATCCATAGACATTCAAAGTGATCATCCTCAAGGTCCAGCAGCCGTTGATGTTGAATATTGTCTTTTATGTACAAGGCTACACCTCCAGCATAGTTGACTCTGTCATTTCTGTGCAGACTATGGCCCTGAAGACTGACTATAGAGTCTGGAACAGTTTCCTTTAACCAGGTTTCGGTCACAGCTACAATTGCAACTTCATTAATTTGAGTCACAGTCTGCAATTCATCAACTTTATGTTTAAGCGATCTAATGTTACACAATAGAAAGTTAGGAAGCATGTCCTTAGCTGATTTAACAGTACTATTCTTGAACATCACCATGGTTCGATCAGGGTAAACCAAGCACCGTGATTGAATAGGGCGTGGAGTCTTAGACTGCTTTATACGTTCACAGTCCAGCACAGGTATCCTCAGTGTGGTTTTCTGTCCTCCTCTGCAACCTCTTACATGTCTTAACAGTCCATGCTTAGCCAGTGTCCATTTAAGCTTCTGTAAACTAATACAATCAGTCCTTGAGTTACATAATTTCATAAGCTCTGTTCTGCTTATCATTATATCAACACAAGCTACAATGCAGTAATCAGAAGAAATAGACAAACACTATATAACTATGACAAAATAAATAAATAATATACATTTACACAGTGATCATAAAAAGAGCGGCCTCAAATTCAGTTTAAAACAGCAGCCAAACAAGGGCGCTAAATCACAACAATAGACAAATCATTCACAGGACTGGAGGTAAACAAGATGGTGCCCATGCATTTTCAGTTACTGAATAACAGCAGTGGTTTACAAAGCAACCGTGTAGAAAAAAGCAATAATATTGCAGTTGACAGTTAGCAAGGACTATAATAAAAAGACCCTGCACACCGCAAATACACGGATGGTTGGTAGAATCTATGATATTTTACAGATTACCAGGTCTGCAAGGGAACACCAAACAAAACCGGCAGCCATCTTGTCTCCTCCATCCATGGTGTTAACAAAGTTATCAGCAATCAAATATATTCCTATACATTTATTGTTTTAAAAAACAGAGAGAAAATGTATTGTTGTTGTTTCTACGTCTTGGTGGCACCTCGACCCATGATGGATTTCTTAGTGTTTTTCTCAGGTTTCAAAAGGATGATATAACACTTTGGTCCAAACAGTGCCACCAAAAGGCCAAAACTAGATGCTAAAATAGCAAATACCTCCACTACATCTGCATATTTGCCTGGAGAGCTGATATATGCTGGGATGAAGGCTATCCACACGGCACAGAAGATCAACATGCTGAAAGTGATTAACTTGGCTTCGTTGAAGTTGCCTGGAAGATTCCTTGCCATAAATGCTAGTAGGAAGCTTATGAGTGCCAGTAACCCAATATAACCTAACAACACCGCAAAACCAACTGTTGATCCCACCGCACACTCATAGACTATCTTATCACTGTGGTATTGTGTGTTTTTATGAGGAGTTGGTGAGGCAGACACGAGCCAGGCTGTGCAGATTGTCGCCTGGACACAAGTAAGAACCAGAACTGTTCCTCTCTGCTGCATAGCACCAAAATACTTCATAATATCTGCACCCCCAGGCTTGGAGGCCTTGAACACAGCCAGCACCACCATAGTCTTTACCAGGATACACGACACACACAGCACAAAGCTAATCCCAAATGCTGCATGCCTCAGCTGACAAGTCCAGAGCCTGGGACGTCCAATGAACAGAAGTGAGCACAAGAAACATAGTTTGAGTGACAACAAGAGAAGGAAGCTGAGTTCTGAGTTGTTGGCGCGTACCATGGGTGTGCTTCGATGATAGATGAAGATTCCCAGGACAATGGCACAGATAACTGTACCTAGCAATGAGATGATTGTCAAGGAGATACCCAGGGCCTCATGGTAGGAGAGGAACTCCATGCTCTTAGGGACACAGTGGTCACGCTGGGGATTGGACCAGAAGTCCTCTGGACAACTGGTGCACTCTGTAGAGTCTACCAAACAGGAGAAGATTAAAGTTACAAAAAGGAGAAGATTAAAGGTCAGCCTAAAGATAATCACCTACATACATAATTTAGACCCACCAGTCTTATTGCTGATCTCTCCCTCAGAGCAAGCAATGCAGTCAAAGCAGCAGACAGGTTCTCCTTTTCTTCTGGCCACACGGGTTCCAGGGGAACAGCTCTCACTGCACACTGACCGAGGAGGCTACAGAGGGAAGTAAATGATCAATTCCGGTCTAAACTCAATTACATTCACATCATGAGCTCGGTATTAGCTATTTTAGAAAGCCAAAGTTACCTTTGTGGATTCAAAGCTCCAGAAGATTCTGTCTTCATCAAGGATGAGTTCTTCACCTGTGGCTGTTTTCTTGACCACACCTACATTGTGAACATTTGTGCTTCCATCAGGGAGCCACACCCAGCTCAAGACATCACAGATTGGTATGGCATTACCATTCTCATCAAATGATACTTGATCTCCAAATGATGTTGTGAAGTTGACTTTTTCCAGGTAATACACAAGCTAAAAATGTTGATGAGCAAACTTATGAAAAGCAAGAGACTTTTAAGAACCTACTGTATACAAGATACACAATAGTGACATTGACAGGACTGTTGACGTATTAACTACACCCTTGCAGTATTTCTAACACAATATCAACATAACATTTTGTCCCAAACTTCTGTGCATTGGGAACTGGAAGGGGGCGGGCCTCTGGGTCTCAAAAAGCATCTACACATGCATCTACTTCATCCCCACATTATACACATAAATGCCACATTGATCCACTTTGGTCCACACCGGCATATTGGTAGGCACAACTTGCCATAGCGCCACACGAAATATGCAGAAGTTGTATATAAGTAGACAGTCAGTCAGACAGACAGACAGACAGACAGACAGACAGACAGACAGACAGACAGACAGACAGACAGACAGACAGACAGACAGACAGACAGACAGACAGACAGACAGACAGACAGGCAGACCTCCTGACTCGTTTTTTTTTGTAATGATATTCGAACTGTGGTGCCACTATATATGTCTATGAATTGAATACCAAGGCCCTCATTGGAAACAAGTCCGCAAGGACTTTTATGAACGGACCTGTTAGACAAAGTACTTTAAATGTAACTGTGCTGTTTTACATTTTTTGCCAAATAAAATATTCAATCAATCAATCAAACCCAACTGTTATATCCGGAGATAAACGCACACTACTAGGGAGGTGAGCTTAAACATGTCCGTCTTTACTCAGTGTGAAACACGTACGCCGGCAGCCGGTAACCAGTGCACAATAACAACGTACTCATTTACGGCAGCATTAATTTATGTACCTTTCTGTCGTACACCACCAGTGTCGTAAACGTATCACAGACCGGAGCCAACAGCACACTCATACACAACATCCCCCCCCCCATAGAAAACCATCCCCCAGTGACAGAACAATACCCCCATGTCTTATGCATTCAGAAATCAGTAACATAGTCCTTAAGGTAATCCGGTCGAGCCCGGTCTCGAGGGGGCACCGTGGGGCAAGTCCATATCACCTAGTCAAAGTCAGTGTTAGCCCACATACCTGCGGCAGCAGGCGGTGTCAAGGGCATGGGGCATGGACCAGAAAGACTGCAGCTTGTGGCCCGGGTGAGGGCGGCGGACTCGGCTTCATCTGACGTTGGCGGTTGCGGACCCTATTGCGCCCTCGAACTGGAGGTGACACCGCCACGGAAGGCCTCAGCCGATCCAAAGGCAGCTGCAACTCCCGTCCCAACATCAGGAATGCCGGGGAGTAACCGGTAGTGGAATGCTGTGAGGCTCTGTAATGCGGAAGCGTGCGGTGAAGAGCTGTAGAGAAGGAGAAGCCATCTGCCAGGTGAGCTCTGATGCCGTTCTTCAGTCTGGTTAAATCTTTCCACCCCCCCGTTGGCCTCAGGGTGGCAGAATGCTGTACGGATGTGGGTAACCGACCCAGTGGAGGGCACGTCAGGCCATTTAGAATGAAGGTCGTACACCACCACCATGAAACGCTGGTGGTGTGGGACTGCATGGAGCTCCCCACAGATGTCAAGCTGGAGGTGCTCCCAGGGCTTGGCTGGCCAGTGCAGCGGTTGCAGCGGTTGCATCGGTTGTATCGGTTGCACTGGTTGCAGCGGTTGCAGCGGCGGCGGGGCGGGTGGCCCGGTTGTGCCACTGAGAAGGTATAGTCCCTCACTATTGCCTCAATGTCCCTGTCAATGCCAGGTCACCACGCCAGGTCATGCAGCGCTGCTTCACCCTCACAATGCCCAGATGACCCTTTTGGGCCATGGTCAGTATACGTGGTCGCAGGCAGTCAGGCACCACGGTGCAGAGCCCGCGGGCAATGCAGACGTCGTTCCAGCAGGACAGCTCGTCCTTGATCCGGTGAAAGGGGTCTGGGACCTTTGTGGGCCACCCCGAGCGGATAAAAGTGCGGAACTGGGAGAGCACCGAGTCCTGTTCTGAGGCTGTCTGGAGCTCTTGGAGTGAGACTGTAGACTGGAGCATTAGGATGAGGCCCTGCTCAGCGGAGTCAGGACCAGGATCTGGAGAAGGGCCGGGGGTGGCCCGTGACAGTAGGTCTGCTTCTACGTTCTCTGGAATAAACTGCAGGGTGAAATTATACTGCCGCTCCGACCAGCGATGGATCCTGAGTGGTCTATGCCCTGTGCCAGATGTTGTGAGCAGAGACGTGAGGGCCTGGTGATCCATCCGCAGTGTGAAGGGCCGGCCATACAAGTACATATGCCAACACTCGCTCGTCCAGATGCAAGCTAAGGCCTCCAGTTCCCCCACCGAGTACTTTTGTTCTGCTGAGTTGAGAGCCCGAGAGGCAAAGGCGATGGGCCGCTCAACGCCGTCGTAGATCTGGGATAGCACAGCCCCTGGACCGCTAGGCCAGCGGGCGCCCCAGGCTTAAAATAATTGATATTAATATTTTCGTAAATCTCAATGTGGCACCTCAAAATGATTGATGGAATGTGTATATATACATATACATATACATATATATATATATATATATATATATATATATATATATATATATATATATATATATATGTATGTATATATATACATGTATATATATATATATATATATATATATATATATATATATATATATATATATATATATATATATATATATATATATATATATACACACACACACACACACACACACACACACACACACACACACACACACACACACACACACACACACACACACACACACACACACACTCCTGTGTTCTTCTTGTTTCATGATTGGGCACCTCCCGGCACTGGATCCTTGCCTCCTAATCCTTATCTCGTGGAAAGAAATAACATATCCTGGTGGCAGAAGCGTTTGTCGTTGAAAGCTAAGAGTCCCTTGGAATACAAAAAAAGCCTTCATCTTGTGTGGTCTCCCGGCTGCACCCAAGTCCAAGGCTACAGTCTGGCCCGTGACTGCTGCTACTCCAGACTGAAAACTTCTAACAGACTGGATAAGAAGACAGGACAATACAAGTAACAAAAAAATAATAGATTCAAAAGGAAAATAAGATAGACAATGTAGTTTGGTATGAAAACCAAAACGTTTTATTTAACCTGTACCTGTATCATAGCATAGGTCTGGTATTTGTAACAAGCCAAACCACCTGAAAACCGGTTGAAAAAGCGGCGAGTTATGTTTTAATTGTGCAGAGACCTCCTGCATGAATAGACATACACAGGCACAGCTTGCCCCGACCAATATGGCGGCCACATTGATGCATCGCTCCAATGAACAGCAGTGGCCAATGTGGTATCTATGTGTAAATACAGTATCTACTTGTCAAGGTTGTATACTTACATATTAAGTATTATTCTAAATCAAATCCAACTAGAAACATTAGTAAACTGTGTATTAATATCACACCTGCCATGGCTGTATTGTCTGCAAACTGGCACAGCTGTGCCCAGTGAAAGGCCCTCTTCCTGGCACACATTGCAACATGTCATGGAGGGCATGGGCCAGAGCATACACAGCCTTGTACACATTATACTCTAGCCTGAGATCAGACACATCCAAAAGTGTAGTTTCAGCTGTTCCCAGGTTCTCTTGTCCAGTACACACCCTTCCACCAGCGTCCACCCACTCGGACGGAAGGGGTGCAAATTTACACTGAAATGTGTTCTCCCAAAAATGCCTCACCTGTAGAAACACAATAAAGACTTAAACATAAATAAAATACCTTTTGAATAATAAAACACTCGAAAAAGTGCTCCTCGGAGCATAGGTCTCCGCCAGGTCAGGTGTGGGTCAGCAATGTTCGGAATGCGCCAATCAGGGTGGAATATGAAAAATAGGACGGATCCGTCTTGATCACTTGACTATAGAAATAATGTGTGATGTGATTTGTGTGATGTTGGAAAAAATGTGTAGGAGTAAATATGTAAATCGGCCTCCTGGTGGCGCTATACTAGGGCAATGTTGAAAGGGTGGCATTAGTTCCTTTTAGACAAAAGTATTATAAATGTAACTGTGTTGTTTTACATTCTTTTGCCCAATAAAAATTTCAATCAATCAATCATCTACAAGCTCACAACGTGTCACTCTGCGACCTGTTGTGAGCTTGTAGATCGGCTATTTTGGGACAAGCTCTACAAATCAATACTTCACTTTGTTGTGACCGTGTAGATCGGCCAGAAGGACCCTTGAGCGACGAGGCAATCAGTTGCCCCGAGGTGGCCGACCGAAGTGGTCGGGCAGGGGTGTAAGCATCGACCATAGCCCGGAGGTAAGAAGGAGCTGTTCCTTTCACTGCCCTATAGGCTAGCACCAGGGTTTTAAACTGGATGCGAGCCGCTACGGGGAGCCAGTGTAGAGAACGTAGAAGGATAGTTGTGAGGGAGAACTTGGGTCGGTTGAACACCAGACGAGCCGCAGCTTTCTGAACAAGGTCCAGAGGTCTGATGGCAGATGCCGGAGCACCTGCAAGGAGGGAATTGCAGTAGTCCAGGCGGGAGATGACAAGAGCCTGGATTAGCACCTGGGCTGTCCTCTCCGTGAGGAAGGGGCGAATCCTCCTGATGTTGTAGAGGAGGAATCTGCAGGATCGTGTCACTGATGCTATGTTTGCCGAGAACGACAGTTGATCGTCCAGGGTCACACCCAGATTCTTCGCAGTCCGAGTTGACGTCACCACAGCATTATCGATGGTGATGGCCATGTCTCGGTGCGGACAGCCCTTCCCCGGGACCTTAACATTTTGTCCTATATTGTGCTGAGCAGAGCAATGGTCACCGAGCTATTGCTATTTGTGTTAAAGACTGCTGTAACAATGTTGTAACATATCTGTTACAACATATCCATATCTGTGCAATTTTGTCTTTTTTATACTTTCAAGACAGATCCCAACTTTTTTTTCTTTTTTAGATTGTTCAATTTTAATATACATTTTTAATAGGGAATTGTAAAGAGCAACGACAAGGGTCCGCGACCCGAGGGGTCCTCGTAGTTAGAGACCCTCCCCCATCCCCAAGACATGCTTTGTTTACATGCACATCACGGCTCCCGTGGCTTTGCGCAGATCGTCAATATAAGGTAAAAAAAAAACCTGAAACACCTGTGGAATAATTCCTAGTTTCAAATCTGTCAACAGACATTGATGAGACAATCAGCTAAATATGGTGAGCTTTGAAAGCCTCTTATCAAGTTGCATGCAAGGCTTAAAAAGAACATTGAATATGTCACAATTTTATATGATATACATAATAGTGCGGGTCCCTGCTTCATCTCTCTCTGAGACTCCTTGGCCTGAAAAAAAAACCTTGAAGATCCTATGGTATAAAGGTGTGCTTGTCATATTATCGTTATAATAGTTACTATGCTGCTACAATGTCAAAGGAGCCGAACAAAACAAAGTTTGACTCTCATGTACCTGCACAAGAGAAGTGACAATAAAGAACGACTCGAACCTTGAAACGAAACAAAAGACTCACTATTGTATTTTCATGGCTGCTATCAGGGTCATTTTCAGGATGTATTTTTAACAAGAAGTCCTTGAGGCCTGGTATCTCTCCCCGACGGACGGCAACGCCCAGCGTACCTCTAAGATATGGCATGAAGTGAGGAGTCTGGAGATTAGGATCTGTTACCCAGGCCACGTCAGCCATCCACTGAAGACCTGTCACATTCTGCCTCACCACCTGTTGATTGTGTTGAACAACAATAACCCATTTACACCTGTAGCCCATTCAAAAAATGGGTATGCTTTCCGGGATTGAATGGGATTACTATCCCATTCAATCCCGGAAAGCATACCCATTTTTTGTATTTTAGTAGTACTCTACTATACTACTACTACTACTACTACTACTACTACTAATAATAATAATAATAATAATAATAATAATAAGGGTAATAATAGTAATAATAATAATAATAATCATAATCATAATAATAATGATAGGGGTAATAATAATAATAATAATAATAACTAGAAAAAGTGCTCCTCGGAGCACAGGTCTCCGCCAGGTCAGGTAGGTTATTGTGGCCTCCTGTTGGCGCTATAATAGGCCAATGTGAAAAGGGTGCCATTTCTTCTTAGGCCTTGCACGGCAATCGGACACTGCATTCATGATTTGAGGCATTTTGTTAAAAAAAAATGTTTTGCTAAATTAGACCTGCTGGTGGCGCTATAACAGGCAAATATTAAAAGGGTAGCATTTGCTCCTCAACATAGTGTGAATGTGCGTGCAAAGTCTGACCACAATCGGACGCTGCGTTCATGATTTGCGGCATTTTGTTCAAAACGGAGCAGTCCTGCAAACTTTGGAAGCCATTTTTAGCCAATCAGGATGGAATATGAAAAATCTGAAAGAACCGTTTCGTTTAATGACTATAGAGATACTGTGTACCGATTTGCGTGATGTTTGGACAGAATCTGTAGGAAAACTGTGAAAAAATGTGTTTAGCAAAAAGCGGCCTCCTGGTGGCGCCATGTGAAAAAATTGGGGCATAGGTTCTGAATTGGCATCCAGGGAGTGTGTGCGCACAGTTTCGCTGCGATCAAGCCAACGGTGCGGGAGATTAGCTGTCCACAGACGGACGGACGGACGGACAGACGGACAGACAGACGGACGGACGGACAGACAGGGGGTAAAACATACTCTCTCGCCATGCCTTTCGGCCTGGCGGAGACGATAATAATAATAATACCACTACTACTACTACTACTAATAATAATAATAATAATAATAATAATAATAATTAATAATAATAATAAGGGTTAGTAGTCATAGTAGTAGACAATAATACAATTATAACAATACATCATTTAGTTGTAACGAGATGTATGAATAGAGTCATTATCTGCTTATTGTGCAGAGAAGTACTCAAATCATAAGCAAACGAGAACAGTTTTAAAAAACACAATTGCTGAGCATTTCGTTTGGTGAACCTAAGAAAGTGATTAAATTGCATTGCATTAAAAAAAATGCTTGCAAATGAATAGCAACCTAGTTTTTTTTATATATATGAAAGGATGTCTTCATATATAACTCTTTTCAGATTCCTTATAAATTCATTAAATGAACATGGATCCCAACCTCCTCCATGAGTTTAACAATATGGTTCCCATATAGATACACAATGACCACACGAGCCGTGGATTTCTTCATCACAGTGACAATCCTCTGAAGTTCAACCGTGTCATCGCCCCAGGGAAAAACCTCCAAATAAGCCAGACAACCCGAACCGGACTGGGCCAGCTCAGACTGGAAGATTCGGGCCGCATTGTGGCCATAAGCGTCATCACTAATTAACAATCCTGCCCAGGTCCACTGGAACCGTCTCATGATCTGGAGCATAGCTTCCACCTGATGAGATAGAGAATGCAGGGAGAAGTGTTTAGGCTAGATTATTCACACAGTGGTAAATCAGTGAATCTCCAACACAGATTTCACAATGAAAAGGTTTTAATCATTCTCTTTTGATGTCAACAGAGACCTTCAGCTCCAGCAGTAGGCTAACATACACGGGCAAATGAGAGGAGTCACAATATCAATTGCACTCACTAGAGGAATGTTTTGTGTGTGTGGAACATGAACTACTTGATACCAACACATCTATTGTTTGTAGAAGTTCACCTGGAAGGCATTATTTGGGATTGTTCTAAAGAAGGAAGGGAACTGATAGCGGTCACTCAGACAGGTGCACAATGCGTAGTAGCTTACCTGTAAAAAGAAGAAAAGGGGGAAAAAACATATACTGTATTATAGTTGCTGTCGTGTGTTGCTCTCTCTCTCTCTCTCTCTCTCTCTCTCTCTCTCTCTCTCAACGATGTCTAATTATAACCTTTGATTGGCTGATAATACAAAAAAAAAGACTAAGGAATAAACAATCTGCCTTTGCGGAATGCAGAGAAATTTGAATGACACATCCGTTCCGAAAAGGTGTAATTGTTGATGTTCTGAATTTTAGATATCACAGCAAATAGTTTACTCACAATCCCCAATTATATAAAAATACATTAAATATCATTGCTGTCAGGCAGAAACCTCATATCTCCAATTTCTACTTTTTTTTGTTGTTTTGTTGTAAATGAATGTCCTGCTTCATAATACAAGAGTGTCACACAAAAGTGAAAATAGCAGACTCTCATTGTTTTAACCCATTAAGACCAGGAACGCATATGTGCCATTTCAAGATTTCTTTGGCTATTCAAAAATAGCAGATCTACAAGCGCATAGCTATGAGATTGTAGATCTGCTATTTTTGAAAAATCGTGAATATTTGTGCAAATCATTGAATATATATATATGTATTTAAAGCAAACATCTTTAAATCAAATCTTTGCTTCCGGGGGGTCCCTGGAACAAAATATTTTGAGATGGGGGTCCGTGGCCAAATAGGCTACATATGTTTTTTGGGTGGTCCTTGACATGAAAAAGTTTGAGAACCACTGATATTATAGCAACATAGGTTTTTTCAAGAAACCTTTTAGAAGAGATTTTTAAGACATTAGAAGACATAGAATCCCCCAGAAGAAAAGTATTAAGTTACAAATGTTCGCTTAAAAAAATATATATATACTGTATATATATTCAAAGATTTGCACACATTTTCATGATTAAAAAAAAAAGCTCACCGAGTGCCGCGCTATGAGCTTGTAGATCTGCTATTTTTGAATAGCTAAAGAAATCTTTAAATGACACAGATACGTTCCCGGTCTTAATGGTTTTAAAAATATATTTATAATAAAAAGGAACGGTTCTGGATAAATGAGGTTTTCACCTGACAACGACGATACGTGACCACAAGACCAGCCTGACTCAGGGCCGTAGGAATCCTACTCTCAGGTCCAGGATGAATCGAAGCTCTAACACAGATGCATCGCAACTCTGACCTTATGAAAACCTGCTTCATGCTGCATTGACCCATTAAGACCGGGAACGCATCTGTGTGTCATTTTAAGATTTCTTTGGGATATTCAAAAATAGCAGATCTACAAGCTCATAGCGCGGCACCGGATCTGCTATTTTTCTTTTAATCGTGAACATTTGTGCAAATCTTTGAATATATATATATTTTGCAAGTGAATATTTGTAACTCGAATCTTTGCTTCTGGGGGATTCTACAAATGTCTTCAAGATCCTAACAGTTTTTTGAAAAAACGTATGCTATAATAACAGTGGTTCTCAAACTTTTTCATGTCAAGGACCCCCAAAATTATACGTATTTGGCCACGGACCCCACCCCCCCATATCATGTTGTTCCAGGGACCCCCCAGGAGCAAAGACTTCAGTTCGCTTTAAAATATCTACTGTATATATTCAAAGAGTTGCTAAACTTTTGACGATTTTTCAAAAATACAGATCTATACGAGCTCATAGCGCAGCACTTGTAGATCTGCTATTTTTGAATAGCCAAAGAAATCTAAAATGACATAGATGATGCTTTCCCGGTCTTAAAGGGGCTCTGCCTGCAAGTAAATATGTTCTTTCAAGCTATAAAAAAATACTGTCCACTTGGTACAGCATATAGCATATATTATATATATAGCAGCATATATTGGTAAATAACCAAATAACCACAATTAATTATACATCAAATTGGTGAGGGTAAATGTGGGTTCAAGTAGGACACTTACCAGGGGCACTCTGTACAAACCTAATATACTAGAGATGGCAATAGAGTGTGATGAGTGATCACCCACGAATCCGAGCGCTGGAGGAGAGCCAACGCAGCTCTCATCCAGTTGAACCCGCTCCTCTCTGCCACTGACCAATGACAATGGTGCACGGAAGGCGACTCCAAGAGTGAAACAGTTACTATAGAGACTATATCCCAAAGTCACATTGGGCAGCAGGCCGGGGTTTCCGTTGATCTCAGTGATTGCAAAAGCCATGGTCTGGGCCCATCTGAACCCTTCAATGTGAAAACTAACACACAACATATGGCACTGTAGCCGAGCATATTTATCTGTGTTGAAATATACACCATCAAGTACTGCGTTGCCATCGTTTTATAATATTATAATTTATATATGAAAAGTAACTAGTAACTAAAGTCTTCAAATAATTGTAATTAAGTACAGCACTTAATAAATGCACTTAGTTACTTTCCACCACTGGTTACCATAAATCAAAACAAGGGCCATGAATGCTTGCTTGCTTGCTATTGTATTTGTGATACTAACCCGTAGCAAGTGGGGTCCTGTGGCTTGGAGGTGAAAGACAGCTCAGGGAACACAGAGGAGAGGTAGATATCAAACAAGCCGCCCAGAACAAAGTCCCCATCCTTGTAGATTCTGTTTAGATTAAACTGTGCCTGTAACTCACAAGAAGAGGAAGGTGAGGAAGGTGAGGAAGACAAATTAGTGAATGAAGAGAACAATATCAAGGTCAAGTGCAGGCATGAGAGCAGGTGTGTGTCTAGAGAAGCCCCCATGACTGTCCTCCTCTGTCTAACCCCCCTCTCCCAAATTGTTTGTCCTTATACTTATACACAGTGCTGTGTCGCCCCCCTGTGACAACATATGACATTACTTAATCTTTCACAGCACCCATCTGGACAGAGGCAGAAGTAGGGGCCGGGCTTAACAATGGCTTAACATGGCTTTTCATATCAAAATAATGTGTGGACATTGTATGTCTTGTAATGTATCAATGACACAATCTCACCAGGGCTACATTGGTAACTACTCAGCCACTGTAGGTCATGGAATGTATTATGGATTTTAGAAAACTATATACAGGTGTGTAAGAAAAGTAACAGGACTGTGTGATAGCCACGCTCATGACTCAATACTAATCGGCTCTATGCACAGCAGCCATATTGGAAAGAAATTGGGTCTCTTCCTTACTTCCTTCACAGTTGTTACCAATGATACTAATGTTCCATTCTGGTCAAACAGAGTCAGGGTGCCCGGTGCTGATATTGTGCACGTTAGCTCACTGGAAACACTCTGCTACACCAGTGGGTCTCAAAGTGTGGTCAAGGGACCCTCATGGTTCCTTGAAGGGGTTTCAAATGGCCTCTTACGGGTGTGTAACTCTGAGAGGTCCATTTGGTTCCATTTGGGGGTCTATTACACTAAATGGAACAGAGCCTTAATTAGTATCATTGGTACCCTGGAAGATGACCATTTTCTTTCCAATATGGCTGCTGTGCATAGAGCCTATTGAGTAACCGCAAATTGTCACTGTGTTGCACGACATCTCACCACTATTCTGCTATAATATTGTATATATCTCTCACTCTGTGCTTCTGCTCCTGGACTGTTGTGTATTTACGCTGCTGTGGCCTTCCGTCACACAACTAGACGTGGCGCAAACATGGAGCAAAGAATCAATTTGAAATTCCTGGTTAAGTTGGGTTAGGGTTTATGGGTTAACCCTAAACCTAACCCTTCCAGTACGACTCGGATACCAAGGGACATAGCTTGCAGTGAGCGCGGTGTGTGCGGGCGTGTTGTCGTGATGGAGCAGCCATGACTTGTCTCTCCACAGAGCCCGCCTACTGTGCCAAACCTGGTCATGGAGGCAACCGAGGACCTGCTGGTAGAAGTGCTGGTTGACTGTATGACCCTGAAGAACCAGTGGTGGAACAAATACTCAAATGTTGTACTTCAGTAAAAGTATCAACACTGCAATGTAGAAGTACTGTTAAAAGTAAAAGTCACAAATTCAAAATTGACTTGAGTAAAAGTTCTAAAATGTTTGAAATAGCCTGTGTATAAAATAGGGCTAAAGTGGTTAATGTATGTTTTAAATGTCTGCATGTATGTTTTTAAAATATGTTTTATAATATAATTTATATCTGAAGAGTAACTAGTAACTTAAACAGGTGGTGCCATGGTTTTGCACTTTTTCAGTTTTTCATGTGTCTATGAGGTTGATAGAACTGCATTAATCAGGGTGTATTTTTGGCTGAGGGGGCGGAGCCAAAAGTACACCCTGCGTATGTCACCGATCACATGACCTCAATCAATTATCCTTTTCTAGCCCAGGTAAAAAAGTAGTATACTTTAGTATATGAAAAATATAAAATAAGTGTACTAATATTATTAAAAGTATACTTTGGATTTTTGTACTTAATTAAAAGCATATTAAAAATAAACTTATACAAAGTATACTTAAAAAAATTAATTAAGTTCAACTTCAATGTACTAAAAATGAATATACTAATTATGGAATACTTGAAATGTATTTTTAATGTACTTATCCAAAGTGTACTTTATGCAAAGTATATTTGCAATTAAATGAAAGCACACTTTTTTAAAGTACACTAAATTGAAACTGCTTAATAGTGTACTTTTAGTGTACTTAAGAAAAGTGTATTTATAGTAAAGTCATTTGTAATACACTGTTAGTCTAATATTATGTAAGTGTACTATAATTGCACTCCATTGCAAATGTATTTTAATATACTAAAAAGAAGTGTACTTTAATGTAAGTATATTAAAAGTTGTATGCCAGTGTACTTACGAAGAGTACATTATAGTGCAGTGTAGTAGAAATCCACGGTCGTGCTGGAGAGGCCCTGTCCGCAGTCACAGTCTTGAGCCGCAGGTTGTAGAATTAGTGGCAGGCCTTACTAGAGCGTGAATCCGTACAGGGTTAATTACGATTGTACCATTGTACCATTGGGACACAAACCCACACAACCAAAGGGAGGACGAGAAGAGAGAGGACGAGAGGAGAAGGGGGGGGGTGGGGGGGGGGGGGGCGGTGGGCAGGGGAGGGGAGAGAGGATAACTATAGGGTGACTGAGTCTATACACTTTGGCTATAGGCTTTATCATAGAGAAAGGTCTTAAATATACTAGTCTAGTCTTAAATATACAGAGTGTGTCTGCTTCACGGACTGAGACTGGGAGAAGGTTCCACAGCTGAGGTGCCTGAAACTTAAATGCTCTGCCTCCTGTTCTAACTTTTTTGGGGTTTCCTGGAGCCGTAAGCATTTTTTCATACTGTGGGCGCAGTGGTGTTCTGGTTGGTTTATAGGGCTCGATGAGTTCTTTGAGATATACTGGTGCCTGTCCATTGAGAGCCTTGTATGTGAGGAGGAGAACTTTAAACTCGATTCTGTATTTAACCGGGAGCCAGTGCAAAGAGGCCAATGAAGGAGTGATATGATCTCTTCTTCTGGTTCCTGTCAGTATGCGCGCAGCGGCATTCTGGACAAGCTGCAGGCTATTTAGGGACTTACCTAGGCAGCCTGATAGTAAAGCGTTGCAATAGTCCAGCCTAGAAGTAACAAATGCGTGGACAAGTTTTTCTGCATCATTTTGGGACAGAATGTGCCTAACTTTTGCAATATTACGCAGGTGAAAAAAGGCATTTCTTGAAATTTGTTTTATGTGGGACTGAAAGGACATGTCTTGGTCAAACGTGACTCCCAGATTCTTTACAGTGGCCCTGGAGGTCAAGGGTAATACCATCTAGGGTAAAATTCTCATTGGCTAATTTATCTCTGAGGTGCTTAGGGCCAAGTATAATAACTTCAGTTTTGTCCGAGTTGAGGAGTAGGTAATTACGGGTCATCCAACTCTTGATGTCTATAAGACATGCTTGAAGTTTAGCCAGTTGATCTGTTTCATCTGGCTTCATTGATAGATATAATTGTGTATCATCTGCATAGCAGTGGAAATGTATAGAGTGTTTCCTAATTATCTCACCTAAAGGAAGCATATATAGAGTAAATAGTAATGGTCCAAGTACAGAGCCTTGTGGGACTCCGTATTTAACCTTTTTGCGTAGTGAAGGTGTATCGTTAACGTTTACAAATTGAAATCTGTCAGACAGTTAGGACTCAAACCAGTTCAATGCAGCACCCTTAATGCCAACCAGATGCTCAAGTCTCTGCAACAAAATATGGTGATCAATAGTATCAAATGCAGCACTGAGGTCCAACAGAACCAGTACAGAGAGAAGGTTATTATCGGATGCAATCAGGAGGTCATTTGTGACCTTCACCAATGCCGTCTCAGTGCTATGGTGTGCTCTGAATCCTGACTGAAAAGCTTCAAATAGCTTGTTGTTATGTAAAAAGTCACATAACTGCTTGGCGACTGCTTTCTCAAGGATTTTAGAGAGAAATACACTACAAAATAACTACACTATTTTAGTGCACTTTTAAAAAATATACCAAATTGCAAATACCTATAGTGTTAATTTAGTGCACTTATGAAAAGTACACTTATTTTCATGCCTTGTGTAACATAATGTAAGTATGCTTTATGAAAGTGTACTATAATGTTACTCAGTTAGAAATGTACTTAAGTATGCTTATGTTAATGTAAGGTCATTTTAAAATGAGCTTTAGTGTACTTTAAAAGTATGATTATTTGCAAATCATTTTTAATATACTATTAATATGCTTTATTAATTTGTAGAATCATTTAAATACATTAGAAGTCCTGCAATCCTGAGACTGCATGCTGCACTGGCTCCCCCGTGATTGGTCAGAGTCACAGGGTTCCCTTTCAGCAGAGCCATTGGCTCTGCCTTTCAAATTTGCAGTCATGTGATTATGACATAATCAACTGTTCCGTTTTTGTCACCATCTTGTCACTTGTCACAAAATCGTACATCCATACTAAAATATACTTTAATACATTTTAAATAAACTAAATGGGACACTTAAAAAGTACATTTGAAAAGTATTATTAATATGATAAAAGTGTTTTAATAATACACTTTTACACTACTGATAATGTACTGTAATCCCATTTAAAGTAGATTTACAGCACACTAATGATATAATATAATTGCACTAAAAGTGCATTTAGACCGCTCGTGGGTATACTTTTCACTACTGTACTAAGTATACTTAAAGTTTGTAAAAAGTTGTATCAATTTAGCACACAATTTGCACTTTTAGTATACTCAAGCATACCTTAAGTAGTAATTTATTAGTACTTGAGTACACTTAAGTTCAATTTAAGACGGCCAAAATAGTACATCCATACTAAAAATATACTTTAATACATTTTAAATAAACTAAATCGGACAGTTAAAAAGTACATTTGAAAAGTATTATTAATATGATAAAAGTGTTTTAATAATACACTTTTATACTACTGATAATGTACTGTAATCCCATTTAAAGTAGATTTACAACACACTAATAATATAATATAATTGCACTAAAAGTGCATTTTGACTGCTCGTGGGTATACTTTTCACTACTGTACTAAGTATACTTAAAGTTTGTAAAAAGTTGTACGAATTTAGCACACAAATTGCACTTTTAGTATACTCAAGCATGCCTTAAGTAGTAATTTAATAGTACTTGAGTACACTTAACTCAATTTAGTTCGACCAAAATAGTACATCCATACTAAAAATATACTTTAACACATTCATCAAAAATATACTTTTAGTATGCTATTTTTTTACCTGGGAGGCAACACAGAAGGGGGGGGGGGGGGACTTTTTTCTTTTTTCCACACAACAGCAGACTTAGTTCAATGTTGAAAATGAGTGGTCTACCCATTTAATGTGGCCCGCAGCTTAATTACGGAATACTGATATATTATTGATTTCAGCTGTTACAATTCCAAACATCACCGCTTTAATTACTTCAGTCTATAATAGTAGCTTAAATGACTAGAATAATAAATTCTACAATCTTTTTTATGTCCACTGTATTTGTATTTGTATTTAAGTTCATAAAGTTAACATAAGTATAACTAAATGCATTTGAAATTAAATAAAAATTTTACTTTTCAGGATTCCAATTCAAAAATAGCAAAAACAAATTCAGGATTCCAATTCAAAAATCAGCTATTTTTGCTACTATTGTGTGACATAGATGGCCCAAAAGTATATGCAATGTGTCCCTCTGGGGTGAGTGTGGAAATATAGTGGCCCTCTCCATCATCAAAGTTGCCTCACCCCTGGCCTACAGTACATCCTCATGGTTTGTGTTGGGTGAGTGGGTTACTGGGGACAGTGGGTTACTGGGGACAGTAGGACATCTTGGGTGGCTACAGTACAACAGGTGGAGGGCTGTGTAGTGTTCCGGACTGCGTTGTAATTACTGTATGTTTTTACTATGTGTATTACTTACTTGGTATGTCCAAGAGAATGTTTGTTGGGTTTAATTGTCTCCGCCAGGCCGAAAGGCCATGGCGAGAGAGTATGTTTTACCCCCTGTCCGTCTGTCCGTGTGTCCGTCCGTCCGTCATTCTGTGTACAGCTAATCTCTGGCACCGTTGGCTTGATCGCAGCAAAACTGTGCACACACACTCCCTGAATGCCAGAGCAGAACCTCTGCCCCAAATTTTCAAATGGGCCTGTTATAGCGCCACCAGGAGGCTGCTTTTTGCAAAACCCATTTTTTGACAGTACTCCTACAGATTTTATCCAAACATCACACAAATCAGTACACAGTATCTCTATAGTCATGTGATCAACACGGATCTGTCCAATTTCCCATATTCCATCCCGATTGGCTAAGGTTGGCTTCCAAAGTTTGCAGGATTGCTCCGTTTTCAACAAAATGGCTCAAATCATGAACGCAGCTTGCGATTGCCTAGAGATTTCACACGTACATTCCCACTAGGCCGAGGAAGAAATGCCACTTGAACATTTTCAAATCAGCCTCATGGTGGCGCTATAAAAGGCAGATTTGTGTTTTTAACTATAACTGCACCGATCTGCGTGAAACTTTGCACGCACACTCCCTAGAGGCCAAGGAAAAACAATTGCCCTGCATTTTTCACATTTGCCTTTCATTGCGCCACCAGGACTTATGTAAAACACATTTTTTGATATTAAGCCTTCAGAATGTATACAAATTTCACGCAAATCGGTACACATGATCTCTATAGTCATGTGATCAAGATGGATCTGTTTAATTTTTCATATTCCATCCTGATTGGCTAACATTGACATCTAAAGTTTCCAGGAGTGGCCCGTTTTGAACAAAATGCCACAAATCATGAATGCAGCGTCCGATTGCGTTGACACTTTGCACACACATTCGCACTACGTTGAAGAACAAATGCCACCCATTTAACATAGCCCTATTATAGCGCCACCAGGAGGCCGATTTTGCAACACTTTTCTTTTTTATATTACTCCTACAAATTCAAACATCATGCAAATCGGTACCCATTGTCTCTATAGTCAAGTGATCAAGATGGTTCCATCCGATTTTTCATATTCTATCCTGATTGGCGAATTCCGAACATTGCTGCCCCACAATAACCTACCTGGCCTGAAGGAGACCTGTGCTCCGAGGAGCACTTTTTCTAGTTTGCCATGAGTTTCATGTGCCATATGGTGTGTATGTGACACACACACACACACACACACACACACACACACACACACACACACACACACACACTCACACACACACACACACACACACACACACACACACACACACACACACACACACACACACACACACACAGATCCTCATCTAAAGGTGCGTTCGGAAATACAGCACTGAGCGGACTGGCCAATACAAACTAATAGGTGAGTGCGCTCCAGTGCGCAATTTCCGAATGCACCCTAAGCGAGTTTTAATTAATTTGAGCATGTTTTGAAAATATCTCTGGTGACTCATTCCTCTGTGATTAGAACCTGAAAATTAATGATCTTCCAAACATCGCACCTGTTGAGCCACTATTTCATCACCCCTGGCCCAGATTACATCACTGGGAAACACACACACACCTGCCTTTGTTTACCCAGCTCGAGTTTCAGTAGTAACACACCTGGGTAATGTCTGCCGTTGCCAGGGCCGATAACAAAAGTACGCCCACTGCTCTGTAAACCAAATCATGTCACTTCCCCAATATGAAGGACTGCCCTAAAGACTTTGGATCGGTTCTGTGATGGCTTCTTTTTTTTTCACGCTCTAATTGTTTCCACACAGTTTTAGCAGTGAAAGCTGTGAGATTGCATCAGTCTCCAGCTGAGCAAAGCCCTGAGTGACCTGACGTGTGAGTCTAATCAGGGTAAAGTGTAAATTGGCAGGTCAGGGCATGACATTTACTCTCTGGAGTCAGGGAGTTACACTATTGCATCAGTTTAATGATGTTAAAACAATCAGGCTAGTCCGGGGTCACAGCGTGACTCACTGGTAATTTTCCAGGTGCTGGAGCTTGCAAACAACCTGCTCCTCTAGGGGACACAAGAGGTGACACCATAGCAAAGCAAAACAATACAATACAAATAAAAATAATAATGAATAAAATACAAAATGTAATGTTAATAATTCACAAATTGTCCACTCACTATATTGCTATGCCTCTGCCACTTGATCCCAAAAACTATACCACTTGTGCAGGGACGCGCTGTGTTTGGCCAATATGCTTGTGCAAGGATGCATTGGCCAGTAGCCACTTTGAGTGGCAGTTGGGGCAAACGCTATCGCCAAAACATGATTTACTATTCTGTCCCTATCGGTACATAACTCGAACAGCGCTGAGTAGGCTCAAGCGAACTTCGCAACGTTCGGCACGGCAACTCACTCACTTTAGCTCGCTCCGTGGTGCCTCACGTGGCTCACGTTCGCTTGAGACTGCGCACCTCCGTCGTGGTCCAAAAATGCATCGGCCCAAAATATAGGCCGCAGTTGTTGTAGGCAGAGGCACTTCCGCGTTGGCCACAGAAATGGGGCGTGGTTATAGCACAAGTGGTATAGGCTTTAGTATGTCGCGCCTCTGCCGGAGGACAGCCGGGGCCGAAGGCATTATGTTTTTGGGTTATCCCTCTATCTAGCTTGTAGAGCATCTATTTTACTAAATGTATTATTAGGGGGCCAAGCACGTAGTGCGTAGGACCCCTATTGTTTCTGTTAGTTTTATTATTATTCCGCCACTTTTTGCATGTCTGACTTGACCGTGCAGTCGTTTTTAGCAAAACTCAGCAATATGGTAGAGGCTATGCCAAATACTGAAGACACAAACTCACAACCACTGGCCAAAGGGTGGCACTATAGCAATCAACTGAAAAATGCAAACTTTGAACAGGCATAGCTTATGAACCGTTTGACACCCAGCCATGAAACTTCAATACACATGCGTCTCCTCATAAGGAACTAAATGTGTCACTTTGTCCTATGACCTCTGACCTTTAGATCTTCTGACATTTTGAATTATATGAAAAAAATATTCCATACGGTCTTCAGAAGCTGTTTAAAATCAATATGAATTTAGGAATACAGGTATGTTTGAAAAAACACAGGCAAGAACAAATACCAAACAAAATTGTGTATATGTGCAAGGGGTAGGTTTGTGGAATTGCTGTGAAAAGGAATTAAGGATGTGTATTTCGATCTGTGTGTTCAATTTGTTTTTTAAAAACAAGATGATAAATAAGTATAAATATGTATTATGATCATGTATTATTAATATGATTATAATATAATATATTATGGATTATGAAGCCAAAAAAGGGAAAACAAAGATTTGTCATGTGTGTCATGTATATGGAAAGGGTAGGCAGAATAAGCTTATTAGCAGTGTTGGGAAAGTTCACTTTCTACATATAGACTGGGCAAAACCTATAACAATTCGATAAAAGGGTGTACCAAACTTTTCTCAGTTGATTCTTATGTGTTTTTTCCCGTAGAATCCATTTCTGCTGTATACATTTTTGTATTGTGCATAATTAATTAGATAATTAGCATATTTGCCAGATGGGCAAAAATAACAGGGAAAACCCTATAACAATTTGATAAAAGGGTTTACCAAACTTTTCTCAGTTGATTTTTATGTGTATTTTCCTGTAGAATCCATTTTTGCCATGTACATTTTTGTATTGTGCATAATTAATTAGATATTTAGCATATTTGACACATGGGCGGATGTAGTTGTATAATACATTTGTGTGGATAATTGGGCAATAGGCAGACAGAATTATGTGTTTAGGCCACAGAACGTTTACACTTGATCAAATGAATCTTATTTGTATATAGAATGAAGTTTTTAGATTAGATTTGCAGAGCAAATATGCAAACTAGGCAATGAATTATGTATTTCGACTTAAAGCAAACACATTTGTGAAAAAACCCAAAGAAAGCACATCCGGACATTTTAAGTGTTATCTTTGATGTGTCGCTAATCACTCACCAACATTGAAAGGGTCGTTGAGTTATTCCCAGAGAGTCCCCTTCGTCCCGTCTAACGACCCCCTCCGTTGGCATAATGGGAGCCCGTGGAAAGCAGAAATTCGCCTATTTTAACAAATGCAAAGTCTGTTTTTTTTTTCTCCTACTACTCTTGTGGAGTCTCATGATACCCTAACAGGCACTGAAAGTCACCGACGAGCTAACGCTAATGCAGAACGAGCTAACGCTGGTTGCTTGTTTCTCTCCCAGAACCTGGCAACGAAGACCTGTGTTATTATATTATATGAATATAATCCAGGATTATGCCATTTTTAGCCATAATGTTTTAAAAACATAGCAGACCTACAAGCCCACAATGAGTTGCATCCATTATTAACACATCGGGTGCCAGCGTTTTTTCATAACAACTTACGTTGGGTGCCAGCATTCTCCCCATTGACTGCGCTTTACTGTTTAAATCTGTAGACTCCGCGACGAGCAAATCCACACGAAAAAAAGCATCGATTCATGTTGTGCCATGAGCCTGGCTACAGCCTGGAACCATAACATTTCCCTCGCGAGTTACAACGGGGGGGGATCGCGCATCGCGCATGACCGGTTTTCCCCACAGGAAACAGATTCGAAGATATAGGCGTTTCAAAGTAGGAAATAGACAGGAAGCGGATGGGAAAACATTTTTTGTTTCCGGTGAGCGATCTGGCACTTCCTTCGCAGGATTACAATGGGTGCTCCCAGAGCTGCTCTAGCCCCGCCCGCGCGGAGAAAAACAAAAAAAAACAAAAAGACTAAACTGTTCGGCACCGAAGCGCCACTATGTAAACACACGGTTCAGACCGTGTTTGGCACCCGATGTGAAAATGCATTTTCAGTGCTCTCTCCTGATTGGCTTAAAATGTCACCTACCTTAAAATGTACAATATTCTGTTTACAAAAGAGCTGGAGAGACCCCTGTGACCGAACAAACGCTCTGTAGCAATGATTACTATCAGAATATACTACTTTAACCTTTTTAACAAAAAACAAAGAAAAATCCCCCAAAATATCACTTACCCTACCTTTAATACAGCGCAGAAGCTTTCTTTAATTACAAAATGATCTTGCGTCGGAGACTGCAAGAAGAACAATACAGCTGTGGATCATTATCACTCAGCGTAGTAACTGATAAACGGACAGGGATTTTATAAAACTAAGTGGTGCTTCTCTTGCATATTTAACCCAAGGGGCTATCTGTAATCACTGCTGTGCATAGTAGTCTGTAGTCTGCATGTAGATTGAGTTCACTCCGCGCTGCGCAGATGAATGTCAGAGACCACCCGGCTTTTCTTTTTTTTTTGGCTGATGGTGCGTTCATGGCGCCTCGGAAACACAGGATAGGATGAAATACAACATGACAAACCGATGTAACCATGGAAATTTGGGACACTCTTGAATGTTTTTTATACACATGGAGTGTATTGTTTACATGGTTGAACTGATGACCAAAATACAATTAAAACTGCAGCAGCGCTACTCCAGAGGCAGGCTGTCAACCACCAGACCAGGTGCACTGATATCGTTGAGTCGACTTCACCCACTTCAGTCGCAAGACATGGCAGACCATCAACAAGCTGGGGTGCAGAGTTACTGTGCCCTCCAGGTGCCCAGTGACAGTGGACGCCATTGTGTCCCAGCGCCTGAAGAACGGCTGCTTCTCAAGGAGCTTTGCCCACCAGACGTCACGTGAGGTGTCTGGCGGCAAGCGTCAATGCCCATCTCTAACGGCTTGTTCTGTCAACATACTGTATGTTACAGTTATTAAGCACTTGGCTGTCAATGTGTCTCACCAGAATGTGCTGCTATGCTAAGGCCCTGTTTCTATACCGTCAGTGCAATATTAAAGGTGTTGTAAGTGATAGTCTTTGTGTGACATACTGTGTGTGGTCTGGAAGAACAATAAGATCCACTGCAGTGATGTAGACTTGGGGGCTCTAATGAGTAAAGGTGTATTGTATTGATGAAGAATAAGAAAGAGGAAGTAAAGTTGTGAACACATGGATGAAGCTGCCTTGTCTACGTGTGCTTTATTCTGTACGAAAATACAACATATTTGGCAACGAGGATGGCTGTATCTTCTGCTATACATCTACCAGCACTATTCCTGCCCTGCCATTCGATAATTGGATGAAGATTTTCGACAATTACATGCTTGTCATTCATGTAGAAGGGGACGCCTGGCTGGACAAACGTAAGCGTGCTACTCTATTCCATTGCCTAGGCGCAGAAGGCCAAAGGATTTTCTACGGTGTTCCTGACACAGGTGCTACTTATGCTACGGCTGTAGCTGCGCTAAAAAAGGATTTTACTGCCACAAGAGTCGATTACAGATTATATGTCTGCATTAAAGGAATTACTTGCAACACATGATTTCGGTGACAGAGCCAACGAAATGCTGAGAGACCAACTGATTGAGAAAGCATCGTGCCCAAGAGTTAGGGAAAGACTCTTAATGCAAACTGATGGTGTTCTTACACTGGATAAGGCCATTACGCTTTCATGCCAAATTGAATCTGTCATGGCACATGCTCAGTCTCTCAATGCCAACCCATCACTGCCAGTGCAGGTGGTGAAATCAAAACCATTCCGTGCACAGAAAGGACGTGAGGGGAAACCAGAAAATAATGGACAAAGGCCAAGTCGCTCCTCCTGCTACCGGTGTGGATCCGGTGATCACCTCGCCAATTCTCCAGGATGCAATAAAGGTGACATGTAAACAGTGCAACAAAAAAGGGCATTACGCACAAGTATGCCGTTTCTCCAAAAAGAAGACAGTTTGGGAGGTTGAGAGTGAGCTCTCAGAAATTACAGTCCTTTTGAATAAGTGCACTACCTCAATATAATTATTTTTTATTACTTTAATGCACAAACTGTTATTGTACAAGAATAGTTATTACTTCCAGTTGATAATTCTTTAGTACTTGTTACTTGAAAAGACAAGATTGTACTGCTTTTATTTTTTACTTAAATGCCTTTTGAACTACTGACTAGTATCTCAGGCTTTTGAACAAGTGCAATACTTCAAGAGCATTGTTTTCATTCATGTGAAAAAGTTCATTGAACATGATAGAACATACTGTAGCCTATAGTAGTTATTACTTGCGCCAGTGAAGCAGCGCAAGTACTGTATTCAGGGCCGTCATGTCGAAAGGAGTACACAACATACTATATAGGTATATATAAGTATATAGATATATATATGTATAATTAATATATATTAATATATATATATTATATATTATATTATATATTATATATATATTAATATATTAATATATATATATATATATATATATATATATATATATATATATATATATATATATATATATATATATATATATATATTAATATATTATATATATATATATATATTATATATTATATATATATATATATATATATATATATATATATATATATATATATATATATATATATATATATATATATATATATATATATATATAAAAATATATTAATATATATTAATTATACATATATATATATATATGTATAATTAATAATATTATATTAATTAATATATATATTAATATATATACATATATATATATATAGTCTCATCCGGCGGCGTCCTAGTATTTTATAGGCACTATGCACATATGTCAAGTGAAGTCCAGCCAATCAAATTGAGCTCAGGCACTGGCATGAACAAATAGGCATAGGGACTATTGATGACATCACTATTATGTCATGAATACAAAGACCGATGCTATATATAGTGTAAAATATATTAATTCACATTAATCTCGTCCATTAATCTGGTCCTTAATAAGACATTCTTGAAAATTGCCAACCACACTACCTTACTCCTTGCGACAGTCTCGTACAAGTGAAGGAGAATGTCAAAGACAAATAATGGACAAAGAGATCTTTTGTGACAACACAAATAGTTGGGTTGCACCTTTACCCTTCTGCTCACCAAGAAGGCAGCAGCCCTCACCTTGCCACACTCTGAAGAAGAAACGAGAGATGCAGGACACGCTGGCACGGTCTAACCTCAGACTGCACAAAGTGGCCTCTAACAGAACAGAGGTCATGGCCGATTTCCCTTCCAGTGATCACACCAAAAGCAGAAAGGACCTTAACCCTTCGAATGGTGAGACTAGGAATTTGCTGGAACATTACCACAGACACCTTGAAGGCTCTAAATGATATTAAACCTTTCACCCACATGGGTGTACTCTACATTGTGAGTAGCCTGTTTGACCCCCTTGGCCTTCTACCCCCTGTGTCCATTCAAGGGAGAGCACTTCTCAGACAACTGTCATGTCCACATATGTACATATATACAAATTGTGATCACACCAAAAGCATAAAGAACCTTAAGCTTTCTTTTGATGAAACTAGGGATTTGCTGGAACATTACCACAGACACCTTGAAGGTTTTAAATGATATTAAACCTTTCACCCACAGAGGTGGAAAAAGTTATGAGATACAAAAAGAAGAATTATTTTTTTCTAACACCTTAGAATACACCTTAGAATACTTAAGTATTCTTTTACATTTTGATATGAAACTTTGTATAATTCTTATTTACAGAGAACCAAAGATGAAATTGAATATTTTTAAGAACACAATGAAATTAATGTTAAACTAGAAAAAGTGCTCCTCGGAGCACAAGTCTCCGCCAGCAGACTTGGGAATGTTGGGAATGTTCTACTTCTTATGTTCTAATTCTTACAAGAAATAGAACATGTTACTGTGTCATAGTAACATGACACAAGTGTCCTATCCGTCTGTATAACTGTACTGTCTGTATAAGTGTCCTATCCGTCCTGTCTGTATAAGTGTCCTATCTGTCCTGTCTGTATAAGTGTCCTATCCGTCCTGTCTGTATAAGTGTCCTATCCGTCCTGTCTATGTAAGTGTCAGTGTCCTATCTGTCCTGTCTGTGTAAGTGTCCGCCATATCTCAGCCATTTCGTGATTATTCCTGTCTTACCTCACTTTGAAAGAGGCTAAGACTCTTTCAAAGTGACACAATCATGTATTTATAGGCCGCTATACGTCACTAGCCAATCAGATCACACTATTTCACCGTATTGTCACGTGTCACGTGAGGCTTGACCAATGTTAGCTTGACATGTGGAAAGTGAAAACAATGTCTCCTGGCGGAGACAAAAATATAATCTACAATACAAACTCTCATTCTTGGAGATTTTAATGATGACCTTTTAAAGACCAAAGACGAACATATAGACACATTATTTTCAACATTCAATTTTAAACAATTAGTACATTCTCCAACAACAGATCATGGAAGTCTTCTAGATCACGTGTACTACAACAATGGTCAAGAAAATAATATAACTATTGAAGTCAAAGACACATATTATTCAGATCATGACTTAATTAGGATACATTTATCTTCAAACCAAGAAAATGTTGTACTTGATATTAACTGAACTATTTTTTTCCTAATAATTACTACATTAACATAATATACTTGAATCACTGTTTTTTTTATTTTTTATTTCAATTATTTCTTTTTTTTACTAACACTGCATTTTTCTTTTAGATTGAAGTTTTGACTATATTTTAAAAATAACATTGGTTTGTTTACAATCTTTTTTTCTTTTTTTTTATCAAGGCGCAAGTTAGCAATTGACAGATTGCAGTCTTGTTGTTACTATGAAAATCCATAAGATTGCACAGATTTTATATTTAGAGGTCTCAGAGGCATTTTTGTATTTTCTTAAAATAAAAACTAGAAAAAGTGCTCCTCGGAGCACAGGTCTCCGCCAGGTCAGGTAGGTTATTGTGGCCTCCTGGTGGCGCTATAATAGGTAAATGTGAAAAGAGTGCCATTTCTTCTTAGGCCTTGCACGGCAATCGGACACTGCATTTATGATTTGAGGCATTTTGTTCAAAAAAATGTGTTTTGCTAAATTAGACCTGCTATAACAGGCCAATGTTAAAAGGGTGACATTTGCTCCTCAACATAGTGTGAATGTGCGTGCAAAGTTCGACCGCAATCGGACGCTGCGTTCATGATTTGCGGCATTTTGTTCAAAACAAGCCACTACTGCAAACTTTAGATGTCAATCTTAGCCAATCAGGATGAAATATGAAAAATCAAACACATCCGTCTTGATCACATGACTATAGAGATCATGTGTACCGATTTGCGTGAAATTTGGATAAAATCGGAAGGAGTAATATAAAAAAATGTGTTTTACATAGGTCGGCCTCCTGGTGGCGCTGTAAAAGGCAGATGTGAAAAATGCAGGACAAAGGTTTTTCCTTGACCTCTAGGGAGTGCGGTTACAAAGTTTTACACAGATCGGTGCAGTTATAGGTAAAAACACGAATCGGCCTGTTATAGCGCCACCATGAGGCTGATTTGAAAATGTGAAAAGTGGCATTTCTTCCTTGGCATAGTGGAAATATGCGTGCAACATTTCAAGGAAATTGCATGCTGTGTTCATGATTTGAGGCATTTTGTTCAAAACAGAGCACTCCTGCAAACTTTGGAAGCCATTTTAGCCAATCAGGATGGAATATGAAAAATCTGAAAGACCTGTTTCTTTTAATGACTATAGAGGTACCGATTTGCGGGATTTTTGGACAAAATCTGTAGGAGTAGTCAAAAAATATGTTCGGCCTCCTGGTGGCGCTATAAAAGGCATGTGAAACATTTGGGGCAGAGGTTCTGTTGTGGCATCCAGGGAGTGTGTGTGCACAGTTTCACTGCGAGCAAGCCAACGGTGCCGGAGATTAGCTGTACACAGACAGAATGACGGACGGACACACGGACGGACAAACAGGGTGCAAAACATACTCTCTCGCCATGCCTTTCGGCCTGGCGGAGACAATAAATGTTTTTGCTCTAAAATCTCTGTGGTTTTGAAAATGGTATTGAATGTATCGATATTTTTCATCGAAGTTGAAAATCCAGTATTGTGACACCACCATTAGACACTTGAGCATTTCAATATTTGTTTTAATATTAAGAATATGCATATTCACAATATCTACCTATCATATATGCCGTTGCAGGGCCATTATGATACTGCAAATCTTTTGTTATCACTATATTGTGATGACGACAACGACATCCCACCTCTCCCGGAAGTTCCGGAGTCTCCCGGGAATGGACCCTTCGCTAAGCCCCACCCACTCCACTCTACTCTGTGACTGGTGGTGCGAGTTAGTCACACCCAGGCCTGGCAAACTCTGTTTCTCACCCATTGACTTGCATGTTAAATGACGGTTTTTCCCCTTAAAAAAAATCGATCATTTCAGCAGCAAGAGCTTCATAATCTCTTCTAAATCTAGTCAACAGTAGGCTATGCACTGGAAAAATGTGCATGACATTATTTCAATAAACTAAAAACACAGGAAATGTTAGAGGGAGTAATATCCATGGATACAAGACGGTCGTCTGTCTCGACGGTCATGGATGAACTTCAACCTGGTGTTTGCACTTTCTCCATTTACGGCCCGTACATCTACAGAAACGTTCATATTTCAAATATAAAGTGCTTATCCCATGGCCAAGGATGTTACATTTAGGTACGGGCTCTCGAAAGTAGCCGTATCATCTGTATTGTTCAATAAAAAGCATTTTAATCTGATCGGTGGCCATTTTCTCCATATGCTTTCAACTAAGCAACCCTGTCGGTTGGTAGGTGTATTGCACTCTGATTAATAATAACTCTATGAGAAAATGGCCACCGATCGGATTAAAATGTTTTTTATTGAACAATACAGAATATACGGGTACCTTTGAGAGTCCCGTGCATAATTTTAACATCCGTGGCCATAGGGTAAGCAATTTATATTTGAAATTTGACCGTTTATATAGATGTACGCACCGTAAATGGAGAACGCACAAACACCAGGTTGAAGTTGATCCATGACTGTAACAGGAGTTTTCATGTACCGCAGACTACAGTAGTTAATAAATAGACAAACAAATGAATGAATATACTTTAACGTGCGGAATCCGAAACAGGCAGCGCTGTGATTCTGAATTTTGTTACGATTATGGTGATTAGTATTATTGACACCACCTGGGCGAGTGAGTCGTGTAACTTTCCTGATGTTAAGCTGTGTATGTCTTGGGAAAAGAAGCCTCCAACGGTTTTGGGTACATGGAATCTGTTGCTGGTTCATAGTCAGTGCTCAGATTAAGCACACAGACTGGATCTGCAACCTGCAATGCCCCTTTTACCTCCTCTTGTTTAGTTCTCATTTGTCGCTGAACTGTCAATCTGGCTAAATGTATTAATGCCATTCGCTGTGGGAAGGGAAGGCGTCTACTAGTGACTGTAGTGTTTGATCTGAGAAGCCAGAAAAAAACAGGAAAAAAATAAAAATAATAATAATAATAATGTATGACGTATGACTTGTAATGACTTGGGTACCGATGTGCATCAAAGTGCATCATGCTGCATTAAAGAAAACGTTCAACTTGCAATTGAAACAATTTACTCAATATGAAGATGTTTACTGAGGTAATACATCAAGTGAGAAGTAGGATCATTTCCCCATTGACTAGAACTGCAGCTTTTTGACATTTCCACGCTGGCCTCATTTTTCAGGAGAGAAGTTTCCCTGAGCCCTAAAAGAATCATGGGAAAACACTAACTGTCAAAACATCAAACTAAGATCAATGTCAAAGTAATTGTTATTCATTTCATATTTTATTAATATATATATATATATATATATATATATATATATATATATATATATATATATATATATATATATATATATATATATATATATATATATATATATATATATATATATATATATATACAGTATATATATGTTTTTATCCATAATACATTCCATGAACTACAGTTTTGACAAATTAGCCTTGTTAAAAAAAACATTATGACATGAAAGTATTGATAATGTGTTATGCCCTGCCCATACTTCTGGGTGCTGTGAAAGATTATGTAATGGTATAAGCTGGCACAGGGGACAGCACAGCACTATGTATAAAACTTAGCAACTGGACACACAATTTGGGAAAAGTTGTTCGACAGAGGAGGACTGTCATGGGGGCTTCTCTAGAGACACACCTGCTTTCATGCCTGTATTTCACCTTGATATTGTTCTCTTCATTCTCTGCTTTGTCTTCCTCACCTTTCTCTTCTTGTGAGTTACAGGCACAGTTTAATCTCAACCGAATTTACAAGGATGGGGACTTCATTCTGGGCGGCTTGTTTCATATCCACCTCTACTCTGTGTTCCCTGAGCTGTCTTTCATCTCCAAGCGACAGGACCCCACTTGCTACGGGTGAGTATTACAAATACAATAGCAAGCAAGACAACAGTGGACTTGGGTTAGTTGATATATATATATATATATATATATATATATTTCTATGCAGATAAACGTGCAAGGTTACAGTTGCATGTTGTGTTAGTTTTGACACACAAAGGTTCAGATGGGCCCAGATCATGGCTTTTGCAATTACTGAGATCAACAGAGACACCAGCTTACTACCCAGTGTCACTCTGGGATATAGTATCTACGACACATGCCACTCAGTCGGTGTTGCATTCCGTTCAACGTTGTCATTGGTCAGCGGGAGAGAGGAGCAGGTTCAACTGGATGAGAGCTGCGTTGGGTCTCCTCCAGTGCTCGGAGTTGTGGGTGCTGATTCCTCAGCTAATTCTATTGCCATCTCTAGTATATTAGGTTTGTACAGAGTGCCAATGGTAAGTTTCTTACTTGAGCCCACGTTCAGAGGTATAAAGTAACTAAGTACATCTACTTAAGTACTGTACTTAAGTACAATTTTGAGATATTTGTACTTTACTTGAGTATTTCCAATTCCCAATACTTTTACTTCTACTCCACTACATTTCGGATCCAGATATTGTACTTTTATTTGTTACATTTATTTGGAAACTTCAGTTACTAGCTACTTTGTAGATTTAGATTATTATTACAAAACATACATTACCCACTTCAGCCCTGTATAATTTCGGCCATTTGAAAATAGCCAATCTACAACTTGTGGATCTGCTATTTTCAAAAGATGTTTATACATTTGAAAACTTGAAATGGGACATTCTGCATAATGAGTACTTTTACTTTTGGTACTTTAAGTACATTTTGATGCCAATTCTTTAGTACTTTTACTCAAGTACATTTTGAATTCCGGAATTTTACTTGTAACAGAGTATTTCCATATTGCAGTATTGATACTTTTACTTAAAACATTTGAGTACTTTTTACACACTGCCCACATTTACCATCGCCAATTCGATTTTGATTCATTCATCTTGAATCATTTTTCTTTTTTTTTCTTTTGTTTTAATTACATAATACAAACAGAAATTAATACAAAAAGAAAAAAAGAAAAAGGGGGGGGGGAGAAGGGGACATAAAGAAGGTAAGATAAGAGAAAGAAAAAAGAAGAAGAAAACAAAAGAAATAGAGGCGGGGTAGGGATATCTTTCGTGTAGTGCTCCCAAATCTACTTTTACACATGCATATCTGATTCCCATTTACTCCAGTTTCTTTCAAATTCATCTTCACGGTTTCTCATTTTGTAAGTAATTTTTTCCATCTCTTTAATCTCTTCAGCTATTATTTTCCAATTATTGATATATGGTGGGTTTACATCCAACCATTTCCGTGTGATGTGTTCTAAGGCAGCGATACGTAATATTGTATACAGATATTTATCTCCCTCCCTGTGTATTTCTAATGGAATAATACCTAATAAAATATTGATTGGGTGTATGGGTTTCCTTAAGGAAAATGTATTTGTTATATTTATTTTCACTATCTCCCAAAACCTTTTCAATTTTGGGCATAAATAGAAAATGTGTGCATGATTGGCTTCCGGTTCTGCACATTTCCTCCAGCATTCAGCACTACCTGCTGGTCTATATTTTGATAAAATTTTGGGTTTAAAAAATATCAATTTCTCATATTAATTTTCCAAGCAAATTCTTCTTAAAAATGATTTTGCATGCTTCTTTACAATAATCTTCCACAATTGTTATTGATAATTATTTTCCCCATTTCTCTTTGGTATTATCCTCTTTTACCTTAATTTCTTGCAGAATTTAATAATGTTTTGAGATTTTATTCTTTTCACTATTTAAATTTTTGCTCAAAAATTCCAGTAGCCCATGTATTATCTGTCCCTGGTCTCTCTGCTGTTTCATGAGGTAGCTTCTAATTTGTAGATCTTAAAGAAAGTATCTTTATATTAAACGTATTAACTAAGGTTTCAAATGGATCTACCATATTATTTGTAATCATCTGTGAATATATCTGTAATCCCTTTCTGGCCCATTCTTCTGGTATCTTATCCGTTTTATTTTGCAGAAAATCTGGATCTCTGGCTATCTCTCTCAAATATATGCACATTTCATCATACATTTTACGAATAGATTTCCAGTTTGTTAATGTATTTTCTACACATCTGTTATTTCCATAATATTTTTTAATTTCCTTTAAACTCAAATGGGGTAATGTTCCAATTGATATTAATGTTAATTGTTTTTCTATTAATTTCCATTTAGTTTTAACTGAATTATTCATCCATTTCATTGTGATATCTATTTGGGTAGCATGAAAGTAAATCATTAAATCTGGGTAATTTTCTGTTTACTTTTGTAATTCCAAATAAAATGTCCATCTTTTAAAACTACTGTGTTTTTCAGGTAAGTTACTATGCCACCTGCTCCTGTCTGAGTGACTGGAATCAGTTCCCTTCCTTCTTTAGAACAGTCCCAAGTGATGCCTACCAGGTGAACTGCTACAGACAGTAGATGTGTTGGTATAAAGTAGTTCATGTTCCACACCCTTGACAAAAACATTCCTCTCCAGTGAGTGCAATTGATACTGTGTCACCTCTCATTTGCCTGTGTGTATTACTGCTGGAGCTGAAGGTCTCTGTCGACAGCATCAAAAAAAGAAGGATTAATCGACATTTTCAAATCTGTGTAGGAGATTTACTGACTTACTGGTTTATTTATATGAATCATCTAACCTAAACACTCATCCCTACATTCTCTATCTAATCAGGTGGAATCTATGCTCCAGATAATGAGACGGTTTTGGTGGACCTGGGTAGGACTGCTGTTTACTGACGACGCCTATGGCCGCAATAATGCCAGATCCTTCCAGTCTGAGCTGGTCCAGTCTGGTTTGGGGTGTTTGGCGTATATAAAGGCTCTGCCCTGGGACCACGACCCAGATGAACTTCAGAGGATTGTCACTGTGATGAAGAAATCCACGGCTCGTGTGGTCATTTCATTTGTATATGGGAGCTATATGGTTGATCTCATAGAGGAGGTTGGGGTTATGATCATGTTCAATTAGGGATGCATAATTATAAGTAATTTGAAATGAGTTATAATGAAGTGAAGACATTGTTTCATATATACATATAGGGTTAGCTAGTTATTTACTGTGTTGCAATGTAATCACTTTCATAGGGTCATCAATTTAAATGATTGTGTGTATATATCTTATGACACATTATGACATCTAACTGACATGACTAACTGTTGCATTGTTATAATTCGATTATACTGCAAATGTCTTGATAGTTGAACTTATATTATAGTCGTGCTTATTTGCCTTTAAATGTACAGTACACAGATATGCTTGCTCAACACAATCAACAGGTGGTAAGGCAGAATGTGACAGCTCTGCAATGGATAACAAGTGAGGCATGGACAACAGATCCTATATTCCAGACTCCTCACTACATACCATACCTGAGAGGCACCCTGGGGATTGCCTTCCGTCATGGAGAGATACCAGGACTCAAGGACTTCTTGTTAAAAATACATCCTAATGACCCCGACAACAGCCATGGAAAGACCATAGTGAGTCTTTTGTTAAGATTCGTAATCAAGCTGCATTTTCAAAAGGATGTCTGTTGTTATTCCCAAGGCATTGTATTTATGCTTAGGTCTTCATTTTGTTTCTTCAGGTGAAGCAGTTTTGGGAGAACACATTTCAGTGTAAATTTACACCCATTCCGTCAGAGTGGGTGGACGCTGGTGGAAGGGTGTGTACTGGACAAGAGGACCTAGGAACAGCAGAAAGTACCCTTTTGGATATGTCTAACCTCAGGGAAGAGTATTGCGTGTACAAGGCTGTGTATGCTCTGGCCCATGCCCTTCATGACATGTTGCAGTGTGTGCCAGGAAGAGGGCCTTTCACTGGGCACAGCTGTACCAATTTGCAAACAATACAACCATGGCAGGTGTGATTTTAATTGGTAAAAAGCATGAAAAACTGACATGCGTAGTATGATGAAAAAAAGTGTTATTAGTGACGCCCAGTGTTGCGAGTTACATAAGTAACTATTTACTGTAATTAATAGCGGTAATATAACACGTTACCAAAAGGCAATTCACTAATACATTTTTACAATTAACCAAGTTTCTTTCTGTGTTAATAAATTGTATCTATTTGAGAAGTGTAAACATTTAAGATGAAAGAACCAGCCTGCTTTGATTTAAAAAAAACACAGGACATGATGTTAAAGATCCAGAGTGCCTTATTTTTGATACCCTTGTTGATGGTAATTACCAAGCCCCCAGAACCACGGTAGAACAGTGAAGCGGCCAAGCCTGGTGGTGAAATCTGATATTGCAACACTTCCGCATTTTGCGCGCGCATCTGCCATTTGTGCGCCTGCTCACGACGTGCCACGACTTAATATTGCATAGACCCAATGGAACCAATAGTGTACTTCCGGATTTTTGTTGTGTATTTACTAGCAAATAGATGTTGACATCTATGCTATCTATCCATGCTTACTATCTGCCCATCTAACTCTCGCCCCTGAGTTGGGCAAAGCCCCTTCAGTACACTGCATGATGTGATTTGTTTACTAATGTTATTTTTTTTTAAGTCGAATAAATAAACATTTAATATATTAATAATCAATAGGCCTATATAGTGTCCACGTGAAGAACAACTCATTATTTATTGATATTTATTTTAAAAAGATCTAGGCCATTTAGTTGTTCTATTTGAGCATTTTGGTAAAAGTAACTCAAAAGTAATACCGGTAAGTAATAAGTAATATATTGCTCTTGCTCACACAGTAATATGTAACCAGATGTATTACTTTAAAATTAAGGTAATAAGTAATATGTAATGTATTACAAAATAAAAGTAACTTGCCCAACACTGGGCAATGTCAAATGTCAAATCAAATGACTTCATGTGTGTGGTCCGCCCATGTTACATCAAGTGCCATTTGTAGATCTTGTGTACAATTTACAATTTACTAATACATAAGTAAACCAAGAACCTATCGTCAGCCTGTACATTGAAACTATACACACTAAAGGATGCCAGGTCAACAATGACCTGTCATCTGTCTACATAACATGCTTTCTAAGTTCCATTTTAGCCGGGGCTTGTGTAGACGCCATCTAGGGTCTTATCCTGCTGTACTGTGAGTGTCCAGTTCTCGGCCTTGTACAGCAGTACTGACTCGACTGTAGCCACGAACAGCCTCCTCTTGAGGTCATCTCCTATGTCAGATTTCACACTCTCCTCACTCCATACAAGGCATTTCAGGCAATTGCCCTCTGAACTTTCAGATCCTGTTCTGCTGAGGAGGTCCAGAAAGCTTGGCTACCTCAAGCTGTCCCACTGGCTGTAGCAATGGTTTTGTTCCCTGTATTAAATGCTATTACTTTAGTTTTCTTTGCATTGAACTTAATAATCTTCCTGCACTCCATTTCTACTGCCCTTAGTAGTTCCCGTCCTTTCTCTGCTGTGTCCGAGACTAGGGCAATTTCCAGGCGAATGAGTACTGCATGCAGTGTGGTCAATATGTCATCCTCCATAGATGGGCTGGGGGAATGAGCAAACTGGAATGGAGCCAGTGATGATGTGGGGATGTGTTCAAAACACTCCATTGAATTGAACTGAATTGACAAAGATATGAATGGTTCCAATCGAGCCAAAATGTATAATAATAATAATAATGACGATAGTCCATTCATAGACTTGGAACAACAAAACACATTAATGTTTATATTGTAAATAGTGCAGGCTTGTACCTACCAAAACAGTTTCTGTCAGAGTCACTATTCTTTAAATTGTATAGGTTATCTTGTTATTCAAAATGTTGCTCATCACTATTTCTAGCTTGTGTATTACTTGGAAAAGATCAACTTCACAACATCATTTGGTGATCAAGTATCATTTGATGAGAATGGTGATGCTTTACCAATCTATGATGTCATGAACTGGGTGTGGCTCCCTGATGGAAGCACAAAAGTTCACAATGTAGGCATGTTTAAGAAGTCAACCTCCGCAGGGGAAGAACTCATCCTTGATGAAGACAGAATCTTCTGGAGCTTTGAATCCACAAAGGTCACTTTGGATTTTTAAAGTAGCTAATATCGAGCTCATGATGTGAATGAAATTTTGTTTGGACTGAGAATAATTCATTTCCTCTGTAGCCGCCTCAGTCAGTGTGCAGTGAGAGCTGTTGCCCTGGAACCCGTGTGGCCAGAAGGAAAGGGGAACCTGTCTGCTGCTTTGACTGCATTGCTTGCTCTGAGGGAGAGATCAGCAATGAGACTGGTAGGTTTACATAATGTATTTATGTGATTATCTTTAGGCTGATACTCTCCTTTTCTGTCCCTTTAATCTTCTCCTGTTTGTTAGATTCTACAGAGTGCACCAGTTGTCCAGAGGACTTCTGGTCTAATCTCCAGCGTGACCACTGTGTCCCTAAGAGCATGGAGTTCCTCTCCTACCATGAGGCCCTGGGTATCTCCTTGACAATCATCTCATTGCTAGGCACAGTTATCTGTGCCATTGTCCTGGGAATCTTCATCTACCATCGAAGCACACCCATGGTACGCGCCAACAACTCAGAACTCAGCTTCCTTCTCTTGTTGTCTCTGAAGCTATGTTTCTTGTGCTCACTTATGTTCATTGGACGTCCCAGGCTCTGGACTTGTCAGCTGAGGCATGCAGCATTTGGGATTAGCTTTGTGCTGTGTGTGTCGTGTATCCTGGTAAAGACTATGGTGGTGTTGGCTGTGTTCAAGGCCTCCAAGCCTGGGGGTGCAGACATTATGAAGTATTTTGGTGCTATGCAGCAGAGAGGAACAGTTCTGGTTCTTACTTGTGTCCAGGCGACAATCTGCACAGCCTGGCTCATGTCTGCCTCACCAACTCCTTATAAAAACACACAATACCACAGTGATAAGATAGTCTATGAGTGTGCGGTGGGATCAACAGTTGGTTTTGCGTTGTTGTTAGGTTATATTGGGTTACTAGCACTCATAAGCTTCCTACTAGCATTCATGGCAAGGAATCTTCCAGACAACTTCAACGAAGCCAAGTTAATCACTTTCAGCATGTTGATCTTCTGTGCTGTGTGGATAGCCTTCATCCCAGCATATATCAGCTCTCCAGGCAAATATGCAGATGTAGTGGAGGTATTTGCTATTTTAGCATCTAGTTTTGGCCTTTTGGTGGCACTGTTTGGACCAAAGTGTTATATAATCCTTTTGAAACCTGAGAAAAATACTAAGAAGTCCATCATGGGTCGAGGTGCCATAAAGATGTAAAAACAACGACAATATACTGTATGTTCTCTGTCTGTCTGTATTAAAACAATAAATGTATATGACTATATTTAATTGTTGATAACCTTGTTGGCAGAAGATTACGTTTTCTGCCAGATTAAATTCAAAGTAGTAATCAAGTCATATATGCAAACATCATATATGCAAGAATCAAAGTAGGTGCAAAGATGATTACCCTCCTTTAAAGGCTAAGGTGAATTTAGGTATCATAGCTCTGACAATTTTATCTGTGGATAAAAGTATTGCAGGTATGTCCAGTTACCAGTTGACTGTGGCCAGAGTCACGAGGTGGACACTAGGGAGCCGCGCAAACCGGCAGAAACTTGTGCAACATAGTTTCAACTGTCCTCTTTATAACTTACCCTATCCCTAACCCTAAACCTAGCCTCACACTATAACCTAACGTTCGGAATAATGGGATGTCGCAATTATGAGCGGACCCTGTTTCAACCGGGCAAAATGACCAAACTTGAGCTTTTAAAAGAGTGCGAAGGAAAATTGAACGCTGATGGAAAACCTCCAAACTACGTATGTTTTCTATAGTATACTGAAAGACCCTATGAGAACCTGTAGAGAGCAGGCGTAGCGACGTCACAGTAACGTCATAGTGCTAACTCCGCCCACTTTGGCCACCATTAGAGATAACTAGTTTGACACGCTGGTACCATGGCTGGTACATCACTCTGTAGTCCTGTGCACGTTGTTCAGCAAGCAGCAAGTGTAGACGGTGTACATTATCTTCCATCTCTCTTCTATCTATCTCTAACTTGTCTATCGCTCTAATTTAGCAATGGTACGACGGTGCTGCATTATCGGATGCAATAACAAGGTTTCAGGCGGAGTTAAATTGCACACATTTCCAACCTGGAAGCAATGCTTTCGGAGATCAGATGTCGGAGATATCAAAGAAACGTCGTATGGCTTGGTTGTCAGCTGACGAAATAACATAACCTTCAACAACATTCCCAAACACATGTATGCTTCTACCTGTGCTCAAACAAGCATGACAGCACACAATAAAAAATATAAACATCTTTTGTGCTGATCAGAGAGTCTCAGAGCAGAGCACCACAAGTGTTAGCTAAATCTGGGATTAAAAAAGAAAATAATTTCTTTCGAATATCTTAAATACAATAAAACAAACACATTTAGGCTCTCTACCTGTGCTCAAACAAGCATGACAGCAGACAGCACACAATAAAAATATAAACATGTTGTGTTGATCAGACGGAGTCTTGAAGAGAATCAGCGTTGCCATGTCGGCTTATTATAAGCGACTTTGGGCAGAACTTTTTTCTGGCTTTTTCTGTAGTTTACAAGTTGCTTGTAAAATTGGTAGTTGCGGGTTGCCTTTTTTTTTTTTTTGGCTTATTTATAAAGTGTTCTTGCTTATTTAGGCTTGCTTCCAATTTTTTTTTTTTTTATTTAAACCAGTGGTTCTAAAATATGTTCATGAAAATGTTCTGTGCCAGGGAGAATTTGTGTTAGAATGTTTAAAAAAATATTCCAAATATCTTCTTATTCTATTGCAAGAGTTTTTTTTAAAATAGCGTATATACAAGCTCACGTGAGCTTGTAGATTGGCTATTTTCAAGTAGCCGATGTCACTAAGCCACTTCTTCTGGGCTTGTTTTCATAGACCTGGTTGCTTGTTTCTCTCGCAAAATCTGGCAACACTGGTCGCAACACTCAGGTCTCGTTACTAATACTTCGCTAATAATATTAATAATAATATATAAATAATCAGTACTCAAGATGACTCTATATTTTATTTTCCGTTCAGGTAAACCAGTCTATGAAATTAATGATTGTGACTCTGAATGGGCACTGTCATTACATGATCTGTATGGTATGTCTCTGTCACGCATTGCCCGGTCCATCTTCTGTCCTTTACCAATACATTCGTTGTAGACTTTACGTAGACTGTGCGTTCAGGACACGTCGTGACTACTGTCAATGTTGTTGTTGATACGAGCTGTTATCAGCTTGTTATTCAAGATGGCCACCGGAATTAGGGGCTTCTGGGCTCCAGGGACTTAGGCTCCTCCCTACGCCCGCTCTCTATATCGCTGCTGTTAAGGATGTGAGGCAAAATATTCCAACAATTATCACAATGCAATAACGCGTTGTGAGCTTGTAGATCGGCTATTTTCAAATAGCCTACATATAAAACAGGGCTTAAGTGGTTAATGTATGTTTTATAATATAATAATTTACATCTGCAAAGTAACTACTAACTAAAGTTTTCAAATAATTGTAGTGGAGTAAAAGTACAATATTTGCCAGAGATGTAGTGGAGTAAAAGTACAATATTTGCCAGAGATGTAGTGGAGTAGAAGTAAAAGTATAGACAATTGGAAATACTCCAGTAAAGTAAAAGTACCTCAAAACTTTACTTGAGTACAGTACTTTAGTAAATGTACTTAGTTACTTTACACCTGATAAAAAGGGAGATTCCGACTCTGAGGCTTATGTATCTGTGTGCGCCATATTGGGCATGGCAGGCTCATACAAGCTACTACTAGTTAGTTGGAACTTTCCAAGCTCCAGACGTGGATTTGTGAAATAAATTGGATTTGACTGATGTCTAAACAGGGCCCCAGAGACATGGTCAGTTTGTGTGCAGCTTGGGGCAGTACAAACAGACGTTTGTGTGCAGCTTGAGATGAGATTGGTTCAGAACGAAGATGTTTTTGTTTAAGGGAGCAACAGGGAGGGAGGATACCCATTTGGTATCAACAGCCATCATTTTAAGTTATTGACGTTAGTAGTGTCTTAATTTGACAAATTAAGACTTTACCACATCGCCAAACTATAAATTGCAGAGTGGCAACACGGCAAAGATGTGCAAAATAGTTATCTTCCAGGGATTTTTATTATTTAACTTTATTTATTGTCTCCGCCAGGCCGAAAGGCATGGCGAGAGAGTATGTTTTACCCCCTGTCCGTCCGTCCGTCCGTCCGTCCGTCCGTCCGTCCGTCCGTGTGTGTGTGTGTGTGTGTGTGTGTCTGTGTGTCATTCTGTCATTTTGTGGACAGCTAATCTTTGGCACCGTTGGCTTGATCACAGCGAAACTGTGCACACACACTCCCTGGATACCAGAGCAGAACCTCTGCTCCAATTTTTTCACATGGGCCTTTTATAGCGCCACCAGGAGGCCGATTTGTGCAAAACACATTTTTGAACAGTACTCCTACAGATTTTGGCCAAAAATTCCCCAAATCGGTACACAGTATCTCTATAGTCATTAAAAGAAATGGCTAATTTCAGATTTTTCATATTCCATCCTGATTGGCAAAAATTGTCTCTCAAAGTTTGCAGGAGTACTCCGTTTCGAACAAAATGCCTCAAATCATGAACACAGCATGCAATTTCCGTGAAAGTTTGCGCACACATTCCCATTAGGCCAGGGAAGAAATGCCATTTGAAAATGTTCAAATCAGCCTCATGGTGGCGCTGTAAACAGGCCGATTTGTGTTTTTACCTATAACTGCACCGATCAGTGTAAAACTTTGTATGCACACTCTCCAGAGGCCAAGGAAAAACCTTTGCCCTGCATTTTTCACATTTGCCTTTTATATGCACAATCCAAGGTGTTGGATTGTGGTTTAAAGCCGTGCGCATGGCCTATCGGCTAGGGGTGTGGTTTGAAGCTGTGGCCTTGGATTGTGGTTTAAAGCCGTGCGCATGGCCTATCGGCTAGGGGTGTAGTTTGAAGCTGTGGGCATGAACTATCAACTTGGGGGGCGTAGTTTGTAGCTTTGGGTGTGGCTCATCATCACCTTGGGGGTTTGGTTTCAAGCTTTGGGCATGGCCTATCGGCTTGGTGGCATGGTTTACAGCTGTTGGCCTCAAATATAGCAGATCTACAAGCTCGTAGATCATAGATATTTGAGCTTGAGATTTGCTATCGGCTGGGGGTGGGCGTGAACTATCACCCAGGGGTATGTGGTTTGAAATTGGGGGTGTGGCCTCTCAGCTTGGGGGCTGTGGTTTGAAGTTGTGGGTGTGGCTTATCACCTTGGTGGTGTGGTTTCAAGCTTTAGGTGTGGCCTATAGGCTTGGGGGCGTGGTTTAGAGCTGTGGGACTCAAAAATAGCAGATCTACAAGTCTAAAAGTGGTACACGAGAAGCCAAATACATGAGCCCAAATGACACTTTTTTTTAAAGCTGTGGGTGGGCATATTACCTTGGGGTTGACTGTGTAGGGTGTTTAAAAGTGGTCAACAAGAAGCCCAATGCACAATACATGAGCCCAAATGCCTTCCTTATGACCAAACTGACACTCACTTTCTTAAAAGAATCATGGGTCAAAATAGCCTTTTCAGGCTGAGAGAAGCACTTTTTTGACATTTGCCTGTAACTTGTTCCCAGTGTATTCTAAGTGGAAGCTGACTGTGTGAGGTGTCTAAAAGTGGTCAACGAGAAGCCCAATGCACAATACATGAGCCCAAATGCCTTCCTTATGACCAAACTGACACTCACTTACTTAAAAAAAATCATGGGTCAAAATCACAGCTGTGGCCCTCACAAATAGCAGATATACAAGCTCGTAGATCATAGCTCTATGTGAGCTTATAGATTTGCTATCAGCTGGGGGTGGGCGTGGCCTATCACCCAGGGGTGTGTGGTTTGAAGCTGGGGGCGTGGCCTCTCAGCTTGGGGGTGTTGTTTGAAGCTTTGGGTGTGGCTTATCATGCTGGGGTAGTGGTTTCAAGCTTTGGACGTGGTTTACAGCTGTGGGCCTCAAAAATAGCAGATATACAAGCTCATAGATTATAGCTCTATGAGCTTGTAGAATTGCTATCGGCTGAAGGTGGGCGTGGCTTATCACCCAGGGGGTGTGGTTACAAGCTTTTGGCTGTGCCTATTGGCTTGGGGACGTGGTTTACAGCTGTGGCCCTCACAAATAGCAGATGTATAAGCTCGTGGATCATAGCTCTATGAGCTTGTAGATTTGCTATGGGCTGGGGGTGGGCGTGGCCTATCACCCAGGGGTGTGTGGTTTGAAGCTGGGGGCGTGGCCTCTCAGCTTGGGGGGGTGTAGTTTGAAGCTGTGGGTTTGGCTTATCACCTTGGGGTAGTGGTTTCAAGCTTTGGGCGTGGCCTATAGGCTTTGGGGCGTGGTTTACAGCTGCGGGCATCAAAAATAGCAGATCTACAAGTTCGTAGATCATAGCTCTATGAGCTTGTAGATTTTCTATTGGCTGAAGGTGGGCGTGGCCTATCACCCAGGGGTGTGTGGTTTGAAGCTGGGGACGTGGCCTCTCAGCTTGGGGGGCGTAGTTTGAAGATCAGGGTGTGGCTTATCACCTTGGGGGTTTGATTTCAAGGTTTGGGCTTGGCCTATCAACTTGGGGGGGGGGGTTGAAGCTGTTGGCGTGGCCTATGGGCTTGGGAGCGTGGTTTACAGCTAGAGGCGTGGCCCATCCCCTTGGATTGTGGTTTAAAGATGTGTGCTTGTCCTCTATCGGCAAGGTGTGTGTGTGTGTGTGTATGTGTGTGTGTGTGTGTGTGTGTGTGTGTGTGTGTGTGTGTGTGTGTGTGTGTGTGTGTGTGTGTGTGTGTGTGTGTGTGTGTGTGTGTGTGTGTGTGTGTGTGTTTTTTGAGGCTTCTTTTGGTTTGAAGCTTTGGGCTTGGCCTGTCGGCTTGGGGGCTTGATTTACAGCTGTGGGCCTCAATTACAAGCTCTAAAAGCTCGTAGATCATAGCACTATGAGCTTGTGTATTTGATTTTGGTTGGGTGTGGGCATGGCCCATCACCCAGGGGTTGTGGTTTGAAGCTGGGGGCGTGTCCTCTCACCTTGGAGGGTGTGGTTTGAAGATGTGGGCGTGGCCTATCACCTTGGGGGGCGTAGTTTGTAGCTTTGGGTGTGGCTCATCATCACCTTGGGGGTTTGGTTTCAAGCTTTGGGCATGGCCTATCGGCTTGGTGGCGTGGTTTACAGCTGTTGGCCTCAAATATAGCAGATCTAAAAGCTCGTAGATCATAGATATTTGAGCTTGTAGATTTGCTATTGGCTGGGGGTGGGCGTGGCCTATCACCCAGGGGTTTGAAATTGGGGGCGTGGCTTCTCAGCTCTGGGGCTGTAGTTTGAAGCTGTGGGTGTTGCTTATCACCCTGGGTGTGTGGTTTCAAGCTTTGGGCGTGGCCTATAGGCTTGGGGGCGTGGTTTAGAGCTGTGGGCCTCAAAAATAGCATATCAACAAGTCTAAAAGTGGTAAACGAGAAGCCAAATACATGAGCCCAAATGACACTTTTTTTGGAAGCTATGGGTGGGCATATTACCTTGGGATTGACTGTGTAGGGTGTTTAAAAGTAGTCAACGAGAAGCCCAATGCACAATACATGAGCCCAAATGGCTTCCTTATGACCAGACTGACACTCACTTTCATTAAAAAAAAATCATGGGTCAAAATAGCCTTTTCAGGCTGAGAGAAGCACTTTTTTGACATTTCCACCTAACTTGTTCCCAGTGTATTCTAAGTGGAAGTTGACTGTGTGAGGTGTCTAAAAGTGGTCAAAAAGAAGCCCAATGCACAACACATGAGCCCAAATGCCTTCCTTATGACAAAACTGACATTCATTTTTTAAAAATAATCATAGGTCAAAATAGCCTTTTCAGGCTGAGAGAAGCACTTTGGTGACGTTTAACTGTAACTTGTTCCCAGTACATTCTGAGTGGCTGGTGACTGTGTGTTGTACCTAAAAGTGCCCAAATAGAATCCCAATGCACTATACATGGGCCAAAATGCCTTCCTTATGACAAAACCGACACTCATTTTCTTTAAAAAATCATTGATCAAAATAGCCTTTTCAGGCTGAGAGAAGCACTTTGATGACGTTTAACTGTAACTTGTTCCCAGTACATTCTGAGTGGCTGGTGACTGTGTGTTGTACCTAAAAGTGCCCAAATAGAATCCCAATGCACTATACATGGGCCCAAATGCCTTCCTTATGACAAAACTGACACTCAATTTCTTAAAAAAATCATTGGTCAAAATAGCCTTTTCAGGCTGAGAGAAGCATTTTGGTGACGTTAAACTGTAACTTGTTCCCAGTACATTCTGAGTGGCTGGTGACACTGTGTTGTACCTAAAAGTGCCCAAATAGAATCCCAATGCACTATACATGGGCCCAAATGCCTTCCTTATGACAAAACTGACACTCAATTTCTTTAAATAAATCACCGGTCAAAATAGCATTTTCAGGCTGAGACAAGCACTTTGGTGACGTTTAAATGTAACTTGTTCCCAGTACAGTCTAAGTGGCTGCTGACTGTGTGACTTGGCTAAAAGTGGCCAAATAGAAGCCCAATTGACAATACATGAGCCCAAAGGCCTTCCTTATGACTAAACTGACACCCACTTTCTTAAAAGTATCATGGGTCTAAATAGCATTTTCAGGCTGAGAGAAGCACTTTGGTGACATTTGGCTGTAACTTGTTCCCAGTACATTCTGAGTGGCTGGTGACTGTGTGTTGTACCTAAAAGTGCCCAAATAGAATCCCAATGCACTATACATGAGCCCAAATGCCTTTCTTATGACAAAACTGACACTAATTTTCTTAAAAAAATCACTGGTCAAAATAGCATTTTCAGGCTGAGAAAAGCACTTTGGTGACGTTTAAATGTAACTTGTTCCCAGTACAGTCTAAGTGGCTGCTGGCTGTGTGACTTGGCTAAAAGTGGCCAAATAGAAGCCCAATTGACAATACATGAGCCCAAAGGCCTTCCTTATGACTAAACTGACACCCACTTTCTTAAAAGTATCATGGGTCTAAATAGCATTTTCAGGCTGAGAGAAGCACTTTGGTGACATTTGGCTGTAACTTGTTCCCAGTACATTCTGAGTGGCTGGTGACTGTGTGTTGTACCTAAAAGTGCCCAAATAGAATCCCAATGCACTATACATGAGCCCAAATGCCTTTCTTATGACAAAACTGACACTCATTTTCTTAAAAAAATCACTGGTCAAAATAGCATTTTCAGGCTGAGACAAGCACTTTGGTGACGTTTAAATGTAACTTGTTCCCAGTACAGTCTAAGTGGCTGCTGACTGTGTGACTTGGCTAAAAGTGGCCAAATAGAAGCCCAATTGACAATACATGAGCCCAAAGGCCTTCCTTATGACTAAACTGACACCCACTTTCTTAAAAGTATCATGGGTCTAAATAGCATTTTCAGGCTGAGAGAAGCACTTTGGTGACATTTGGCTGTAACTTGTTCCCAGTACATTCTGAGTGGCTGGTGACTGTGTGTTGTACCTAAAAGTGCCCAAATAGAATCCCAATGCACTATACATGAGCCCAAATGCCTTTCTTATGACAAAACTGACACTCATTTTCTTAAAAAAATCACTGGTCAAAATAGCATTTTCAGGCTGAGACAAGCACTTTGGTGACGTTTAAATGTAACTTGTTCCCAGTACAGTCTAAGTGGCTGCTGACTGTGTGACTTGGCTAAAAGTGGCCAAATAGAAGCCCAATTGACAATACATGAGCCCAAAGGCCTTCCTTATGACTAAACTGACACCCACTTTCTTAAAAGTATCATGGGTCTAAATAGCATTTTCAGGCTGAGAGAAGCACTTTGGTGACATTTGGCTGTAACTTGTTCCCAGTACATTCTGAGTGGCTGGTGACTGTGTGTTGTACCTAAAAGTGCCCAAATAGAATCCCAATGCACTATACATGAGCCCAAATGCCTTTCTTATGACAAAACTGACACTCATTTTCTTAAAAAAATCACTGGTCAAAATAGCATTTTCAGGCTGAGACAAGCACTTTGGTGACGTTTAAATGTAACTTGTTCCCAGTACAGTCTAAGTGGCTGCTGATTGTGTGACTTGGCTAAAAGTGGCCAAATAGAAGCCCAATTGACAATACATGAGCCCAAAGGCCTTCCTTATGACTAAACTGACACCCACTTTCTTAAAAGTATCATGGGTCTAAATAGCATTTTCAGGTCGAGAGAAGCACTTTGGTGACATTTGGCTGTAACTTGTTCCCAGTACATTCTGAGTGTCTGGTGACTGTGTGTTGTACCTAAAAGTGCCCAAATAGAATCCCAATGCACTATACATGGGCCCAAATGCCTTTCTTATGACAAAACTGACACTCATTTTCTTAAAAAAATCATTGGTCAAAAATAGCCTTTTCAGGCTGAGAGAAGCATTTTGGTGACGTTAAACTGTAACTTGTTCCCAGTACATTCTGAGTGGCTGGTGACACTGTGTTGTACCTAAAAGTGCCCAAATAGAATCCCAATGCACTATATATGAGCCCAAATGCCTTTCTTATGACAAAACTGACACTCATTTTCTTAAAAAAATCATTGGTCAAAATAGCATTTTCAGGCTGAGACAAGCACTTTGGTGACGTTTAAATGTAACTTGTTCCCAGTTCAGTCTAAGTGGCTGCTGACTGTGTGACTTGGCTAAAAGTGGCCAAATAGAAGCCCAATTGACAATACATGAGCCCAAAGGCTTTCCTTATGACTAAACTGACACCCACTTTCTTAAAAGTATCATGGGTCTAAATAGCATTTTCAGGCTGAGAGAAGCACTTTGGTGACATTTGGCTGTAACTTGTTCCCAGTACATTCTGAGTGGCTGGTGACTGTGTGTTGTACCTAAAAGTGCCCAAATAGAATCCCAATGCACTATACATGAGCCCAAATGCCTTTCTTATGACAAAACTGACACTCATTTTCTTAAAAAAATCACTGGTCAAAATAGCATTTTCAGGCTGAGACAAGCACTTTGGTGACGTTTAAATGTAACTTGTTCCCAGTACAGTCTAAGTGGCTGCTGACTGTGTGACTTGGCTAAAAGTGGCCAAATAGAAGCCCAATTGACAATACATGAGCCCAAAGGCCTTCCTTATGACTAAACTGACACACACTTTCTTAAAAGTATCATGGGTCTAAATAGCATTTTCAGGCTGAGAGAAGCACTTTGGTGACATTTGGCTGTAACTTGTTCCCAGTACATTCTGAGTGGCTGGTGACTGTGTGTTGTACCTAAAAGTGCCCAAATAGAATCCCAATGCACTATACATGAGCCCAAATGCCTTTCTTATGACAACACTGACACTCATTTTCTTAAAAAAATCACTGGTCAAAATAGCATTTTCAGGCTGAGACAAGCACTTTGGTGACGTTTAAATGTAACTTGTTCCCAGTACAGTCTAAGTGGTTGCTGACTGTTTGACTTGGCTAAAAGTGGCCAAATAGAAGCCCAATTGACAATACATGAGCCCAAAGGCCTTCCTTATGACTAAACTGACACCCACTTTCTTAAAAGTATCATGGGTCTAAATAGCATTTTCAGGTCGAGAGAAGCACTTTGGTGACATTTGGCTGTAACTTGTTCCCAGTACATTCTGAGTGTCTGGTGACTGTGTGTTGTACCTAAAAGTGCCCAAATAGAATCCCAATGCACTATACATGGGCCCAAATGCCTTCCTTATGACAAAACTGACACTCAATTTCTTAAAAAAATCATTGGTCAAAAATAGCCTTTTCAGGCTGAGAGAAGCATTTTGGTGACGTTAAACTGTAACTTGTTCCCAGTACATTCTGAGTGGCTGGTGACACTGTGTTGTACCTAAAAGTGCCCAAATAGAATCCCAATGCACTATATATGAGCCCAAATGCCTTTCTTATGACAAAACTGACACTCATTTTCTTAAAAAAATCACTGGTCAAAATAGCATTTTCAGGCTGAGACAAGCACTTTGGTGACGTTTAAATGTAACTTGTTCCCAGTACAGTCTAAGTGGCTGCTGACTGTGTGACTTGGCTAAAAGTGGCCAAATAGAAGCCCAATTGACAATACATGAGCCCAAAGGCTTTCCTTATGACTAAACTGACACCCACTTTCTTAAAAGTATCATGGGTCTAAATAGCATTTTCAGGCTGAGAGAAGCACTTTGGTGACATTTGGCTGTAACTTGTTCCCAGTACATTCTGAGTGGCTGGTGACTGTGTGTTGTACCTAAAAGTGCCCAAATAGAATCCCAATGCACTATACATGGGCCCAAATGCCTTCCTTATGACCAAACTGACACTCATTTTCTTTAAAAAAATCATTGGTCAAAATAGCATTTTCAGGCTGAGAGAAGCACTTTGGTGACGTTTAACTGTAACTTGTTCCCAGTACAGTCTAAGTGGCTGCTGACTGTGTGACTTGGCTAAAAGTGGCCAAATAGAAGCCCAATCCACAATACATGAGCCCAAAGGCCTTCCTTATGACAAAACTGACACCCACTTTCTTAAAAGTATCATGGGTCTAAATAGCATTTTCAGGCTGAGAGAAGCACTTTGGTGACATTTGGCTGTAACTGAATCCCAATGCACTATACATGGGCCCAAATGCCTTTCTTATGACAAAACTGACACTCGTTTTTTTTAAATAATCACTGGTCAAAATAGCATTTTCAGGCTGAGACAAGCACTTTGGTGACGTTAAAATGTAACTTGTTCCCAGTACAGTCTAAGTGGCTGCTGACTGTGTGACTTGGCTAAAAGTGGCCAAATAGAAGCCCAATTGACAATACATGAGCCCAAAGGCCTTCCTTATGACAAAACTGACACCCACTTCTTAAAAGTATCATGGGTCTAAATAGCATTTTCAGGCTGAGAGAAGCACTTTGGTGACATTTGGCTGTAACTTGTTCCCAGTACATTCTGAGTGGCTGGTGACTGTGTGTTGTACCTAAAAGTGCCCAAATAGAATCCCAATGCACTATACATGGGCCCAAATGCCTTCCTTATGACAAAACTGACACTCAATTTCTTAAAAAAATCATTGGTCAAAAATAGCCTTTTCAGGCTGAGAGAAGCATTTTGGTGACGTTAAACTGTAACTTGTTCCCAGTACATTCTGAGTGGCTGGTGACACTGTGTTGTACCTAAAAGTGCCCAAATAGAATCCCAATGCACTATATATGAGCCCAAATGCCTTTCTTATGACAAAACTGACACTCATTTTCTTAAAAAAATCACTGGTCAAAATAGCATTTTCAGGCTGAGACAAGCACTTTGGTGACGTTTAAATGTAACTTGTTCCCAGTACAGTCTAAGTGGCTGCTGACTGTGTGACTTGGCTAAAAGTGGCCAAATAGAAGCCCAATTGACAATACATGAGCCCAAAGGCTTTCCTTATGACTAAACTGACACCCACTTTCTTAAAAGTATCATGGGTCTAAATAGCATTTTCAGGCTGAGAGAAGCACTTTGGTGACATTTGGCTGTAACTTGTTCCCAGTACATTCTGAGTGGCTGGTGACTGTGTGTTGTACCTAAAAGTGCCCAAATAGAATCCCAATGCACTATACATGGGCCCAAATGCCTTCCTTATGACCAAACTGACACTCATTTTCTTTAAAAAAATCATTGGTCAAAATAGCATTTTCAGGCTGAGAGAAGCACTTTGGTGACGTTTAACTGTAACTTGTTCCCAGTACAGTCTAAGTGGCTGCTGACTGTGTGACTTGGCTAAAAGTGGCCAAATAGAAGCCCAATCCACAATACATGAGCCCAAAGGCCTTCCTTATGACAAAACTGACACCCACTTTCTTAAAAGTATCATGGGTCTAAATAGCATTTTCAGGCTGAGAGAAGCACTTTGGTGACATTTGGCTGTAACTTGTTCCCAATGCACTATACATGGGCCCAAATGCCTTTCTTATGACAAAACTGACACTCGTTTTTTTTAAATAATCACTGGTCAAAATAGCATTTTCAGGCTGAGACAAGCACTTTGGTGACGTTAAAATGTAACTTGTTCCCAGTACAGTCTAAGTGGCTGCTGACTGTGTGACTTGGCTAAAAGTGGCCAAATAGAAGCCCAATTGACAATACATGAGCCCAAAGGCCTTCCTTATGACAAAACTGACACCCACTTCTTAAAAGTATCATGGGTCTAAATAGCATTTTCAGGCTGAGAGAAGCACTTTAGTGACATTTGGCTGTAACTTGTTCCCAGTACATTCTGAGTGGCTGGTGACTGTGTGTTGTACCTAAAAGTGCCCAAATAGAATCCCAATGCACTATACATGGGCCCAAATGCCTTCCTTATGACAAAACTGACACTCAATTTCTTAAAAAAATCATTGGTCAAAAATAGCCTTTTCAGGCTGAGAGAAGCATTTTGGTGACGTTAAACTGTAACTTGTTCCCAGTACATTCTGAGTGGCTGGTGACACTGTGTTGTACCTAAAAGTGCCCAAATAGAATCCCAATGCACTATATATGAGCCCAAATGCCTTTCTTATGACAAAACTGACACTCATTTTCTTAAAAAAATCACTGGTCAAAATAGCATTTTCAGGCTGAGACAAGCACTTTGGTGACGTTTAAATGTAACTTGTTCCCAGTACAGTCTAAGTGGCTGCTGACTGTGTGACTTGGCTAAAAGTGGCCAAATAGAAGCCCAATTGACAATACATGAGCCCAAAGGCTTTCCTTATGACTAAACTGACACCCACTTTCTTAAAAGTATCATGGGTCTAAATAGCATTTTCAGGCTGAGAGAAGCACTTTGGTGACATTTGGCTGTAACTTGTTCCCAGTACATTCTGAGTGGCTGGTGACTGTGTGTTGTACCTAAAAGTGCCCAAATAGAATCCCAATGCACTATACATGGGCCCAAATGCCTTCCTTATGACCAAACTGACACTCATTTTCTTTTAAAAAATCATTGGTCAAAATAGCATTTTCAGGCTGAGAGAAGCACTTTGGTGACGTTTAACTGTAACTTGTTCCCAGTACAGTCTAAGTGGCTGCTGACTGTGTGACTTGGCTAAAAGTGGCCAAATAGAAGCCCAATCCACAATACATGAGCCCAAAGGCCTTCCTTATGACAAAACTGACACCCACTTTCTTAAAAGTATCATGGGTCTAAATAGCATTTTCAGGCTGAGAGAAGCACTTTGGTGACATTTGGCTGTAACTTGTTCCCAATGCACTATACATGGGCCCAAATGCCTTTCTTATGACAAAACTGACACTCATTTTTTTTAAATAATCACTGGTCAAAATAGCATTTTCAGGCTGAGACAAGCACTTTGGTGACGTTAAAATGTAACTTGTTCCCAGTACAGTCTAAGTGGCTGCTGACTGTGTGACTTGGCTAAAAGTGGCCAAATAGAAGCCCAATTGACAATACATGAGCCCAAAGGCCTTCCTTATGACAAAACTGACACCCACTTCTTAAAAGTATCATGGGTCTAAATAGCATTTTCAGGCTGAGAGAAGCACTTTGGTGACATTTGGCTCTAACTTGTTCCCAGTACATTCTGAGTGGCTGGTGACTGTGTGTTGTACCTAAAAGTGCCCAAATAGAATCCCAATGCACTATACATGGGCCCAAATGCCTTCCTTATGACAAAACTGACACTCAATTTCTTTAAAAAATCATTGGTCAAAATAGCCTTTTCAGGCTGAGAGAAGCACTTTGGTGACATTTGGCTGTAACTTGTTCCCAGTACATTCTGAGTGGCTGGTGACTGTGTGTTGTACCTAAAAGTGCCCAAATAGAATCCCAATGCACTATACATGGGCCCAAATGCCTTCCATATGACTAAACTGACACTCATTTTCTTTAAAAAAATCATTGGTCAAAATAGCATTTTCAGTCTGAGACAAGCACTTTGGTGACGTTTAACTGTAACTTGTTCCCAGTACAGTCTAAGTGGCTGCTGACTGTGTGACTTGGCTAAAAGTGGCCAAATAGAAGCCCAATCCACAATACATGAGCCCAAAGGCCTTCCTTATGACAAAACTGACACCCACTTCTTAAAAGTATCATGGGTCTAAATAGCATTTTCAGGCTGAGAGAAGCACTTTGGTGACATTTGGCTGTAACTTGTTCCCAGTACATTCTGAGTGGCTGGTGACTGTGTGTTGTACCTAAAAGTGCCCAAATAGAATCCCAATGCACTATACATGGGCCCAAATGCCTTCCTTATGACAAAACTGACACTCAATTTCTTTAAAAAATCATTGGTAAAAATAGCCTTTTCAGGCTGAGAGAAGCACTTTGGTGACATTTGGCTTTAACTTGTTCCCAGTACATTCTGAGTGGCTGGTGACTGTGTGTTGTACCTAAAAGTGCCCAAATAGAATCCCAATGCACTATACATGGGCCCAAATGCCTTCCATATGACTAAACTGACACTCATTTTCTTTAAAAAAATCATTGGTCAAAATAGCCTTTTGAGGCTGAGAGAAGCACTTTGGTGACATCTGGCTGTAACTTGTTTCCAGTACATCCTGAGTGGCTGGTGACTGTGTGTTGTACCTAAAAGTGCCCAAATAGAATCCCAATGCACTATACATGGGCCCAAATGCCTTTCTTATGACAAAACTGACACTCATTTTCTTTAAAAAAATCATTGGTCAAAATAGCCTTTTCAGGCTGAGAGAAGCACTTTGGTGACATTTAACTGTAACTTGTTCCCAGTACAGTCTAAGTGGCTGCTGACTGTGTGACTTGGTTAAAAGTGGCCAAATAGAAGCCCAATCCACAATACATGAGCACAAAGGCCTTCCTTATGACTAAACTGACACCCACTTTCTTAAAAATATCATGGGTCTAAATAGCCTTTTCAGGCTGAGAGAAGCACTTTGGTGACATTTGGCTGTAACTTGTTCCCAGTACATTCTGAGTGGCTGGTGACTGTGTGTTGTACCTAAAAGTGCCCAAATAGAATCCCAATGCACTATACATGGGCCCAAATGCCTTCCTTATGACAAAACTGACACTCATTTTCTTAAAAAAATCAATGGTCAAAATAGCATTTTCAGGCTGAGAGAAGCACTTTGGTGACATCTGGCTGTAACTTGTTTCCAGTACATCCTGAGTGGCTGGTGACTGTGTGTTGTACCTAAAAGTGCCCAAATAGAATCCCAATGCACTATACATGGGCCCAAATGCCTTTCTTATGACAAAACTGACACTCATTTTCTTTAAAAAAATCACTGGTCAAAATAGCATTTTCAGGCTGAGACAAGCACTTTGGTGACGTTTAAATAAAACTTGTTCCCAGTACATTCTAAGTGGCTTCTGACTGTGTGACTTGGCTAAAAGTGGCCAAATAGAAGCCCAATTGACAATACATGAGCCCAAATGCCTTCCTTATGACAAAACTGACACTCAATTTCTTAAAAAAATCATTGGTCAAAAATAGCCTTTTCAGGCTGAGAGAAGCATTTTGGTGACGTTAAACTGTAACTTGTTCCCAGTACATTCTGAGTGGCTGGTGACACTGTGTTGTACCTAAAAGTGCCCAAATAGAATCCCAATGCACTATATATGAGCCCAAATGCCTTTCTTATGACAAAACTGACACTCATTTTCTTAAAAAAATCATTGGTCAAAATAGCCTTTTGAGGCTGAGAGAAGCACTTTGGTGACATCTGGCTGTAACTTGTTTCCAGTACATCCTGAGTGGCTGGTGACTGTGTGTTGTACCTAAAAGTGCCCAAATAGAATCCCAATGCACTATACATGGGCCCAAATGCCTTTCTTATGACAAAACTGACACTCATTTTCTTTAAAAAAAATCATTGGTCAAAATAGCCTTTTCAGGCTGAGAGAAGCACTTTGGTGACATTTAACTGTAACTTGTTCCCAGTACAGTCTAAGTGGCTGCTGACTGTGTGACTTGGTTAAAAGTGGCCAAATAGAAGCCCAATCCACAATACATGAGCATAAAGGCTTTCCTTATGACTAAACTGACACCCACTTTCTTAAAAGTATCATGGGTCTAAATAGCATTTTCAGGCTGAGAGAAGCACTTTGGTGACATTTGGCTGTAACTTGTTCCCAGTACATTCTGAGTGGCTGGTGACTGTGTGTTGTACCTAAAAGTGCCCAAATAGAATCCCAATGCACTATACATGGGCCCAAATGCCTTCCTTATGACCAAACTGACACTCATTTTCTTTAAAAAAATCATTGGTCAAAATAGCATTTTCAGGCTGAGAGAAGCACTTTGGTGACGTTTAACTGTAACTTGTTCCCAGTACAGTCTAAGTGGCTGCTGACTGTGTGACTTGGCTAAAAGTGGCCAAATAGAAGCCCAATCCACAATACATGAGCCCAAAGGCCTTCCTTATGACAAAACTGACACCCACTTTCTTAAAAGTATCATGGGTCTAAATAGCATTTTCAGGCTGAGAGAAGCACTTTGGTGACATTTGGCTGTAACTTGTTCCCAATGCACTATACATGGGCCCAAATGCCTTTCTTATGACAAAACTGACACTCATTTTTTTTAAATAATCACTGGTCAAAATAGCATTTTCAGGCTGAGACAAGCACTTTGGTGACGTTAAAATGTAACTTGTTCCCAGTACAGTCTAAGTGGCTGCTGACTGTGTGACTTGGCTAAAAGTGGCCAAATAGAAGCCCAATTGACAATACATGAGCCCAAAGGCCTTCCTTATGACAAAACTGACACCCACTTCTTAAAAGTATCATGGTTCTAAATAGCATTTTCAGGCTGAGAGAAGCACTTTGGTGACATTTGGCTCTAACTTGTTCCCAGTACATTCTGAGTGGCTGGTGACTGTGTGTTGTACCTAAAAGTGCCCAAATAGAATCCCAATGCACTATACATGGGCCCAAATGCCTTCCTTATGACAAAACTGACACTCAATTTCTTTAAAAAATCATTGGTCAAAATAGCCTTTTCAGGCTGAGAGAAGCACTTTGGTGACATTTGGCTGTAACTTGTTCCCAGTACATTCTGAGTGGCTGGTGACTGTGTGTTGTACCTAAAAGTGCCCAAATAGAATCCCAATGCACTATACATGGGCCCAAATGCCTTCCATATGACTAAACTGACACTCATTTTCTTTAAAAAAATCATTGGTCAAAATAGCATTTTCAGTCTGAGACAAGCACTTTGGTGACGTTTAACTGTAACTTGTTCCCAGTACAGTCTAAGTGGCTGCTGACTGTGTGACTTGGCTAAAAGTGGCCAAATAGAAGCCCAATCCACAATACATGAGCCCAAAGGCCTTCCTTATGACAAAACTGACACCCACTTCTTAAAAGTATCATGGGTCTAAATAGCATTTTCAGGCTGAGAGAAGCACTTTGGTGACATTTGGCTGTAACTTGTTCCCAGTACATTCTGAGTGGCTGGTGACTGTGTGTTGTACCTAAAAGTGCCCAAATAGAATCCCAATGCACTATACATGGGCCCAAATGCCTTCCTTATGACAAAACTGACACTCAATTTCTTTAAAAAATCATTGGTAAAAATAGCCTTTTCAGGCTGAGAGAAGCACTTTGGTGACATTTGGCTTTAACTTGTTCCCAGTGAATTCTGAGTGGCTGGTGAATGTGTGTTGTACCTAAAAGTGCCCAAATAGAATCCCAATGCACTATACATGGGCCCAAATGCCTTCCATATGACTAAACTGACACTCATTTTCTTTAAAAAAATCATTGGTCAAAATAGCCTTTTGAGGCTGAGAGAAGCACTTTGGTGACATCTGGCTGTAACTTGTTTCCAGTACATCCTGAGTGGCTGGTGACTGTGTGTTGTACCTAAAAGTGCCCAAATAGAATCCCAATGCACTATACATGGGCCCAAATGCCTTTCTTATGACAAAACTGACACTCATTTTCTTTAAAAAAATCACTGGTCAAAATAGCATTTTCAGGCTGAGACAAGCACTTTCGTGACGTTTAAATAAAACTTGTTCCCAGTACAGTCTAAGTTGCTTCTGACTGTGTGACTTGGCTAAAAGTGGCCAAATAGAAGCCCAATTGACAATACATGAGCCCAAATGCCTTCCTTATGACAAAACAGACACTCAATTTCCTAAAAAAATCATTGGTCAAAAATAGCCTTTTCAGGCTGAGAGAAGCATTTTGGTGACGTTAAACTGTAACTTGTTCCCAGTACATTCTGAGTGGCTGGTGACACTGTGTTGTACCTAAAAGTGCCCAAATAGAATCCCAATGCACTATATATGAGCCCAAATGCCTTTCTTATGACAAAACTGACACTCATTTTCTTAAAAAAATCACTGGTCAAAATAGCATTTTCAGGCTGAGACAAGCACTTTGGTGACATCTGGCTATAACTTGTTTCCAGTACATCCTGAGTGGCTGGTGACTGTGTGTTGTACCTAAAAGTGCCCAAATAGAATCCCAATGCACTATACATGGGCCCAAATGCCTTTCTTATGACAAAACTGACACTCATTTTCTTTAAAAAAATCATTGGTCAAAATAGCCTTTTCAGGCTGAGAGAAGCACTTTGGTGACATTTAACTGTAACTTGTTCCCAGTACAGTCTAAGTGGCTGCTGACTGTGTGACTTGGTTAAAAGTGGCCAAATAGAAGCCCAATCCACAATACATGAGCACAAAGGCCTTCCTTATGACTAAACTGACACCCACTTTCTTAAAAATATCATGGGTCTAAATAGCCTTTTCAGGCTGAGAGAAGCACTTTGGTGACATTTGGCTGTAACTTGTTCCCAGTACATTCTGAGTGGCTGGTGACTGTGTGTTGTACCTAAAAGTGCCCAAATAGAATCCCAATGCACTATACATGGGCCCAAATGCCTTCCTTATGACAAAACTGACACTCATTTTCTTAAAAAAATCAATGGTCAAAATAGCATTTTCAGGCTGAGAGAAGCACTTTGGTGACATCTGGCTGTAACTTGTTTCCAGTACATCCTGAGTGGCTGGTGACTGTGTGTTGTACCTAAAAGTGCCCAAATAGAATCCCAATGCACTATACATGGGCCCAAATGCCTTTCTTATGACAAAACTGACACTCATTTTCTTTAAAAAAATCACTGGTCAAAATAGCATTTTCAGGCTGAGACAAGCACTTTGGTGACGTTTAAATGAAACTTGTTCCCAGTACATTCTAAGTGGCTTCTGACTGTGTGACTTGGCTAAAAGTGGCCAAATAGAAGCCCAATTGACAATACATGAGCCCAAATGCCTTCCTTATGACAAAACTGACACTCAATTTCTTAAAAAAATCATTGGTCAAAAATAGCCTTTTCAGGCTGAGAGAAGCATTTTGGTGACGTTAAACTGTAACTTGTTCCCAGTACATTCTGAGTGGCTGGTGACACTGTGTTGTACCTAAAAGTGCCCAAATAGAATCCCAATGCACTATATATGAGCCCAAATGCCTTTCTTATGACAAAACTGACACTCATTTTCTTAAAAAAATCATTGGTCAAAATAGCCTTTTGAGGCTGAGAGAAGCACTTTGGTGACATCTGGCTGTAACTTGTTTCCAGTACATCCTGAGTGGCTGGTGACTGTGTGTTGTACCTAAAAGTGCCCAAATAGAATCCCAATGCACTATACATGGGCCCAAATGCCTTTCTTATGACAAAACTGACACTCATTTTCTTTAAAAAAATCATTGGTCAAAATAGCCTTTTCAGGCTGAGAGAAGCACTTTGGTGACATTTAACTGTAACTTGTTCCCAGTACAGTCTAAGTGGCTGCTGACTGTGTGACTTGGTTAAAAGTGGCCAAATAGAAGCCCAATCCACAATACATGAGCATAAAGGCTTTCCTTATGACTAAACTGACACCCACTTTCTTAAAAGTATCATGGGTCTAAATAGCATTTTCAGGCTGAGAGAAGCACTTTGGTGACATTTGGCTGTAACTTGTTCCCAGTACATTCTGAGTGGCTGGTGACTGTGTGTTGTACCTAAAAGTGCCCAAATAGAATCCCAATGCACTATACATGGGCCCAAATGCCTTCCTTATGACCAAACTGACACTCATTTTCTTTAAAAAAATCATTGGTCAAAATAGCATTTTCAGGCTGAGAGAAGCACTTTGGTGACGTTTAACTGTAACTTGTTCCCAGTACAGTCTAAGTGGCTGCTGACTGTGTGACTTGGCTAAAAGTGGCCAAATAGAAGCCCAATCCACAATACATGAGCCCAAAGGCCTTCCTTATGACAAAACTGACACCCACTTTCTTAAAAGTATCATGGGTCTAAATAGCATTTTCAGGCTGAGAGAAGCACTTTGGTGACATTTGGCTGTAACTTGTTCCCAATGCACTATACATGGGCCCAAATGCCTTTCTTATGACAAAACTGACACTCATTTTTTTTAAATAATCACTGGTCAAAATAGCATTTTCAGGCTGAGACAAGCACTTTGGTGACGTTAAAATGTAACTTGTTCCCAGTACAGTCTAAGTGGCTGCTGACTGTGTGACTTGGCTAAAAGTGGCCAAATAGAAGCCCAATCCACAATACATGAGCCCAAAGGCCTTCCTTATGACAAAACTGACACCCACTTTCTTAAAAGTATCATGGGTCTAAATAGCATTTTCAGGCTGAGAGAAGCACTTTGGTGACATTTGGCTGTAACTTGTTCCCAATGCACTATACATGGGCCCAAATGCCTTTCTTATGACAAAACTGACACTCATTTTTTTTAAATAATCACTGGTCAAAATAGCATTTTCAGGCTGAGACAAGCACTTTGGTGACGTTAAAATGTAACTTGTTCCCAGTACAGTCTAAGTGGCTGCTGACTGTGTGACTTGGCTAAAAGTGGCCAAATAGAAGCCCAATTGACAATACATGAGCCCAAAGGCCTTCCTTATGACAAAACTGACACCCACTTCTTAAAAGTATCATGGTTCTAAATAGCATTTTCAGGCTGAGAGAAGCACTTTGGTGACATTTGGCTCTAACTTGTTCCCAGTACATTCTGAGTGGCTGGTGACTGTGTGTTGTACCTAAAAGTGCCCAAATAGAATCCCAATGCACTATACATGGGCCCAAATGCCTTCCTTATGACAAAACTGACACTCAATTTCTTTAAAAAATCATTGGTCAAAATAGCCTTTTCAGGCTGAGAGAAGCACTTTGGTGACATTTGGCTGTAACTTGTTCCCAGTACATTCTGAGTGGCTGGTGACTGTGTGTTGTACCTAAAAGTGCCCAAATAGAATCCCAATGCACTATACATGGGCCCAAATGCCTTCCATATGACTAAACTGACACTCATTTTCTTTAAAAAAATCATTGGTCAAAATAGCATTTTCAGTCTGAGACAAGCACTTTGGTGACGTTTAACTGTAACTTGTTCCCAGTACAGTCTAAGTGGCTGCTGACTGTGTGACTTGGCTAAAAGTGGCCAAATAGAAGCCCAATCCACAATACATGAGCCCAAAGGCCTTCCTTATGACAAAACTGACACCCACTTCTTAAAAGTATCATGGGTCTAAATAGCATTTTCAGGCTGAGAGAAGCACTTTGGTGACATTTGGCTGTAACTTGTTCCCAGTACATTCTGAGTGGCTGGTGACTGTGTGTTGTACCTAAAAGTGCCCAAATAGAATCCCAATGCACTATACATGGGCCCAAATGCCTTCCTTATGACAAAACTGACACTCAATTTCTTTAAAAAATCATTGGTAAAAATAGCCTTTTCAGGCTGAGAGAAGCACTTTGGTGACATTTGGCTTTAACTTGTTCCCAGTACATTCTGAGTGGCTGGTGACTGTGTGTTGTACCTAAAAGTGCCCAAATAGAATCCCAATGCACTATACATGGGCCCAAATGCCTTCCATATGACTAAACTGACACTCATTTTCTTTAAAAAAATCATTGGTCAAAATAGCCTTTTGAGGCTGAGAGAAGCACTTTGGTGACATCTGGCTGTAACTTGTTTCCAGTACATCCTGAGTGGCTGGTGACTGTGTGTTGTACCTAAAAGTGCCCAAATAGAATCCCAATGCACTATACATGGGCCCAAATGCCTTTCTTATGACAAAACTGACACTCATTTTCTTTAAAAAAATCACTGGTCAAAATAGCATTTTCAGGCTGAGACAAGCACTTTGGTGACGTTTAAATAAAACTTGTTCCCAGTACAGTCTAAGTGGCTTCTGACTGTGTGACTTGGCTAAAAGTGGCCAAATAGAAGCCCAATTGACAATACATGAGCCCAAATGCCTTCCTTATGACAAAACAGACACTCAATTTCCTAAAAAAATCATTGGTCAAAAATAGCCTTTTCAGGCTGAGAGAAGCATTTTGGTGACGTTAAACTGTAACTTGTTCCCAGTACATTCTGAGTGGCTGGTGACACTGTGTTGTACCTAAAAGTGCCCAAATAGAATCCCAATGCACTATATATGAGCCCAAATGCCTTTCTTATGACAAAACTGACACTCATTTTCTTAAAAAAATCACTGGTCAAAATAGCATTTTCAGGCTGAGACAAGCACTTTGGTGACATCTGGCTATAACTTGTTTCCAGTACATCCTGAGTGGCTGGTGACTGTGTGTTGTACCTAAAAGTGCCCAAATAGAATCCCAATGCACTATACATGGGCCCAAATGCCTTTCTTATGACAAAACTGACACTCATTTTCTTTAAAAAAATCATTGGTCAAAATAGCCTTTTCAGGCTGAGAGAAGCACTTTGGTGACATTTAACTGTAACTTGTTCCCAGTACAGTCTAAGTGGCTGCTGACTGTGTGACTTGGTTAAAAGTGGCCAAATAGAAGCCCAATCCACAATACATGAGCACAAAGGCCTTCCTTATGACTAAAATGACACCCACTTTCTTAAAAATATCATGGGTCTAAATAGCCTTTTCAGGCTGAGAGAAGCACTTTGGTGACATTTGGCTGTAACTTGTTCCCAGTACATTCTGAGTGGCTGGTGACTGTGTGTTGTACCTAAAAGTGCCCAAATAGAATCCCAATGCACTATACATGGGCCCAAATGCCTTCCTTATGACAAAACTGACACTCATTTTCTTAAAAAAATCAATGGTCAAAATAGCATTTTCAGGCTGAGAGAAGCACTTTGGTGACATCTGGCTGTAACTTGTTTCCAGTACATCCTGAGTGGCTGGTGACTGTGTGTTGTACCTAAAAGTGCCCAAATAGAATCCCAATGCACTATACATGGGCCCAAATGCCTTTCTTATGACAAAACTGACACTCATTTTCTTTAAAAAAATCACTGGTCAAAATAGCATTTTCAGGCTGAGACAAGCACTTTGGTGACGTTTAAATGAAACTTGTTCCCAGTACATTCTAAGTGGCTTCTGACTGTGTGACTTGGCTAAAAGTGGCCAAATAGAAGCCCAATTGACAATACATGAGCCCAAATGCCTTCCTTATGACAAAACTGACACTCAATTTCTTAAAAAAATCATTGGTCAAAAATAGCCTTTTCAGGCTGAGAGAAGCATTTTGGTGACGTTAAACTGTAACTTGTTCCCAGTACATTCTGAGTGGCTGGTGACACTGTGTTGTACCTAAAAGTGCCCAAATAGAATCCCAATGCACTATATATGAGCCCAAATGCCTTTCTTATGACAAAACTGACACTCATTTTCTTAAAAAAATCATTGGTCAAAAGAGCCTTTTGAGGCTGAGAGAAGCACTTTGGTGACATCTGGCTGTAACTTGTTTCCAGTACATCCTGAGTGGCTGGTGACTGTGTGTTGTACCTAAAAGTGCCCAAATAGAATCCCAATGCACTATACATGGGCCCAAATGCCTTTCTTATGACAAAACTGACACTCATTTTCTTTAAAAAAATCATTGGTCAAAATAGCCTTTTCAGGCTGAGAGAAGCACTTTGGTGACATTTAACTGTAACTTGTTCCCAGTACAGTCTAAGTGGCTGCTGACTGTGTGACTTGGTTAAAAGTGGCCAAATAGAAGCCCAATCCACAATACATGAGCATAAAGGCTTTCCTTATGACTAAACTGACACCCACTTTCTTAAAAGTATCATGGGTCTAAATAGCATTTTCAGGCTGAGAGAAGCACTTTGGTGACATTTGGCTGTAACTTGTTCCCAGTACATTCTGAGTGGCTGGTGACTGTGTGTTGTACCTAAAAGTGCCCAAATAGAATCCCAATGCACTATACATGGGCCCAAATGCCTTCCTTATGACCAAACTGACACTCATTTTCTTTAAAAAAATCATTGGTCAAAATAGCATTTTCAGGCTGAGAGAAGCACTTTGGTGACGTTTAACTGTAACTTGTTCCCAGTACAGTCTAAGTGGCTGCTGACTGTGTGACTTGGCTAAAAGTGGCCAAATAGAAGCCCAATCCACAATACATGAGCCCAAAGGCCTTCCTTATGACAAAACTGACACCCACTTTCTTAAAAGTATCATGGGTCTAAATAGCATTTTCAGGCTGAGAGAAGCACTTTGGTGACATTTGGCTGTAACTTGTTCCCAATGCACTATACATGGGCCCAAATGCCTTTCTTATGACAAAACTGACACTCATTTTTTTTAAATAATCACTGGTCAAAATAGCATTTTCAGGCTGAGACAAGCACTTTGGTGACGTTAAAATGTAACTTGTTCCCAGTACAGTCTAAGTGGCTGCTGACTGTGTGACTTGGCTAAAAGTGGCCAAATAGAAGCCCAATTGACAATACATGAGCCCAAAGGCCTTCCTTATGACAAAACTGACACCCACTTCTTAAAAGTATCATGGGTCTAAATAGCATTTTCAGGCTGAGAGAAGCACTTTGGTGACATTTGGCTCTAACTTGTTCCCAGTACATTCTGAGTGATTGGTGACTGTGTGTTGTACCTAAAAGTGCCCAAATAGAATCCCAATGCACTATACATGGGCCCAAATGCCTTCCTTATGACAAAACTGACACTCAATTTCTTTAAAAAATCATTGGTCAAAATAGCCTTTTCAGGCTGAGAGAAGCACTTTGGTGACATTTGGCTGTAACTTGTTCCCAGTACATTCTGAGTGGCTGGTGACTGTGTGTTGTACCTAAAAGTGCCCAAATAGAATCCCAATGCACTATACATGGGCCCAAATGCCTTCCTTATGACCAAACTGACACTCATTTTCTTTTAAAAAATCATTGGTCAAAATAGCATTTTCAGGCTGAGAGAAGCACTTTGGTGACGTTTAACTGTAACTTGTTCCCAGTACAGTCTAAGTGGCTGCTGACTGTGTGACTTGGCTAAAAGTGGCCAAATAGAAGCCCAATCCACAATACATGAGCCCAAAGGCCTTCCTTATGACAAAACTGACACCCACTTTCTTAAAAGTATCATGGGTCTAAATAGCATTTTCAGGCTGAGAGAAGCACTTTGGTGACATTTGGCTGTAACTTGTTCCCAATGCACTATACATGGGCCCAAATGCCTTTCTTATGACAAAACTGACACTCATTTTTTTTAAATAATCACTGGTCAAAATAGCATTTTCAGGCTGAGACAAGCACTTTGGTGACGTTAAAATGAAACTTGTTCCCAGTACAGTCTAAGTGGCTGCTGACTGTGTGACTTGGCTAAAAGTGGCCAAATAGAAGCCCAATTGACAATACATGAGCCCAAAGGCCTTCCTTATGACAAAACTGACACCCACTTCTTAAAAGTATCATGGTTCTAAATAGCATTTTCAGGCTGAGAGAAGCACTTTGGTGACATTTGGCTCTAACTTGTTCCCAGTACATTCTGAGTGGCTGGTGACTGTGTGTTGTACCTAAAAGTGCCCAAATAGAATCCCAATGCACTATACATGGGCCCAAATGCCTTCCTTATGACAAAACTGACACTCAATTTCTTTAAAAAATCATTGGTCAAAATAGCCTTTTCAGGCTGAGAGAAGCACTTTGGTGACATTTGGCTGTAACTTGTTCCCAGTACATTCTGAGTGGCTGGTGACTGTGTGTTGTACCTAAAAGTGCCCAAATAGAATCCCAATGCACTATACATGGGCCCAAATGCCTTCCATATGACTAAACTGACACTCATTTTCTTTAAAAAAATCATTGGTCAAAATAGCATTTTCAGTCTGAGACAAGCACTTTGGTGACGTTTAACTGTAACTTGTTCCCAGTACAGTCTAAGTGGCTGCTGACTGTGTGACTTGGCTAAAAGTGGCCAAATAGAAGCCCAATCCACAATACATGAGCCCAAAGGCCTTCCTTATGACAAAACTGACACCCACTTCTTAAAAGTATCATGGGTCTAAATAGCATTTTCAGGCTGAGAGAAGCACTTTGGTGACATTTGGCTGTAACTTGTTCCCAGTACATTCTGAGTGGCTGGTGACTGTGTGTTGTACCTAAAAGTGCCCAAATAGAATCCCAATGCACTATACATGGGCCCAAATGCCTTCCATATGACTAAACTGACACTCATTTTCTTTAAAAAAATCATTGGTCAAAATAGCATTTTCAGTCTGAGACAAGCACTTTGGTGACGTTTAACTGTAACTTGTTCCCAGTACAGTCTAAGTGGCTGCTGACTGTGTGACTTGGCTAAAAGTGGCCAAATAGAAGCCCAATCCACAATACATGAGCCCAAAGGCCTTCCTTATGACAAAACTGACACCCACTTCTTAAAAGTATCATGGGTCTAAATAGCATTTTCAGGCTGAGAGAAGCACTTTGGTGACATTTGGCTGTAACTTGTTCCCAGTACATTCTGAGTGGCTGGTGACTGTGTGTTGTACCTAAAAGTGCCCAAATAGAATCCCAATGCACTATACATGGGCCCAAATGCCTTCCTTATGACAAAACTGACACTCAATTTCTTTAAAAAATCATTGGTAAAAATAGCCTTTTCAGGCTGAGAGAAGCACTTTGGTGACATTTGGCTTTAACTTGTTCCCAGTACATTCTGAGTGGCTGGTGACTGTGTGTTGTACCTAAAAGTGCCCAAATAGAATCCCAATGCACTATACATGGGCCCAAATGCCTTCCATATGACTAAACTGACACTCATTTTCTTTAAAAAAATCATTGGTCAAAATAGCCTTTTGAGGCTGAGAGAAGCACTTTGGTGACATCTGGCTGTAACTTGTTTCCAGTACATCCTGAGTGGCTGGTGACTGTGTGTTGTACCTAAAAGTGCCCAAATAGAATCCCAATGCACTATACATGGGCCCAAATGCCTTCCTTATGACCAAACTGACACTCATTTTCTTTAAAAAAATCATTGGTCAAAATAGCATTTTCAGGCTGAGAGAAGCACTTTGGTGACGTTTAACTGTAACTTGTTCCCAGTACAGTCTAAGTGGCTGCTGACTGTGTGACTTGGCTAAAAGTGGCCAAATAGAAGCCCAATCCACAATACATGAGCCCAAAGGCCTTCCTTATGACAAAACTGACACCCACTTTCTTAAAAGTATCATGGGTCTAAATAGCATTTTCAGGCTGAGAGAAGCACTTTGGTGACATTTGGCTGTAACTTGTTCCCAATGCACTATACATGGGCCCAAATGCCTTTCTTATGACAAAACTGACACTCATTTTTTTTAAATAATCACTGGTCAAAATAGCATTTTCAGGCTGAGACAAGCACTTTGGTGACGTTAAAATGTAACTTGTTCCCAGTACAGTCTAAGTGGCTGCTGACTGTGTGACTTGGCTAAAAGTGGTCAAATAGAAGCCCAATTGACAATACATGAGCCCAAAGGCCTTCCTTATGACAAAACTGACACCCACTTCTTAAAAGTATCATGGTTCTAAATAGCATTTTCAGGCTGAGAGAAGCACTTTGGTGACATTTGGCTCTAACTTGTTCCCAGTACATTCTGAGTGGCTGGTGACTGTGTGTTGTACCTAAAAGTGCCCAAATAGAATCCCAATGCACTATACATGGGCCCAAATGCCTTCCTTATGACAAAACTGACACTCAATTTCTTTAAAAAATCATTGGTCAAAATAGCCTTTTCAGGCTGAGAGAAGCACTTTGGTGACATTTGGCTGTAACTTGTTCCCAGTACATTCTGAGTGGCTGGTGACTGTGTGTTGTACCTAAAAGTGCCCAAATAGAATCCCAATGCACTATACATGGGCCCAAATGCCTTCCATATGACTAAACTGACACTCATTTTCTTTAAAAAAATCATTGGTCAAAATAGCATTTTCAGTCTGAGACAAGCACTTTGGTGACGTTTAACTGTAACTTGTTCCCAGTACAGTCTAAGTGGCTGCTGACTGTGTGACTTGGCTAAAAGTGGCCAAATAGAAGCCCAATCCACAATACATGAGCCCAAAGGCCTTCCTTATGACAAAACTGACACCCACTTCTTAAAAGTATCATGGGTCTAAATAGCATTTTCAGGCTGAGAGAAGCACTTTGGTGACATTTGGCTGTAACTTGTTCCCAGTACATTCTGAGTGGCTGGTGACTGTGTGTTGTACCTAAAAGTGCCCAAATAGAATCCCAATGCACTATACATGGGCCCAAATGCCTTCCATATGACTAAACTGACACTCATTTTCTTTAAAAAAATCATTGGTCAAAATAGCATTTTCAGTCTGAGACAAGCACTTTGGTGACGTTTAACTGTAACTTGTTCCCAGTACAGTCTAAGTGGCTGCTGACTGTGTGACTTGGCTAAAAGTGGCCAAATAGAAGCCCAATCCACAATACATGAGCCCAAAGGCCTTCCTTATGACAAAACTGACACCCACTTCTTAAAAGTATCATGGGTCTAAATAGCATTTTCAGGCTGAGAGAAGCACTTTGGTGACATTTGGCTGTAACTTGTTCCCAGTACATTCTGAGTGGCTGGTGACTGTGTGTTGTACCTAAAAGTGCCCAAATAGAATCCCAATTCACTATACATGGGCCCAAATGCCTTCCTTATGACCAAACTGACACTCATTTTCTTTAAAAAAATCATTGGTCAAAATAGCATTTTCAGGCTGAGAGAAGCACTTTGGTGACGTTTAACTGTAACTTGTTCCCAGTACAGTCTAAGTGGCTGCTGACTGTGTGACTTGGCTAAAAGTGGCCAAATAGAAGCCCAATCCACAATACATGAGCCCAAAGGCCTTCCTTATGACAAAACTGACACCCACTTTCTTAAAAGTATCATGGGTCTAAATAGCATTTTCAGGCTGAGAGAAGCACTTTGGTGACATTTGGCTGTAACTTGTTCCCAATGCACTATACATGGGCCCAAAGGCCTTTCTTATGACAAAACTGACACTCATTTTTTTTAAATAATCACTGGTCAAAATAGCATTTTCAGGCTGAGACAAGCACTTTGGTGACGTTAAAATGTAACTTGTTCCCAGTACAGTCTAAGTGGCTGCTGACTGTGTGACTTGGCTAAAAGTGGCCAAATAGAAGCCCAATTGACAATACATGAGCCCAAAGGCCTTCCTTATGACAAAACTGACACCCACTTCTTAAAAGTATCATGGGTCTAAATAGCATTTTCAGGCTGAGAGAAGCACTTTGGTGACATTTGGCTCTAACTTGTTCCCAGTACATTCTGAGTGACTGGTGACTGTGTGTTGTACCTAAAAGTGCCCAAATAGAATCCCAATGCACTATACATGGGCCCAAATGCCTTCCTTATGACAAAACTGACACTCAATTTCTTTAAAAAATCATTGGTCAAAATAGCCTTTTCAGGCTGAGAGAAGCACTTTGGTGACATTTGGCTGTAACTTGTTCCCAGTACATTCTGAGTGGCTGGTGACTGTGTGTTGTACCTAAAAGTGCCCAAATAGAATCCCAATGCACTATACATGGGCCCAAATGCCTTCCTTATGACCAAACTGACACTCATTTTCTTTTAAAAAATCATTGGTCAAAATAGCATTTTCAGGCTGAGAGAAGCACTTTGGTGACGTTTAACTGTAACTTGTTCCCAGTACAGTCTAAGTGGCTGCTGACTGTGTGACTTGGCTAAAAGTGGCCAAATAGAAGCCCAATCCACAATACATGAGCCCAAAGGCCTTCCTTATGACAAAACTGACACCCACTTTCTTAAAAGTATCATGGGTCTAAATAGCATTTTCAGGCTGAGAGAAGCACTTTGGTGACATTTGGCTGTAACTTGTTCCCAATGCACTATACATGGGCCCAAATGCCTTTCTTATGACAAAACTGACACTCATTTTTTTTAAATAATCACTGGTCAAAATAGCATTTTCAGGCTGAGACAAGCACTTTGGTGACGTTAAAATGTAACTTGTTCCCAGTACAGTCTAAGTGGCTGCTGACTGTGTGACTTGGCTAAAAGTGGCCAAATAGAAGCCCAATTGACAATACATGAGCCCAAAGGCCTTCCTTATGACAAAACTGACACCCACTTCTTAAAAGTATCATGGTTCTAAATAGCATTTTCAGGCTGAGAGAAGCACTTTGGTGACATTTGGCTCTAACTTGTTCCCAGTACATTCTGAGTGGCTGGTGACTGTGTGTTGTACCTAAAAGTGCCCAAATAGAATCCCAATGCACTATACATGGGCCCAAATGCCTTCCTTATGACAAAACTGACACTCAATTTCTTTAAAAAATCATTGGTCAAAATAGCCTTTTCAGGCTGAGAGAAGCACTTTGGTGACATTTGGCTGTAACTTGTTCCCAGTACATTCTGAGTGGCTGGTGACTGTGTGTTGTACCTAAAAGTGCCCAAATAGAATCCCAATGCACTATACATGGGCCCAAATGCCTTCCATATGACTAAACTGACACTCATTTTCTTTAAAAAAATCATTGGTCAAAATAGCATTTTCAGTCTGAGACAAGCACTTTGGTGACGTTTAACTGTAACTTGTTCCCAGTACAGTCTAAGTGGCTGCTGACTGTGTGACTTGGCTAAAAGTGGCCAAATAGAAGCCCAATCCACAATACATGAGCCCAAAGGCCTTCCTTATGACAAAACTGACACCCACTTCTTAAAAGTATCATGGGTCTAAATAGCATTTTCAGGCTGAGAGAAGCACTTTGGTGACATTTGGCTGTAACTTGTTCCCAGTACATTCTGAGTGGCTGGTGACTGTGTGTTGTACCTAAAAGTGCCCAAATAGAATCCCAATGCACTATACATGGGCCCAAATGCCTTCCTTATGACAAAACTGACACTCAATTTCTTTAAAAAATCATTGGTAAAAATAGCCTTTTCAGGCTGAGAGAAGCACTTTGGTGACATTTGGCTTTAACTTGTTCCCAGTACATTCTGAGTGGCTGGTGACTGTGTGTTGTACCTAAAAGTGCCCAAATAGAATCCCAATGCACTATACATGGGCCCAAATGCCTTCCATATGACTAAACTGACACTCATTTTCTTTAAAAAAATCATTGGTCAAAATAGCCTTTTGAGGCTGAGAGAAGCACTTTGGTGACATCTGGCTGTAACTTGTTTCCAGTACATCCTGAGTGGCTGGTGACTGTGTGTTGTACCTAAAAGTTCCCAAATAGAATCCCAATGCACTATACATGGGCCCAAATGCCTTTCTTATGACAAAACTGACACTCATTTTCTTTAAAAAAATCACTGGTCAAAATAGCATTTTCAGGCTGAGACAAGCACTTTGGTGACGTTTAAATGAAACTTGTTCCCAGTACAGTCTAAGTGGCTTCTGACTGTGTGACTTGGCTAAAAGTGGCCAAATAGAAGCCCAATTGACAATACATGAGCCCAAATGCCTTCCTTATGACAAAACAGACACTCAATTTCCTAAAAAAATCATTGGTCAAAAATAGCCTTTTCAGGCTGAGAGAAGCATTTTGGTGACGTTAAACTGTAACTTGTTCCCAGTACATTCTGAGTGGCTGGTGACACTGTGTTGTACCTAAAAGTGCCCAAATAGAATCCCAATGCACTATATATGAGCCCAAATGCCTTTCTTATGACAAAACTGACACTCATTTTCTTAAAAAAATCACTGGTCAAAATATTCTTTTGAGGCTGAGAGAAGCACTTTGGTGACATCTGGCTACAACTTGTTTCCAGTACATCCTGAGTGGCTGGTGACTGTGTGTTGTACCTAAAAGTGCCCAAATAGAATCCCAATGCACTATACATGGGCCCAAATGCCTTCCATATGACTAAACTGACACTCATTTTCTTTAAAAAAATCATTGGTCAAAATAGCCTTTTGAGGCTGAGAGAAGCACTTTGGTGACATCTGGCTGTAACTTGTTTCCAGTACATCCTGAGTGGCTGGTGACTGTGTGTTGTACCTAAAAGTGCCCAAATAGAATCCCAATGCACTATACATGGGCCCAAATGCCTTTCTTATGACAAAACTGACACTCATTTTCTTTAAAAAAATCACTGGTCAAAATAGCATTTTCAGGCTGAGACAAGCACTTTGGTGACGTTTAAATGAAACTTGTTCCCAGTACAGTCTAAGTGGCTTCTGACTGTGTGACTTGGCTAAAAGTGGCCAAATAGAAGCCCAATTGACAATACATGAGCCCAAATGCCTTCCTTATGACAAAACAGACACTCAATTTCCTAAAAAAATCATTGGTCAAAAATAGCCTTTTCAGGCTGAGAGAAGCATTTTGGTGACGTTAAACTGTAACTTGTTCCCAGTACATTCTGAGTGGCTGGTGACACTGTGTTGTACCTAAAAGTGCCCAAATAGAATCCCAATGCACTATATATGAGCCCAAATGCCTTTCTTATGACAAAACTGACACTCATTTTCTTAAAAAAATCACTGGTCAAAATATTCTTTTGAGGCTGAGAGAAGCACTTTGGTGACATCTGGCTATAACTTGTTTCCAGTACATCCTGAGTGGCTGGTGACTGTGTGTTGTACCTAAAAGTGCCCAAATAGAATCCCAATGCACTATACATGGGCCCAAATGCCTTCCATATGACTAAACTGACACTCATTTTCTTTAAAAAAATCATTGGTCAAAATAGCCTTTTGAGGCTGAGAGAAGCACTTTGGTGACATCTGGCTGTAACTTGTTTCCAGTACATCCTGAGTGGCTGGTGACTGTGTGTTGTACCTAAAAGTGCCCAAATAGAATCCCAATGCACTATACATGGGCCCAAATGCCTTTCTTATGACAAAACTGACACTCATTTTCTTTAAAAAAATCACTGGTCAAAATAGCATTTTCAGGCTGAGACAAGCACTTTGGTGACGTTTAAATGAAACTTGTTCCCAGTACAGTCTAAGTGGCTTCTGACTGTGTGACTTGGCTAAAAGTGGCCAAATAGAAGCCCAATTGACAATACATGAGCCCAAATGCCTTCCTTATGACAAAACAGACACTCAATTTCCTAAAAAAATCATTGGTCAAAAATAGCCTTTTCAGGCTGAGAGAAGCATTTTGGTGACGTTAAACTGTAACTTGTTCCCAGTACATTCTGAGTGGCTGGTGACACTGTGTTGTACCTAAAAGTGCCCAAATAGAATCCCAATAGCCTGGCATGGCCAGACTAATATCACTGCGTAGATATTAGTCTGGAATCTCTACGTGGAACTTGCATTTCCGAGGAGCAAATTAAAAAAATGCCTCTGGTGATAAACCCAGCCCATATCTGTATACTGGGCTCTGATTGGCCCCTCACAACTTCGGAGGGAGAGAAATAAAATCTCTATTGAGAGGGGCCAGACCTAATCTGCCACGGGCAATTTTTTTTTTGCAATGGCAGATTCGTCTGGAACCAGGCTAGAATCCCAATGCACTATATATGAGCCCAAATGCCTTTCTTATGACAAAACTGACACTCATTTTCTTAAAAAAATCACTGGTCAAAATAGCATTTTCAGGCTGAGACAAGCACTTTGGTGACGTTTAAATGTAACTTGTTCCCAGTACAGTCTAAGTGGCTGCTGACTGTGTGACTTGGCTAAAAGTGGCCAAATAGAAGCCCAATTGACAATACATGAGCCCAAAGGCTTTCCTTATGACTAAACTGACACCCACTTTCTTAAAAGTATCATGGGTCTAAATAGCATTTTCAGGCTGAGAGAAGCACTTTGGTGACATTTGGCTGTAACTTGTTCCCAGTACATTCTGAGTGGCTGGTGACTGTGTGTTGTACCTAAAAGTGCCCAAATAGAATCCCAATGCACTATACATGGGCCCAAATGCCTTCCTTATGACCAAACTGACACTCATTTTCTTTAAAAAAATCATTGGTCAAAATAGCATTTTCAGGCTGAGAGAAGCACTTTGGTGACGTTTAACTGTAACTTGTTCCCAGTACAGTCTAAGTGGCTGCTGACTGTGTGACTTGGCTAAAAGTGGCCAAATAGAAGCCCAATCCACAATACATGAGCCCAAAGGCCTTCCTTATGACAAAACTGACACCCACTTTCTTAAAAGTATCATGGGTCTAAATAGCATTTTCAGGCTGAGAGAAGCACTTTGGTGACATTTGGCTGTAACTTGTTCCCAATGCACTATACATGGGCCCAAATGCCTTTCTTATGACAAAACTGACACTCGTTTTTTTTAAATAATCACTGGTCAAAATAGCATTTTCAGGCTGAGACAAGCACTTTGGTGACGTTAAAATGTAACTTGTTCCCAGTACAGTCTAAGTGGCTGCTGACTGTGTGACTTGGCTAAAAGTGGCCAAATAGAAGCCCAATTGACAATACATGAGCCCAAAGGCCTTCCTTATGACAAAACTGACACCCACTTCTTAAAAGTATCATGGGTCTAAATAGCATTTTCAGGCTGAGAGAAGCACTTTGGTGACATTTGGCTGTAACTTGTTCCCAGTACATTCTGAGTGGCTGGTGACTGTGTGTTGTACCTAAAAGTGCCCAAATAGAATCCCAATGCACTATACATGGGCCCAAATGCCTTCCTTATGACAAAACTGACACTCAATTTCTTAAAAAAAATCATTGGTCAAAAATAGCCTTTTCAGGCTGAGAGAAGCATTTTGGTGACGTTAAACTGTAACTTGTTCCCAGTACATTCTGAGTGGCTGGTGACACTGTGTTGTACCTAAAAGTGCCCAAATAGAATCCCAATGCACTATATATGAGCCCAAATGCCTTTCTTATGACAAAACTGACACTCATTTTCTTAAAAAAATCACTGGTCAAAATAGCATTTTCAGGCTGAGACAAGCACTTTGGTGACGTTTAAATGTAACTTGTTCCCAGTACAGTCTAAGTGGCTGCTGACTGTGTGACTTGGCTAAAAGTGGCCAAATAGAAGCCCAATTGACAATACATGAGCCCAAAGGCTTTCCTTATGACTAAACTGACACCCACTTTCTTAAAAGTATCATGGGTCTAAATAGCATTTTCAGGCTGAGAGAAGCACTTTGGTGACATTTGGCTGTAACTTGTTCCCAGTACATTCTGAGTGGCTGGTGACTGTGTGTTGTACCTAAAAGTGCCCAAATAGAATCCCAATGCACTATACATGGGCCCAAATGCCTTCCTTATGACCAAACTGACACTCATTTTCTTTTAAAAAATCATTGGTCAAAATAGCATTTTCAGGCTGAGAGAAGCACTTTGGTGACGTTTAACTGTAACTTGTTCCCAGTACAGTCTAAGTGGCTGCTGACTGTGTGACTTGGCTAAAAGTGGCCAAATAGAAGCCCAATCCACAATACATGAGCCCAAAGGCCTTCCTTATGACAAAACTGACACCCACTTTCTTAAAAGTATCATGGGTCTAAATAGCATTTTCAGGCTGAGAGAAGCACTTTGGTGACATTTGGCTGTAACTTGTTCCCAATGCACTATACATGGGCCCAAATGCCTTTCTTATCACAAAACTGACACTCGTTTTTTTTAAATAATCACTGGTCAAAATAGCATTTTCAGGCTGAGACAAGCACTTTGGTGACGTTAAAATGTAACTTGTTCCCAGTACAGTCTAAGTGGCTGCTGCCTGTGTGACTTGGCTAAAAGTGGCCAAATAGAAGCCCAATTGACAATACATGAGCCCAAAGGCCTTCCTTATGACAAAACTGACACCCACTTCTTAAAAGTATCATGGGTCTAAATAGCATTTTCAGGCTGAGAGAAGCACTTTGGTGACATTTGGCTGTAACTTGTTCCCAGTACATTCTGAGTGGCTGGTGACTGTGTGTTGTACCTAAAAGTGCCCAAATAGAATCCCAATGCACTATACATGGGCCCAAATGCCTTCCTTATGACAAAACTGACACTCAATTTCTTAAAAAAATCATTGGTCAAAAATAGCCTTTTCAGGCTGAGAGAAGCATTTTGGTGACGTTAAACTGTAACTTGTTCCCAGTACATTCTGAGTGGCTGGTGACACTGTGTTGTACCTAAAAGTGCCCAAATAGAATCCCAATGCACTATATATGAGCCCAAATGCCTTTCTTATGACAAAACTGACACTCATTTTCTTAAAAAAATCACTGGTCAAAATAGCATTTTCAGGCTGAGACAAGCACTTTGGTGACGTTTAAATGTAACTTGTTCCCAGTACAGTCTAAGTGGCTGCTGACTGTGTGACTTGGCTAAAAGTGGCCAAATAGAAGCCCAATTGACAATACATGAGCCCAAAGGCTTTCCTTATGACTAAACTGACACCCACTTTCTTAAAAGTATCATGGGTCTAAATAGCATTTTCAGGCTGAGAGAAGCACTTTGGTGACATTTGGCTGTAACTTGTTCCCAGTACATTCTGAGTGGCTGGTGACTGTGTGTTGTACCTAAAAGTGCCCAAATAGAATCCCAATGCACTATACATGGGCCCAAATGCCTTCCTTATGACCAAACTGACACTCATTTTCTTTTAAAAAATCATTGGTCAAAATAGCATTTTCAGGCTGAGAGAAGCACTTTGGTGACGTTTAACTGTAACTTGTTCCCAGTACAGTCTAAGTGGCTGCTGACTGTGTGACTTGGCTAAAAGTGGCCAAATAGAAGCCCAATCCACAATACATGAGCCCAAAGGCCTTCCTTATGACAAAACTGACACCCACTTTCTTAAAAGTATCATGGGTCTAAATAGCATTTTCAGGCTGAGAGAAGCACTTTGGTGACATTTGGCTGTAACTTGTTCCCAATGCACTATACATGGGCCCAAATGCCTTTCTTATGACAAAACTGACACTCATTTTTTTTAAATAATCACTGGTCAAAATAGCATTTTCAGGCTGAGACAAGCACTTTGGTGACGTTAAAATGTAACTTGTTCCCAGTACAGTCTAAGTGGCTGCTGACTGTGTGACTTGGCTAAAAGTGGCCAAATAGAAGCCCAATTGACAATACATGAGCCCAAAGGCCTTCCTTATGACAAAACTGACACCCACTTCTTAAAAGTATCATGGGTCTAAATAGCATTTTCAGGCTGAGAGAAGCACTTTGGTGACATTTGGCTCTAACTTGTTCCCAGTACATTCTGAGTGGCTGGTGACTGTGTGTTGTACCTAAAAGTGCCCAAATAGAATCCCAATGCACTATACATGGGCCCAAATGCCTTCCTTATGACAAAACTGACACTCAATTTCTTTAAAAAATCATTGGTCAAAATAGCCTTTTCAGGCTGAGAGAAGCACTTTGGTGACATTTGGCTGTAACTTGTTCCCAGTACATTCTGAGTGGCTGGTGACTGTGTGTTGTACCTAAAAGTGCCCAAATAGAATCCCAATGCACTATACATGGGCCCAAATGCCTTCCATATGACTAAACTGACACTCATTTTCTTTAAAAAAATCATTGGTCAAAATAGCATTTTCAGTCTGAGACAAGCACTTTGGTGACGTTTAACTGTAACTTGTTCCCAGTACAGTCTAAGTGGCTGCTGACTGTGTGACTTGGCTAAAAGTGGCCAAATAGAAGCCCAATCCACAATACATGAGCCCAAAGGCCTTCCTTATGACAAAACTGACACCCACTTCTTAAAAGTATCATGGGTCTAAATAGCATTTTCAGGCTGAGAGAAGCACTTTGGTGACATTTGGCTGTAACTTGTTCCCAGTACATTCTGAGTGGCTGGTGACTGTGTGTTGTACCTAAAAGTGCCCAAATAGAATCCCAATGCACTATACATGGGCCCAAATGCCTTCCTTATGACAAAACTGACACTCAATTTCTTTAAAAAATCATTGGTAAAAATAGCCTTTTCAGGCTGAGAGAAGCACTTTGGTGACATTTGGCTTTATCTTGTTCCCAGTACATTCTGAGTGGCTGGTGACTGTGTGTTGTACCTAAAAGTGCCCAAATAGAATCCCAATGCACTATACATGGGCCCAAATGCCTTCCATATGACTAAACTGACACTCATTTTCTTTAAAAAAATCATTGGTCAAAATAGCCTTTTGAGGCTGAGAGAAGCACTTTGGTGACATCTGGCTGTAACTTGTTTCCAGTACATCCTGAGTGGCTGGTGACTGTGTGTTGTACCTAAAAGTGCCCAAATAGAATCCCAATGCACTATACATGGGCCCAAATGCCTTTCTTATGACAAAACTGACACTCATTTTCTTTAAAAAAATCACTGGTCAAAATAGCATTTTCAGGCTGAGACAAGCACTTTGGTGACGTTTAAATGAAACTTGTTCCCAGTACAGTCTAAGTGGCTTCTGACTGCGTGACTTGGCTAAAAGTGGCCAAATAGAAGCCCAATTGACAATACATGAGCCCAAATGCCTTCCTTATGACAAAACAGACACTCAATTTCCTAAAAAAATCATTGGTCAAAAATAGCCTTTTCAGGCTGAGAGAAGCATTTTGGTGACGTTAAACTGTAACTTGTTCCCAGTACATTCTGAGTGGCTGGTGACACTGTGTTGTACCTAAAAGTGCCCAAATAGAATCCCAATGCACTATATATGAGCCCAAATGCCTTTCTTATGACAAAACTGACACTCATTTTCTTAAAAAAATCATTGGTCAAAATATTCTTTTGAGGCTGAGAGAAGCACTTTGGTGACATCTGGCTATAACTTGTTTCCAGTACATCCTGAGTGGCTGGTGACTGTGTGTTGTACCTAAAAGTGCCCAAATAGAATCCCAATGCACTATACATGGGCCCAAATGCCTTTCTTATGACAAAACTGACACTCATTTTCTTTAAAAAAATCATTGGTCAAAATAGCCTTTTCAGGCTGAGAGAAGCACTTTGGTGACATTTAACTGTAACTTGTTCCCAGTACAGTCTAAGTGGCTGCTGACTGTGTGACTTGGTTAAAAGTGGCCAAATAGAAGCCCAATCCACAATACATGAGCACAAAGGCCTTCCTTATGACTAAACTGACACCCACTTTCTTAAAAATATCATGGGTCTAAATAGCCTTTTCAGGCTGAGAGAAGCACTTTGGTGACATTTGGCTGTAACTTGTTCCCAGTACATTCTGAGTGGCTGGTGACTGTGTGTTGTACCTAAAAGTGCCCAAATAGAATCCCAATGCACTATACATGGGCCCAAATGCCTTCCTTATGACAAAACTGACACTCATTTTCTTAAAAAAATCAATGGTCAAAATAGCATTTTCAGGCTGAGAGAAGCACTTTGGTGACATCTGGCTGTAACTTGTTTCCAGTACATCCTGAGTGGCTGGTGACTGTGTGTTGTACCTAAAAGTGCCCAAATAGAATCCCAATGCACTATACATGGGCCCAAATGCCTTTCTTATGACAAAACTGACACTCATTTTCTTTAAAAAAATCACTGGTCAAAATAGCATTTTCAGGCTGAGACAAGCACTTTGGTGACGTTTAAATGAAACTTGTTCCCAGTACATTCTAAGTGGCTTCTGACTGTGTGACTTGGCTAAAAGTGGCCAAATAGAAGCCCAATTGACAATACATGAGCCCAAATGCCTTCCTTATGACAAAACTGACACTCAATTTCTTAAAAAAATCATTGGTCAAAAATAGCCTTTTCAGGCTGAGAGAAGCATTTTGGTGACGTTAAACTGTAACTTGTTCCCAGTACATTCTGAGTGGCTGGTGACACTGTGTTGTACCTAAAAGTGCCCAAATAGAATCCCAATGCACTATATATGAGCCCAAATGCCTTTCTTATGACAAAACTGACACTCATTTTCTTAAAAAAATCATTGGTCAAAATAGCCTTTTGAGGCTGAGAGAAGCACTTTGGTGACATCTGGCTGTAACTTGTTTCCAGTACATCCTGAGTGGCTGGTGACTGTGTGTTGTACCTAAAAGTGCCCAAATAGAATCCCAATGCACTATACATGGGCCCAAATGCCTTTCTTATGACAAAACTGACACTCATTTTCTTTAAAAAAATCATTGGTCAAAATAGCCTTTTCAGGCTGAGAGAAGCACTTTGGTGACATTTAACTGTAACTTGTTCCCAGTACAGTCTAAGTGGCTGCTGACTGTGTGACTTGGTTAAAAGTGGCCAAATAGAAGCCCAATCCACAATACATGAGCATAAAGGCTTTCCTTATGACTAAACTGACACCCACTTTCTTAAAAGTATCATGGGTCTAAATAGCATTTTCAGGCTGAGAGAAGCACTTTGGTGACATTTGGCTGTAACTTGTTCCCAGTACATTCTGAGTGGCTGGTGACTGTGTGTTGTACCTAAAAGTGCCCAAATAGAATCCCAATGCACTATACATGGGCCCAAATGCCTTCCTTATGACCAAACTGACACTCATTTTCTTTAAAAAAATCATTGGTCAAAATAGCATTTTCAGGCTGAGAGAAGCACTTTGGTGACGTTTAACTGTAACTTGTTCCCAGTACAGTCTAAGTGGCTGCTGACTGTGTGACTTGGCTAAAAGTGGCCAAATAGAAGCCCAATCCACAATATATGAGCCCAAAGGCCTTCCTTATGACAAAACTGACACCCACTTTCTTAAAAGTATCATGGGTCTAAATAGCATTTTCAGGCTGAGAGAAGCACTTTGGTGACATTTGGCTGTAACTTGTTCCCAATGCACTATACATGGGCCCAAATGCCTTTCTTATGACAAAACTGACACTCATTTTTTTTAAATAATCACTGGTCAAAATAGCATTTTCAGGCTGAGACAAGCACTTTGGTGACGTTAAAATGTAACTTGTTCCCAGTACAGTCTAAGTGGCTGCTGACTGTGTGACTTGGCTAAAAGTGGCCAAATAGAAGCCCAATTGACAATACATGAGCCCAAAGGCCTTCCTTATGACAAAACTGACACCCACTTCTTAAAAGTATCATGGGTCTAAATAGCATTTTCAGGCTGAGAGAAGCACTTTGGTGACATTTGGCTCTAACTTGTTCCCAGTACATTCTGAGTGGCTGGTGACTGTGTGTTGTACCTAAAAGTGCCCAAATAGAATCCCAATGCACTATACATGGGCCCAAATGCCTTCCTTATGACAAAACTGACACTCAATTTCTTTAAAAAATCATTGGTCAAAATAGCCTTTTCAGGCTGAGAGAAACACTTTGGTGACATTTGGCTGTAACTTGTTCCCAGTACATTCTGAGTGGCTGGTGACTGTGTGTTGTACCTAAAAGTGCCCAAATAGAATCCCAATGCACTATACATGGGCCCAAATGCCTTCCATATGACTAAACTGACACTCATTTTCTTTAAAAAAATCATTGGTCAAAATAGCATTTTCAGGCTGAGAGAAGCACTTTGGTGACGTTTAACTGTAACTTGTTCCCAGTACAGTCTAAGTGGCTGCTGACTGTGTGACTTGGCTAAAAGTGGCCAAATAGAAGCCCAATCCACAATACATGAGCCCAAAGGCCTTCCTTATGACAAAACTGACACCCACTTCTTAAAAGTATCATGGGTCTAAATAGCATTTTCAGGCTGAGAGAAGCACTTTGGTGACATTTGGCTGTAACTTGTTCCCAGTACATTCTGAGTGGCTGGTGACTGTGTGTTGTACCTAAAAGTGCCCAAATAGAATCCCAATGCACTATACATGGGCCCAAATGCCTTCCTTATGACAAAACTGACACTCAATTTCTTTAAAAAATCATTGGTAAAAATAGCCTTTTCAGGCTGAGAGAAGCACTTTGGTGACATTTGGCTTTAACTTGTTCCCAGTACATTCTGAGTGGCTGGTGACTGTGTGTTGTACCTAAAAGTGCCCAAATAGAATCCCAATGCACTATACATGGGCCCAAATGCCTTCCATATGACTAAACTGACACTCATTTTCTTTAAAAAAATCATTGGTCAAAATAGCCTTTTGAGGCTGAGAGAAGCACTTTGGTGACATCTGGCTGTAACTTGTTTCCAGTACATCCTGAGTGGCTGGTGACTGTGTGTTGTACCTAAAAGTGCCCAAATAGAATCCCAATGCACTATACATGGGCCCAAATGCCTTTCTTATGACAAAACTGACACTCATTTTCTTTAAAAAAATCACTGGTCAAAATAGCATTTTCAGGCTGAGACAAGCACTTTGGTGACGTTTAAATGAAACTTGTTCCCAGTACAGTCTAAGTGGCTTCTGACTGCGTGACTTGGCTAAAAGTGGCCAAATAGAAGCCCAATTGACAATACATGAGCCCAAATGCCTTCCTTATGACAAAACAGACACTCAATTTCCTAAAAAAATCATTGGTCAAAAATAGCCTTTTCAGGCTGAGAGAAGCATTTTGGTGACGTTAAACTGTAACTTGTTCCCAGTACATTCTGAGTGGCTGGTGACACTGTGTTGTACCTAAAAGTGCCCAAATAGAATCCCAATGCACTATATATGAGCCCAAATGCCTTTCTTATGACAAAACTGACACTCATTTTCTTAAAAAAATCATTGGTCAAAATATTCTTTTGAGGCTGAGAGAAGCACTTTGGTGACATCTGGCTATAACTTGTTTCCAGTACATCCTGAGTGGCTGGTGACTGTGTGTTGTACCTAAAAGTGCCCAAATAGAATCCCAATGCACTATACATGGGCACAAATGCCTTTCTTATGACAAAACTGACACTCATTTTCTTTAAAAAAATCATTGGTCAAAATAGCCTTTTCAGGCTGAGAGAAGCACTTTGGTGACATTTAACTGTAACTTGTTCCCAGTACAGTCTAAGTGGCTGCTGACTGTGTGACTTGGTTAAAAGTGGCCAAATAGAAGCCCAATCCACAATACATGAGCACAAAGGCCTTCCTTATGACTAAACTGACACCCACTTTCTTAAAAATATCATGGGTCTAAATAGCCTTTTCAGGCTGAGAGAAGCACTTTGGTGACATTTGGCTGTAACTTGTTCCCAGTACATTCTGAGTGGCTGGTGACTGTGTGTTGTACCTAAAAGTGCCCAAATAGAATCCCAATGCACTATACATGGGCCCAAATGCCTTCCTTATGACAAAACTGACACTCATTTTCTTAAAAAAATCAATGGTCAAAATAGCATTTTCAGGCTGAGAGAAGCACTTTGGTGACATCTGGCTGTAACTTGTTTCCAGTACATCCTGAGTGGCTGGTGACTGTGTGTTGTACCTAAAAGTGCCCAAATAGAATCCCAATGCACTATACATGGGCCCAAATGCCTTTCTTATGACAAAACTGACACTCATTTTCTTTAAAAAAATCACTGGTCAAAATAGCATTTTCAGGCTGAGACAAGCACTTTGGTGACGTTTAAATGAAACTTGTTCCCAGTACATTCTAAGTGGCTTCTGACTGTGTGACTTGGCTAAAAGTGGCCAAATAGAAGCCCAATTGACAATACATGAGCCCAAATGCCTTCCTTATGACAAAACTGACACTCAATTTCTTAAAAAAATCATTGGTCAAAAATAGCCTTTTCAGGCTGAGAGAAGCATTTTGGTGACGTTAAACTGTAACTTGTTCCCAGTACATTCTGAGTGGCTGGTGACACTGTGTTGTACCTAAAAGTGCCCAAATAGAATCCCAATGCACTATATATGAGCCCAAATGCCTTTCTTATGACAAAACTGACACTCATTTTCTTAAAAAAATCATTGGTCAAAATAGCCTTTTGAGGCTGAGAGAAGCACTTTGGTGACATCTGGCTGTAACTTGTTTCCAGTACATCCTGAGTGGCTGGTGACTGTGTGTTGTACCTAAAAGTGCCCAAATAGAATCCCAATGCACTATACATGGGCCCAAATGCCTTTCTTATGACAAAACTGACACTCATTTTCTTTAAAAAAATCATTGGTCAAAATAGCCTTTTCAGGCTGAGAGAAGCACTTTGGTGACATTTAACTGTAACTTGTTCCCAGTACAGTCTAAGTGGCTGCTGACTGTGTGACTTGGTTAAAAGTGGCCAAATAGAAGCCCAATCCACAATACATGAGCATAAAGGCTTTCCTTATGACTAAACTGACACCCACTTTCTTAAAAGTATCATGGGTCTAAATAGCATTTTCAGGCTGAGAGAAGCACTTTGGTGACATTTGGCTGTAACTTGTTCCCAGTACATTCTGAGTGGCTGGTGACTGTGTGTTGTACCTAAAAGTGCCCAAATAGAATCCCAATGCACTATACATGGGCCCAAATGCCTTCCTTATGACCAAACTGACACTCATTTTCTTTAAAAAAATCATTGGTCAAAATAGCATTTTCAGGCTGAGAGAAGCACTTTGGTGACGTTTAACTGTAACTTGTTCCCAGTACAGTCTAAGTGGCTGCTGACTGTGTGACTTGGCTAAAAGTGGCCAAATAGAAGCCCAATCCACAATACATGAGCCCAAAGGCCTTCCTTATGACAAAACTGACACCCACTTTCTTAAAAGTATCATGGGTCTAAATAGCATTTTCAGGCTGAGAGAAGCACTTTGGTGACATTTGGCTGTAACTTGTTCCCAATGCACTATACATGGGCCCAAATGCCTTTCTTATGACAAAACTGACACTCATTTTTTTTAAATAATCACTGGTCAAAATAGCATTTTCAGGCTGAGACAAGCACTTTGGTGACGTTAAAATGTAACTTGTTCCCAGTACAGTCTAAGTGGCTGCTGACTGTGTGACTTGGCTAAAAGTGGCCAAATAGAAGCCCAATTGACAATACATGAGCCCAAAGGCCTTCCTTATGACAAAACTGACACCCACTTCTTAAAAGTATCATGGGTCTAAATAGCATTTTCAGGCTGAGAGAAGCACTTTGGTGACATTTGGCTCTAACTTGTTCCCAGTAGATTCTGAGTGACTGGTGACTGTGTGTTGTACCTAAAAGTGCCCAAATAGAATCCCGATGCACTATACATGGGCCCAAATGCCTTCCTTATGACAAAACTGACACTCAATTTCTTTAAAAAATCATTGGTCAAAATAGCCTTTTCAGGCTGAGAGAAGCACTTTGGTGACATTTGGCTGTAACTTGTTCCCAGTACATTCTGAGTGGCTGGTGACTGTGTGTTGTACCTAAAAGTGCCCAAATAGAATCCCAATGCACTATACATGGGCCCAAATGCCTTTCTTATGACAAAACTGACACTCATTTTCTTTAAAAAAATCACTGGTCAAAATAGCATTTTCAGGCTGAGACAAGCACTTTGGTGACGTTTAAATGAAACTTGTTCCCAGTACAGTCTAAGTGGCTTCTGACTGCGTGACTTGGCTAAAAGTGGCCAAATAGAAGCCCAATTGACAATACATGAGCCCAAATGCCTTCCTTATGACAAAACAGACACTCAATTTCCTAAAAAAATCATTGGTCAAAAATAGCCTTTTCAGGCTGAGAGAAGCATTTTGGTGACGTTAAACTGTAACTTGTTCCCAGTACATTCTGAGTGGCTGGTGACACTGTGTTGTACCTAAAAGTGCCCAAATAGAATCCCAATGCACTATATATGAGCCCAAATGCCTTTCTTATGACAAAACTGACACTCATTTTCTTAAAAAAATCATTGGTCAAAATATTCTTTTGAGGCTGAGAGAAGCACTTTGGTGACATCTGGCTATAACTTGTTTCCAGTACATCCTGAGTGGCTGGTGACTGTGTGTTGTACCTAAAAGTGCCCAAATAGAATCCCAATGCACTATACATGGGCCCAAATGCCTTTCTTATGACAAAACTGACACTCATTTTCTTTAAAAAAATCATTGGTCAAAATAGCCTTTTCAGGCTGAGAGAAGCACTTTGGTGACATTTAACTGTAACTTGTTCCCAGTACAGTCTAAGTGGCTGCTGACTGTGTGACTTGGTTAAAAGTGGCCAAATAGAAGCCCAATCCACAATACATGAGCACAAAGGCCTTCCTTATGACTAAACTGACACCCACTTTCTTAAAAATATCATGGGTCTAAATAGCCTTTTCAGGCTGAGAGAAGCACTTTGGTGACATTTGGCTGTAACTTGTTCCCAGTACATTCTGAGTGGCTGGTGACTGTGTGTTGTACCTAAAAGTGCCCAAATAGAATCCCAATGCACTATACATGGGCCCAAATGCCTTCCTTATGACAAAACTGACACTCATTTTCTTAAAAAAATCAATGGTCAAAATAGCATTTTCAGGCTGAGAGAAGCACTTTGGTGACATCTGGCTGTAACTTGTTTCCAGTACATCCTGAGTGGCTGGTGACTGTGTGTTGTACCTAAAAGTGCCCAAATAGAATCCCAATGCACTATACATGGGCCCAAATGCCTTTCTTATGACAAAACTGACACTCATTTTCTTTAAAAAAATCACTGGTCAAAATAGCATTTTCAGGCTGAGACAAGCACTTTGGTGACGTTTAAATGAAACTTGTTCCCAGTACATTCTAAGTGGCTTCTGACTGTGTGACTTGGCTAAAAGTGGCCAAATAGAAGCCCAATTGACAATACATGAGCCCAAATGCCTTCCTTATGACAAAACTGACACTCAATTTCTTAAAAAAATCATTGGTCAAAAATAGCCTTTTCAGGCTGAGAGAAGCATTTTGGTGACGTTAAACTGTAACTTGTTCCCAGTACATTCTGAGTGGCTGGTGACACTGTGTTGTACCTAAAAGTGCCCAAATAGAATCCCAATGCACTATATATGAGCCCAAATGCCTTTCTTATGACAAAACTGACACTCATTTTCTTAAAAAAATCATTGGTCAAAATAGCCTTTTGAGGCTGAGAGAAGCACTTTGGTGACATCTGGCTGTAACTTGTTTCCAGTACATCCTGAGTGGCTGGTGACTGTGTGTTGTACCTAAAAGTGCCCAAATAGAATCCCAATGCACTATACATGGGCCCAAATGCCTTTCTTATGACAAAACTGACACTCATTTTCTTTAAAAAAATCATTGGTCAAAATAGCCTTTTCAGGCTGAGAGAAGCACTTTGGTGACATTTAACTGTAACTTGTTCCCAGTACAGTCTAAGTGGCTGCTGACTGTGTGACTTGGTTAAAAGTGGCCAAATAGAAGCCCAATCCACAATACATGAGCATAAAGGCTTTCCTTATGACTAAACTGACACCCACTTTCTTAAAAGTATCATGGGTCTAAATAGCATTTTCAGGCTGAGAGAAGCACTTTGGTGACATTTGGCTGTAACTTGTTCCCAGTACATTCTGAGTGGCTGGTGACTGTGTGTTGTACCTAAAAGTGCCCAAATAGAATCCCAATGCACTATACATGGGCCCAAATGCCTTCCTTATGACCAAACTGACACTCATTTTCTTTAAAAAAATCATTGGTCAAAATAGCATTTTCAGGCTGAGAGAAGCACTTTGGTGACGTTTAACTGTAACTTGTTCCCAGTACAGTCTAAGTGGCTGCTGACTGTGTGACTTGGCTAAAAGTGGCCAAATAGAAGCCCAATCCACAATACATGAGCCCAAAGGCCTTCCTTATGACAAAACTGACACCCACTTTCTTAAAAGTATCATGGGTCTAAATAGCATTTTCAGGCTGAGAGAAGCACTTTGGTGACATTTGGCTGTAACTTGTTCCCAATGCACTATACATGGGCCCAAATGCCTTTCTTATGACAAAACTGACACTCATTTTTTTTAAATAATCACTGGTCAAAATAGCATTTTCAGGCTGAGACAAGCACTTTGGTGACGTTAAAATGTAACTTGTTCCCAGTACAGTCTAAGTGGCTGCTGACTGTGTGACTTGGCTAAAAGTGGCCAAATAGAAGCCCAATTGACAATACATGAGCCCAAAGGCCTTCCTTATGACAAAACTGACACCCACTTCTTAAAAGTATCATGGGTCTAAATAGCATTTTCAGGCTGAGAGAAGCACTTTGGTGACATTTGGCTCTAACTTGTTCCCAGTACATTCTGAGTGACTGGTGACTGTGTGTTGTACCTAAAAGTGCCCAAATAGAATCCCGATGCACTATACATGGGCCCAAATGCCTTCCTTATGACAAAACTGACACTCAATTTCTTTAAAAAATCATTGGTCAAAATAGCCTTTTCAGGCTGAGAGAAGCACTTTGGTGACATTTGGCTGTAACTTGTTCCCAGTACATTCTGAGTGGCTGGTGACTGTGTGTTGTACCTAAAAGTGCCCAAATAGAATCCCAATGCACTATACATGGGCCCAAATGCCTTCCTTATGACCAAACTGACACTCATTTTCTTTTAAAAAATCATTGGTCAAAATAGCATTTTCAGGCTGAGAGAAGCACTTTGGTGACGTTTAACTGTAACTTGTTCCCAGTACAGTCTAAGTGGCTGCTGACTGTGTGACTTGGCTAAAAGTGGCCAAATAGAAGCCCAATCCACAATACATGAGCCCAAAGGCCTTCCTTATGACAAAACTGACACCCACTTTCTTAAAAGTATCATGGGTCTAAATAGCATTTTCAGGCTGAGAGAAGCACTTTGGTGACATTTGGCTGTAACTTGTTCCCAATGCACTATACATGGGCCCAAATGCCTTTCTTATGACAAAACTGACACTCATTTTTTTTAAATAATCACTGGTCAAAATAGCATTTTCAGGCTGAGACAAGCACTTTGGTGACGTTAAAATGTAACTTGTTCCCAGTACAGTCTAAGTGGCTGCTGACTGTGTGACTTGGCTAAAAGTGGCCAAATAGAAGCCCAATTGACAATACATGAGCCCAAAGGCCTTCCTTATGACAAAACTGACACCCACTTCTTAAAAGTATCATGGTTCTAAATAGCATTTTCAGGCTGAGAGAAGCACTTTGGTGACATTTGGCTCTAACTTGTTCCCAGTACATTCTGAGTGGCTGGTGACTGTGTGTTGTACCTAAAAGTGCCCAAATAGAATCCCAATGCACTATACATGGGCCCAAATGCCTTCCTTATGACAAAACTGACACTCAATTTCTTTAAAAAATCATTGGTCAAAATAGCCTTTTCAGGCTGAGAGAAGCACTTTGGTGACATTTGGCTGTAACTTGTTCCCAGTACATTCTGAGTGGCTGGTGACTGTGTGTTGTACCTAAAAGTGCCCAAATAGAATCCCAATGCACTATACATGGGCCCAAATGCCTTCCATATGACTAAACTGACACTCATTTTCTTTAAAAAAATCATTGGTCAAAATAGCATTTTCAGTCTGAGACAAGCACTTTGGTGACGTTTAACTGTAACTTGTTCCCAGTACAGTCTAAGTGGCTGCTGACTGTGTGACTTGGCTAAAAGTGGCCAAATAGAAGCCCAATCCACAATACATGAGCCCAAAGGCCTTCCTTATGACAAAACTGACACCCACTTCTTAAAAGTATCATGGGTCTAAATAGCATTTTCAGGCTGAGAGAAGCACTTTGGTGACATTTGGCTGTAACTTGTTCCCAGTACATTCTGAGTGGCTGGTGACTGTGTGTTGTACCTAAAAGTGCCCAAATAGAATCCCAATGCACTATACATGGGCCCAAATGCCTTCCTTATGACAAAACTGACACTCAATTTCTTTAAAAAATCATTGGTAAAAATAGCCTTTTCAGGCTGAGAGAAGCACTTTGGTGACATTTGGCTTTAACTTGTTCCCAGTACATTCTGAGTGGCTGGTGACTGTGTGTTGTACCTAAAAGTGCCCAAATAGAATCCCAATGCACTATACATGGGCCCAAATGCCTTCCATATGACTAAACTGACACTCATTTTCTTTAAAAAAATCATTGGTCAAAATAGCATTTTCAGTCTGAGACAAGCACTTTGGTGACGTTTAACTGTAACTTGTTCCCAGTACAGTCTAAGTGGCTGCTGACTGTGTGACTTGGCTAAAAGTGGCCAAATAGAAGCCCAATCCACAATACATGAGCCCAAAGGCCTTCCTTATGACAAAACTGACACCCACTTCTTAAAAGTATCATGGGTCTAAATAGCATTTTCAGGCTGAGAGAAGCACTTTGGTGACATTTGGCTGTAACTTGTTCCCAGTACATTCTGAGTGGCTGGTGACTGTGTGTTGTACCTAAAAGTGCCCAAATAGAATCCCAATGCACTATACATGGGCCCAAATGCCTTCCTTATGACAAAACTGACACTCAATTTCTTTAAAAAATCATTGGTAAAAATAGCCTTTTCAGGCTGAGAGAAGCACTTTGGTGACATTTGGCTTTAACTTGTTCCCAGTACATTCTGAGTGGCTGGTGACTGTGTGTTGTACCTAAAAGTGCCCAAATAGAATCCCAATGCACTATACATGGGCCCAAATGCCTTCCATATGACTAAACTGACACTCATTTTCTTTAAAAAAAATCATTGGTCAAAATAGCCTTTTGAGGCTGAGAGAAGCACTTTGGTGACATCTGGCTGTAACTTGTTTCCAGTACATCCTGAGTGGCTGGTGACTGTGTGTTGTACCTAAAAGTGCCCAAATAGAATCCCAATGCACTATACATGGGCCCAAATGCCTTTCTTATGACAAAACTGACACTCATTTTCTTTAAAAAAAATCACTGGTCAAAATAGCATTTTCAGGCTGAGACAAGCACTTTGGTGACGTTTAAATGAAACTTGTTCCCAGTACAGTCTAAGTGGCTTCTGACTGTGTGACTTGGCTAAAAGTGGCCAAATAGAAGCCCAATTGACAATACATGAGCCCAAATGCCTTCCTTATGACAAAACAGACACTCAATTTCCTAAAAAAATCATTGGTCAAAAATAGCCTTTTCAGGCTGAGAGAAGCATTTTGGTGACGTTAAACTGTAACTTGTTCCCAGTACATTCTGAGTGGCTGGTGACACTGTGTTGTACCTAAAAGTGCCCAAATAGAATCCCAATGCACTATACATGGGCCCAAATGCCTTCCTTATGACAAAACTGACACTCATTTTCTTAAAAAAATCAATGGTCAAAATAGCATTTTCAGGCTGAGAGAAGCACTTTGGTGACATCTGGCTGTAACTTGTTTCCAGTACATCCTGAGTGGCTGGTGACTGTGTGTTGTACCTAAAAGTGCCCAAATAGAATCCCAATGCACTATACATGGGCCCAAATGCCTTTCTTATGACAAAACTGACACTCATTTTCTTTAAAAAAAATCACTGGTCAAAATAGCATTTTCAGGCTGAGACAAGCACTTTGGTGACGTTTAAATGAAACTTGTTCCCAGTACATTCTAAGTGGCTTCTGACTGTGTGACTTGGCTAAAAGTGGCCAAATAGAAGCCCAATTGACAATACATGAGCCCAAATGCCTTCCTTATGACAAAACTGACACTCAATTTCTTAAAAAAATCATTGGTCAAAAATAGCCTTTTCAGGCTGAGAGAAGCATTTTGGTGACGTTAAACTGTAACTTGTTCCCAGTACATTCTGAGTGGCTGGTGACACTGTGTTGTACCTAAAAGTGCCCAAATAGAATCCCAATGCACTATATATGAGCCCAAATGCCTTTCTTATGACAAAACTGACACTCATTTTCTTAAAAAAATCATTGGTCAAAATATTCTTTTGAGGCTGAGAGAAGCACTTTGGTGACATATGGCTATAACTTGTTTCCAGTACATCCTGAGTGGCTGGTGACTGTGTGTTGTACCTAAAAGTGCCCAAATAGAATCCCAATGCACTATACATGGGCCCAAATGCCTTTCTTATGACAAAACTGACACTCATTTTCTTTAAAAAAATCATTGGTCAAAATAGCCTTTTCAGGCTGAGAGAAGCACTTTGGTGACATTTAACTGTAACTTGTTCCCAGTACAGTCTAAGTGGCTGCTGACTGTGTGACTTGGTTAAAAGTGGCCAAATAGAAGCCCAATCCACAATACATGAGCACAAAGGCCTTCCTTATGACTAAACTGACACCCACTTTCTTAAAAATATCATGGGTCTAAATAGCCTTTTCAGGCTGAGAGAAGCACTTTGGTGACATTTGGCTGTAACTTGTTCCCAGTACATTCTGAGTGGCTGGTGACTGTGTGTTGTACCTAAAAGTGCCCAAATAGAATCCCAATGCACTATACATGGGCCCAAATGCCTTCCTTATGACAAAACTGACACTCATTTTCTTAAAAAAATCAATGGTCAAAATAGCATTTTCAGGCTGAGAGAAGCACTTTGGTGACATCTGGCTGTAACTTGTTTCCAGTACATCCTGAGTGGCTGGTGACTGTGTGTTGTACCTAAAAGTGCCCAAATAGAATCCCAATGCACTATACATGGGCCCAAATGCCTTTCTTATGACAAAACTGACACTCATTTTCTTTAAAAAAATCACTGGTCAAAATAGCATTTTCAGGCTGAGACAAGCACTTTGGTGACGTTTAAATGAAACTTGTTCCCAGTACATTCTAAGTGGCTTCTGACTGTGTGACTTGGCTAAAAGTGGCCAAATAGAAGCCCAATTGACAATACATGAGCCCAAATGCCTTCCTTATGACAAAACTGACACTCAATTTCTTAAAAAAATCATTGGTCAAAAATAGCCTTTTCAGGCTGAGAGAAGCATTTTGGTGACGTTAAACTGTAACTTGTTCCCAGTACATTCTGAGTGGCTGGTGACACTGTGTTGTACCTAAAAGTGCCCAAATAGAATCCCAATGCACTATATATGAGCCCAAATGCCTTTCTTATGACAAAACTGACACTCATTTTCTTAAAAAAATCATTGGTCAAAATAGCCTTTTGAGGCTGAGAGAAGCACTTTGGTGACATCTGGCTGTAACTTGTTTCCAGTACATCCTGAGTGGCTGGTGACTGTGTGTTGTACCTAAAAGTGCCCAAATAGAATCCCAATGCACTATACATGGGCCCAAATGCCTTCCTTATGACAAAACTGACACTCAATTTCTTAAAAAAATCATTGGTCAAAAATAGCCTTTTCAGGCTGAGAGAAGCATTTTGGTGACGTTAAACTGTAACTTGTTCCCAGTACATTCTGAGTGGCTGGTGACACTGTGTTGTACCTAAAAGTGCCCAAATAGAATCCCAATGCACTATATATGAGCCCAAATGCCTTTCTTATGACAAAACTGACACTCATTTTCTTAAAAAAATCACTGGTCAAAATAGCATTTTCAGGCTGAGACAAGCACTTTGGTGACGTTTAAATGTAACTTGTTCCCAGTACAGTCTAAGTGGCTGCTGACTGTGTGACTTGGCTAAAAGTGGCCAAATAGAAGCCCAATTGACAATACATGAGCCCAAAGGCTTTCCTTATGACTAAACTGACACCCACTTTCTTAAAAGTATCATGGGTCTAAATAGCATTTTCAGGCTGAGAGAAGCACTTTGGTGACATTTGGCTGTAACTTGTTCCCAGTACATTCTGAGTGGCTGGTGACTGTGTGTTGTACCTAAAAGTGCCCAAATAGAATCCCAATGCACTATACATGGGCCCAAATGCCTTCCTTATGACCAAACTGACACTCATTTTCTTTTAAAAAATCATTGGTCAAAATAGCATTTTCAGGCTGAGAGAAGCACTTTGGTGACGTTTAACTGTAACTTGTTCCCAGTACAGTCTAAGTGGCTGCTGACTGTGTGACTTGGCTAAAAGTGGCCAAATAGAAGCCCAATCCACAATACATGAGCCCAAAGGCCTTCCTTATGACAAAACTGACACCCACTTTCTTAAAAGTATCATGGGTCTAAATAGCATTTTCAGGCTGAGAGAAGCACTTTGGTGACATTTGGCTGTAACTTGTTCCCAATGCACTATACATGGGCCCAAATGCCTTTCTTATGACAAAACTGACACTCATTTTTTTTAAATAATCACTGGTCAAAATAGCATTTTCAGGCTGAGACAAGCACTTTGGTGACGTTAAAATGTAACTTGTTCCCAGTACAGTCTAAGTGGCTGCTGACTGTGTGACTTGGCTAAAAGTGGCCAAATAGAAGCCCAATTGACAATACATGAGCCCAAAGGCCTTCCTTATGACAAAACTGACACCCACTTCTTAAAAGTATCATGGGTCTAAATAGCATTTTCAGGCTGAGAGAAGCACTTTGGTGACATTTGGCTCTAACTTGTTCCCAGTACATTCTGAGTGGCTGGTGACTGTGTGTTGTACCTAAAAGTGCCCAAATAGAATCCCAATGCACTATACATGGGCCCAAATGCCTTCCTTATGACAAAACTGACACTCAATTTCTTTAAAAAATCATTGGTCAAAATAGCCTTTTCAGGCTGAGAGAAGCACTTTGGTGACATTTGGCTGTAACTTGTTCCCAGTACATTCTGAGTGGCTGGTGACTGTGTGTTGTACCTAAAAGTGCCCAAATAGAATCCCAATGCACTATACATGGGCCCAAATGCCTTCCATATGACTAAACTGACACTCATTTTCTTTAAAAAAATCATTGGTCAAAATAGCATTTTCAGTCTGAGACAAGCACTTTGGTGACGTTTAACTGTAACTTGTTCCCAGTACAGTCTAAGTGGCTGCTGACTGTGTGACTTGGCTAAAAGTGGCCAAATAGAAGCCCAATCCACAATACATGAGCCCAAAGGCCTTCCTTATGACAAAACTGACACCCACTTCTTAAAAGTATCATGGGTCTAAATAGCATTTTCAGGCTGAGAGAAGCACTTTGGTGACATTTGGCTGTAACTTGTTCCCAGTACATTCTGAGTGGCTGGTGACTGTGTGTTGTACCTAAAAGTGCCCAAATAGAATCCCAATGCACTATACATGGGCCCAAATGCCTTCCTTATGACAAAACTGACACTCAATTTCTTTAAAAAATCATTGGTAAAAATAGCCTTTTCAGGCTGAGAGAAGCACTTTGGTGACATTTGGCTTTAACTTGTTCCCAGTACATTCTGAGTGGCTGGTGACTGTGTGTTGTACCTAAAAGTGCCCAAATAGAATCCCAATGCACTATACATGGGCCCAAATGCCTTCCATATGACTAAACTGACACTCATTTTCTTTAAAAAAATCATTGGTCAAAATAGCCTTTTGAGGCTGAGAGAAGCACTTTGGTGACATCTGGCTGTAACTTGTTTCCAGTACATCCTGAGTGGCTGGTGACTGTGTGTTGTACCTAAAAGTGCCCAAATAGAATCCCAATGCACTATACATGGGCCCAAATGCCTTTCTTATGACAAAACTGACACTCATTTTCTTTAAAAAAATCACTGGTCAAAATAGCATTTTCAGGCTGAGACAAGCACTTTGGTGACGTTTAAATGAAACTTGTTCCCAGTACAGTCTAAGTGGCTTCTGACTGCGTGACTTGGCTAAAAGTGGCCAAATAGAAGCCCAATTGACAATACATGAGCCCAAATGCCTTCCTTATGACAAAACAGACACTCAATTTCCTAAAAAAATCATTGGTCAAAAATAGCCTTTTCAGGCTGAGAGAAGCATTTTGGTGACGTTAAACTGTAACTTGTTCCCAGTACATTCTGAGTGGCTGGTGACACTGTGTTGTACCTAAAAGTGCCCAAATAGAATCCCAATGCACTATATATGAGCCCAAATGCCTTTCTTATGACAAAACTGACACTCATTTTCTTAAAAAAATCATTGGTCAAAATATTCTTTTGAGGCTGAGAGAAGCACTTTGGTGACATCTGGCTATAACTTGTTTCCAGTACATCCTGAGTGGCTGGTGACTGTGTGTTGTACCTAAAAGTGCCCAAATAGAATCCCAATGCACTATACATGGGCCCAAATGCCTTTCTTATGACAAAACTGACACTCATTTTCTTTAAAAAAATCATTGGTCAAAATAGCCTTTTCAGGCTGAGAGAAGCACTTTGGTGACATTTAACTGTAACTTGTTCCCAGTACAGTCTAAGTGGCTGCTGACTGTGTGACTTGGTTAAAAGTGGCCAAATAGAAGCCCAATCCACAATACATGAGCACAAAGGCCTTCCTTATGACTAAACTGACACCCACTTTCTTAAAAATATCATGGGTCTAAATAGCCTTTTCAGGCTGAGAGAAGCACTTTGGTGACATTTGGCTGTAACTTGTTCCCAGTACATTCTGAGTGGCTGGTGACTGTGTGTTGTACCTAAAAGTGCCCAAATAGAATCCCAATGCACTATACATGGGCCCAAATGCCTTCCTTATGACAAAACTGACACTCATTTTCTTAAAAAAATCAATGGTCAAAATAGCATTTTCAGGCTGAGAGAAGCACTTTGGTGACATCTGGCTGTAACTTGTTTCCAGTACATCCTGAGTGGCTGGTGACTGTGTGTTGTACCTAAAAGTGCCCAAATAGAATCCCAATGCACTATACATGGGCCCAAATGCCTTTCTTATGACAAAACTGACACTCATTTTCTTTAAAAAAATCACTGGTCAAAATAGCATTTTCAGGCTGAGACAAGCACTTTGGTGACGTTTAAATGAAACTTGTTCCCAGTACATTCTAAGTGGCTTCTGACTGTGTGACTTGGCTAAAAGTGGCCAAATAGAAGCCCAATTGACAATACATGAGCCCAAATGCCTTCCTTATGACAAAACTGACACTCAATTTCTTAAAAAAATCATTGGTCAAAAATAGCCTTTTCAGGCTGAGAGAAGCATTTTGGTGACGTTAAACTGTAACTTGTTCCCAGTACATTCTGAGTGGCTGGTGACACTGTGTTGTACCTAAAAGTGCCCAAATAGAATCCCAATGCACTATATATGAGCCCAAATGCCTTTCTTATGACAAAACTGACACTCATTTTCTTAAAAAAATCATTGGTCAAAATAGCCTTTTGAGGCTGAGAGAAGCACTTTGGTGACATCTGGCTGTAACTTGTTTCCAGTACATCCTGAGTGGCTGGTGACTGTGTGTTGTACCTAAAAGTGCCCAAATAGAATCCCAATGCACTATACATGGGCCCAAATGCCTTTCTTATGACAAAACTGACACTCATTTTCTTTAAAAAAATCATTGGTCAAAATAGCATTTTCAGGCTGAGAGAAGCACTTTGGTGACGTTTAACTGTAACTTGTTCCCAGTACAGTCTAAGTGGCTGCTGACTGTGTGACTTGGCTAAAAGTGGCCAAATAGAAGCCCAATCCACAATATATGAGCCCAAAGGCCTTCCTTATGACAAAACTGACACCCACTTTCTTAAAAGTATCATGGGTCTAAATAGCATTTTCAGGCTGAGAGAAGCACTTTGGTGACATTTGGCTGTAACTTGTTCCCAATGCACTATACATGGGCCCAAATGCCTTTCTTATGACAAAACTGACACTCATTTTTTTTAAATAATCACTGGTCAAAATAGCATTTTCAGGCTGAGACAAGCACTTTGGTGACGTTAAAATGTAACTTGTTCCCAGTACAGTCTAAGTGGCTGCTGACTGTGTGACTTGGCTAAAAGTGGCCAAATAGAAGCCCAATTGACAATACATGAGCCCAAAGGCCTTCCTTATGACAAAACTGACACCCACTTCTTAAAAGTATCATGGGTCTAAATAGCATTTTCAGGCTGAGAGAAGCACTTTGGTGACATTTGGCTCTAACTTGTTCCCAGTACATTCTGAGTGGCTGGTGACTGTGTGTTGTACCTAAAAGTGCCCAAATAGAATCCCAATGCACTATACATGGGCCCAAATGCCTTCCTTATGACAAAACTGACACTCAATTTCTTTAAAAAATCATTGGTCAAAATAGCCTTTTCAGGCTGAGAGAAACACTTTGGTGACATTTGGCTGTAACTTGTTCCCAGTACATTCTGAGTGGCTGGTGACTGTGTGTTGTACCTAAAAGTGCCCAAATAGAATCCCAATGCACTATACATGGGCCCAAATGCCTTCCATATGACTAAACTGACACTCATTTTCTTTAAAAAAATCATTGGTCAAAATAGCATTTTCAGGCTGAGAGAAGCACTTTGGTGACGTTTAACTGTAACTTGTTCCCAGTACAGTCTAAGTGGCTGCTGACTGTGTGACTTGGCTAAAAGTGGCCAAATAGAAGCCCAATCCACAATACATGAGCCCAAAGGCCTTCCTTATGACAAAACTGACACCCACTTCTTAAAAGTATCATGGGTCTAAATAGCATTTTCAGGCTGAGAGAAGCACTTTGGTGACATTTGGCTGTAACTTGTTCCCAGTACATTCTGAGTGGCTGGTGACTGTGTGTTGTACCTAAAAGTGCCCAAATAGAATCCCAATGCACTATACATGGGCCCAAATGCCTTCCTTATGACAAAACTGACACTCAATTTCTTTAAAAAATCATTGGTAAAAATAGCCTTTTCAGGCTGAGAGAAGCACTTTGGTGACATTTGGCTTTAACTTGTTCCCAGTACATTCTGAGTGGCTGGTGACTGTGTGTTGTACCTAAAAGTGCCCAAATAGAATCCCAATGCACTATACATGGGCCCAAATGCCTTCCATATGACTAAACTGACACTCATTTTCTTTAAAAAAATCATTGGTCAAAATAGCCTTTTGAGGCTGAGAGAAGCACTTTGGTGACATCTGGCTGTAACTTGTTTCCAGTACATCCTGAGTGGCTGGTGACTGTGTGTTGTACCTAAAAGTGCCCAAATAGAATCCCAATGCACTATACATGGGCCCAAATGCCTTTCTTATGACAAAACTGACACTCATTTTCTTTAAAAAAATCACTGGTCAAAATAGCATTTTCAGGCTGAGACAAGCACTTTGGTGACGTTTAAATGAAACTTGTTCCCAGTACAGTCTAAGTGGCTTCTGACTGCGTGACTTGGCTAAAAGTGGCCAAATAGAAGCCCAATTGACAATACATGAGCCCAAATGCCTTCCTTATGACAAAACAGACACTCAATTTCCTAAAAAAATCATTGGTCAAAAATAGCCTTTTCAGGCTGAGAGAAGCATTTTGGTGACGTTAAACTGTAACTTGTTCCCAGTACATTCTGAGTGGCTGGTGACACTGTGTTGTACCTAAAAGTGCCCAAATAGAATCCCAATGCACTATATATGAGCCCAAATGCCTTTCTTATGACAAAACTGACACTCATTTTCTTAAAAAAATCATTGGTCAAAATATTCTTTTGAGGCTGAGAGAAGCACTTTGGTGACATCTGGCTATAACTTGTTTCCAGTACATCCTGAGTGGCTGGTGACTGTGTGTTGTACCTAAAAGTGCCCAAATAGAATCCCAATGCACTATACATGGGCACAAATGCCTTTCTTATGACAAAACTGACACTCATTTTCTTTAAAAAAATCATTGGTCAAAATAGCCTTTTCAGGCTGAGAGAAGCACTTTGGTGACATTTAACTGTAACTTGTTCCCAGTACAGTCTAAGTGGCTGCTGACTGTGTGACTTGGTTAAAAGTGGCCAAATAGAAGCCCAATCCACAATACATGAGCACAAAGGCCTTCCTTATGACTAAACTGACACCCACTTTCTTAAAAATATCATGGGTCTAAATAGCCTTTTCAGGCTGAGAGAAGCACTTTGGTGACATTTGGCTGTAACTTGTTCCCAGTACATTCTGAGTGGCTGGTGACTGTGTGTTGTACCTAAAAGTGCCCAAATAGAATCCCAATGCACTATACATGGGCCCAAATGCCTTCCTTATGACAAAACTGACACTCATTTTCTTAAAAAAATCAATGGTCAAAATAGCATTTTCAGGCTGAGAGAAGCACTTTGGTGACATCTGGCTGTAACTTGTTTCCAGTACATCCTGAGTGGCTGGTGACTGTGTGTTGTACCTAAAAGTGCCCAAATAGAATCCCAATGCACTATACATGGGCCCAAATGCCTTTCTTATGACAAAACTGACACTCATTTTCTTTAAAAAAATCACTGGTCAAAATAGCATTTTCAGGCTGAGACAAGCACTTTGGTGACGTTTAAATGAAACTTGTTCCCAGTACATTCTAAGTGGCTTCTGACTGTGTGACTTGGCTAAAAGTGGCCAAATAGAAGCCCAATTGACAATACATGAGCCCAAATGCCTTCCTTATGACAAAACTGACACTCAATTTCTTAAAAAAATCATTGGTCAAAAATAGCCTTTTCAGGCTGAGAGAAGCATTTTGGTGACGTTAAACTGTAACTTGTTCCCAGTACATTCTGAGTGGCTGGTGACACTGTGTTGTACCTAAAAGTGCCCAAATAGAATCCCAATGCACTATATATGAGCCCAAATGCCTTTCTTATGACAAAACTGACACTCATTTTCTTAAAAAAATCATTGGTCAAAATAGCCTTTTGAGGCTGAGAGAAGCACTTTGGTGACATCTGGCTGTAACTTGTTTCCAGTACATCCTGAGTGGCTGGTGACTGTGTGTTGTACCTAAAAGTGCCCAAATAGAATCCCAATGCACTATACATGGGCCCAAATGCCTTTCTTATGACAAAACTGACACTCATTTTCTTTAAAAAAATCATTGGTCAAAATAGCCTTTTCAGGCTGAGAGAAGCACTTTGGTGACATTTAACTGTAACTTGTTCCCAGTACAGTCTAAGTGGCTGCTGACTGTGTGACTTGGTTAAAAGTGGCCAAATAGAAGCCCAATCCACAATACATGAGCATAAAGGCTTTCCTTATGACTAAACTGACACCCACTTTCTTAAAAGTATCATGGGTCTAAATAGCATTTTCAGGCTGAGAGAAGCACTTTGGTGACATTTGGCTGTAACTTGTTCCCAGTACATTCTGAGTGGCTGGTGACTGTGTGTTGTACCTAAAAGTGCCCAAATAGAATCCCAATGCACTATACATGGGCCCAAATGCCTTCCTTATGACCAAACTGACACTCATTTTCTTTAAAAAAATCATTGGTCAAAATAGCATTTTCAGGCTGAGAGAAGCACTTTGGTGACGTTTAACTGTAACTTGTTCCCAGTACAGTCTAAGTGGCTGCTGACTGTGTGACTTGGCTAAAAGTGGCCAAATAGAAGCCCAATCCACAATACATGAGCCCAAAGGCCTTCCTTATGACAAAACTGACACCCACTTTCTTAAAAGTATCATGGGTCTAAATAGCATTTTCAGGCTGAGAGAAGCACTTTGGTGACATTTGGCTGTAACTTGTTCCCAATGCACTATACATGGGCCCAAATGCCTTTCTTATGACAAAACTGACACTCATTTTTTTTAAATAATCACTGGTCAAAATAGCATTTTCAGGCTGAGACAAGCACTTTGGTGACGTTAAAATGTAACTTGTTCCCAGTACAGTCTAAGTGGCTGCTGACTGTGTGACTTGGCTAAAAGTGGCCAAATAGAAGCCCAATTGACAATACATGAGCCCAAAGGCCTTCCTTATGACAAAACTGACACCCACTTCTTAAAAGTATCATGGGTCTAAATAGCATTTTCAGGCTGAGAGAAGCACTTTGGTGACATTTGGCTCTAACTTGTTCCCAGTAGATTCTGAGTGACTGGTGACTGTGTGTTGTACCTAAAAGTGCCCAAATAGAATCCCGATGCACTATACATGGGCCCAAATGCCTTCCTTATGACAAAACTGACACTCAATTTCTTTAAAAAATCATTGGTCAAAATAGCCTTTTCAGGCTGAGAGAAGCACTTTGGTGACATTTGGCTGTAACTTGTTCCCAGTACATTCTGAGTGGCTGGTGACTGTGTGTTGTACCTAAAAGTGCCCAAATAGAATCCCAATGCACTATACATGGGCCCAAATGCCTTTCTTATGACAAAACTGACACTCATTTTCTTTAAAAAAATCACTGGTCAAAATAGCATTTTCAGGCTGAGACAAGCACTTTGGTGACGTTTAAATGAAACTTGTTCCCAGTACAGTCTAAGTGGCTTCTGACTGCGTGACTTGGCTAAAAGTGGCCAAATAGAAGCCCAATTGACAATACATGAGCCCAAATGCCTTCCTTATGACAAAACAGACACTCAATTTCCTAAAAAAATCATTGGTCAAAAATAGCCTTTTCAGGCTGAGAGAAGCATTTTGGTGACGTTAAACTGTAACTTGTTCCCAGTACATTCTGAGTGGCTGGTGACACTGTGTTGTACCTAAAAGTGCCCAAATAGAATCCCAATGCACTATATATGAGCCCAAATGCCTTTCTTATGACAAAACTGACACTCATTTTCTTAAAAAAATCATTGGTCAAAATATTCTTTTGAGGCTGAGAGAAGCACTTTGGTGACATCTGGCTATAACTTGTTTCCAGTACATCCTGAGTGGCTGGTGACTGTGTGTTGTACCTAAAAGTGCCCAAATAGAATCCCAATGCACTATACATGGGCCCAAATGCCTTTCTTATGACAAAACTGACACTCATTTTCTTTAAAAAAATCATTGGTCAAAATAGCCTTTTCAGGCTGAGAGAAGCACTTTGGTGACATTTAACTGTAACTTGTTCCCAGTACAGTCTAAGTGGCTGCTGACTGTGTGACTTGGTTAAAAGTGGCCAAATAGAAGCCCAATCCACAATACATGAGCACAAAGGCCTTCCTTATGACTAAACTGACACCCACTTTCTTAAAAATATCATGGGTCTAAATAGCCTTTTCAGGCTGAGAGAAGCACTTTGGTGACATTTGGCTGTAACTTGTTCCCAGTACATTCTGAGTGGCTGGTGACTGTGTGTTGTACCTAAAAGTGCCCAAATAGAATCCCAATGCACTATACATGGGCCCAAATGCCTTCCTTATGACAAAACTGACACTCATTTTCTTAAAAAAATCAATGGTCAAAATAGCATTTTCAGGCTGAGAGAAGCACTTTGGTGACATCTGGCTGTAACTTGTTTCCAGTACATCCTGAGTGGCTGGTGACTGTGTGTTGTACCTAAAAGTGCCCAAATAGAATCCCAATGCACTATACATGGGCCCAAATGCCTTTCTTATGACAAAACTGACACTCATTTTCTTTAAAAAAATCACTGGTCAAAATAGCATTTTCAGGCTGAGACAAGCACTTTGGTGACGTTTAAATGAAACTTGTTCCCAGTACATTCTAAGTGGCTTCTGACTGTGTGACTTGGCTAAAAGTGGCCAAATAGAAGCCCAATTGACAATACATGAGCCCAAATGCCTTCCTTATGACAAAACTGACACTCAATTTCTTAAAAAAATCATTGGTCAAAAATAGCCTTTTCAGGCTGAGAGAAGCATTTTGGTGACGTTAAACTGTAACTTGTTCCCAGTACATTCTGAGTGGCTGGTGACACTGTGTTGTACCTAAAAGTGCCCAAATAGAATCCCAATGCACTATATATGAGCCCAAATGCCTTTCTTATGACAAAACTGACACTCATTTTCTTAAAAAAATCATTGGTCAAAATAGCCTTTTGAGGCTGAGAGAAGCACTTTGGTGACATCTGGCTGTAACTTGTTTCCAGTACATCCTGAGTGGCTGGTGACTGTGTGTTGTACCTAAAAGTGCCCAAATAGAATCCCAATGCACTATACATGGGCCCAAATGCCTTTCTTATGACAAAACTGACACTCATTTTCTTTAAAAAAATCATTGGTCAAAATAGCCTTTTCAGGCTGAGAGAAGCACTTTGGTGACATTTAACTGTAACTTGTTCCCAGTACAGTCTAAGTGGCTGCTGACTGTGTGACTTGGTTAAAAGTGGCCAAATAGAAGCCCAATCCACAATACATGAGCATAAAGGCTTTCCTTATGACTAAACTGACACCCACTTTCTTAAAAGTATCATGGGTCTAAATAGCATTTTCAGGCTGAGAGAAGCACTTTGGTGACATTTGGCTGTAACTTGTTCCCAGTACATTCTGAGTGGCTGGTGACTGTGTGTTGTACCTAAAAGTGCCCAAATAGAATCCCAATGCACTATACATGGGCCCAAATGCCTTCCTTATGACCAAACTGACACTCATTTTCTTTAAAAAAATCATTGGTCAAAATAGCATTTTCAGGCTGAGAGAAGCACTTTGGTGACGTTTAACTGTAACTTGTTCCCAGTACAGTCTAAGTGGCTGCTGACTGTGTGACTTGGCTAAAAGTGGCCAAATAGAAGCCCAATCCACAATACATGAGCCCAAAGGCCTTCCTTATGACAAAACTGACACCCACTTTCTTAAAAGTATCATGGGTCTAAATAGCATTTTCAGGCTGAGAGAAGCACTTTGGTGACATTTGGCTGTAACTTGTTCCCAATGCACTATACATGGGCCCAAATGCCTTTCTTATGACAAAACTGACACTCATTTTTTTTAAATAATCACTGGTCAAAATAGCATTTTCAGGCTGAGACAAGCACTTTGGTGACGTTAAAATGTAACTTGTTCCCAGTACAGTCTAAGTGGCTGCTGACTGTGTGACTTGGCTAAAAGTGGCCAAATAGAAGCCCAATTGACAATACATGAGCCCAAAGGCCTTCCTTATGACAAAACTGACACCCACTTCTTAAAAGTATCATGGGTCTAAATAGCATTTTCAGGCTGAGAGAAGCACTTTGGTGACATTTGGCTCTAACTTGTTCCCAGTACATTCTGAGTGACTGGTGACTGTGTGTTGTACCTAAAAGTGCCCAAATAGAATCCCGATGCACTATACATGGGCCCAAATGCCTTCCTTATGACAAAACTGACACTCAATTTCTTTAAAAAATCATTGGTCAAAATAGCCTTTTCAGGCTGAGAGAAGCACTTTGGTGACATTTGGCTGTAACTTGTTCCCAGTACATTCTGAGTGGCTGGTGACTGTGTGTTGTACCTAAAAGTGCCCAAATAGAATCCCAATGCACTATACATGGGCCCAAATGCCTTCCTTATGACCAAACTGACACTCATTTTCTTTTAAAAAATCATTGGTCAAAATAGCATTTTCAGGCTGAGAGAAGCACTTTGGTGACGTTTAACTGTAACTTGTTCCCAGTACAGTCTAAGTGGCTGCTGACTGTGTGACTTGGCTAAAAGTGGCCAAATAGAAGCCCAATCCACAATACATGAGCCCAAAGGCCTTCCTTATGACAAAACTGACACCCACTTTCTTAAAAGTATCATGGGTCTAAATAGCATTTTCAGGCTGAGAGAAGCACTTTGGTGACATTTGGCTGTAACTTGTTCCCAATGCACTATACATGGGCCCAAATGCCTTTCTTATGACAAAACTGACACTCATTTTTTTTAAATAATCACTGGTCAAAATAGCATTTTCAGGCTGAGACAAGCACTTTGGTGACGTTAAAATGTAACTTGTTCCCAGTACAGTCTAAGTGGCTGCTGACTGTGTGACTTGGCTAAAAGTGGCCAAATAGAAGCCCAATTGACAATACATGAGCCCAAAGGCCTTCCTTATGACAAAACTGACACCCACTTCTTAAAAGTATCATGGTTCTAAATAGCATTTTCAGGCTGAGAGAAGCACTTTGGTGACATTTGGCTCTAACTTGTTCCCAGTACATTCTGAGTGGCTGGTGACTGTGTGTTGTACCTAAAAGTGCCCAAATAGAATCCCAATGCACTATACATGGGCCCAAATGCCTTCCTTATGACAAAACTGACACTCAATTTCTTTAAAAAATCATTGGTCAAAATAGCCTTTTCAGGCTGAGAGAAGCACTTTGGTGACATTTGGCTGTAACTTGTTCCCAGTACATTCTGAGTGGCTGGTGACTGTGTGTTGTACCTAAAAGTGCCCAAATAGAATCCCAATGCACTATACATGGGCCCAAATGCCTTCCATATGACTAAACTGACACTCATTTTCTTTAAAAAAATCATTGGTCAAAATAGCATTTTCAGTCTGAGACAAGCACTTTGGTGACGTTTAACTGTAACTTGTTCCCAGTACAGTCTAAGTGGCTGCTGACTGTGTGACTTGGCTAAAAGTGGCCAAATAGAAGCCCAATCCACAATACATGAGCCCAAAGGCCTTCCTTATGACAAAACTGACACCCACTTCTTAAAAGTATCATGGGTCTAAATAGCATTTTCAGGCTGAGAGAAGCACTTTGGTGACATTTGGCTGTAACTTGTTCCCAGTACATTCTGAGTGGCTGGTGACTGTGTGTTGTACCTAAAAGTGCCCAAATAGAATCCCAATGCACTATACATGGGCCCAAATGCCTTCCTTATGACAAAACTGACACTCAATTTCTTTAAAAAATCATTGGTAAAAATAGCCTTTTCAGGCTGAGAGAAGCACTTTGGTGACATTTGGCTTTAACTTGTTCCCAGTACATTCTGAGTGGCTGGTGACTGTGTGTTGTACCTAAAAGTGCCCAAATAGAATCCCAATGCACTATACATGGGCCCAAATGCCTTCCATATGACTAAACTGACACTCATTTTCTTTAAAAAAATCATTGGTCAAAATAGCATTTTCAGTCTGAGACAAGCACTTTGGTGACGTTTAACTGTAACTTGTTCCCAGTACAGTCTAAGTGGCTGCTGACTGTGTGACTTGGCTAAAAGTGGCCAAATAGAAGCCCAATCCACAATACATGAGCCCAAAGGCCTTCCTTATGACAAAACTGACACCCACTTCTTAAAAGTATCATGGGTCTAAATAGCATTTTCAGGCTGAGAGAAGCACTTTGGTGACATTTGGCTGTAACTTGTTCCCAGTACATTCTGAGTGGCTGGTGACTGTGTGTTGTACCTAAAAGTGCCCAAATAGAATCCCAATGCACTATACATGGGCCCAAATGCCTTCCTTATGACAAAACTGACACTCAATTTCTTTAAAAAATCATTGGTAAAAATAGCCTTTTCAGGCTGAGAGAAGCACTTTGGTGACATTTGGCTTTAACTTGTTCCCAGTACATTCTGAGTGGCTGGTGACTGTGTGTTGTACCTAAAAGTGCCCAAATAGAATCCCAATGCACTATACATGGGCCCAAATGCCTTCCATATGACTAAACTGACACTCATTTTCTTTAAAAAAAATCATTGGTCAAAATAGCCTTTTGAGGCTGAGAGAAGCACTTTGGTGACATCTGGCTGTAACTTGTTTCCAGTACATCCTGAGTGGCTGGTGACTGTGTGTTGTACCTAAAAGTGCCCAAATAGAATCCCAATGCACTATACATGGGCCCAAATGCCTTTCTTATGACAAAACTGACACTCATTTTCTTTAAAAAAAATCACTGGTCAAAATAGCATTTTCAGGCTGAGACAAGCACTTTGGTGACGTTTAAATGAAACTTGTTCCCAGTACAGTCTAAGTGGCTTCTGACTGTGTGACTTGGCTAAAAGTGGCCAAATAGAAGCCCAATTGACAATACATGAGCCCAAATGCCTTCCTTATGACAAAACAGACACTCAATTTCCTAAAAAAATCATTGGTCAAAAATAGCCTTTTCAGGCTGAGAGAAGCATTTTGGTGACGTTAAACTGTAACTTGTTCCCAGTACATTCTGAGTGGCTGGTGACACTGTGTTGTACCTAAAAGTGCCCAAATAGAATCCCAATGCACTATACATGGGCCCAAATGCCTTCCTTATGACAAAACTGACACTCATTTTCTTAAAAAAATCAATGGTCAAAATAGCATTTTCAGGCTGAGAGAAGCACTTTGGTGACATCTGGCTGTAACTTGTTTCCAGTACATCCTGAGTGGCTGGTGACTGTGTGTTGTACCTAAAAGTGCCCAAATAGAATCCCAATGCACTATACATGGGCCCAAATGCCTTTCTTATGACAAAACTGACACTCATTTTCTTTAAAAAAAATCACTGGTCAAAATAGCATTTTCAGGCTGAGACAAGCACTTTGGTGACGTTTAAATGAAACTTGTTCCCAGTACATTCTAAGTGGCTTCTGACTGTGTGACTTGGCTAAAAGTGGCCAAATAGAAGCCCAATTGACAATACATGAGCCCAAATGCCTTCCTTATGACAAAACTGACACTCAATTTCTTAAAAAAATCATTGGTCAAAAATAGCCTTTTCAGGCTGAGAGAAGCATTTTGGTGACGTTAAACTGTAACTTGTTCCCAGTACATTCTGAGTGGCTGGTGACACTGTGTTGTACCTAAAAGTGCCCAAATAGAATCCCAATGCACTATATATGAGCCCAAATGCCTTTCTTATGACAAAACTGACACTCATTTTCTTAAAAAAATCATTGGTCAAAATATTCTTTTGAGGCTGAGAGAAGCACTTTGGTGACATATGGCTATAACTTGTTTCCAGTACATCCTGAGTGGCTGGTGACTGTGTGTTGTACCTAAAAGTGCCCAAATAGAATCCCAATGCACTATACATGGGCCCAAATGCCTTTCTTATGACAAAACTGACACTCATTTTCTTTAAAAAAATCATTGGTCAAAATAGCCTTTTCAGGCTGAGAGAAGCACTTTGGTGACATTTAACTGTAACTTGTTCCCAGTACAGTCTAAGTGGCTGCTGACTGTGTGACTTGGTTAAAAGTGGCCAAATAGAAGCCCAATCCACAATACATGAGCACAAAGGCCTTCCTTATGACTAAACTGACACCCACTTTCTTAAAAATATCATGGGTCTAAATAGCCTTTTCAGGCTGAGAGAAGCACTTTGGTGACATTTGGCTGTAACTTGTTCCCAGTACATTCTGAGTGGCTGGTGACTGTGTGTTGTACCTAAAAGTGCCCAAATAGAATCCCAATGCACTATACATGGGCCCAAATGCCTTCCTTATGACAAAACTGACACTCATTTTCTTAAAAAAATCAATGGTCAAAATAGCATTTTCAGGCTGAGAGAAGCACTTTGGTGACATCTGGCTGTAACTTGTTTCCAGTACATCCTGAGTGGCTGGTGACTGTGTGTTGTACCTAAAAGTGCCCAAATAGAATCCCAATGCACTATACATGGGCCCAAATGCCTTTCTTATGACAAAACTGACACTCATTTTCTTTAAAAAAATCACTGGTCAAAATAGCATTTTCAGGCTGAGACAAGCACTTTGGTGACGTTTAAATGAAACTTGTTCCCAGTACATTCTAAGTGGCTTCTGACTGTGTGACTTGGCTAAAAGTGGCCAAATAGAAGCCCAATTGACAATACATGAGCCCAAATGCCTTCCTTATGACAAAACTGACACTCAATTTCTTAAAAAAATCATTGGTCAAAAATAGCCTTTTCAGGCTGAGAGAAGCATTTTGGTGACGTTAAACTGTAACTTGTTCCCAGTACATTCTGAGTGGCTGGTGACACTGTGTTGTACCTAAAAGTGCCCAAATAGAATCCCAATGCACTATATATGAGCCCAAATGCCTTTCTTATGACAAAACTGACACTCATTTTCTTAAAAAAATCATTGGTCAAAATAGCCTTTTGAGGCTGAGAGAAGCACTTTGGTGACATCTGGCTGTAACTTGTTTCCAGTACATCCTGAGTGGCTGGTGACTGTGTGTTGTACCTAAAAGTGCCCAAATAGAATCCCAATGCACTATACATGGGCCCAAATGCCTTTCTTATGACAAAACTGACACTCATTTTCTTTAAAAAAATCATTGGTCAAAATAGCCTTTTCAGGCTGAGAGAAGCACTTTGGTGACATTTAACTGTAACTTGTTCCCAGTACAGTCTAAGTGGCTGCTGACTGTGTGACTTGGTTAAAAGTGGCCAAATAGAAGCCCAATCCACAATACATGAGCATAAAGGCTTTCCTTATGACTAAACTGACACCCACTTTCTTAAAAGTATCATGGGTCTAAATAGCATTTTCAGGCTGAGAGAAGCACTTTGGTGACATTTGGCTGTAACTTGTTCCCAGTACATTCTGAGTGGCTGGTGACTGTGTGTTGTACCTAAAAGTGCCCAAATAGAATCCCAATGCACTATACATGGGCCCAAATGCCTTCCTTATGACCAAACTGACACTCATTTTCTTTAAAAAAATCATTGGTCAAAATAGCATTTTCAGGCTGAGAGAAGCACTTTGGTGACGTTTAACTGTAACTTGTTCCCAGTACAGTCTAAGTGGCTGCTGACTGTGTGACTTGGCTAAAAGTGGCCAAATAGAAGCCCAATCCACAATACATGAGCCCAAAGGCCTTCCTTATGACAAAACTGACACCCACTTTCTTAAAAGTATCATGGGTCTAAATAGCATTTTCAGGCTGAGAGAAGCACTTTGGTGACATTTGGCTGTAACTTGTTCCCAATGCACTATACATGGGCCCAAATGCCTTTCTTATGACAAAACTGACACTCATTTTTTTTAAATAATCACTGGTCAAAATAGCATTTTCAGGCTGAGACAAGCACTTTGGTGACGTTAAAATGTAACTTGTTCCCAGTACAGTCTAAGTGGCTGCTGACTGTGTGACTTGGCTAAAAGTGGCCAAATAGAAGCCCAATTGACAATACATGAGCCCAAAGGCCTTCCTTATGACAAAACTGACACCCACTTCTTAAAAGTATCATGGGTCTAAATAGCATTTTCAGGCTGAGAGAAGCACTTTGGTGACATTTGGCTCTAACTTGTTCCCAGTACATTCTGAGTGGCTGGTGACTGTGTGTTGTACCTAAAAGTGCCCAAATAGAATCCCAATGCACTATACGTGGGCCCAAATGCCTTCCTTATGACAAAACTGACACTCAATTTCTTTAAAAAATCATTGGTCAAAATAGCCTTTTCAGGCTGAGAGAAGCACTTTGGTGACATTTGGCTGTAACTTGTTCCCAGTACATTCTGAGTGGCTGGTGACTGTGTGTTGTACCTAAAAGTGCCCAAATAGAATCCCAATGCACTATACATGGGCCCAAATGCCTTCCATATGACTAAACTGACACTCATTTTCTTTAAAGAAATCATTGGTCAAAATAGCCTTTTGAGGCTGAGAGAAGCACTTTGGTGACATCTGGCTGTAACTTGTTTCCAGTACATCCTGAGTGGCTGGTGACTGTGTGTTGTACCTAAAAGTGCCCAAATAGAATCCCAATGCACTATACATGGGCCCAAATGCCTTTCTTATGACAAAACTGACACTCATTTTCTTTAAAAAAATCACTGGTCAAAATAGCATTTTCAGGCTGAGACAAGCACTTTGGTGACGTTTAAATGAAACTTGTTCCCAGTACAGTCTAAGTGGCTTCTGACTGTGTGACTTGGCTAAAAGTGGCCAAATAGAAGCCCAATTGACAATACATGAGCCCAAATGCCTTCCTTATGACAAAACAGACACTCAATTTCCTAAAAAAATCATTGGTCAAAAATAGCCTTTTCAGGCTGAGAGAAGCATTTTGGTGACGTTAAACTGTAACTTGTTCCCAGTACATTCTGAGTGGCTGGTGACACTGTGTTGTACCTAAAAGTGCCCAAATAGAATCCCAATGCACTATATATGAGCCCAAATGCCTTTCTTATGACAAAACTGACACTCATTTTCTTAAAAAAATCATTGGTCAAAATATTCTTTTGAGGCTGAGAGAAGCACTTTGGTGACATCTGGCTATAACTTGTTTCCAGTACATCCTGAGTGGCTGGTGACTGTGTGTTGTACCTAAAAGTGCCCAAATAGAATCCCAATGCACTATACATGGGCCCAAATGCCTTTCTTATGACAAAACTGACACTCATTTTCTTTAAAAAAATCATTGGTCAAAATAGCCTTTTCAGGCTGAGAGAAGCACTTTGGTGACATTTAACTGTAACTTGTTCCCAGTACAGTCTAAGTGGCTGCTGACTGTGTGACTTGGTTAAAAGTGGCCAAATAGAAGCCCAATCCACAATACATGAGCACAAAGGCCTTCCTTATGACTAAACTGACACCCACTTTCTTAAAAATATCATGGGTCTAAATAGCCTTTTCAGGCTGAGAGAAGCACTTTGGTGACATTTGGCTGTAACTTGTTCCCAGTACATTCTGAGTGGCTGGTGACTGTGTGTTGTACCTAAAAGTGCCCAAATAGAATCCCAATGCACTATACATGGGCCCAAATGCCTTCCTTATGACAAAACTGACACTCATTTTCTTAAAAAAATCAATGGTCAAAATAGCATTTTCAGGCTGAGAGAAGCACTTTGGTGACATCTGGCTGTAACTTGTTTCCAGTACATCCTGAGTGGCTGGTGACTGTGTGTTGTACCTAAAAGTGCCCAAATAGAATCCCAATGCACTATACATGGGCCCAAATGCCTTTCTTATGACAAAACTGACACTCATTTTCTTTAAAAAAATCACTGGTCAAAATAACATTTTCAGGCTGAGACAAGCACTTTGGTGACGTTTAAATGAAACTTGTTCCCAGTACATTCTAAGTGGCTTCTGACTGTGTGACTTGGCTAAAAGTGGCCAAATAGAAGCCCAATTGACAATACATGAGCCCAAATGCCTTCCTTATGACAAAACTGACACTCAATTTCTTAAAAAAATCATTGGTCAAAAATAGCCTTTTCAGGCTGAGAGAAGCATTTTGGTGACGTTAAACTGTAACTTGTTCCCAGTACATTCTGAGTGGCTGGTGACACTGTGTTGTACCTAAAAGTGCCCAAATAGAATCCCAATGCACTATATATGAGCCCAAATGCCTTTCTTATGACAAAACTGACACTCATTTTCTTAAAAAAATCATTGGTCAAAATAGCCTTTTGAGGCTGAGAGAAGCACTTTGGTGACATCTGGCTGTAACTTGTTTCCAGTACATCCTGAGTGGCTGGTGACTGTGTGTTGTACCTAAAAGTGCCCAAATAGAATCCCAATGCACTATACATGGGCCCAAATGCCTTTCTTATGACAAAACTGACACTCATTTTCTTTAAAAAAATCACTGGTCAAAATAACATTTTCAGGCTGAGACAAGCACTTTGGTGACGTTTAAATGAAACTTGTTCCCAGTACATTCTAAGTGGCTTCTGACTGTGTGACTTGGCTAAAAGTGGCCAAATAGAAGCCCAATTGACAATACATGAGCCCAAATGCCTTCCTTATGACAAAACTGACACTCAATTTCTTAAAAAAATCATTGGTCAAAAATAGCCTTTTCAGGCTGAGAGAAGCATTTTGGTGACGTTAAACTGTAACTTGTTCCCAGTACATTCTGAGTGGCTGGTGACACTGTGTTGTACCTAAAAGTGCCCAAATAGAATCCCAATGCACTATATATGAGCCCAAATGCCTTTCTTATGACAAAACTGACACTCATTTTCTTAAAAAAATCATTGGTCAAAATAGCCTTTTGAGGCTGAGAGAAGCACTTTGGTGACATCTGGCTGTAACTTGTTTCCAGTACATCCTGAGTGGCTGGTGACTGTGTGTTGTACCTAAAAGTGCCCAAATAGAATCCCAATGCACTATACATGGGCCCAAATGCCTTTCTTATGACAAAACTGACACTCATTTTCTTTAAAAAAATCATTGGTCAAAATAGCATTTTCAGGCTGAGAGAAGCACTTTGGTGACGTTTAACTGTAACTTGTTCCCAGTACAGTCTAAGTGGCTGCTGACTGTGTGACTTGGCTAAAAGTGGCCAAATAGAAGCCCAATCCACAATACATGAGCCCAAAGGCCTTCCTTATGACAAAACTGACACCCACTTTCTTAAAAGTATCATGGGTCTAAATAGCATTTTCAGGCTGAGAGAAGCACTTTGGTGACATTTGGCTGTAACTTGTTCCCAATGCACTATACATGGGCCCAAATGCCTTTCTTATGACAAAACTGACACTCATTTTTTTTAAATAATCACTGGTCAAAATAGCATTTTCAGGCTGAGACAAGCACTTTGGTGACGTTAAAATGTAACTTGTTCCCAGTACAGTCTAAGTGGCTGCTGACTGTGTGACTTGGCTAAAAGTGGCCAAATAGAAGCCCAATTGACAATACATGAGCCCAAAGGCCTTCCTTATGACAAAACTGACACCCACTTCTTAAAAGTATCATGGGTCTAAATAGCATTTTCAGGCTGAGAGAAGCACTTTGGTGACATTTGGCTCTAACTTGTTCCCAGTACATTCTGAGTGACTGGTGACTGTGTGTTGTACCTAAAAGTGCCCAAATAGAATCCCAATGCACTATACATGGGCCCAAATGCCTTCCTTATGACCAAACTGACACTCATTTTCTTTAAAAAAAATCATTGGTCAAAATAGCATTTTCAGGCTGAGAGAAGCACTTTGGTGACGTTTAACTGTAACTTGTTCCCAGTACAGTCTAAGTGGCTGCTGACTGTGTGACTTGGCTAAAAGTGGCCAAATAGAAGCCCAATCCACAATACATGAGCCCAAAGGCCTTCCTTATGACAAAACTGACACCCACTTCTTAAAAGTATCATGGGTCTAAATAGCATTTTCAGGCTGAGAGAAGCACTTTGGTGACATTTGGCTGTAACTTGTTCCCAGTACATTCTGAGTGGCTGGTGACTGTGTGTTGTACCTAAAAGTGCCCAAATAGAATCCCAATGCACTATACATGGGCCCAAATGCCTTCCTTATGACAAAACTGACACTCAATTTCTTTAAAAAATCATTGGTAAAAATAGCCTTTTCAGGCTGAGAGAAGCACTTTGGTGACATTTGGCTTTAACTTGTTCCCAGTACATTCTGAGTGGCTGGTGACTGTGTGTTGTACCTAAAAGTGCCCAAATAGAATCCCAATGCACTATACATGGGCCCAAATGCCTTCCATATGACTAAACTGACACTCATTTTCTTTAAAAAAAATCATTGGTCAAAATAGCCTTTTGAGGCTGAGAGAAGCACTTTGGTGACATCTGGCTGTAACTTGTTTCCAGTACATCCTGAGTGGCTGGTGACTGTGTGTTGTACCTAAAAGTGCCCAAATAGAATCCCAATGCACTATACATGGGCCCAAATGCCTTTCTTATGACAAAACTGACACTCATTTTCTTTAAAAAAATCACTGGTCAAAATAGCATTTTCAGGCTGAGACAAGCACTTTGGTGACGTTTAAATGAAACTTGTTCCCAGTACAGTCTAAGTGGCTTCTGACTGTGTGACTTGGCTAAAAGTGGCCAAATAGAAGCCCAATTGACAATACATGAGCCCAAATGCCTTCCTTATGACAAAACAGACACTCAATTTCCTAAAAAAATCATTGGTCAAAAATAGCCTTTTCAGGCTGAGAGAAGCATTTTGGTGACGTTAAACTGTAACTTGTTCCCAGTACATTCTGAGTGGCTGGTGACACTGTGTTGTACCTAAAAGTGCCCAAATAGAATCCCAATGCACTATACATGGGCCCAAATGCCTTCCTTATGACAAAACTGACACTCATTTTCTTAAAAAAATCAATGGTCAAAATAGCATTTTCAGGCTGAGAGAAGCACTTTGGTGACATCTGGCTGTAACTTGTTTCCAGTACATCCTGAGTGGCTGGTGACTGTGTGTTGTACCTAAAAGTGCCCAAATAGAATCCCAATGCACTATACATGGGCCCAAATGCCTTTCTTATGACAAAACTGACACTCATTTTCTTTAAAAAAAATCACTGGTCAAAATAGCATTTTCAGGCTGAGACAAGCACTTTGGTGACGTTTAAATGAAACTTGTTCCCAGTACATTCTAAGTGGCTTCTGACTGTGTGACTTGGCTAAAAGTGGCCAAATAGAAGCCCAATTGACAATACAAGAGCCCAAATGCCTTCCTTATGACAAAACTGACACTCAATTTCTTAAAAAAATCATTGGTCAAAAATAGCCTTTTCAGGCTGAGAGAAGCATTTTGGTGACGTTAAACTGTAACTTGTTCCCAGTACATTCTGAGTGGCTGGTGACACTGTGTTGTACCTAAAAGTGCCCAAATAGAATCCCAATGCACTATATATGAGCCCAAATGCCTTTCTTATGACAAAACTGACACTCATTTTCTTAAAAAAATCATTGGTCAAAATATTCTTTTGAGGCTGAGAGAAGCACTTTGGTGACATATGGCTATAACTTGTTTCCAGTACATCCTGAGTGGCTGGTGACTGTGTGTTGTACCTAAAAGTGCCCAAATAGAATCCCAATGCACTATACATGGGCCCAAATGCCTTTCTTATGACAAAACTGACACTCATTTTCTTTAAAAAAATCATTGGTCAAAATAGCCTTTTCAGGCTGAGAGAAGCACTTTGGTGACATTTAACTGTAACTTGTTCCCAGTACAGTCTAAGTGGCTGCTGACTGTGTGACTTGGTTAAAAGTGGCCAAATAGAAGCCCAATCCACAATACATGAGCACAAAGGCCTTCCTTATGACTAAACTGACACCCACTTTCTTAAAAATATCATGGGTCTAAATAGCCTTTTCAGGCTGAGAGAAGCACTTTGGTGACATTTGGCTGTAACTTGTTCCCAGTACATTCTGAGTGGCTGGTGACTGTGTGTTGTACCTAAAAGTGCCCAAATAGAATCCCAATGCACTATACATGGGCCCAAATGCCTTCCTTATGACAAAACTGACACTCATTTTCTTAAAAAAATCAATGGTCAAAATAGCATTTTCAGGCTGAGAGAAGCACTTTGGTGACATCTGGCTGTAACTTGTTTCCAGTACATCCTGAGTGGCTGGTGACTGTGTGTTGTACCTAAAAGTGCCCAAATAGAATCCCAATGCACTATACATGGGCCCAAATGCCTTTCTTATGACAAAACTGACACTCATTTTCTTTAAAAAAATCACTGGTCAAAATAGCATTTTCAGGCTGAGACAAGCACTTTGGTGACGTTTAAATGAAACTTGTTCCCAGTACATTCTAAGTGGCTTCTGACTGTGTGACTTGGCTAAAAGTGGCCAAATAGAAGCCCAATTGACAATACATGAGCCCAAATGCCTTCCTTATGACAAAACTGACACTCAATTTCTTAAAAAAATCATTGGTCAAAAATAGCCTTTTCAGGCTGAGAGAAGCATTTTGGTGACGTTAAACTGTAACTTGTTCCCAGTACATTCTGAGTGGCTGGTGACACTGTGTTGTACCTAAAAGTGCCCAAATAGAATCCCAATGCACTATATATGAGCCCAAATGCCTTTCTTATGACAAAACTGACACTCATTTTCTTAAAAAAATCATTGGTCAAAATAGCCTTTTGAGGCTGAGAGAAGCACTTTGGTGACATCTGGCTGTAACTTGTTTCCAGTACATCCTGAGTGGCTGGTGACTGTGTGTTGTACCTAAAAGTGCCCAAATAGAATCCCAATGCACTATACATGGGCCCAAATGCCTTTCTTATGACAAAACTGACACTCATTTTCTTTAAAAAAATCATTGGTCAAAATAGCCTTTTCAGGCTGAGAGAAGCACTTTGGTGACATTTAACTGTAACTTGTTCCCAGTACAGTCTAAGTGGCTGCTGACTGTGTGACTTGGTTAAAAGTGGCCAAATAGAAGCCCAATCCACAATACATGAGCATAAAGGCTTTCCTTATGACTAAACTGACACCCACTTTCTTAAAAGTATCATGGGTCTAAATAGCATTTTCAGGCTGAGAGAAGCACTTTGGTGACATTTGGCTGTAACTTGTTCCCAGTACATTCTGAGTGGCTGGTGACTGTGTGTTGTACCTAAAAGTGCCCAAATAGAATCCCAATGCACTATACATGGGCCCAAATGCCTTCCTTATGACCAAACTGACACTCATTTTCTTTAAAAAAATCATTGGTCAAAATAGCATTTTCAGGCTGAGAGAAGCACTTTGGTGACGTTTAACTGTAACTTGTTCCCAGTACAGTCTAAGTGGCTGCTGACTGTGTGACTTGGCTAAAAGTGGCCAAATAGAAGCCCAATCCACAATACATGAGCCCAAAGGCCTTCCTTATGACAAAACTGACACCCACTTTCTTAAAAGTATCATGGGTCTAAATAGCATTTTCAGGCTGAGAGAAGCACTTTGGTGACATTTGGCTGTAACTTGTTCCCAATGCACTATACATGGGCCCAAATGCCTTTCTTATGACAAAACTGACACTCATTTTTTTTAAATAATCACTGGTCAAAATAGCATTTTCAGGCTGAGACAAGCACTTTGGTGACGTTAAAATGTAACTTGTTCCCAGTACAGTCTAAGTGGCTGCTGACTGTGTGACTTGGCTAAAAGTGGCCAAATAGAAGCCCAATTGACAATACATGAGCCCAAAGGCCTTCCTTATGACAAAACTGACACCCACTTCTTAAAAGTATCATGGGTCTAAATAGCATTTTCAGGCTGAGAGAAGCACTTTGGTGACATTTGGCTCTAACTTGTTCCCAGTACATTCTGAGTGGCTGGTGACTGTGTGTTGTACCTAAAAGTGCCCAAATAGAATCCCAATGCACTATACGTGGGCCCAAATGCCTTCCTTATGACAAAACTGACACTCAATTTCTTTAAAAAATCATTGGTAAAAATAGCCTTTTCAGGCTGAGAGAAGCACTTTGGTGACATTTGGCTTTAACTTGTTCCCAGTACATTCTGAGTGGCTGGTGACTGTGTGTTGTACCTAAAAGTGCCCAAATAGAATCCCAATGCACTATACATGGGCCCAAATGCCTTCCATATGACTAAACTGACACTCATTTTCTTTAAAAAAATCATTGGTCAAAATAGCCTTTTGAGGCTGAGAGAAGCACTTTGGTGACATCTGGCTGTAACTTGTTTCCAGTACATCCTGAGTGGCTGGTGACTGTGTGTTGTACCTAAAAGTGCCCAAATAGAATCCCAATGCACTATACATGGGCCCAAATGCCTTTCTTATGACAAAACTGACACTCATTTTCTTTAAAAAAATCACTGGTCAAAATAGCATTTTCAGGCTGAGACAAGCACTTTGGTGACGTTTAAATGAAACTTGTTCCCAGTACAGTCTAAGTGGCTTTTGACTGTGTGACTTGGCTAAAAGTGGCCAAATAGAAGCCCAATTGACAATACATGAGCCCAAATGCCTTCCTTATGACAAAACAGACACTCAATTTCCTAAAAAAATCATTGGTCAAAAATAGCCTTTTCAGGCTGAGAGAAGCATTTTGGTGATGTTAAACTGTAACTTGTTCCCAGTACATTCTGAGTGGCTGGTGACACTGTGTTGTACCTAAAAGTGCCCAAATAGAATCCCAATGCACTATATATGAGCCCAAATGCCTTTCTTATGACAAAACTGACACTCATTTTCTTAAAAAAAATCATTGGTCAAAATATTCTTTTGAGGCTGAGAGAAGCACTTTGGTGACATCTGGCTATAACTTGTTTCCAGTACATCCTGAGTGGCTGGTGACTGTGTGTTGTACCTAAAAGTGCCCAAATAGAATCCCAATGCACTATACATGGGCCCAAATGCCTTTCTTATGACAAAACTGACACTCATTTTCTTTAAAAAAATCATTGGTCAAAATAGCCTTTTCAGGCTGAGAGAAGCACTTTGGTGACATTTAACTGTAACTTGTTCCCAGTACAGTCTAAGTGGCTGCTGACTGTGTGACTTGGTTAAAAGTGGCCAAATAGAAGCCCAATCCACAATACATGAGCACAAAGGCCTTCCTTATGACTAAACTGACACCCACTTTCTTTAAAATATCATGGGTCTAAATAGCCTTTTCAGGCTGAGAGAAGCACTTTGGTGACATTTGGCTGTAACTTGTTCCCAGTACATTCTGAGTGGCTGGTGACTGTGTGTTGTACCTAAAAGTGCCCAAATAGAATCCCAATGCACTATACATGGGCCCAAATGCCTTCCTTATGACAAAACTGACACTCATTTTCTTAAAAAAATCAATGGTCAAAATAGCATTTTCAGGCTGAGAGAAGCACTTTGGTGACATCTGGCTGTAACTTGTTTCCAGTACATCCTGAGTGGCTGGTGACTGTGTGTTGTACCTAAAAGTGCCCAAATAGAATCCCAATGCACTATACATGGGCCCAAATGCCTTTCTTATGACAAAACTGACACTCATTTTCTTTAAAAAAATCACTGGTCAAAATAGCATTTTCAGGCTGAGACAAGCACTTTGGTGACGTTTAAATGAAACTTGTTCCCAGTACATTCTAAGTGGCTTCTGACTGTGTGACTTGGCTAAAAGTGGCCAAATAGAAGCCCAATTGACAATACATGAGCCCAAATGCCTTCCTTATGACAAAACTGACACTCAATTTCTTTAAAAAATCATTGGTCAAAAATAGCCTTTTCAGGCTGAGAGAAGCATTTTGGTGACGTTAAACTGTAACTTGTTCCCAGTACATTCTGAGTGGCTGGTGACACTGTGTTGTACCTAAAAGTGCCCAAATAGAATCCCAATGCACTATATATGAGCCCAAATGCCTTTCTTATGACAAAACTGACACTCATTTTCTTAAAAAAATCATTGGTCAAAATAGCCTTTTGAGGCTGAGAGAAGCACTTTGGTGACTTCTGGCTGTAACTTGTTTCCAGTACATCCTGAGTGGCTGGTGACTGTGTGTTGTACCTAAAAGTGCCCAAATAGAATCCCAATGCACTATACATGGGCCCAAATGCCTTTCTTATGACAAAACTGACACTCATTTTCTTTAAAAAAAATCATTGGTCAAAATAGCCTTTTCAGGCTGAGAGAAGCACTTTGGTGACATTTAACTGTAACTTGTTCCCAGTACAGTCTAAGTGGCTGCTGACTGTGTGACTTGGTTAAAAGTGGCCAAATAGAAGCCCAATCCACAATACATGAGCATAAAGGCTTTCCTTATGACTAAACTGACACCCACTTTCTTAAAAGTATCATGGGTCTAAATAGCATTTTCAGGCTGAGAGAAGCACTTTGGTGACATTTGGCTGTAACTTGTTCCCAGTACATTCTGAGTGGCTGGTGACTGTGTGTTGTACCTAAAAGTGCCCAAATAGAATCCCAATGCACTATACATGGGCCCAAATGCCTTCCTTATGACCAAACTGACACTCATTTTCTTTAAAAAAATCATTGGTCAAAATAGCATTTTCAGGCTGAGAGAAGCACTTTGGTGACGTTTAACTGTAACTTGTTCCCAGTACAGTCTAAGTGGCTGCTGACTGTGTGACTTGGCTAAAAGTGGCCAAATAGAAGCCCAATCCACAATACATGAGCCCAAAGGCCTTCCTTATGACAAAACTGACACCCACTTTCTTAAAAGTATCATGGGTCTAAATAGCATTTTCAGGCTGAGAGAAGCACTTTGGTGACATTTGGCTGTAACTTGTTCCCAATGCACTATACATGGGCCCAAATGCCTTTCTTATGACAAAACTGACACTCATTTTTTTTAAATAATCACTGGTCAAAATAGCATTTTCAGGCTGAGACAAGCACTTTGGTGACGTTAAAATGTAACTTGTTCCCAGTACAGTCTAAGTGGCTGCTGACTGTGTGACTTGGCTAAAAGTGGCCAAATAGAAGCCCAATTGACAATACATGAGCCCAAAGGCCTTCCTTATGACAAAACTGACACCCACTTCTTAAAAGTATCATGGGTCTAAATAGCATTTTCAGGCTGAGAGAAGCACTTTGGTGACATTTGGCTCTAACTTGTTCCCAGTACATTCTGAGTGACTGGTGACTGTGTGTTGTACCTAAAAGTGCCCAAATAGAATCCCAATGCACTATACATGGGCCCAAATGCCTTCCTTATGACAAAACTGACACTCAATTTCTTTAAAAAATCATTGGTCAAAATAGCCTTTTCAGGCTGAGAGAAGCACTTTGGTGACATTTGGCTGTAACTTGTTCCCAGTACATTCTGAGTGGCTGGTGACTGTGTGTTGTACCTAAAAGTGCCCAAATAGAATCCCAATGCACTATACATGGGCCCAAATGCCTTCCTTATGACCAAACTGACACTCATTTTCTTTTAAAAAATCATTGGTCAAAATAGCATTTTCAGGCTGAGAGAAGCACTTTGGTGACGTTTAACTGTAACTTGTTCCCAGTACAGTCTAAGTGGCTGCTGACTGTGTGACTTGGCTAAAAGTGGCCAAATAGAAGCCCAATCCACAATACATGAGCCCAAAGGCCTTCCTTATGACAAAACTGACACCCACTTTCTTAAAAGTATCATGGGTCTAAATAGCATTTTCAGGCTGAGAGAAGCACTTTGGTGACATTTGGCTGTAACTTGTTCCCAATGCACTATACATGGGCCCAAATGCCTTTCTTATGACAAAACTGACACTCATTTTTTTTAAATAATCACTGGTCAAAATAGCATTTTCAGGCTGAGACAAGCACTTTGGTGACGTTAAAATGTAACTTGTTCCCAGTACAGTCTAAGTGGCTGCTGACTGTGTGACTTGGCTAAAAGTGGCCAAATAGAAGCCCAATTGACAATACATGAGCCCAAAGGCCTTCCTTATGACAAAACTGACACCCACTTCTTAAAAGTATCATGGTTCTAAATAGCATTTTCAGGCTGAGAGAAGCACTTTGGTGACATTTGGCTCTAACTTGTTCCCAGTACATTCTGAGTGGCTGGTGACTGTGTGTTGTACCTAAAAGTGCCCAAATAGAATCCCAATGCACTATACATGGGCCCAAATGCCTTCCTTATGACAAAACTGACACTCAATTTCTTTAAAAAATCATTGGTCAAAATAGCCTTTTCAGGCTGAGAGAAGCACTTTGGTGACATTTGGCTGTAACTTGTTCCCAGTACATTCTGAGTGGCTGGTGACTGTGTGTTGTACCTAAAAGTGCCCAAATAGAATCCCAATGCACTATACATGGGCCCAAATGCCTTCCATATGACTAAACTGACACTCATTTTCTTTAAAGAAATCATTGGTCAAAATAGCCTTTTGAGGCTGAGAGAAGCACTTTGGTGACATCTGGCTGTAACTTGTTTCCAGTACATCCTGAGTGGCTGGTGACTGTGTGTTGTACCTAAAAGTGCCCAAATAGAATCCCAATGCACTATACATGGGCCCAAATGCCTTTCTTATGACAAAACTGACACTCATTTTCTTTAAAAAAAATCACTGGTCAAAATAGCATTTTCAGGCTGAGACAAGCACTTTGGTGACGTTTAAATGAAACTTGTTCCCAGTACAGTCTAAGTGGCTTCTGACTGTGTGACTTGGCTAAAAGTGGCCAAATAGAAGCCCAATCCACAATACATGAGCACAAAGGCCTTCCTTATGACTAAACTGACACCCACTTTCTTAAAAAAATCATTGGTCAAAAATAGCCTTTTCAGGCTGAGAGAAGCACTTTGGTGACATTTGGCTGTAACTTGTTCCCAGTACATTCTGAGTGGCTGGTGACTGTGTGTTGTACCTAAAAGTGCCCAAATAGAATCCCAATGCACTATACATGGGCCCAAATGCCTTCCTTATGACAAAACTGACACTCATTTTCTTAAAAAAATCAATGGTCAAAATAGCATTTTCAGGCTGAGAGAAGCACTTTGGTGACATCTGGCTGTAACTTGTTTCCAGTACATCCTGATTGGCTGGTGACTGTGTGTTGTACCTAAAAGTGCCCAAATAGAATCCCAATGCACTATACATGGGCCCAAATGCCTTTCTTATGACAAAACAGACACTCAATTTCCTAAAAAAATCATTGGTCAAAAATAGCCTTTTCAGGCTGAGAGAAGCATTTTGGTGACGTATTTTGGTGACGTTAAACTGTAACTTGTTCCCAGTACATTCTGAGTGGCTGGTGACACTGTGTTGTACCTAAAAGTGCCCAAATAGAATCCCAATGCACTATATATGAGCCCAAATGCCTTTCTTATGACAAAACTGACACTCATTTTCTTAAAAAAATCATTGGTCAAAATATTCTTTTGAGGCTGAGAGAAGCACTTTGGTGACATCTGGCTGTAACTTGTTTCCAGTACATCCTGATTGGCTGGTGACTGTGTGTTGTACCTAAAAGTGCCCAAATAGAATCCCAATGCACTATACATGGGCCCAAATGCCTTTCTTATGACAAAACTTACACTCATTTTCTTTAAAAAAATCACTGGTCAAAATAGCATTTTCAGGCTGAGACAAGCACTTTGGTGACGTTTAAATGAAACTTGTTCCCAGTACATTCTAAGTGGCTTCTGACTGTGTGACTTGGCTAAAAGTGGCCAAATAGAAGCCCAATTGACAATACATGAGCCCAAATGCCTTCCTTATGACAAAACTGACACTCAATTTCTTAAAAAAATCATTGGTCAAAAATAGCCTTTTCAGGCTGAGAGAAGCATTTTGGTGACGTTAAACTGTAACTTGTTCCCAGTACATTCTGAGTGGCTGGTGACACTGTGTTGTACCTAAAAGTGCCCAAATAGAATCCCAATGCACTATATATGAGCCCAAATGCCTTTCTTATGACAAAACTGACACTCATTTTCTTAAAAAAATCATTGGTCAAAATAGCCTTTTGAGGCTGAGAGAAGCACTTTGGTGACATCTGGCTGTAACTTGTTTCCAGTACATCCTGAGTGGCTGGTGACTGTGTGTTGTACCTAAAAGTGCCCAAATAGAATCCCAATGCACTATACATGGGCCCAAATGCCTTTCTTATGACAAAACTGACACTCATTTTCTTTAAAAAAATCATTGGTCAAAATAGCCTTTTCAGGCTGAGAGAAGCACTTTGGTGACATTTAACTGTAACTTGTTCCCAGTACAGTCTAAGTGGCTGCTGACTGTGTGACTTGGTTAAAAGTGGCCAAATAGAAGCCCAATCCACAATACATGAGCATAAAGGCTTTCCTTATGACTAAACTGACACCCACTTTCTTAAAAGTATCATGGGTCTAAATAGCATTTTCAGGCTGAGAGAAGCACTTTGGTGACATTTGGCTGTAACTTGTTCCCAGTACATTCTGAGTGGCTGGTGACTGTGTGTTGTACCTAAAAGTGCCCAAATAGAATCCCAATGCACTATACATGGGCCCAAATGCCTTCCTTATGACCAAACTGACACTCATTTTCTTTAAAAAAATCATTGGTCAAAATAGCATTTTCAGGCTGAGAGAAGCACTTTGGTGACGTTTAACTGTAACTTGTTCCCAGTACAGTCTAAGTGGCTGCTGACTGTGTGACTTGGCTAAAAGTGGCCAAATAGAAGCCCAATCCACAATACATGAGCCCAAAGGCCTTCCTTATGACAAAACTGACACCCACTTTCTTAAAAGTATCATGGGTCTAAATAGCATTTTCAGGCTGAGAGAAGCACTTTGGTGACATTTGGCTGTAACTTGTTCCCAATGCACTATACATGGGCCCAAATGCCTTTCTTATGACAAAACTGACACTCATTTTTTTTAAATAATCACTGGTCAAAATAGCATTTTCAGGCTGAGACAAGCACTTTGGTGACGTTAAAATGTAACTTGTTCCCAGTACAGTCTAAGTGGCTGCTGACTGTGTGACTTGGCTAAAAGTGGCCAAATAGAAGCCCAATTGACAATACATGAGCCCAAAGGCCTTCCTTATGACAAAACTGACACCCACTTCTTAAAAGTATCATGGTTCTAAATAGCATTTTCAGGCTGAGAGAAGCACTTTGGTGACATTTGGCTCTAACTTGTTCCCAGTACATTCTGAGTGGCTGGTGACTGTGTGTTGTACCTAAAAGTGCCCAAATAGAATCCCAATGCACTATACATGGGCCCAAATGCCTTCCTTATGACAAAACTGACACTCAATTTCTTTAAAAAATCATTGGTCAAAATAGCCTTTTCAGGCTGAGAGAAGCACTTTGGTGACATTTGGCTGTAACTTGTTCCCAGTACATTCTGAGTGGCTGGTGACTGTGTGTTGTACCTAAAAGTGCCCAAATAGAATCCCAATGCACTATACATGGGCCCAAATGCCTTCCATATGACTAAACTGACACTCATTTTCTTTAAAGAAATCATTGGTCAAAATAGCCTTTTGAGGCTGAGAGAAGCACTTTGGTGACATCTGGCTGTAACTTGTTTCCAGTACATCCTGAGTGGCTGGTGACTGTGTGTTGTACCTAAAAGTGCCCAAATAGAATCCCAATGCACTATACATGGGCCCAAATGCCTTTCTTATGACAAAACTGACACTCATTTTCTTTAAAAAAATCACTGGTCAAAATAGCATTTTCAGGCTGAGACAAGCACTTTGGTGACGTTTAAATGAAACTTGTTCCCAGTACAGTCTAAGTGGCTTCTGACTGTGTGACTTGGCTAAAAGTGGCCAAATAGAAGCCCAATTGACAATACATGAGCCCAAATGCCTTCCTTATGACAAAACAGACATTCAATTTCCTAAAAAAATCATTGGTCAAAAATAGCCTTTTCAGGCTGAGAGAAGCATTTTGGTGATGTTAAACTGTAACTTGTTCCCAGTACATTCTGAGTGGCTGGTGACACTGTGTTGTACCTAAAAGTGCCCAAATAGAATCCCAATGCACTATATATGAGCCCAAATGCCTTTCTTATGACAAAACTGACACTCATTTTCTTAAAAAAATCATTGGTCAAAATATTCTTTTGAGGCTGAGAGAAGCACTTTGGTGACATCTGGCTATAACTTGTTTCCAGTACATCCTGAGTGGCTGGTGACTGTGTGTTGTACCTAAAAGTGCCCAAATAGAATCCCAATGCACTATACATGGGCCCAAATGCCTTTCTTATGACAAAACTGACACTCATTTTCTTTAAAAAAATCATTGGTCAAAATAGCCTTTTCAGGCTGAGAGAAGCACTTTGGTGACATTTAACTGTAACTTGTTCCCAGTACAGTCTAAGTGGCTGCTGACTGTGTGACTTGGTTAAAAGTGGCCAAATAGAAGCCCAATCCACAATACATGAGCACAAAGGCCTTCCTTATGACTAAACTGACACCCACTTTCTTAAAAATATCATGGGTCTAAATAGCCTTTTCAGGCTGAGAGAAGCACTTTGGTGACATTTGGCTGTAACTTGTTCCCAGTACATTCTGAGTGGCTGGTGACTGTGTGTTGTACCTAAAAGTGCCCAAATAGAATCCCAATGCACTATACATGGGCCCAAATGCCTTCCTTATGACAAAACTGACACTCATTTTCTTAAAAAAATCAATGGTCAAAATAGCATTTTCAGGCTGAGAGAAGCACTTTGGTGACATCTGGCTGTAACTTGTTTCCAGTACATCCTGAGTGGCTGGTGACTGTGTGTTGTACCTAAAAGTGCCCAAATAGAATCCCAATGCACTATACATGGGCCCAAATGCCTTTCTTATGACAAAACTGACACTCATTTTCTTTAAAAAAATCACTGGTCAAAATAGCATTTTCAGGCTGAGACAAGCACTTTGGTGACGTTTAAATGAAACTTGTTCCCAGTACATTCTAAGTGGCTTCTGACTGTGTGACTTGGCTAAAAGTGGCCAAATAGAAGCCCAATTGACAATACATGAGCCCAAATGCCTTCCTTATGACAAAACTGACACTCAATTTCTTTAAAAAATCATTGGTCAAAAATAGCCTTTTCAGGCTGAGAGAAGCATTTTGGTGACGTTAAACTGTAACTTGTTCCCAGTACATTCTGAGTGGCTGGTGACACTGTGTTGTACCTAAAAGTGCCCAAATAGAATCCCAATGCACTATATATGAGCCCAAATGCCTTTCTTATGACAAAACTGACACTCATTTTCTTAAAAAAATCATTGGTCAAAATAGCCTTTTGAGGCTGAGAGAAGCACTTTGGTGACATCTGGCTGTAACTTGTTTCCAGTACATCCTGAGTGGCTGGTGACTGTGTGTTGTACCTAAAAGTGCCCAAATAGAATCCCAATGCACTATACATGGGCCCAAATGCCTTTCTTATGACAAAACTGACACTCATTTTCTTTAAAAAAAATCATTGGTCAAAATAGCCTTTTCAGGCTGAGAGAAGCACTTTGGTGACATTTAACTGTAACTTGTTCCCAGTACAGTCTAAGTGGCTGCTGACTGTGTGACTTGGTTAAAAGTGGCCAAATAGAAGCCCAATCCACAATACATGAGCATAAAGGCTTTCCTTATGACTAAACTGACACCCACTTTCTTAAAAGTATCATGGGTCTAAATAGCATTTTCAGGCTGAGAGAAGCACTTTGGTGACATTTGGCTGTAACTTGTTCCCAGTACATTCTGAGTGGCTGGTGACTGTGTGTTGTACCTAAAAGTGCCCAAATAGAATCCCAATGCACTATACATGGGCCCAAATGCCTTCCTTATGACCAAACTGACACTCATTTTCTTTAAAAAAATCATTGGTCAAAATAGCATTTTCAGGCTGAGAGAAGCACTTTGGTGACGTTTAACTGTAACTTGTTCCCAGTACAGTCTAAGTGGCTGCTGACTGTGTGACTTGGCTAAAAGTGGCCAAATAGAAGCCCAATCCACAATACATGAGCCCAAAGGCCTTCCTTATGACAAAACTGACACCCACTTTCTTAAAAGTATCATGGGTCTAAATAGCATTTTCAGGCTGAGAGAAGCACTTTGGTGACATTTGGCTCTAACTTGTTCCCAGTACATTCTGAGTGACTGGTGACTGTGTGTTGTACCTAAAAGTGCCCAAATAGAATCCCAATGCACTATACATGGGCCCAAATGCCTTCCTTATGACCAAACTGACACTCATTTTCTTTAAAAAATCATTGGTCAAAATAGCATTTTCAGGCTGAGAGAAGCACTTTGGTGACGTTTAACTGTAACTTGTTCCCAGTACAGTCTAAGTGGCTGCTGACTGTGTGACTTGGCTAAAAGTGGCCAAATAGAAGCCCAATTGACAATACATGAGCCCAAAGGCCTTCCTTATGACAAAACTGACACCCACTTCTTAAAAGTATCATGGTTCTAAATAGCATTTTCAGGCTGAGAGAAGCACTTTGGTGACATTTGGCTCTAACTTGTTCCCAGTACATTCTGAGTGGCTGGTGACTGTGTGTTGTACCTAAAAGTGCCCAAATAGAATCCCAATGCACTATACATGGGCCCAAATGCCTTCCTTATGACAAAACTGACACTCAATTTCTTTAAAAAATCATCGGTCAAAATAGCCTTTTCAGGCTGAGAGAAGCACTTTGGTGACATTTGGCTGTAACTTGTTCCCAGTACATTCTGAGTGGCTGGTGACTGTGTGTTGTACCTAAAAGTGCCCAAATAGAATCCCAATGCACTATACATGGGCCCAAATGCCTTCCATATGACTAAACTGACACTCATTTTCTTTAAAAAAATCATTGGTCAAAATAGCATTTTCAGTCTGAGACAAGCACTTTGGTGACGTTTAACTGTAACTTGTTCCCAGTACAGTCTAAGTGGCTGCTGACTGTGTGACTTGGCTAAAAGTGGCCAAATAGAAGCCCAATCCACAATACATGAGCCCAAAGGCCTTCCTTATGACAAAACTGACACCCACTTCTTAAAAGTATCATGGGTCTAAATAGCATTTTCAGGCTGAGAGAAGCACTTTGGTGACATTTGGCTGTAACTTGTTCCCAGTACATTCTGAGTGGCTGGTGACTGTGTGTTGTACCTAAAAGTGCCCAAATAGAATCCCAATGCACTATACATGGGCCCAAATGCCTTCCTTATGACAAAACTGACACTCAATTTCTTTAAAAAATCATTGGTAAAAATAGCCTTTTCAGGCTGAGAGAAGCACTTTGGTGACATTTGGCTTTAACTTGTTCCCAGTACATTCTGAGTGGCTGGTGACTGTGTGTTGTACCTAAAAGTGCCCAAATAGAATCCCAATGCACTATACATGGGCCCAAATGCCTTTCTTATGACAAAACTGACACTCATTTTCTTTAAAAAAATCACTGGTCAAAATAGCATTTTCAGGCTGAGACAAGCACTTTGGTGACGTTTAAATGAAACTTGTTCCCAGTACAGTCTAAGTGGCTTCTGACTGTGTGACTTGGCTAAAAGTGGCCAAATAGAAGCCCAATTGACAATACATGAGCCCAAATGCCTTCCTTATGACAAAACAGACACTCAATTTCCTAAAAAAATCATTGGTCAAAAATAGCCTTTTCAGGCTGAGAGAAGCATTTTGGTGATGTTAAACTGTAACTTGTTCCCAGTACATTCTGAGTGGCTGGTGACACTGTGTTGTACCTAAAAGTGCCCAAATAGAATCCCAATGCACTATATATGAGCCCAAATGCCTTTCTTATGACAAAACTGACACTCATTTTCTTAAAAAAATCATTGGTCAAAATATTCTTTTGAGGCTGAGAGAAGCACTTTGGTGACATCTGGCTATAACTTGTTTCCAGTACATCCTGAGTGGCTGGTGACTGTGTGTTGTACCTAAAAGTGCCCAAATAGAATCCCAATGCACTATACATGGGCCCAAATGCCTTTCTTATGACAAAACTGACACTCATTTTCTTTAAAAAAATCATTGGTCAAAATAGCCTTTTCAGGCTGAGAGAAGCACTTTGGTGACATTTAACTGTAACTTGTTCCCAGTACAGTCTAAGTGGCTGCTGACTGTGTGACTTGGTTAAAAGTGGCCAAATAGAAGCCCAATCCACAATACATGAGCACAAAGGCCTTCCTTATGACTAAACTGACACCCACTTTCTTAAAAAAATCATTGGTCAAAAATAGCCTTTTCAGGCTGAGAGAAGCACTTTGGTGACATTTGGCTGTAACTTGTTCCCAGTACATTCTGAGTGGCTGGTGACTGTGTGTTGTACCTAAAAGTGCCCAAATAGAATCCCAATGCACTATACATGGGCCCAAATGCCTTCCTTATGACAAAACTGACACTCATTTTCTTAAAAAAATCAATGGTCAAAATAGCATTTTCAGGCTGAGAGAAGCACTTTGGTGACATCTGGCTGTAACTTGTTTCCAGTACATCCTGATTGGCTGGTGACTGTGTGTTGTACCTAAAAGTGCCCAAATAGAATCCCAATGCACTAAACATGGGCCCAAATGCCTTTCTTATGACAAAACTTACACTAATTTTCTTTAAAAAAATCACTGGTCAAAATAGCATTTTCAGGCTGAGACAAGCACTTTGGTGACGTTTAAATGAAACTTGTTCCCAGTACATTCTAAGTGGCTTCTGACTGTGTGACTTGGCTAAAAGTGGCCAAATAGAAGCCCAATTGACAATACATGAGCCCAAATGCCTTCCTTATGACAAAACTGACACTCAATTTCTTAAAAAAATCATTGGTCAAAAATAGCCTTTTCAGGCTGAGAGAAGCATTTTGGTGACGTTAAACTGTAACTTGTTCCCAGTACATTCTGAGTGGCTGGTGACACTGTGTTGTACCTAAAAGTGCCCAAATAGAATCCCAATGCACTATATATGAGCCCAAATGCCTTTCTTATGACAAAACTGACACTCATTTTCTTAAAAAAATCATTGGTCAAAATAGCCTTTTGAGGCTGAGAGAAGCACTTTGGTGACATCTGGCTGTAACTTGTTTCCAGTACATCCTGAGTGGCTGGTGACTGTGTGTTGTACCTAAAAGTGCCCAAATAGAATCCCAATGCACTATACATGGGCCCAAATGCCTTTCTTATGACAAAACTGACACTCATTTTCTTTAAAAAAATCATTGGTCAAAATAGCCTTTTCAGGCTGAGAGAAGCACTTTGGTGACATTTAACTGTAACTTGTTCCCAGTACAGTCTAAGTGGCTGCTGACTGTGTGACTTGGTTAAAAGTGGCCAAATAGAAGCCCAATCCACAATACATGAGCATAAAGGCTTTCCTTATGACTAAACTGACACCCACTTTCTTAAAAGTATCATGGGTCTAAATAGCATTTTCAGGCTGAGAGAAGCACTTTGGTGACATTTGGCTGTAACTTGTTCCCAGTACATTCTGAGTGGCTGGTGACTGTGTGTTGTACCTAAAAGTGCCCAAATAGAATCCCAATGCACTATACATGGGCCCAAATGCCTTCCTTATGACCAAACTGACACTCATTTTCTTTAAAAAAATCATTGGTCAAAATAGCATTTTCAGGCTGAGAGAAGCACTTTGGTGACGTTTAACTGTAACTTGTTCCCAGTACAGTCTAAGTGGCTGCTGACTGTGTGACTTGGCTAAAAGTGGCCAAATAGAAGCCCAATCCACAATACATGAGCCCAAAGGCCTTCCTTATGACAAAACTGACACCCACTTTCTTAAAAGTATCATGGGTCTAAATAGCATTTTCAGGCTGAGAGAAGCACTTTGGTGACATTTGGCTGTAACTTGTTCCCAATGCACTATACATGGGCCCAAATGCCTTTCTTATGACAAAACTGACACTCATTTTTTTTAAATAATCACTGGTCAAAATAGCATTTTCAGGCTGAGACAAGCACTTTGGTGACGTTAAAATGTAACTTGTTCCCAGTACAGTCTAAGTGGCTGCTGACTGTGTGACTTGGCTAAAAGTGGCCAAATAGAATTCCAATTGACAATACATGAGCCCAAAGGCCTTCCTTATGACAAAACTGACACCCACTTCTTAAAAGTATCATGGTTCTAAATAGCATTTTCAGGCTGAGAGAAGCACTTTGGTGACATTTGGCTCTAACTTGTTCCCAGTACATTCTGAGTGGCTGGTGACTGTGTGTTGTACCTAAAAGTGCCCAAATAGAATCCCAATGCACTATACATGGGCCCAAATGCCTTCCTTATGACAAAACTGACACTCAATTTCTTTAAAAAATCATTGGTCAAAATAGCCTTTTCAGGCTGAGAGAAGCACTTTGGTGACATTTGGCTGTAACTTGTTCCCAGTACATTCTGAGTGGCTGGTGACTGTGTGTTGTACCTAAAAGTGCCCAAATAGAATCCCAATGCACTATACATGGGCCCAAATGCCTTCCATATGACTAAACTGACACTCATTTTCTTTAAAGAAATCATTGGTCAAAATAGCCTTTTGAGGCTGAGAGAAGCACTTTGGTGACATCTGGCTGTAACTTGTTTCCAGTACATCCTGAGTGGCTGGTGACTGTGTGTTGTACCTAAAAGTGCCCAAATAGAATCCCAATGCACTATACATGGGCCCAAATGCCTTTCTTATGACAAAACTGACACTCATTTTCTTTAAAAAAATCACTGGTCAAAATAGCATTTTCAGGCTGAGACAAGCACTTTGGTGACGTTTAAATGAAACTTGTTCCCAGTACAGTCTAAGTGGCTTCTGACTGTGTGACTTGGCTAAAAGTGGCCAAATAGAAGCCCAATTGACAATACATGAGCCCAAATGCCTTCCTTATGACAAAACAGACACTCAATTTCCTAAAAAAATCATTGGTCAAAAATAGCCTTTTCAGGCTGAGAGAAGCATTTTGGTGATGTTAAACTGTAACTTGTTCCCAGTACATTCTGAGTGGCTGGTGACACTGTGTTGTACCTAAAAGTGCCCAAATAGAATCCCAATGCACTATATATGAGCCCAAATGCCTTTCTTATGACAAAACTGACACTCATTTTCTTAAAAAAATCATTGGTCAAAATATTCTTTTGAGGCTGAGAGAAGCACTTTGGTGACATCTGGCTATAACTTGTTTCCAGTACATCCTGAGTGGCTGGTGACTGTGTGTTGTACCTAAAAGTGCCCAAATAGAATCCCAATGCACTATACATGGGCCCAAATGCCTTTCTTATGACAAAACTGACACTCATTTTCTTTAAAAAAATCATTGGTCAAAATAGCCTTTTCAGGCTGAGAGAAGCACTTTGGTGACATTTAACTGTAACTTGTTCCCAGTACAGTCTAAGTGGCTGCTGACTGTGTGACTTGGTTAAAAGTGGCCAAATAGAAGCCCAATCCACAATACATGAGCACAAAGGCCTTCCTTATGACTAAACTGACACCCACTTTCTTAAAAATATCATGGGTCTAAATAGCCTTTTCAGGCTGAGAGAAGCACTTTGGTGACATTTGGCTGTAACTTGTTCCCAGTACATTCTGAGTGGCTGGTGACTGTGTGTTGTACCTAAAAGTGCCCAAATAGAATCCCAATGCACTATACATGGGCCCAAATGCCTTCCTTATGACAAAACTGACACTCATTTTCTTAAAAAAATCAATGGTCAAAATAGCATTTTCAGGCTGAGAGAAGCACTTTGGTGACATCTGGCTGTAACTTGTTTCCAGTACATCCTGAGTGGCTGGTGACTGTGTGTTGTACCTAAAAGTGCCCAAATAGAATCCCAATGCACTATACATGGGCCCAAATGCCTTTCTTATGACAAAACTGACACTCATTTTCTTTAAAAAAATCACTGGTCAAAATAGCATTTTCAGGCTGAGACAAGCACTTTGGTGACGTTTAAATGAAACTTGTTCCCAGTACATTCTAAGTGGCTTCTGACTGTGTGACTTGGCTAAAAGTGGCCAAATAGAAGCCCAATTGACAATACATGAGCCCAAAGGCCTTCCTTATGACAAAACTGACACCCACTTCTTAAAAGTATCATGGTTCTAAATAGCATTTTCAGGCTGAGAGAAGCACTTTGGTGACATTTGGCTCTAACTTGTTCCCAATGCACTATACATGGGCCCAAATGCCTTTCTTATGACAAAACTGACACTCATTTTTTTTAAATAATAACTGGTCAAAATAGCATTTTCAGGCTGAGACAAGCACTTTGGTGACGTTAAAATGTAACTTGTTCCCAGTACAGTCTAAGTGGCTGCTGACTGTGTGACTTGGCTAAAAGTGGCCAAATAGAAGCCCAATTGACAATACATGAGCCCAAAGGCCTTCCTTATGACAAAACTGACACCCACTTCTTAAAAGTATCATGGTTCTAAATAGCATTTTCAGGCTGAGAGAAGCACTTTGGTGACATTTGGCTCTAACTTGTTCCCAGTACATTCTGAGTGGCTGGTGACTGTGTGTTGTACCTAAAAGTGCCCAAATAGAATCCCAATGCACTATACATGGGCCCAAATGCCTTCCTTATGACAAAACTGACACTCAATTTCTTTAAAAAATCATTGGTCAAAATAGCCTTTTCAGGCTGAGAGAAGCATTTTGGTGACGTTAAACTGTAACTTGTTCCCAGTACATTCTGAGTGGCTGGTGACACTGTGTTGTACCTAAAAGTGCCCAAATAGAATCCCAATGCACTATATATGAGCCCAAATGCCTTTCTTATGACAAAACTGACACTCATTTTCTTAAAAAAATCATTGGTCAAAATAGCCTTTTGAGGCTGAGAGAAGCACTTTGGTGACATCTGGCTGTAACTTGTTTCCAGTACATCCTGAGTGGCTGGTGACTGTGTGTTGTACCTAAAAGTGCCCAAATAGAATCCCAATGCACTATACATGGGCCCAAATGCCTTTCTTATGACAAAACTGACACTCATTTTCTTTAAAAAAATCATTGGTCAAAATAGCCTTTTCAGGCTGAGAGAAGCACTTTGGTGACATTTAACTGTAACTTGTTCCCAGTACAGTCTAAGTGGCTGCTGACTGTGTGACTTGGTTAAAAGTGGCCAAATAGAAGCCCAATCCACAATACATGAGCATAAAGGCTTTCCTTATGACTAAACTGACACCCACTTTCTTAAAAGTATCATGGGTCTAAATAGCATTTTCAGGCTGAGAGAAGCACTTTGGTGACATTTGGCTGTAACTTGTTCCCAGTACATTCTGAGTGGCTGGTGACTGTGTGTTGTACCTAAAAGTGCCCAAATAGAATCCCAATGCACTATACATGGGCCCAAATGCCTTCCTTATGACCAAACTGACACTCATTTTCTTTAAAAAAAATCATTGGTCAAAATAGCATTTTCAGGCTGAGAGAAGCACTTTGGTGACGTTTAACTGTAACTTGTTCCCAGTACAGTCTAAGTGGCTGCTGACTGTGTGACTTGGCTAAAAGTGGCCAAATAGAAGCCCAATCCACAATACATGAGCCCAAAGGCCTTCCTTATGACAAAACTGACACCCACTTTCTTAAAAGTATCATGGGTCTAAATAGCATTTTCAGGCTGAGAGAAGCACTTTGGTGACATTTGGCTGTAACTTGTTCCCAATGCACTATACATGGGCCCAAATGCCTTTCTTATGACAAAACTGACACTCATTTTTTTTAAATAATCACTGGTCAAAATAGCATTTTCAGGCTGAGACAAGCACTTTGGTGACGTTAAAATGTAACTTGTTCCCAGTACAGTCTAAGTGGCTGCTGACTGTGTGACTTGGCTAAAAGTGGCCAAATAGAAGCCCAATTGACAATACATGAGCCCAAAGGCCTTCCTTATGACAAAACTGACACCCACTTCTTAAAAGTATCATGGGTCTAAATAGCATTTTCAGGCTGAGAGAAGCACTTTGGTGACATTTGGCTCTAACTTGTTCCCAGTACATTCTGAGTGACTGGTGACTGTGTGTTGTACCTAAAAGTGCCCAAATAGAATCCCAATGCACTATACATGGGCCCAAATGCCTTCCTTATGACAAAACTGACACTCAATTTCTTTAAAAAATCATTGGTCAAAATAGCCTTTTCAGGCTGAGAGAAGCACTTTGGTGACATTTGGCTGTAACTTGTTCCCAGTACATTCTGAGTGGCTGGTGACTGTGTGTTGTACCTAAAAGTGCCCAAATAGAATCCCAATGCACTATACATGGGCCCAAATGCCTTCCTTATGACCAAACTGACACTCATTTTCTTTTAAAAAATCATTGGTCAAAATAGCATTTTCAGGCTGAGAGAAGCACTTTGGTGACGTTTAACTGTAACTTGTTCCCAGTACAGTCTAAGTGGCTGCTGACTGTGTGACTTGGCTAAAAGTGGCCAAATAGAAGCCCAATCCACAATACATGAGCCCAAAGGCCTTCCTTATGACAAAACTGACACCCACTTTCTTAAAAGTATCATGGGTCTAAATAGCATTTTCAGGCTGAGAGAAGCACTTTGGTGACATTTGGCTGTAACTTGTTCCCAATGCACTATACATGGGCCCAAATGCCTTTCTTATGACAAAACTGACACTCATTTTTTTTAAATAATCACTGGTCAAAATAGCATTTTCAGGCTGAGACAAGCACTTTGGTGACGTTAAAATGTAACTTGTTCCCAGTACAGTCTAAGTGGCTGCTGACTGTGTGACTTGGCTAAAAGTGGCCAAATAGAAGCCCAATTGACAATACATGAGCCCAAAGGCCTTCCTTATGACAAAACTGACACCCACTTCTTAAAAGTATCATGGTTCTAAATAGCATTTTCAGGCTGAGAGAAGCACTTTGGTGACATTTGGCTCTAACTTGTTCCCAGTACATTCTGAGTGGCTGGTGACTGTGTGTTGTACCTAAAAGTGCCCAAATAGAATCCCAATGCACTATACATGGGCCCAAATGCCTTCCATATGACTAAACTGACACTCATTTTCTTTAAAAAAAATCATTGGTCAAAATAGCATTTTCAGTCTGAGACAAGCACTTTGGTGACGTTTAACTGTAACTTGTTCCCAGTACAGTCTAAGTGGCTGCTGACTGTGTGACTTGGCTAAAAGTGGCCAAATAGAAGCCCAATCCACAATACATGAGCCCAAAGGCCTTCCTTATGACAAAACTGACACCCACTTCTTAAAAGTATCATGGGTCTAAATAGCATTTTCAGGCTGAGAGAAGCACTTTGGTGACATTTGGCTGTAACTTGTTCCCAGTACATTCTGAGTGGCTGGTGACTGTGTGTTGTACCTAAAAGTGCCCAAATAGAATCCCAATGCACTATACATGGGCCCAAATGCCTTCCTTATGACAAAACTGACACTCAATTTCTTTAAAAAATCATTGGTAAAAATAGCCTTTTCAGGCTGAGAGAAGCACTTTGGTGACATTTGGCTTTAACTTGTTCCCAGTACATTCTGAGTGGCTGGTGACTGTGTGTTGTACCTAAAAGTGCCCAAATAGAATCCCAATGCACTATACATGGGCCCAAATGCCTTCCATATGACTAAGCTGACACTCATTTTCTTTAAAAAAATCATTGGTCAAAATAGCCTTTTGAGGCTGAGAGAAGCACTTTGGTGACATCTGGCTGTAACTTGTTTCCAGTACATCCTGAGTGGCTGGTGACTGTGTGTTGTACCTAAAAGTGCCCAAATAGAATCCCAATGCACTATACATGGGCCCAAATGCCTTTCTTATGACAAAACTGACACTCATTTTCTTTAAAAAAATCACTGGTCAAAATAGCATTTTCAGGCTGAGACAAGCACTTTGGTGACGTTTAAATGAAACTTGTTCCCAGTACAGTCTAAGTGGCTTCTGACTGTGTGACTTGGCTAAAAGTGGCCAAATAGAAGCCCAATTGACAATACATGAGCCCAAATGCCTTCCTTATGACAAAACAGACACTCAATTTCCTAAAAAAATCATTGGTCAAAAATAGCCTTTTCAGGCTGAGAGAAGCATTTTGGTGATGTTAAACTGTAACTTGTTCCCAGTACATTCTGAGTGGCTGGTGACACTGTGTTGTACCTAAAAGTGCCCAAATAGAATCCCAATGCACTATATATGAGCCCAAATGCCTTTCTTATGACAAAACTGACACTCATTTTCTTAAAAAAATCATTGGTCAAAATATTCTTTTGAGGCTGAGAGAAGCACTTTGGTGACATCTGGCTATAACTTGTTTCCAGTACATCATGAGTGGCTGGTGACTGTGTGTTGTACCTAAAAGTGCCCAAATAGAATCCCAATGCACTATACATGGGCCCAAATGCCTTTCTTATGACAAAACTGACACTCATTTTCTTTAAAAAAATCATTGGTCAAAATAGCCTTTTCAGGCTGAGAGAAGCACTTTGGTGACATTTAACTGTAACTTGTTCCCAGTACAGTCTAAGTGGCTGCTGACTGTGTGACTTGGTTAAAAGTGGCCAAATAGAAGCCCAATCCACAATACATGAGCACAAAGGCCTTCCTTATGACTAAACTGACACCCACTTTCTTAAAAATATCATGGGTCTAAATACCTTTTCAGGCTGAGAGAAGCACTTTGGTGACATTTGGCTGTAACTTGTTCCCAGTACATTCTGAGTGGCTGGTGACTGTGTGTTGTACCTAAAAGTGCCCAAATAGAATCCCAATGCACTATACATGGGCCCAAATGCCTTCCTTATGACAAAACTGACACTCATTTTCTTAAAAAAATCAATGGTCAAAATAGCATTTTCAGGCTGAGAGAAGCACTTTGGTGACATCTGGCTGTAACTTGTTTCCAGTACATCCTGAGTGGCTGGTGACTGTGTGTTGTACCTAAAAGTGCCCAAATAGAATCCCAATGCACTATACATGGGCCCAAATGCCTTTCTTATGACAAAACTGACACTCATTTTCTTTAAAAAAATCACTGGTCAAAATAGCATTTTCAGGCTGAGACAAGCACTTTGGTGACGTTTAAATGAAACTTGTTCCCAGTACATTCTAAGTGGCTTCTGACTGTGTGACTTGGCTAAAAGTGGCCAAATAGAAGCCCAATTGACAATACATGAGCCCAAATGCCTTCCTTATGACAAAACTGACACTCAATTTCTTAAAAAAATCATTGGTCAAAAATAGCCTTTTCAGGCTGAGAGAAGCATTTTGGTGACGTTAAACTGTAACTTGTTCCCAGTACATTCTGAGTGGCTGGTGACACTGTGTTGTACCTAAAAGTGCCCAAATAGAATCCCAATGCACTATATATGAGCCCAAATGCCTTTCTTATGACAAAACTGACACTCATTTTCTTAAAAAAATCATTGGTCAAAATAGCCTTTTGAGGCTGAGAGAAGCACTTTGGTGACATCTGGCTGTAACTTGTTTCCAGTACATCCTGAGTGGCTGGTGACTGTGTGTTGTACCTAAAAGTGCCCAAATAGAATCCCAATGCACTATACATGGGCCCAAATGCCTTTCTTATGACAAAACTGACACTCATTTTCTTTAAAAAAAATCATTGGTCAAAATAGCCTTTTCAGGCTGAGAGAAGCACTTTGGTGACATTTAACTGTAACTTGTTCCCAGTACAGTCTAAGTGGCTGCTGACTGTGTGACTTGGTTAAAAGTGGCCAAATAGAAGCCCAATCCACAATACATGAGCATAAAGGCTTTCCTTATGACTAAACTGACACCCACTTTCTTAAAAGTATCATGGGTCTAAATAGCATTTTCAGGCTGAGAGAAGCACTTTGGTGACATTTGGCTGTAACTTGTTCCCAGTACATTCTGAGTGGCTGGTGACTGTGTGTTGTACCTAAAAGTGCCCAAATAGAATCCCAATGCACTATACATGGGCCCAAATGCCTTCCTTATGACCAAACTGACACTCATTTTCTTTAAAAAAATCATTGGTCAAAATAGCATTTTCAGGCTGAGAGAAGCACTTTGGTGACGTTTAACTGTAACTTGTTCCCAGTACAGTCTAAGTGGCTGCTGACTGTGTGACTTGGCTAAAAGTGGCCAAATAGAAGCCCAATCCACAATACATGAGCCCAAAGGCCTTCCTTATGACAAAACTGACACCCACTTTCTTAAAAGTATCATGGGTCTAAATAGCATTTTCAGGCTGAGAGAAGCACTTTGGTGACATTTGGCTGTAACTTGTTCCCAATGCACTATACATGGGCCCAAATGCCTTTCTTATGACAAAACTGACACTCATCTTTTTTAAATAATCACTGGTCAAAATAGCATTTTCAGGCTGAGACAAGCACTTTGGTGACGTTAAAATGTAACTTGTTCCCAGTACAGTCTAAGTGGCTGCTGACTGTGTGACTTGGCTAAAAGTGGCCAAATAGAAGCCCAATTGACAATACATGAGCCCAAAGGCCTTCCTTATGACAAAACTGACACCCACTTCTTAAAAGTATCATGGGTCTAAATAGCATTTTCAGGCTGAGAGAAGCACTTTGGTGACATTTGGCTCTAACTTGTTCCCAGTACATTCTGAGTGACTGGTGACTGTGTGTTGTACCTAAAAGTGCCCAAATAGAATCCCAATGCACTATACATGGGCCCAAATGCCTTCCTTATGACAAAACTGACACTCAATTTCTTTAAAAAATCATTGGTCAAAATAGCCTTTTCAGGCTGAGAGAAGCACTTTGGTGACATTTGGCTGTAACTTGTTCCCAGTACATTCTGAGTGGCTGGTGACTGTGTGTTGTACCTAAAAGTGCCCAAATAGAATCCCAATGCACTATACATGGGCCCAAATGCCTTCCTTATGACCAAACTGACACTCATTTTCTTTTAAAAAATCATTGGTCAAAATAGCATTTTCAGGCTGAGAGAAGCACTTTGGTGACGTTTAACTGTAACTTGTTCCCAGTACAGTCTAAGTGGCTGCTGACTGTGTGACTTGGCTAAAAGTGGCCAAATAGAAGCCCAATTGACAATACATGAGCCCAAAGGCCTTCCTTATGACAAAACTGACACCCACTTCTTAAAAGTATCATGGTTCTAAATAGCATTTTCAGGCTGAGAGAAGCACTTTGGTGACATTTGGCTCTAACTTGTTCCCAGTACATTCTGAGTGGCTGGTGACTGTGTGTTGTACCTAAAAGTGCCCAAATAGAATCCCAATGCACTATACATGGGCCCAAATGCCTTCCTTATGACAAAACTGACACTCAATTTCTTTAAAAAATCATCGGTCAAAATAGCCTTTTCAGGCTGAGAGAAGCACTTTGGTGACATTTGGCTGTAACTTGTTCCCAGTACATTCTGAGTGGCTGGTGACTGTGTGTTGTACCTAAAAGTGCCCAAATAGAATCCCAATGCACTATACATGGGCCCAAATGCCTTCCATATGACTAAACTGACACTCATTTTCTTTAAAAAAATCATTGGTCAAAATAGCATTTTCAGTCTGAGACAAGCACTTTGGTGACGTTTAACTGTAACTTGTTCCCAGTACAGTCTAAGTGGCTGCTGACTGTGTGACTTGGCTAAAAGTGGCCAAATAGAAGCCCAATCCACAATACATGAGCCCAAAGGCCTTCCTTATGACAAAACTGACACCCACTTCTTAAAAGTATCATGGGTCTAAATAGCATTTTCAGGCTGAGAGAAGCACTTTGGTGACATTTGGCTGTAACTTGTTCCCAGTACATTCTGAGTGGCTGGTGACTGTGTGTTGTACCTAAAAGTGCCCAAATAGAATCCCAATGCACTATACATGGGCCCAAATGCCTTCCTTATGACAAAACTGACACTCAATTTCTTTAAAAAATCATTGGTAAAAATAGCCTTTTCAGGCTGAGAGAAGCACTTTGGTGACATTTGGCTTTAACTTGTTCCCAGTACATTCTGAGTGGCTGGTGACTGTGTGTTGTACCTAAAAGTGCCCAAATAGAATCCCAATGCACTATACATGGGCCCAAATGCCTTCCATATGACTAAACTGACACTCATTTTCTTTAAAAAAATCATTGGTCAAAATAGCCTTTTGAGGCTGAGAGAAGCACTTTGGTGACATCTGGCTGTAACTTGTTTCCAGTACATCCTGAGTGGCTGGTGACTGTGTGTTGTACCTAAAAGTGCCCAAATAGAATCCCAATGCACTATACATGGGCCCAAATGCCTTTCTTATGACAAAACTGACACTCATTTTCTTTAAAAAAATCACTGGTCAAAATAGCATTTTCAGGCTGAGACAAGCACTTTGGTGACGTTTAAATGAAACTTGTTCCCAGTACAGTCTAAGTGGCTTCTGACTGTGTGACTTGGCTAAAAGTGGCCAAATAGAAGCCCAATTGACAATACATGAGCCCAAATGCCTTCCTTATGACAAAACAGACACTCAATTTCCTAAAAAAATCATTGGTCAAAAATAGCCTTTTCAGGCTGAGAGAAGCATTTTGGTGATGTTAAACTGTAACTTGTTCCCAGTACATTCTGAGTGGCTGGTGACACTGTGTTGTACCTAAAAGTGCCCAAATAGAATCCCAATGCACTATATATGAGCCCAAATGCCTTTCTTATGACAAAACTGACACTCATTTTCTTTTAAAAAATCATTGGTCAAAATAGCATTTTCAGGCTGAGAGAAGCACTTTGGTGACGTTTAACTGTAACTTGTTCCCAGTACAGTCTAAGTGGCTGCTGACTGTGTGACTTGGCTAAAAGTGGCCAAATAGAAGCCCAATCCACAATACATGAGCCCAAAGGCCTTCCTTATGACAAAACTGACACCCACTTTCTTAAAAGTATCATGGGTCTAAATAGCATTTTCAGGCTGAGAGAAGCACTTTGGTGACATTTGGCTGTAACTTGTTCCCAATGCACTATACATGGGCCCAAATGCCTTTCTTATGACAAAACTGACACTCATTTTTTTTAAATAATCACTGGTCAAAATAGCATTTTCAGGCTGAGACAAGCACTTTGGTGACGTTAAAATGTAACTTGTTCCCAGTACAGTCTAAGTGGCTGCTGACTGTGTGACTTGGCTAAAAGTGGCCAAATAGAAGCCCAATTGACAATACATGAGCCCAAAGGCCTTCCTTATGACAAAACTGACACCCACTTCTTAAAAGTATCATGGTTCTAAATAGCATTTTCAGGCTGAGAGAAGCACTTTGGTGACATTTGGCTCTAACTTGTTCCCAGTACATTCTGAGTGGCTGGTGACTGTGTGTTGTACCTAAAAGTGCCCAAATAGAATCCCAATGCACTATACATGGGCCCAAATGCCTTCCTTATGACAAAACTGACACTCAATTTCTTTAAAAAATCATTGGTCAAAATAGCCTTTTCAGGCTGAGAGAAGCATTTTGGTGACGTTAAACTGTAACTTGTTCCCAGTACATTCTGAGTGGCTGGTGACACTGTGTTGTACCTAAAAGTGCCCAAATAGAATCCCAATGCACTATATATGAGCCCAAATGCCTTTCTTATGACAAAACTGACACTCATTTTTTTTAAATAATCACTGGTCAAAATAGCATTTTCAGGCTGAGACAAGCACTTTGGTGACGTTAAAATGTAACTTGTTCCCAGTACAGTCTAAGTGGCTGCTGACTGTGTGACTTGGCTAAAAGTGGCCAAATAGAAGCCCAATTGACAATACATGAGCCCAAAGGCCTTCCTTATGACAAAACTGACACCCACTTCTTAAAAGTATCATGGTTCTAAATAGCATTTTCAGGCTGAGAGAAGCACTTTGGTGACATTTGGCTCTAACTTGTTCCCAGTACATTCTGAGTGGCTGGTGACTGTGTGTTGTACCTAAAAGTGCCCAAATAGAATCCCAATGCACTATACATGGGCCCAAATGCCTTCCTTATGACAAAACTGACACTCAATTTCTTTAAAAAATCATTGGTCAAAATAGCCTTTTCAGGCTGAGAGAAGCATTTTGGTGACGTTAAACTGTAACTTGTTCCCAGTACATTCTGAGTGGCTGGTGACACTGTGTTGTACCTAAAAGTGCCCAAATAGAATCCCAATGCACTATATATGAGCCCAAATGCCTTTCTTATGACAAAACTGACACTCATTTTCTTAAAAAAATCATTGGTCAAAATAGCCTTTTGAGGCTGAGAGAAGCACTTTGGTGACATCTGGCTGTAACTTGTTTCCAGTACATCCTGAGTGGCTGGTGACTGTGTGTTGTACCTAAAAGTGCCCAAATAGAATCCCAATGCACTATACATGGGCCCAAATGCCTTTCTTATGACAAAACTGACACTCATTTTCTTTAAAAAAATCATTGGTCAAAATAGCCTTTTCAGGCTGAGAGAAGCACTTTGGTGACATTTAACTGTAACTTGTTCCCAGTACAGTCTAAGTGGCTGCTGACTGTGTGACTTGGTTAAAAGTGGCCAAATAGAAGCCCAATCCACAATACATGAGCATAAAGGCTTTCCTTATGACTAAACTGACACCCACTTTCTTAAAAGTATCATGGGTCTAAATAGCATTTTCAGGCTGAGAGAAGCACTTTGGTGACATTTGGCTGTAACTTGTTCCCAGTACATTCTGAGTGGCTGGTGACTGTGTGTTGTACCTAAAAGTGCCCAAATAGAATCCCAATGCACTATACATGGGCCCAAATGCCTTCCTTATGACCAAACTGACACTCATTTTCTTTAAAAAAATCATTGGTCAAAATAGCATTTTCAGGCTGAGAGAAGCACTTTGGTGACGTTTAACTGTAACTTGTTCCCAGTACAGTCTAAGTGGCTGCTGACTGTGTGACTTGGCTAAAAGTGGCCAAATAGAAGCCCAATCCACAATACATGAGCCCAAAGGCCTTCCTTATGACAAAACTGACACTCACTTTCTTAAAAGTATCATGGGTCTAAATAGCATTTTCAGGCTGAGAGAAGCACTTTGGTGACATTTGGCTGTAACTTGTTCCCAATGCACTATACATGGGCCCAAATGCCTTTCTTATGACAAAACTGACACTCATTTTTTTTAAATAATCACTGGTCAAAATAGCATTTTCAGGCTGAGACAAGCACTTTGGTGACGTTAAAATGTAACTTGTTCCCAGTACAGTCTAAGTGGCTGCTGACTGTGTGACTTGGCTAAAAGTGGCCAAATAGAAGCCCAATTGACAATACATGAGCCCAAAGGCCTTCCTTATGACAAAACTGACACCCACTTCTTAAAAGTATCATGGGTCTAAATAGCATTTTCAGGCTGAGAGAAGCACTTTGGTGACATTTGGCTCTAACTTGTTCCCAGTACATTCTGAGTGACTGGTGACTGTGTGTTGTACCTAAAAGTGCCCAAATAGAATCCCAATGCACTATACATGGGCCCAAATGCCTTCCTTATGACAAAACTGACACTCAATTTCTTTAAAAAATCATTGGTCAAAATAGCCTTTTCAGGCTGAGAGAAGCACTTTGGTGACATTTGGCTGTAACTTGTTCCCAGTACATTCTGAGTGGCTGGTGACTGTGTGTTGTACCTAAAAGTGCCCAAATAGAATCCCAATGCACTATACATGGGCCCAAATGCCTTCCTTATGACCAAACTGACACTCATTTTCTTTTAAAAAATCATTGGTCAAAATAGCATTTTCAGGCTGAGAGAAGCACTTTGGTGACGTTTAACTGTAACTTGTTCCCAGTACAGTCTAAGTGGCTGCTGACTGTGTGACTTGGCTAAAAGTGGCCAAATAGAAGCCCAATCCACAATACATGAGCCCAAAGGCCTTCCTTATGACAAAACTGACACCCACTTTCTTAAAAGTATCATGGGTCTAAATAGCATTTTCAGGCTGAGAGAAGCACTTTGGTGACATTTGGCTGTAACTTGTTCCCAATGCACTATACATGGGCCCAAATGCCTTTCTTATGACAAAACTGACACTCATTTTTTTTAAATAATCACTGGTCAAAATAGCATTTTCAGGCTGAGACAAGCACTTTGGTGACGTTAAAATGTAATTTGTTCCCAGTACAGTCTAAGTGGCTGCTGACTGTGTGACTTGGCTAAAAGTGGCCAAATAGAAGCCCAATTGACAATACATGAGCCCAAAGGCCTTCCTTATGACAAAACTGACACCCACTTCTTAAAAGTATCATGGTTCTAAATAGCATTTTCAGGCTGAGAGAAGCACTTTGGTGACATTTGGCTCTAACTTGTTCCCAGTACATTCTGAGTGGCTGGTGACTGTGTGTTGTACCTAAAAGTGCCCAAATAGAATCCCAATGCACTATACATGGGCCCAAATGCCTTCCTTATGACAAAACTGACACTCAATTTCTTTAAAAAATCATTGGTCAAAATAGCCTTTTCAGGCTGAGAGAAGCACTTTGGTGACATTTGGCTGTAACTTGTTCCCAGTACATTCTGAGTGGCTGGTGACTGTGTGTTGTACCTAAAAGTGCCCAAATAGAATCCCAATGCACTATACATGGGCCCAAATGCCTTCCATATGACTAAACTGACACTCATTTTCTTTAAAAAAAATCATTGGTCAAAATAGCATTTTCAGTCTGAGACAAGCACTTTGGTGACGTTTAACTGTAACTTGTTCCCAGTACAGTCTAAGTGGCTGCTGACTGTGTGACTTGGCTAAAAGTGGCCAAATAGAAGCCCAATCCACAATACATGAGCCCAAAGGCCTTCCTTTTGACAAAACTGACACCCACTTCTTAAAAGTATCATGGGTCTAAATAGCATTTTCAGGCTGAGAGAAGCACTTTGGTGACATTTGGCTGTAACTTGTTCCCAGTACATTCTGAGTGGCTGGTGACTGTGTGTTGTACCTAAAAGTGCCCAAATAGAATCCCAATGCACTATACATGGGCCCAAATGCCTTCCTTATGACAAAACTGACACTCAATTTCTTTAAAAAATCATTGGTAAAAATAGCCTTTTCAGGCTGAGAGAAGCACTTTGGTGACATTTGGCTTTAACTTGTTCCCAGTACATTCTGAGTGGCTGGTGACTGTGTGTTGTACCTAAAAGTGCCCAAATAGAATCCCAATGCACTATACATGGGCCCAAATGCCTTCCATATGACTAAACTGACACTCATTTTCTTTAAAAAAATCATTGGTCAAAATAGCCTTTTGAGGCTGAGAGAAGCACTTTGGTGACATCTGGCTGTAACTTGTTTCCAGTACATCCTGAGTGGCTGGTGACTGTGTGTTGTACCTAAAAGTGCCCAAATAGAATCCCAATGCACTATACATGGGCCCAAATGCCTTTCTTATGACAAAACTGACACTCATTTTCTTTAAAAAAATCACTGGTCAAAATAGCATTTTCAGGCTGAGACAAGCACTTTGGTGACGTTTAAATGAAACTTGTTCCCAGTACAGTCTAAGTGGCTTCTGACTGTGTGACTTGGCTAAAAGTGGCCAAATAGAAGCCCAATTGACAATACATGAGCCCAAATGCCTTCCTTATGACAAAACAGACACTCAATTTCCTAAAAAAATCATTGGTCAAAAATAGCCTTTTCAGGCTGAGAGAAGCATTTTGGTGATGTTAAACTGTAACTTGTTCCCAGTACATTCTGAGTGGCTGGTGACACTGTGTTGTACCTAAAAGTGCCCAAATAGAATCCCAATGCACTATATATGAGCCCAAATGCCTTTCTTATGACAAAACTGACACTCATTTTCTTAAAAAAATCATTGGTCAAAATAGCCTTTTGAGGCTGAGAGAAGCACTTTGGTGACATCTGGCTGTAACTTGTTTCCAGTACATCCTGAGTGGCTGGTGACTGTGTGTTGTACCTAAAAGTGCCCAAATAGAATCCCAATGCACTATACATGGGCCCAAATGCCTTTCTTATGACAAAACTGACACTCATTTTCTTTAAAAAAAATCATTGGTCAAAATAGCCTTTTCAGGCTGAGAGAAGCACTTTGGTGACATTTAACTGTAACTTGTTCCCAGTACAGTCTAAGTGGCTGCTGACTGTGTGACTTGGTTAAAAGTGGCCAAATAGAAGCCCAATCCACAATACATGAGCATAAAGGCTTTCCTTATGACTAAACTGACACCCACTTTCTTAAAAGTATCATGGGTCTAAATAGCATTTTCAGGCTGAGAGAAGCACTTTGGTGACATTTGGCTGTAACTTGTTCCCAGTACATTCTGAGTGGCTGGTGACTGTGTGTTGTACCTAAAAGTGCCCAAATAGAATCCCAATGCACTATACATGGGCCCAAATGCCTTCCTTATGACCAAACTGACACTCATTTTCTTTAAAAAAATCATTGGTCAAAATAGCATTTTCAGGCTGAGAGAAGCACTTTGGTGACGTTTAACTGTAACTTGTTCCCAGTACAGTCTAAGTGGCTGCTGACTGTGTGACTTGGCTAAAAGTGGCCAAATAGAAGCCCAATCCACAATACATGAGCCCAAAGGCCTTCCTTATGACAAAACTGACACCCACTTTCTTAAAAGTATCATGGGTCTAAATAGCATTTTCAGGCTGAGAGAAGCACTTTGGTGACATTTGGCTGTAACTTGTTCCCAATGCACTATACATGGGCCCAAATGCCTTTCTTATGACAAAACTGACACTCATTTTTTTTAAATAATCACTGGTCAAAATAGCATTTTCAGGCTGAGACAAGCACTTTGGTGACGTTAAAATGTAACTTGTTCCCAGTACAGTCTAAGTGGCTGCTGACTGTGTGACTTGGCTAAAAGTGGCCAAATAGAAGCCCAATTGACAATACATGAGCCCAAAGGCCTTCCTTATGACAAAACTGACACCCACTTCTTAAAAGTATCATGGGTCTAAATAGCATTTTCAGGCTGAGAGAAGCACTTTGGTGACATTTGGCTCTAACTTGTTCCCAGTACATTCTGAGTGACTGGTGACTGTGTGTTGTACCTAAAAGTGCCCAAATAGAATCCCAATGCACTATACATGGGCCCAAATGCCTTCCTTATGACAAAACTGACACTCAATTTCTTTAAAAAATCATTGGTCAAAATAGCCTTTTCAGGCTGAGAGAAGCACTTTGGTGACATTTGGCTGTAACTTGTTCCCAGTACATTCTGAGTGGCTGGTGACTGTGTGTTGTACCTAAAAGTGCCCAAATAGAATCCCAATGCACTATACATGGGCCCAAATGCCTTCCTTATGACCAAACTGACACTCATTTTCTTTTAAAAAATCATTGGTCAAAATAGCATTTTCAGGCTGAGAGAAGCACTTTGGTGACGTTTAACTGTAACTTGTTCCCAGTACAGTCTAAGTGGCTGCTGACTGTGTGACTTGGCTAAAAGTGGCCAAATAGAAGCCCAATCCACAATACATGAGCCCAAAGGCCTTCCTTATGACAAAACTGACACCCACTTTCTTAAAAGTATCATGGGTCTAAATAGCATTTTCAGGCTGAGAGAAGCACTTTGGTGACATTTGGCTGTAACTTGTTCCCAATGCACTATACATGGGCCCAAATGCCTTTCTTATGACAAAACTGACACTCATTTTTTTTAAATAATCACTGGTCAAAATAGCATTTTCAGGCTGAGACAAGCACTTTGGTGACGTTAAAATGTAACTTGTTCCCAGTACAGTCTAAGTGGCTGCTGACTGTGTGACTTGGCTAAAAGTGGCCAAATAGAAGCCCAATTGACAATACATGAGCCCAAAGGCCTTCCTTATGACAAAACTGACACCCACTTCTTAAAAGTATCATGGTTCTAAATAGCATTTTCAGGCTGAGAGAAGCACTTTGGTGACATTTGGCTCTAACTTGTTCCCAGTACATTCTGAGTGGCTGGTGACTGTGTGTTGTACCTAAAAGTGCCCAAATAGAATCCCAATGCACTATACATGGGCCCAAATGCCTTCCTTATGACAAAACTGACACTCAATTTCTTTAAAAAATCATTGGTCAAAATAGCCTTTTCAGGCTGAGAGAAGCACTTTGGTGACATTTGGCTGTAACTTGTTCCCAGTACATTCTGAGTGGCTGGTGACTGTGTGTTGTACCTAAAAGTGCCCAAATAGAATCCCAATGCACTATACATGGGCCCAAATGCCTTCCATATGACTAAACTGACACTCATTTTCTTTAAAAAAAATCATTGGTCAAAATAGCATTTTCAGTCTGAGACAAGCACTTTGGTGACGTTTAACTGTAACTTGTTCCCAGTACAGTCTAAGTGGCTGCTGACTGTGTGACTTGGCTAAAAGTGGCCAAATAGAAGCCCAATCCACAATACATGAGCCCAAAGGCCTTCCTTATGACAAAACTGACACCCACTTCTTAAAAGTATCATGGGTCTAAATAGCATTTTCAGGCTGAGAGAAGCACTTTGGTGACATTTGGCTGTAACTTGTTCCCAGTACATTCTGAGTGGCTGGTGACTGTGTGTTGTACCTAAAAGTGCCCAAATAGAATCCCAATGCACTATACATGGGCCCAAATGCCTTCCTTATGACAAAACTGACACTCATTTTCTTTAAAAAAATCATTGGTCAAAATAGCCTTTTGAGGCTGAGAGAAGCACTTTGGTGACATCTGGCTGTAACTTGTTTCCAGTACATCCTGAGTGGCTGGTGACTGTGTGTTGTACCTAAAAGTGCCCAAATAGAATCCCAATGCACTATACATGGGCCCAAATGCCTTTCTTATGACAAAACTGACACTCATTTTCTTTAAAAAAATCACTGGTCAAAATAGCATTTTCAGGCTGAGACAAGCACTTTGGTGACGTTTAAATGAAACTTGTTCCCAGTACAGTCTAAGTGGCTTCTGACTGTGTGACTTGGCTAAAAGTGGCCAAATAGAAGCCCAATTGACAATACATGAGCCCAAATGCCTTCCTTATGACAAAACAGACACTCAATTTCCTAAAAAAATCATTGGTCAAAAATAGCCTTTTCAGGCTGAGAGAAGCATTTTGGTGATGTTAAACTGTAACTTGTTCCCAGTACATTCTGAGTGGCTGGTGACACTGTGTTGTACCTAAAAGTGCCCAAATAGAATCCCAATGCACTATATATGAGCCCAAATGCCTTTCTTATGACAAAACTGACACTCATTTTCTTAAAAAAATCATTGGTCAAAATAGCCTTTTGAGGCTGAGAGAAGCACTTTGGTGACATCTGGCTGTAACTTGTTTCCAGTACATCCTGAGTGGCTGGTGACTGTGTGTTGTACCTAAAAGTGCCCAAATAGAATCCCAATGCACTATACATGGGCCCAAATGCCTTTCTTATGACAAAACTGACACTCATTTTCTTTAAAAAAAATCATTGGTCAAAATAGCCTTTTCAGGCTGAGAGAAGCACTTTGGTGACATTTAACTGTAACTTGTTCCCAGTACAGTCTAAGTGGCTGCTGACTGTGTGACTTGGTTAAAAGTGGCCAAATAGAAGCCCAATCCACAATACATGAGCATAAAGGCTTTCCTTATGACTAAACTGACACCCACTTTCTTAAAAGTATCATGGGTCTAAATAGCATTTTCAGGCTGAGAGAAGCACTTTGGTGACATTTGGCTGTAACTTGTTCCCAGTACATTCTGAGTGGCTGGTGACTGTGTGTTGTACCTAAAAGTGCCCAAATAGAATCCCAATGCACTATACATGGGCCCAAATGCCTTCCTTATGACCAAACTGACACTCATTTTCTTTAAAAAAATCATTGGTCAAAATAGCATTTTCAGGCTGAGAGAAGCACTTTGGTGACATTTGGCTGTAACTTGTTCCCAGTACATTCTGAGTGGCTGGTGACTGTGTGTTGTACCTAAAAGTGCCCAAATAGAATCCCAATGCACTATACATGGGCCCAAATGCCTTCCTTATGACCAAACTGACACTCATTTTTTTTAAATAATCACTGGTCAAAATAGCATTTTCAGGCTGAGACAAGCACTTTGGTGACGTTAAAATGTAACTTGTTCCCAGTACAGTCTAAGTGGCTGCTGACTGTGTGACTTGGCTAAAAGTGGCCAAATAGAAGCCCAATTGACAATACATGAGCCCAAAGGCCTTCCTTATGACAAAACTGACACCCACTTCTTAAAAGTATCATGGGTCTAAATAGCATTTTCAGGCTGAGAGAAGCACTTTGGTGACATTTGGCTCTAACTTGTTCCCAGTACATTCTGAGTGACTGGTGACTGTGTGTTGTACCTAAAAGTGCCCAAATAGAATCCCAATGCACTATACATGGGCCCAAATGCCTTCCTTATGACAAAACTGACACTCAATTTCTTTAAAAAATCATTGGTCAAAATAGCCTTTTCAGGCTGAGAGAAGCACTTTGGTGACATTTGGCTGTAACTTGTTCCCAGTACATTCTGAGTGGCTGGTGACTGTGTGTTGTACCTAAAAGTGCCCAAATAGAATCCCAATGCACTATACATGGGCCCAAATGCCTTCCTTATGACCAAACTGACACTCATTTTCTTTTAAAAAATCATTGGTCAAAATAGCATTTTCAGGCTGAGAGAAGCACTTTGGTGACGTTTAACTGTAACTTGTTCCCAGTACAGTCTAAGTGGCTGCTGACTGTGTGACTTGGCTAAAAGTGGCCAAATAGAAGCCCAATCCACAATACATGAGCCCAAAGGCCTTCCTTATGACAAAACTGACACCCACTTTCTTAAAAGTATCATGGGTCTAAATAGCATTTTCAGGCTGAGAGAAGCACTTTGGTGACATTTGGCTGTAACTTGTTCCCAATGCACTATACATGGGCCCAAATGCCTTTCTTATGACAAAACTGACACTCATTTTTTTTAAATAATCACTGGTCAAAATAGCATTTTCAGGCTGAGACAAGCACTTTGGTGACGTTAAAATGTAACTTGTTCCCAGTACAGTCTAAGTGGCTGCTGACTGTGTGACTTGGCTAAAAGTGGCCAAATAGAAGCCCAATTGACAATACATGAGCCCAAAGGCCTTCCTTATGACAAAACTGACACCCACTTCTTAAAAGTATCATGGGTCTAAATAGCATTTTCAGGCTGAGAGAAGCACTTTGGTGACATTTGGCTCTAACTTGTTCCCAGTACATTCTGAGTGACTGGTGACTGTGTGTTGTACCTAAAAGTGCCCAAATAGAATCCCAATGCACTATACATGGGCCCAAATGCCTTCCTTATGACAAAACTGACACTCAATTTCTTTAAAAAATCATTGGTCAAAATAGCCTTTTCAGGCTGAGAGAAGCACTTTGGTGACATTTGGCTGTAACTTGTTCCCAGTACATTCTGAGTGGCTGGTGACTGTGTGTTGTACCTAAAAGTGCCCAAATAGAATCCCAATGCACTATACATGGGCCCAAATGCCTTCCTTATGACCAAACTGACACTCATTTTCTTTTAAAAAATCATTGGTCAAAATAGCATTTTCAGGCTGAGAGAAGCACTTTGGTGACGTTTAACTGTAACTTGTTCCCAGTACAGTCTAAGTGGCTGCTGACTGTGTGACTTGGCTAAAAGTGGCCAAATAGAAGCCCAATCCACAATACATGAGCCCAAAGGCCTTCCTTATGACAAAACTGACACCCACTTTCTTAAAAGTATCATGGGTCTAAATAGCATTTTCAGGCTGAGAGAAGCACTTTGGTGACATTTGGCTGTAACTTGTTCCCAATGCACTATACATGGGCCCAAATGCCTTTCTTATGACAAAACTGACACTCATTTTCTTTAAAAAAATCATTGGTCAAAATAGCATTTTCAGGCTGAGACAAGCACTTTGGTGACGTTAAAATGTAACTTGTTCCCAGTACAGTCTAAGTGGCTGCTGACTGTGTGACTTGGCTAAAAGTGGCCAAATAGAAGCCCAATTGACAATACATGAGCCCAAAGGCCTTCCTTATGACTAAACTGACACCCACTTTCTTAAAAGTATCATGGTTCTAAATAGCCTTTTCAGGCTGAGAGAAGCACTTTGGTGACATTTGGCTGTAACTTGTTCCCAGTACATTCTGAGTGGCTGGTGACTGTGTGTTGTACCTAAAAGTGCCCAAATAGAATCCCAATGCACTATACATGGGCCCAAATGCCTTCCTTATGACAAAACTGACACTCATTTTCTTAAAAAAATCAATGGTCAAAATAGCATTTTCAGGCTGAGAGAAGCACTTTGGTGACATCTGGCTGTAACTTGTTTCCAGTACATCCTGAGTGGCTGGTGACTGTGTGTTGTACCTAAAAGTGCCCAAATAGAATCCCAATGCACTATACATGGGCCCAAATGCCTTTCTTATGACAAAACTGACACTCATTTTCTTTAAAAAAATCACTGGTCAAAATAGCATTTTCAGGCTGAGACAAGCACTTTGGTGACGTTTAAATGAAACTTGTTCCCAGTACATTCTAAGTGGCTTCTGACTGTGTGACTTGGCTAAAAGTGGCCAAATAGAAGCCCAATTGACAATACATGAGCCCAAATGCCTTCCTTATGACAAAACTGACACTCAATTTCTTAAAAAAATCATTGGTCAAAAATAGCCTTTTCAGGCTGAGAGAAGCATTTTGGTGACGTTAAACTGTAACTTGTTCCCAGTACATTCTGAGTGGCTGGTGACACTGTGTTGTACCTAAAAGTGCCCAAATAGAATCCCAATGCACTATATATGAGCCCAAATGCCTTTCTTATGACAAAACTGACACTCATTTTCTTAAAAAAATCATTGGTCAAAATAGCCTTTTGAGGCTGAGAGAAGCACTTTGGTGACATCTGGCTGTAACTTGTTTCCAGTACATCCTGAGTGGCTGGTGACTGTGTGTTGTACCTAAAAGTGCCCAAATAGAATCCCAATGCACTATACATGGGCCCAAATGCCTTTCTTATGACAAAACTGACACTCATTTTCTTTAAAAAAAATCATTGGTCAAAATAGCCTTTTCAGGCTGAGAGAAGCACTTTGGTGACATTTAACTGTAACTTGTTCCCAGTACAGTCTAAGTGGCTGCTGACTGTGTGACTTGGTTAAAAGTGGCCAAATAGAAGCCCAATCCACAATACATGAGCACAAAGGCCTTCCTTATGACTAAACTGACACCCACTTTCTTAAAAATATCATGGGTCTAAATAGCCTTTTCAGGCTGAGAGAAGCACTTTGGTGACATTTGGCTGTAACTTGTTCCCAGTACATTCTGAGTGGCTGGTGACTGTGTGTTGTACCTAAAAGTGCCCAAATAGAATCCCAATGCACTATACATGGGCCCAAATGCCTTCCTTATGACCAAACTGACACTCATTTTCTTTTAAAAAATCATTGGTCAAAATAGCATTTTCAGGCTGAGAGAAGCACTTTGGTGACGTTTAACTGTAACTTGTTCCCAGTACAGTCTAAGTGGCTGCTGACTGTGTGACTTGGCTAAAAGTGGCCAAATAGAAGCCCAATCCACAATACATGAGCCCAAAGGCCTTCCTTATGACAAAACTGACACCCACTTTCTTAAAAGTATCATGGGTCTAAATAGCATTTTCAGGCTGAGAGAAGCACTTTGGTGACATTTGGCTGTAACTTGTTCCCAATGCACTATACATGGGCCCAAATGCCTTTCTTATGACAAAACTGACACTCATTTTTTTTAAATAATCACTGGTCAAAATAGCATTTTCAGGCTGAGACAAGCACTTTGGTGACGTTAAAATGTAACTTGTTCCCAGTACAGTCTAAGTGGCTGCTGACTGTGTGACTTGGCTAAAAGTGGCCAAATAGAAGCCCAATTGACAATACATGAGCCCAAAGGCCTTCCTTATGACAAAACTGACACCCACTTCTTAAAAGTATCATGGGTCTAAATAGCATTTTCAGGCTGAGAGAAGCACTTTGGTGACATTTGGCTCTAACTTGTTCCCAGTACATTCTGAGTGACTGGTGACTGTGTGTTGTACCTAAAAGTGCCCAAATAGAATCCCAATGCACTATACATGGGCCCAAATGCCTTCCTTATGACAAAACTGACACTCAATTTCTTTAAAAAATCATTGGTCAAAATAGCCTTTTCAGGCTGAGAGAAGCACTTTGGTGACATTTGGCTGTAACTTGTTCCCAGTACATTCTGAGTGGCTGGTGACTGTGTGTTGTACCTAAAAGTGCCCAAATAGAATCCCAATGCACTATACATGGGCCCAAATGCCTTCCTTATGACCAAACTGACACTCATTTTCTTTTAAAAAATCATTGGTCAAAATAGCATTTTCAGGCTGAGAGAAGCACTTTGGTGACGTTTAACTGTAACTTGTTCCCAGTACAGTCTAAGTGGCTGCTGACTGTGTGACTTGGCTAAAAGTGGCCAAATAGAAGCCCAATCCACAATACATGAGCCCAAAGGCCTTCCTTATGACAAAACTGACACCCACTTTCTTAAAAGTATCATGGGTCTAAATAGCATTTTCAGGCTGAGAGAAGCACTTTGGTGACATTTGGCTGTAACTTGTTCCCAATGCACTATACATGGGCCCAAATGCCTTTCTTATGACAAAACTGACACTCATTTTTTTTAAATAATCACTGGTCAAAATAGCATTTTCAGGCTGAGACAAGCACTTTGGTGACGTTAAAATGTAACTTGTTCCCAGTACAGTCTAAGTGGCTGCTGACTGTGTGACTTGGCTAAAAGTGGCCAAATAGAAGCCCAATTGACAATACATGAGCCCAAAGGCCTTCCTTATGACAAAACTGACACCCACTTCTTAAAAGTATCATGGTTCTAAATAGCATTTTCAGGCTGAGAGAAGCACTTTGGTGACATTTGGCTCTAACTTGTTCCCAGTACATTCTGAGTGGCTGGTGACTGTGTGTTGTACCTAAAAGTGCCCAAATAGAATCCCAATGCACTATACATGGGCCCAAATGCCTTCCTTATGACAAAACTGACACTCAATTTCTTTAAAAAATCATTGGTCAAAATAGCCTTTTCAGGCTGAGAGAAGCACTTTGGTGACATTTGGCTGTAACTTGTTCCCAGTACATTCTGAGTGGCTGGTGACTGTGTGTTGTACCTAAAAGTGCCCAAATAGAATCCCAATGCACTATACATGGGCCCAAATGCCTTCCATATGACTAAACTGACACTCATTTTCTTTAAAAAAAATCATTGGTCAAAATAGCATTTTCAGTCTGAGACAAGCACTTTGGTGACGTTTAACTGTAACTTGTTCCCAGTACAGTCTAAGTGGCTGCTGACTGTGTGACTTGGCTAAAAGTGGCCAAATAGAAGCCCAATCCACAATACATGAGCCCAAAGGCCTTCCTTATGACAAAACTGACACCCACTTCTTAAAAGTATCATGGGTCTAAATAGCATTTTCAGGCTGAGAGAAGCACTTTGGTGACATTTGGCTGTAACTTGTTCCCAGTACATTCTGAGTGGCTGGTGACTGTGTGTTGTACCTAAAAGTGCCCAAATAGAATCCCAATGCACTATACATGGGCCCAAATGCCTTCCTTATGACAAAACTGACACTCAATTTCTTTAAAAAATCATTGGTAAAAATAGCCTTTTCAGGCTGAGAGAAGCACTTTGGTGACATTTGGCTTTAACTTGTTCCCAGTACATTCTGAGTGGCTGGTGACTGTGTGTTGTACCTAAAAGTGCCCAAATAGAATCCCAATGCACTATACATGGGCCCAAATGCCTTCCATATGACTAAACTGACACTCATTTTCTTTAAAAAAATCATTGGTCAAAATAGCCTTTTGAGGCTGAGAGAAGCACTTTGGTGACATCTGGCTGTAACTTGTTTCCAGTACATCCTGAGTGGCTGGTGACTGTGTGTTGTACCTAAAAGTGCCCAAATAGAATCCCAATGCACTATACATGGGCCCAAATGCCTTTCTTATGACAAAACTGACACTCATTTTCTTTAAAAAAATCACTGGTCAAAATAGCATTTTCAGGCTGAGACAAGCACTTTGGTGACGTTTAAATGAAACTTGTTCCCAGTACAGTCTAAGTGGCTTCTGACTGTGTGACTTGGCTAAAAGTGGCCAAATAGAAGCCCAATTGACAATACATGAGCCCAAATGCCTTCCTTATGACAAAACAGACACTCAATTTCCTAAAAAAATCATTGGTCAAAAATAGCCTTTTCAGGCTGAGAGAAGCATTTTGGTGATGTTAAACTGTAACTTGTTCCCAGTACATTCTGAGTGGCTGGTGACACTGTGTTGTACCTAAAAGTGCCCAAATAGAATCCCAATGCACTATATATGAGCCCAAATGCCTTTCTTATGACAAAACTGACACTCATTTTCTTAAAAAAATCATTGGTCAAAATATTCTTTTGAGGCTGAGAGAAGCACTTTGGTGACATCTGGCTATAACTTGTTTCCAGTACATCCTGAGTGGCTGGTGACTGTGTGTTGTACCTAAAAGTGCCCAAATAGAATCCCAATGCACTATACATGGGCCCAAATGCCTTTCTTATGACAAAACTGACACTCATTTTCTTTAAAAAAATCATTGGTCAAAATAGCCTTTTCAGGCTGAGAGAAGCACTTTGGTGACATTTAACTGTAACTTGTTCCCAGTACAGTCTAAGTGGCTGCTGACTGTGTGACTTGGTTAAAAGTGGCCAAATAGAAGCCCAATCCACAATACATGAGCACAAAGGCCTTCCTTATGACTAAACTGACACCCACTTTCTTAAAAATATCATGGGTCTAAATAGCCTTTTCAGGCTGAGAGAAGCACTTTGGTGACATTTGGCTGTAACTTGTTCCCAGTACATTCTGAGTGGCTGGTGACTGTGTGTTGTACCTAAAAGTGCCCAAATAGAATCCCAATGCACTATACATGGGCCCAAATGCCTTCCTTATGACAAAACTGACACTCATTTTCTTAAAAAAATCAATGGTCAAAATAGCATTTTCAGGCTGAGAGAAGCACTTTGGTGACATCTGGCTGTAACTTGTTTCCAGTACATCCTGAGTGGCTGGTGACTGTGTGTTGTACCTAAAAGTGCCCAAATAGAATCCCAATGCACTATACATGGGCCCAAATGCCTTTCTTATGACAAAACTGACACTCATTTTCTTTAAAAAAATCACTGGTCAAAATAGCATTTTCAGGCTGAGACAAGCACTTTGGTGACGTTTAAATGAAACTTGTTCCCAGTACATTCTAAGTGGCTTCTGACTGTGTGACTTGGCTAAAAGTGGCCAAATAGAAGCCCAATTGACAATACATGAGCCCAAATGCCTTCCTTATGACAAAACTGACACTCAATTTCTTAAAAAAATCATTGGTCAAAAATAGCCTTTTCAGGCTGAGAGAAGCATTTTGGTGACGTTAAACTGTAACTTGTTCCCAGTACATTCTGAGTGGCTGGTGACACTGTGTTGTACCTAAAAGTGCCCAAATAGAATCCCAATGCACTATATATGAGCCCAAATGCCTTTCTTATGACAAAACTGACACTCATTTTCTTAAAAAAATCATTGGTCAAAATAGCCTTTTGAGGCTGAGAGAAGCACTTTGGTGACATCTGGCTGTAACTTGTTTCCAGTACATCCTGAGTGGCTGGTGACTGTGTGTTGTACCTAAAAGTGCCCAAATAGAATCCCAATGCACTATACATGGGCCCAAATGCCTTTCTTATGACAAAACTGACACTCATTTTCTTTTAAAAAAATCATTGGTCAAAATAGCCTTTTCAGGCTGAGAGAAGCACTTTGGTGACATTTAACTGTAACTTGTTCCCAGTACAGTCTAAGTGGCTGCTGACTGTGTGACTTGGTTAAAAGTGGCCAAATAGAAGCCCAATCCACAATACATGAGCATAAAGGCTTTCCTTATGACTAAACTGACACCCACTTTCTTAAAAGTATCATGGGTCTAAATAGCATTTTCAGGCTGAGAGAAGCACTTTGGTGACATTTGGCTGTAACTTGTTCCCAGTACATTCTGAGTGGCTGGTGACTGTGTGTTGTACCTAAAAGTGCCCAAATAGAATCCCAATGCACTATACATGGGCCCAAATGCCTTCCTTATGACCAAACTGACACTCATTTTCTTTAAAAAAATCATTGGTCAAAATAGCATTTTCAGGCTGAGAGAAGCACTTTGGTGACGTTTAACTGTAACTTGTTCCCAGTACAGTCTAAGTGGCTGCTGACTGTGTGACTTGGCTAAAAGTGGCCAAATAGAAGCCCAATCCACAATACATGAGCCCAAAGGCCTTCCTTATGACAAAACTGACACCCACTTTCTTAAAAGTATCATGGGTCTAAATAGCATTTTCAGGCTGAGAGAAGCACTTTGGTGACATTTGGCTGTAACTTGTTCCCAATGCACTATACATGGGCCCAAATGCCTTTCTTATGACAAAACTGACACTCATTTTTTTTAAATAATCACTGGTCAAAATAGCATTTTCAGGCTGAGACAAGCACTTTGGTGACGTTAAAATGTAACTTGTTCCCAGTACAGTCTAAGTGGCTGCTGACTGTGTGACTTGGCTAAAAGTGGCCAAATAGAAGCCCAATTGACAATACATGAGCCCAAAGGCCTTCCTTATGACAAAACTGACACCCACTTCTTAAAAGTATCATGGGTCTAAATAGCATTTTCAGGCTGAGAGAAGCACTTTGGTGACATTTGGCTCTAACTTGTTCCCAGTACATTCTGAGTGACTGGTGACTGTGTGTTGTACCTAAAAGTGCCCAAATAGAATCCCAATGCACTATACATGGGCCCAAATGCCTTCCTTATGACAAAACTGACACTCAATTTCTTTAAAAAATCATTGGTCAAAATAGCCTTTTCAGGCTGAGAGAAGCACTTTGGTGACATTTGGCTGTAACTTGTTCCCAGTACATTCTGAGTGGCTGGTGACTGTGTGTTGTACCTAAAAGTGCCCAAATAGAATCCCAATGCACTATACATGGGCCCAAATGCCTTCCTTATGACCAAACTGACACTCATTTTCTTTTAAAAAATCATTGGTCAAAATAGCATTTTCAGGCTGAGAGAAGCACTTTGGTGACGTTTAACTGTAACTTGTTCCCAGTACAGTCTAAGTGGCTGCTGACTGTGTGACTTGGCTAAAAGTGGCCAAATAGAAGCCCAATTGACAATACATGAGCCCAAAGGCCTTCCTTATGACAAAACTGACACCCACTTCTTAAAAGTATCATGGTTCTAAATAGCATTTTCAGGCTGAGAGAAGCACTTTGGTGACATTTGGCTCTAACTTGTTCCCAGTACATTCTGAGTGGCTGGTGACTGTGTGTTGTACCTAAAAGTGCCCAAATAAAATCCCAATGCACTATACATGGGCCCAAATGCCTTCCTTATGACAAAACTGACACTCAATTTCTTTAAAAAATCATCGGTCAAAATAGCCTTTTCAGGCTGAGAGAAGCACTTTGGTGACATTTGGCTGTAACTTGTTCCCAGTACATTCTGAGTGGCTGGTGACTGTGTGTTGTACCTAAAAGTGCCCAAATAGAATCCCAATGCACTATACATGGGCCCAAATGCCTTCCATATGACTAAACTGACACTCATTTTCTTTAAAAAAATCATTGGTCAAAATAGCATTTTCAGTCTGAGACAAGCACTTTGGTGACGTTTAACTGTAACTTGTTCCCAGTACAGTCTAAGTGGCTGCTGACTCTGTGACTTGGCTAAAAGTGGCCAAATAGAAGCCCAATCCACAATACATGAGCCCAAAGGCCTTCCTTATGACAAAACTGACACCCACTTCTTAAAAGTATCATGGGTCTAAATAGCATTTTCAGGCTGAGAGAAGCACTTTGGTGACATTTGGCTGTAACTTGTTCCCAGTACATTCTGAGTGGCTGGTGACTGTGTGTTGTACCTAAAAGTGCCCATATAGAATCCCAATGCACTATACATGGGCCCAAATGCCTTCCTTATGACAAAACTGACACTCAATTTCTTTAAAAAATCATTGGTAAAAATAGCCTTTTCAGGCTGAGAGAAGCACTTTGGTGACATCTGGCTGTAACTTGTTTCCAGTACATCCTGAGTGGCTGGTGACTGTGTGTTGTACCTAAACGTGCCCAAATAGAATCCCAATGCACTATACATGGGCCCAAATGCCTTTCTTATGACAAAACTGACACTCATTTTCTTTAAAAAAATCACTGGTCAAAATAGCATTTTCAGGCTGAGACAAGCACTTTGGTGACGTTTAAATGAAACTTGTTCCCAGTACAGTCTAAGTGGCTTCTGACTGTGTGACTTGGCTAAAAGTGGCCAAATAGAAGCCCAATTGACAATACATGAGCCCAAATGCCTTCCTTATGACAAAACAGACACTCAATTTCCTAAAAAAATCATTGGTCAAAAATAGCCTTTTCAGGCTGAGAGAAGCATTTTGGTGATGTTAAACTGTAACTTGTTCCCAGTACATTCTGAGTGGCTGGTGACACTGTGTTGTACCTAAAAGTGCCCAAATAGAATCCCAATGCACTATATATGAGCCCAAATGCCTTTCTTATGACAAAACTGACACTCATTTTCTTAAAAAAATCATTGGTCAAAATATTCTTTTGAGGCTGAGAGAAGCACTTTGGTGACATCTGGCTATAACTTGTTTCCAGTACATCCTGAGTGGCTGGTGACTGTGTGTTGTACCTAAAAGTGCCCAAATAGAATCCCAATGCACTATACATGGGCCCAAATGCCTTTCTTATGACAAAACTGACACTCATTTTCTTTAAAAAAATCATTGGTCAAAATAGCCTTTTCAGGCTGAGAGAAGCACTTTGGTGACATTTAACTGTAACTTGTTCCCAGTACAGTCTAAGTGGCTGCTGACTGTGTGACTTGGTTAAAAGTGGCCAAATAGAAGCCCAATCCACAATACATGAGCACAAAGGCCTTCCTTATGACTAAACTGACACCCACTTTCTTAAAAATATCATGGGTCTAAATAGCCTTTTCAGGCTGAGAGAAGCACTTTGGTGACATTTGGCTGTAACTTGTTCCCAGTACATTCTGAGTGGCTGGTGACTGTGTGTTGTACCTAAAAGTGCCCAAATAGAATCCCAATCCACTATACATGGGCCCAAATGCCTTCCTTATGACAAAACTGACACTCATTTTCTTAAAAAAATCAATGGTCAAAATAGCATTTTCAGGCTGAGAGAAGCACTTTGGTGACATCTGGCTGTAACTTGTTTCCAGTACATCCTGAGTGGCTGGTGACTGTGTGTTGTACCTAAAAGTGCCCAAATAGAATCCCAATGCACTATACATGGGCCCAAATGCCTTTCTTATGACAAAACTGACACTCATTTTCTTTAAAAAAATCACTGGTCAAAATAGCATTTTCAGGCTGAGACAAGCACTTTGGTGACGTTTAAATGAAACTTGTTCCCAGTACATTCTAAGTGGCTTCTGACTGTGTGACTTGGCTAAAAGTGGCCAAATAGAAGCCCAATTGACAATACATGAGCCCAAATGCCTTCCTTATGACAAAACTGACACTCAATTTCTTTAAAAAATCATTGGTCAAAAATAGCCTTTTCAGGCTGAGAGAAGCATTTTGGTGACGTTAAACTGTAACTTGTTCCCAGTACATTCTGAGTGGCTGGTGACACTGTGTTGTACCTAAAAGTGCCCAAATAGAATCCCAATGCACTATATATGAGCCCAAATGCCTTTCTTATGACAAAACTGACACTCATTTTCTTAAAAAAATCATTGGTCAAAATAGCCTTTTGAGGCTGAGAGAAGCACTTTGGTGACATCTGGCTGTAACTTGTTTCCAGTACATCCTGAGTGGCTGGTGACTGTGTGTTGTACCTAAAAGTGCCCAAATAGAATCCCAATGCACTATACATGGGCCCAAATGCCTTTCTTATGACAAAACTGACACTCATTTTCTTTAAAAAAATCATTGGTCAAAATAGCCTTTTCAGGCTGAGAGAAGCACTTTGGTGACATTTAACTGTAACTTGTTCCCAGTACAGTCTAAGTGGCTGCTGACTGTGTGACTTGGTTAAAAGTGGCCAAATAGAAGCCCAATCCACAATACATGAGCATAAAGGCTTTCCTTATGACTAAACTGACACCCACTTTCTTAAAAGTATCATGGGTCTAAATAGCATTTTCAGGCTGAGAGAAGCACTTTGGTGACATTTGGCTGTAACTTGTTCCCAGTACATTCTGAGTGGCTGGTGACTGTGTGTTGTACCTAAAAGTGCCCAAATAGAATCCCAATGCACTATACATGGGCCCAAATGCCTTCCTTATGACCAAACTGACACTCATTTTCTTTAAAAAAAATCATTGGTCAAAATAGCCTTTTCAGGCTGAGAGAAGCACTTTGGTGACATTTAACTGTAACTTGTTCCCAGTACAGTCTAAGTGGCTGCTGACTGTGTGACTTGGTTAAAAGTGGCCAAATAGAAGCCCAATCCACAATACATGAGCATAAAGGCTTTCCTTATGACTAAACTGACACCCACTTTCTTAAAAGTATCATGGGTCTAAATAGCATTTTCAGGCTGAGAGAAGCACTTTGGTGACATTTGGCTGTAACTTGTTCCCAGTACATTCTGAGTGGCTGGTGACTGTGTGTTGTACCTAAAAGTGCCCAAATAGAATCCCAATGCACTATACATGGGCCCAAATGCCTTCCTTATGACCAAACTGACACTCATTTTCTTTAAAAAAATCATTGGTCAAAATAGCATTTTCAGGCTGAGAGAAGCACTTTGGTGACGTTTAACTGTAACTTGTTCCCAGTACAGTCTAAGTGGCTGCTGACTGTGTGACTTGGCTAAAAGTGGCCAAATAGAAGCCCAATCCACAATACATGAGCCCAAAGGCCTTCCTTATGACAAAACTGACACCCACTTTCTTAAAAGTATCATGGGTCTAAATAGCATTTTCAGGCTGAGAGAAGCACTTTGGTGACATTTGGCTGTAACTTGTTCCCAATGCACTATACATGGGCCCAAATGCCTTTCTTATGACAAAACTGACACTCATTTTTTTTAAATAATCACTGGTCAAAATAGCATTTTCAGGCTGAGACAAGCACTTTGGTGACGTTAAAATGTAACTTGTTCCCAGTACAGTCTAAGTGGCTGCTGACTGTGTGACTTGGCTAAAAGTGGCCAAATAGAAGCCCAATTGACAATACATGAGCCCAAAGGCCTTCCTTATGACAAAACTGACACCCACTTCTTAAAAGTATCATGGGTCTAAATAGCATTTTCAGGCTGAGAGAAGCACTTTGGTGACATTTGGCTCTAACTTGTTCCCAGTACATTCTGAGTGACTGGTGACTGTGTGTTGTACCTAAAAGTGCCCAAATAGAATCCCAATGCACTATACATGGGCCCAAATGCCTTCCTTATGACAAAACTGACACTCAATTTCTTTAAAAAATCATTGGTCAAAATAGCCTTTTCAGGCTGAGAGAAGCACTTTGGTGACATTTGGCTGTAACTTGTTCCCAGTACATTCTGAGTGGCTGGTGACTGTGTGTTGTACCTAAAAGTGCCCAAATAGAATCCCAATGCACTATACATGGGCCCAAATGCCTTCCTTATGACCAAACTGACACTCATTTTCTTTTAAAAAATCATTGGTCAAAATAGCATTTTCAGGCTGAGAGAAGCACTTTGGTGACGTTTAACTGTAACTTGTTCCCAGTACAGTCTAAGTGGCTGCTGACTGTGTGACTTGGCTAAAAGTGGCCAAATAGAAGCCCAATTGACAATACATGAGCCCAAAGGCCTTCCTTATGACAAAACTGACACCCACTTCTTAAAAGTATCATGGTTCTAAATAGCATTTTCAGGCTGAGAGAAGCACTTTGGTGACATTTGGCTCTAACTTGTTCCCAGTACATTCTGAGTGGCTGGTGACTGTGTGTTGTACCTAAAAGTGCCCAAATAAAATCCCAATGCACTATACATGGGCCCAAATGCCTTCCTTATGACAAAACTGACACTCAATTTCTTTAAAAAATCATCGGTCAAAATGGCCTTTTCAGGCTGAGAGAAGCACTTTGGTGACATTTGGCTGTAACTTGTTCCCAGTACATTCTGAGTGGCTGGTGACTGTGTGTTGTACCTAAAAGTGCCCAAATAGAATCCCAATGCACTATACATGGGCCCAAATGCCTTCCATATGACTAAACTGACACTCATTTTCTTTAAAAAAATCATTGGTCAAAATAGCATTTTCAGTCTGAGACAAGCACTTTGGTGACGTTTAACTGTAACTTGTTCCCAGTACAGTCTAAGTGGCTGCTGACTGTGTGACTTGGCTAAAAGTGGCCAAATAGAAGCCCAATCCACAATACATGAGCCCAAAGGCCTTCCTTATGACAAAACTGACACCCACTTCTTAAAAGTATCATGGGTCTAAATAGCATTTTCAGGCTGAGAGAAGCACTTTGGTGACATTTGGCTGTAACTTGTTCCCAGTACATTCTGAGTGGCTGGTGACTGTGTGTTGTACCTAAAAGTGCCCAAATAGAATCCCAATGCACTATACATGGGCCCAAATGCCTTCCTTATGACAAAACTGACACTCAATTTCTTTAAAAAATCATTGGTAAAAATAGCCTTTTCAGGCTGAGAGAAGCACTTTGGTGACATTTGGCTTTAACTTGTTCCCAGTACATTCTGAGTGGCTGGTGACTGTGTGTTGTACCTAAAAGTGCCCAAATAGAATCCCAATGCACTATACATGGGCCCAAATGCCTTCCATATGACTAAACTGACACTCATTTTCTTTAAAAAAATCATTGGTCAAAATAGCCTTTTGAGGCTGAGAGAAGCACTTTGGTGACATCTGGCTGTAACTTGTTTCCAGTACATCCTGAGTGGCTGGTGACTGTGTGTTGTACCTAAAAGTGCCCAAATAGAATCCCAATGCACTATACATGGGCCCAAATGCCTTTCTTATGACAAAACTGACACTCATTTTCTTTAAAAAAATCACTGGTCAAAATAGCATTTTCAGGCTGAGACAAGCACTTTGGTGACGTTTAAATGAAACTTGTTCCCAGTACAGTCTAAGTGGCTTCTGACTGTGTGACTTGGCTAAAAGTGGCCAAATAGAAGCCCAATTGACAATACATGAGCCCAAATGCCTTCCTTATGACAAAACAGACACTCAATTTCCTAAAAAAATCATTGGTCAAAAATAGCCTTTTCAGGCTGAGAGAAGCATTTTGGTGATGTTAAACTGTAACTTGTTCCCAGTACATTCTGAGTGGCTGGTGACACTGTGTTGTACCTAAAAGTGCCCAAATAGAATCCCAATGCACTATATATGAGCCCAAATGCCTTTCTTATGACAAAACTGACACTCATTTTCTTAAAAAAATCATTGGTCAAAATATTCTTTTGAGGCTGAGAGAAGCACTTTGGTGACATCTGGCTATAACTTGTTTCCAGTACATCCTGAGTGGCTGGTGACTGTGTGTTGTACCTAAAAGTGCCCAAATAGAATCCCAATGCACTATACATGGGCCCAAATGCCTTTCTTATGACAAAACTGACACTCATTTTCTTTAAAAAAATCATTGGTCAAAATAGCCTTTTCAGGCTGAGAGAAGCACTTTGGTGACATTTAACTGTAACTTGTTCCCAGTACAGTCTAAGTGGCTGCTGACTGTGTGACTTGGTTAAAAGTGGCCAAATAGAAGCCCAATCCACAATACATGAGCACAAAGGCCTTCCTTATGACTAAACTGACACCCACTTTCTTAAAAATATCATGGGTCTAAATAGCCTTTTCAGGCTGAGAGAAGCACTTTGGTGACATTTGGCTGTAACTTGTTCCCAGTACATTCTGAGTGGCTGGTGACTGTGTGTTGTACCTAAAAGTGCCCAAATAGAATCCCAATGCACTATACATGGGCCCAAATGCCTTCCTTATGACAAAACTGACACTCATTTTCTTAAAAAAATCAATGGTCAAAATAGCATTTTCAGGCTGAGAGAAGCACTTTGGTGACATCTGGCTGTAACTTGTTTCCAGTACATCCTGAGTGGCTGGTGACTGTGTGTTGTACCTAAAAGTGCCCAAATAGAATCCCAATGCACTATACATGGGCCCAAATGCCTTTCTTATGACAAAACTGACACTCATTTTCTTTAAAAAAATCACTGGTCAAAATAGCATTTTCAGGCTGAGACAAGCACTTTGGTGACGTTTAAATGAAACTTGTTCCCAGTACATTCTAAGTGGCTTCTGACTGTGTGACTTGGCTAAAAGTGGCCAAATAGAAGCCCAATTGACAATACATGAGCCCAAATGCCTTCCTTATGACAAAACTGACACTCAATTTCTTTAAAAAATCATTGGTCAAAAATAGCCTTTTCAGGCTGAGAGAAGCATTTTGGTGACGTTAAACTGTAACTTGTTCCCAGTACATTCTGAGTGGCTGGTGACACTGTGTTGTACCTAAAAGTGCCCAAATAGAATCCCAATGCACTATATATGAGCCCAAATGCCTTTCTTATGACAAAACTGACACTCATTTTCTTAAAAAAATCATTGGTCAAAATAGCCTTTTGAGGCTGAGAGAAGCACTTTGGTGACATCTGGCTGTAACTTGTTTCCAGTACATCCTGAGTGGCTGGTGACTGTGTGTTGTACCTAAAAGTGCCCAAATAGAATCCCAATGCACTATACATGGGCCCAAATGCCTTTCTTATGACAAAACTGACACTCATTTTCTTTAAAAAAATCATTGGTCAAAATAGCCTTTTCAGGCTGAGAGAAGCACTTTGGTGACATTTAACTGTAACTTGTTCCCAGTACAGTCTAAGTGGCTGCTGACTGTGTGACTTGGTTAAAAGTGGCCAAATAGAAGCCCAATCCACAATACATGAGCATAAAGGCTTTCCTTATGACTAAACTGACACCCACTTTCTTAAAAGTATCATGGGTCTAAATAGCATTTTCAGGCTGAGAGAAGCACTTTGGTGACATTTGGCTGTAACTTGTTCCCAGTACATTCTGAGTGGCTGGTGACTGTGTGTTGTACCTAAAAGTGCCCAAATAGAATCCCAATGCACTATACATGGGCCCAAATGCCTTTCTTATGACAAAACTGACACTCATTTTCTTTAAAAAAATCATTGGTCAAAATAGCCTTTTCAGGCTGAGAGAAGCACTTTGGTGACATTTAACTGTAACTTGTTCCCAGTACAGTCTAAGTGGCTGCTGACTGTGTGACTTGGTTAAAAGTGGCCAAATAGAAGCCCAATCCACAATACATGAGCATAAAGGCTTTCCTTATGACTAAACTGACACCCACTTTCTTAAAAGTATCATGGGTCTAAATAGCATTTTCAGGCTGAGAGAAGCACTTTGGTGACATTTGGCTGTAACTTGTTCCCAGTACATTCTGAGTGGCTGGTGACTGTGTGTTGTACCTAAAAGTGCCCAAATAGAATCCCAATGCACTATACATGGGCCCAAATGCCTTCCTTATGACCAAACTGACACTCATTTTCTTTAAAAAAAATCATTGGTCAAAATAGCCTTTTCAGGCTGAGAGAAGCACTTTGGTGACATTTAACTGTAACTTGTTCCCAGTACAGTCTAAGTGGCTGCTGACTGTGTGACTTGGTTAAAAGTGGCCAAATAGAAGCCCAATCCACAATACATGAGCATAAAGGCTTTCCTTATGACTAAACTGACACCCACTTTCTTAAAAGTATCATGGGTCTAAATAGCATTTTCAGGCTGAGAGAAGCACTTTGGTGACATTTGGCTGTAACTTGTTCCCAGTACATTCTGAGTGGCTGGTGACTGTGTGTTGTACCTAAAAGTGCCCAAATAGAATCCCAATGCACTATACATGGGCCCAAATGCCTTCCTTATGACCAAACTGACACTCATTTTCTTTAAAAAAATCATTGGTCAAAATAGCATTTTCAGGCTGAGAGAAGCACTTTGGTGACGTTTAACTGTAACTTGTTCCCAGTACAGTCTAAGTGGCTGCTGACTGTGTGACTTGGCTAAAAGTGGCCAAATAGAAGCCCAATCCACAATACATGAGCCCAAAGGCCTTCCTTATGACAAAACTGACACCCACTTTCTTAAAAGTATCATGGGTCTAAATAGCATTTTCAGGCTGAGAGAAGCACTTTGGTGACATTTGGCTGTAACTTGTTCCCAATGCACTATACATGGGCCCAAATGCCTTTCTTATGACAAAACTGACACTCATTTTTTTTAAATAATCACTGGTCAAAATAGCATTTTCAGGCTGAGACAAGCACTTTGGTGACGTTAAAATGTAACTTGTTCCCAGTACAGTCTAAGTGGCTGCTGACTGTGTGACTTGGCTAAAAGTGGCCAAATGGAAGCCCAATTGACAATACATGAGCCCAAAGGCCTTCCTTATGACAAAACTGACACCCACTTCTTAAAAGTATCATGGGTCTAAATAGCATTTTCAGGCTGAGAGAAGCACTTTGGTGACATTTGGCTCTAACTTGTTCCCAGTACATTCTGAGTGACTGGTGACTGTGTGTTGTACCTAAAAGTGCCCAAATAGAATCCCAATGCACTATACATGGGCCCAAATGCCTTCCTTATGACAAAACTGACACTCAATTTCTTTAAAAAATCATTGGTCAAAATAGCCTTTTCAGGCTGAGAGAAGCACTTTGGTGACATTTGGCTGTAACTTGTTCCCAGTACATTCTGAGTGGCTGGTGACTGTGTGTTGTACCTAAAAGTGCCCAAATAGAATCCCAATGCACTATACATGGGCCCAAATGCCTTCCTTATGACCAAACTGACACTCATTTTCTTTTAAAAAATCATTGGTCAAAATAGCATTTTCAGGCTGAGAGAAGCACTTTGGTGACGTTTAACTGTAACTTGTTCCCAGTACAGTCTAAGTGGCTGCTGACTGTGTGACTTGGCTAAAAGTGGCCAAATAGAAGCCCAATTGACAATACATGAGCCCAAAGGCCTTCCTTATGACAAAACTGACACCCACTTCTTAAAAGTATCATGGTTCTAAATAGCATTTTCAGGCTGAGAGAAGCACTTTGGTGACATTTGGCTGTAACTTGTTCCCAGTACATTCTGAGTGGCTGGTGACTGTGTGTTGTACCTAAAAGTGCCCAAATAGAATCCCAATGCACTATACATGGGCCCAAATGCCTTCCTTATGACAAAACTGACACTCAATTTCTTTAAAAAATCATTGGTAAAAATAGCCTTTTCAGGCTGAGAGAAGCACTTTGGTGACATTTGGCTTTAACTTGTTCCCAGTACATTCTGAGTGGCTGGTGACTGTGTGTTGTACCTAAAAGTGCCCAAATAGAATCCCAATGCACTATACATGGGCCCAAATGCCTTCCATATGACTAAACTGACACTCATTTTCTTTAAAAAAATCATTGGTCAAAATAGCCTTTTGAGGCTGAGAGAAGCACTTTGGTGACATCTGGCTGTAACTTGTTTCCAGTACATCCTGAGTGGCTGGTGACTGTGTGTTGTACCTAAAAGTGCCCAAATAGAATCCCAATGCACTATACATGGGCCCAAATGCCTTTCTTATGACAAAACTGACACTCATTTTCTTTAAAAAAATCACTGGTCAAAATAGCATTTTCAGGCTGAGACAAGCACTTTGGTGACGTTTAAATGAAACTTGTTCCCAGTACAGTCTAAGTGGCTTCTGACTGTGTGACTTGGCTAAAAGTGGCCAAATAGAAGCCCAATTGACAATACATGAGCCCAAATGCCTTCCTTATGACAAAACAGACACTCAATTTCCTAAAAAAATCATTGGTCAAAAATAGCCTTTTCAGGCTGAGAGAAGCATTTTGGTGATGTTAAACTGTAACTTGTTCCCAGTACATTCTGAGTGGCTGGTGACACTGTGTTGTACCTAAAAGTGCCCAAATAGAATCCCAATGCACTATATATGAGCCCAAATGCCTTTCTTATGACAAAACTGACACTCATTTTCTTAAAAAAATCATTGGTCAAAATATTCTTTTGAGGCTGAGAGAAGCACTTTGGTGACATCTGGCTATAACTTGTTTCCAGTACATCCTGAGTGGCTGGTGACTGTGTGTTGTACCTAAAAGTGCCCAAATAGAATCCCAATGCACTATACATGGGCCCAAATGCCTTTCTTATGACAAAACTGACACTCATTTTCTTTAAAAAAATCATTGGTCAAAATAGCCTTTTCAGGCTGAGAGAAGCACTTTGGTGACATTTAACTGTAACTTGTTCCCAGTACAGTCTAAGTGGCTGCTGACTGTGTGACTTGGTTAAAAGTGGCCAAATAGAAGCCCAATCCACAATACATGAGCACAAAGGCCTTCCTTATGACTAAACTGACACCCACTTTCTTAAAAATATCATGGGTCTAAATAGCCTTTTCAGGCTGAGAGAAGCACTTTGGTGACATTTGGCTGTAACTTGTTCCCAGTACATTCTGAGTGGCTGGTGACTGTGTGTTGTACCTAAAAGTGCCCAAATAGAATCCCAATGCACTATACATGGGCCCAAATGCCTTCCTTATGACAAAACTGACACTCATTTTCTTAAAAAAATCAATGGTCAAAATAGCATTTTCAGGCTGAGAGAAGCACTTTGGTGACATCTGGCTGTAACTTGTTTCCAGTACATCCTGAGTGGCTGGTGACTGTGTGTTGTACCTAAAAGTGCCCAAATAGAATCCCAATGCACTATACATGGGCCCAAATGCCTTTCTTATGACAAAACTGACACTCATTTTCTTTAGAAAAATCACTGGTCAAAATAGCATTTTCAGGCTGAGACAAGCACTTTGGTGACGTTTAAATGAAACTTGTTCCCAGTACATTCTAAGTGGCTTCTGACTGTGTGACTTGGCTAAAAGTGGCCATATAGAAGCCCAATTGACAATACATGAGCCCAAATGCCTTCCTTATGACAAAACTGACACTCAATTTCTTTAAAAAATCATTGGTCAAAAATAGCCTTTTCAGGCTGAGAGAAGCATTTTGGTGACGTTAAACTGTAACTTGTTCCCAGTACATTCTGAGTGGCTGGTGACACTGTGTTGTACCTAAAAGTGCCCAAATAGAATCCCAATGCACTATATATGAGCCCAAATGCCTTTCTTATGACAAAACTGACACTCATTTTCTTAAAAAAATCATTGGTCAAAATAGCCTTTTGAGGCTGAGAGAAGCACTTTGGTGACATCTGGCTGTAACTTGTTTCCAGTACATCCTGAGTGGCTGGTGACTGTGTGTTGTACCTAAAAGTGCCCAAATAGAATCCCAATGCACTATACATGGGCCCAAATGCCTTTCTTATGACAAAACTGACACTCATTTTCTTTAAAAAAATCATTGGTCAAAATAGCCTTTTCAGGCTGAGAGAAGCACTTTGGTGACATTTAACTGTAACTTGTTCCCAGTACAGTCTAAGTGGCTGCTGACTGTGTGACTTGGTTAAAAGTGGCCAAATAGAAGCCCAATCCACAATACATGAGCATAAAGGCTTTCCTTATGACTAAACTGACACCCACTTTCTTAAAAGTATCATGGGTCTAAATAGCATTTTCAGGCTGAGAGAAGCACTTTGGTGACATTTGGCTGTAACTTGTTCCCAGTACATTCTGAGTGGCTGGTGACTGTGTGTTGTACCTAAAAGTGCCCAAATAGAATCCCAATGCACTATACATGGGCCCAAATGCCTTCCTTATGACCAAACTGACACTCATTTTCTTTAAAAAAATCATTGGTCAAAATAGCATTTTCAGGCTGAGAGAAGCACTTTGGTGACGTTTAACTGTAACTTGTTCCCAGTACAGTCTAAGTGGCTGCTGACTGTGTGACTTGGCTAAAAGTGGCCAAATAGAAGCCCAATCCACAATACATGAGCCCAAAGGCCTTCCTTATGACAAAACTGACACCCACTTTCTTAAAAGTATCATGGGTCTAAATAGCATTTTCAGGCTGAGAGAAGCACTTTGGTGACATTTGGCTGTAACTTGTTCCCAATGCACTATACATGGGCCCAAATGCCTTTCTTATGACAAAACTGACACTCATTTTTTTTAAATAATCACTGGTCAAAATAGCATTTTCAGGCTGAGAGAAGCACTTTGGTGACGTTTAACTGTAACTTGTTCCCAGTACAGTCTAAGTGGCTGCTGACTGTGTGACTTGGCTAAAAGTGGCCAAATAGAAGCCCAATCCACAATACATGAGCCCAAAGGCCTTCCTTATGACAAAACTGACACCCACTTTCTTAAAAGTATCATGGGTCTAAATAGCATTTTCAGGCTGAGAGAAGCACTTTGGTGACATTTGGCTGTAACTTGTTCCCAATGCACTATACATGGGCCCAAATGCCTTTCTTATGACAAAACTGACACTCATTTTTTTTAAATAATCACTGGTCAAAATAGCATTTTCAGGCTGAGACAAGCACTTTGGTGACGTTAAAATGTAACTTGTTCCCAGTACATTCTGAGTGGCTGGTGACTGTGTGTTGTACCTAAAAGTGCCCAACAAGAATCCCAATGTACTACACATGGGCCCAAATGCCTTCCTTATGACAAAACTGACACTCATTTTCTTAAAAAAATCATTGGTCAAAATAGCCTTTTCAGGCTGAGAGAAGCACTTTGGTGACGTTTCACTGCAACTTGTTCCCAGTACAGTCTAAGTGGCTGCTGACTGTGTGACTTGGCTAAAAGTGGCCAAATAGAAGCCCAATCCACAATACATGAGCCCAAAGGCCTTCCTTATGACTAAACTGACACCCACTTTCTTAAAAATATCATGGGTCTAAATAGCCTTTTCAGGCTGAGAAAAGCACTTTGGTAACATTTGGCTGTAACTTGTTCCCAGTACATTCTGAGTGGCTGGTGACTGTGTGTTGTACCTAAAAGTGCCCAACAAGAATCCCAATGCACTATACATGGGCCCGAATGCCTTCCTTATGACAAAACTGACACTCATTTTCTTAAAAAAATCATTGGTCAAAATAGCCTTTTCAGGCTGAGAGAAGCACTTTGGTGACGTTTCACTGTAACTTGTTCCCAGTACAGTCTAAGTGGCTGCTGACTGTGTGACTTGGCTAAAAGTGGCCAAATAGAAGCCCAATCCACAATACATGAGCCCAAAGGCCTTCCTTATGACTAAACTGACACCCACTTTCTTAAAAATATCATGGGTCTAAATAGCCTTTTCAGGCTGAGAAAAGCACTTTGGTGACATTTGGCTGTAACTTGTTCCCAGTACATTCTGAGTGGCTGGTGACTGTGTGTTGTACCTAAAAGTGCCCAACAAGAATCCCAATGTACTACACATGGGCCCAAATGCCTTCCTTATGACAAAACTGACACTCATTTTCTTAAAAAAATCATTGGTCAAAATAGCCTTTTCAGGCTGAGAGAAGCACTTTGGTGACGTTTCACTGTAACTTGTTCCCAGTACAGTCTAAGTGGCTGCTGACTGTGTGACTTGGCTAAAAGTGGCCAAATAGAAGCCCAATCCACAATACATGAGCCCAAAGGCCTTCCTTATGACTAAACTGACACCCACTTTCTTAAAAATATCATGGGTCTAAATAGCCTTTTCAGGCTGAGAAAAGCACTTTGGTGACATTTGGCTGTAACTTGTTCCCAGTACATTCTGAGTGGCTGGTGACTGTGTGTTGTACCTAAAAGTGCCCAACAAGAATCCCAATGTACTACACATGGGCCCAAATGCCTTCCTTATGACAAAACTGACACTCATTTTCTTAAAAAAATCATTGGTCAAAATAGCCTTTTCAGGCTGAGAGAAGCACTTTGGTGACGTTTCACTGTAACTTGTTCCCAGTACAGTCTAAGTGGCTGCTGACTGTGTGACTTGGTTAAAAGTGGCCAAATAGAAGCCCAATCCACAATACATGAGCCCAAAGGCCTTCCTTATGACTAAACTGACACCCACTTTTTTAAAAATATCATGGGTCTAAATAGCCTTTTCAGGCTGAGAAAAGCACTTTGGTGACATTTGGCTGTAACTTGTTCCCAGTACATTCTGAGTGGCTGGTGACTGTGTGTTGTACCTAAAAGTGCCCAACAAGAATCCCAATGCACTATACATGGGCCCAAATGCCTTCCTTATGACAAAACTGACACTCATTTTCTTTAAAAAAATCATTGGTCAAAATAGCCTTTTCAGGCTGAGAGAAGCACTTTGGTGACGTTTCACTGTAACTTGTTCCCAGTACAGTCTAAGTGGCTGCTGACTGTGTGACTTGGCTAAAAGTGGCCAAATAGAAGCCCAATCCACAATACATGAGCCCAAAGGCCTTCCTTATGACTAAACTGACACCCACTTTCTTAAAAATATCATGGGTCTAAATAGCCTTTTCAGGCTGAATAAAAGCACTTTGGTGACATTTGGCTGTAACTTGTTCCCAGTACATTCTGAGTGGCTGGTGACTGTGTGTTGTACCTAAAAGTGCCCAACAAGAATCCCAATGTACTACACATGGGCCCAAATGCCTTCCTTATGACAAAACTGACACTCATTTTCTTCAAAAAATCATTGGTCAAAATAGCCTTTTCAGGCTGAGAGAAGCACTTTGGTGACGTTTCACTGTAACTTGTTCCCAGTACAGTCTAAGTGGCTGCTGACTGTGTGACTTGGCTAAAAGTGGCCAAATAGAAGCCCAATCCACAATACATGAGCCCAAAGGCCTTCCTTATGACTAAACTGACACCCACTTTCTTAAAAATATCATGGGTCTAAATAGCCTTTTCAGGCTGAGAAAAGCACTTTGGTAACATTTGGCTGTAACTTGTTCCCAGTACATTCTGAGTGGCTGGTGACTGTGTGTTGTACCTAAAAGTGCCCAACAAGAATCCCAATGCACTATACATGGGCCCGAATGCCTTCCTTATGACAAAACTGACACTCATTTTCTTAAAAAAATCATTGGTCAAAATAGCCTTTTCAGGCTGAGAGAAGCACTTTGGTGACGTTTCACTGTAACTTGTTCCCAGTACAGTCTAAGTGGCTGCTGACTGTGTGACTTGGCTAAAAGTGGCCAAATAGAAGCCCAATCCACAATACATGAGCCCAAAGGCCTTCCTTATGACTAAACTGACACCCACTTTCTTAAAAAATATCATGGGTCTAAATAGCCTTTTCAGGCTGAGAAAAGCACTTTGGTAACATTTGGCTGTAACTTGTTCCCAGTACATTCTGAGTGGCTGGTGACTGTGTGTTGTACCTAAAAGTGCCCAACAAGAATCCCAATGCACTATACATGGGCCCGAATGCCTTCCTTATGACAAAACTGACACTCATTTTCTTAAAAAAATCATTGGTCAAAATAGCCTTTTCAGGCTGAGAGAAGCACTTTGGTGACGTTTCACTGTAACTTGTTCCCAGTACAGTCTAAGTGGCTGCTGACTGTGTGACTTGGCTAAAAGTGGCCAAATAGAAGCCCAATCCACAATACATGAGCCCAAAGGCCTTCCTTATGACTAAACTGACACCCAATTTCTTAAAAATATCATGGGTCTAAATAGCCTTTTCAGGCTGAGAAAAGCACTTTGGTGACATTTGGCTGTAACTTGTTCCCAGTACATTCTGAGTGGCTGGTGACTGTGTGTTGTACCTAAAAGTGCCCAACAAGAATCCCAATGTACTACACATGGGCCCAAATGCCTTCCTTATGACAAAACTGACACTCATTTTCTTAAAAAAATCATTGGTCAAAATAGCCTTTTCAGGCTGAGAGAAGCACTTTGGTGACGTTTCACTGTAACTTGTTCCCAGTACAGTCTAAGTGGCTGCTGACTGTGTGACTTGGTTAAAAGTGGCCAAATAGAAGCCCAATCCACAATACATGAGCCCAAAGGCCTTCCTTATGACTAAACTGACACCCACTTTTTTAAAAATATCATGGGTCTAAATAGCCTTTTCAGGCTGAGAAAAGCACTTTGGTGACATTTGGCTGTAACTTGTTCCCAGTACATTCTGAGTGGCTGGTGACTGTGTGTTGTACCTAAAAGTAACCAACAAGAATCCCAATGCACTATACATGGGCCCAAATGCCTTCCTTATGACAAAACTGACACTCATTTTCTTTAAAAAAATCATTGGTCAAAATAGCCTTTTCAGGCTGAGAGAAGCACTTTGGTGACGTTTCACTGTAACTTGTTCCCAGTACAGTCTAAGTGGCTGCTGACTGTGTGACTTGGCTAAAAGTGGCCAAATAGAAGCCCAATCCACAATACATGAGCCCAAAGGCCTTCCTTATGACTAAACTGACACCCACTTTCTTAAAAATATCATGGGTCTAAATAGCCTTTTCAGGCTGAGAAAAGCACTTTGGTGACATTTGGCTGTAACTTGTTCCCAGTACATTCTGAGTGGCTGGTGACTGTGTGTTGTACCTAAAAGTGCCCAACAAGAATCCCAATGTACTACACATGGGCCCAAATGCCTTCCTTATGACAAAACTGACACTCATTTTCTTCAAAAAATCATTGGTCAAAATAGCCTTTTCAGGCTGAGAGAAGCACTTTGGTGACGTTTCACTGTAACTTGTTCCCAGTACAGTCTAAGTGGCTGCTGACTGTGTGACTTGGCTAAAAGTGGCCAAATAGAAGCCCAATCCACAATACATGAGCCCAAAGGCCTTCCTTATGACTAAACTGACACCCACTTTCTTAAAAATATCATGGGTCTAAATAGCCTTTTCAGGCTGAGAAAAGCACTTTGGTGACATTTGGCTGTAACTTGTTCCCAGTACATTCTGAGTGGCTGGTGACTGTGTGTTGTACCTAAAAGTGCCCAACAAGAATCCCAATGTACTACACATGGGCCCAAATGCCTTCCTTATGACAAAACTGACACTCATTTTCTTAAAAAAATCATTGGTCAAAATAGCCTTTTCAGGCTGAGAGAAGCACTTTGGTGACGTTTCACTGTAACTTGTTCCCAGTACAGTCTAAGTGGCTGCTGACTGTGTGACTTGGCTAAAAGTGGCCAAATAGAAGCCCAATCCACAATACATGAGCCCAAAGGCCTTCCTTATGACTAAACTGACACCCACTTTCTTAAAAATATCATGGGTCTAAATAGCCTTTTCAGGCTGAGAAAAGCACTTTGGTAACATTTGGCTGTAACTTGTTCCCAGTACATTCTGAGTGGCTGGTGACTGTGTGTTGTACCTAAAAGTGCCCAACAAGAATCCCAATGCACTATACATGGGCCCGAATGCCTTCCTTATGACAAAACTGACACTCATTTTCTTTAAAAAATCATTAGTCAAAATAGCCTTTTCAGGCTGAGAGAAGCACTTTGGTGACGTTTCACTGTAACTTGTTCCCAGTACAGTCTAAGTGGCTGCTGACTGTGTGACTTGGCTAAAAGTGGCCAAATAGAAGCCCAATCCACAATACATGAGCCCAAAGGCCTTCCTTATGACTAAACTGACACCCACTTTCTTAAAAATATCATGGGTCTAAATAGCCTTTTCAGGCTGAGAAAAGCACTTTGGTGACATTTGGCTGTAACTTGTTCCCAGTACATTCTGAGTGGCTGGTGACTGTGTGTTGTACCTAAAAGTGCCCAACAAGAATCCCAATGTACTACACATGGGCCCAAATGCCTTCCTTATGACAAAACTGACACTCATTTTCTTAAAAAAATCATTGGTCAAAATAGCCTTTTCAGGCTGAGAGAAGCACTTTGGTGACGTTTCACTGTAACTTGTTCCCAGTACAGTCTAAGTGGCTGCTGACTGTGTGACTTGGCTAAAAGTGGCCAAATAGAAGCCCAATCCACAATACATGAGCCCAAAGGCCTTCCTTATGACTAAACTGACACCCACTTTCTTAAAAATATCATGGGTCTAAATAGCCTTTTCAGGCTGAGAAAAGCACTTTGGTAACATTTGGCTGTAACTTGTTCCCAGTACATTCTGAGTGGCTGGTGACTGTGTGTTGTACCTAAAAGTGCCCAACAAGAATCCCAATGCACTATACATGGGCCCGAATGCCTTCCTTATGACAAAACTGACACTCATTTTCTTAAAAAAATCATTGGTCAAAATAGCCTTTTCAGGCTGAGAGAAGCACTTTGGTGACGTTTCACTGTAACTTGTTCCCAGTACAGTCTAAGTGGCTGCTGACTGTGTGACTTGGCTAAAAGTGGCCAAATAGAAGCCCAATCCACAATACATGAGCCCAAAGGCCTTCCTTATGACTAAACTGACACCCACTTTCTTAAAAATATCATGGGTCTAAATAGCCTTTTCAGGCTGAGAAAAGCACTTTGGTAACATTTGGCTGTAACTTGTTCCCAGTACATTCTGAGTGGCTGGTGACTGTGTGTTGTACCTAAAAGTGCCCAACAAGAATCCCAATGCACTATACATGGGCCCGAATGCCTTCCTTATGACAAAACTGACACTCATTTTCTTAAAAAAATCATTGGTCAAAATAGCCTTTTCAGGCTGAGAGAAGCACTTTGGTGACGTTTCACTGTAACTTGTTCCCAGTACAGTCTAAGTGGCTGCTGACTGTGTGACTTGGCTAAAAGAGGCCAAATAGAAGCCCAATCCACAATACATGAGCCCAAAGGCCTTCCTTATGACTAAACTGACACCCACTTTCTTAAAAATATCATGGGTCTAAATAGCCTTTTCAGGCTGAGAAAAGCACTTTGGTGACATTTGGCTGTAACTTGTTCCCAGTACATTCTGAGTGGCTGGTGACTGTGTGTTGTACCTAAAAGTGCCCAACAAGAATCCCAATGTACTACACATGGGCCCAAATGCCTTCCTTATGACAAAACTGACACTCATTTTCTTAAAAAAATCATTGGTCAAAATAGCCTTTTCAGGCTGAGAGAAGCACTTTGGTGACGTTTCACTGTAACTTGTTCCCAGTACAGTCTAAGTGGCTGCTGACTGTGTGACTTGGTTAAAAGTGGCCAAATAGAAGCCCAATCCACAATACATGAGCCCAAAGGCCTTCCTTATGACAAAACTGACACCCACTTTTTTAAAAATATCATGGGTCTAAATAACGTTTTCAGGCTGAGAAAAGCACTTTGGTGACATTTGGCCGTAACTTGTTCCCAGTACATTCTGAGTGGCTGGTGACTGTGTGTTGTACCTAAAAGTACCCAACAAGAATCCCAATGCACTATACATGGGCCCAAATGCCTTCCTTATGACAAAACTGACACTCATTTTCAAAATAGCCTTTTCAGGCTGAGAGAAGCACTTTGGTGACGTTTCACTGTAACTTGTTCCCAGTACAGTCTAAGTGGCTGCTGACTGTGTGACTTGGCTAAAAGTGGCCAAATAGAAGCCCAATCCACAATACATGAGCCCAAAGGCCTTCCGTATGACTAAACTGACACCCAATTTCTTAAAAATATCATGGGTCTAAATAGCCTTTTCAGGCTGAGAAAAGCACTTTGGTGACATTTGGCTGTAACTTGTTCCCAGTACATTCTGAGTGGCTGGTGACTGTGTGTTGTACCTAAAAGTGCCCAACAAGAATCCCAATGTACTACACATGGGCCCAAATGCCTTCCTTATGACAAAACTGACACTCATTTTCTTAAAAAAATCATTGGTCAAAATAGCCTTTTCAGGCTGAGAGAAGCACTTTGGTGACGTTTCACTGTAACTTGTTCCCAGTACAGTCTAAGTGGCTGCTGACTGTGTGACTTGGTTAAAAGTGGCCAAATAGAAGCCCAATCCACAATACATGAGCCCAAAGGCCTTCCTTATGACTAAACTGACACCCACTTTTTTAAAAATATCATGGGTCTAAATAGCCTTTTCAGGCTGAGAAAAGCACTTTGGTGACATTTGGCTGTAACTTGTTCCCAGTACATTCTGAGTGGCTGGTGACTGTGTGTTGTACCTAAAAGTAACCAACAAGAATCCCAATGCACTATACATGGGCCCAAATGCCTTCCTTATGACAAAACTGACACTCATTTTCTTTAAAAAAATCATTGGTCAAAATAGCCTTTTCAGGCTGAGAGAAGCACTTTGGTGACGTTTCACTGTAACTTGTTCCCAGTACAGTCTAAGTGGCTGCTGACTGTGTGACTTGGCTAAAAGTGGCCAAATAGAAGCCCAATCCACAATACATGAGCCCAAAGGCCTTCCTTATGACTAAACTGACACCCACTTTCTTAAAAATATCATGGGTCTAAATAGCCTTTTCAGGCTGAGAAAAGCACTTTGGTGACATTTGGCTGTAACTTGTTCCCAGTACATTCTGAGTGGCTGGTGACTGTGTGTTGTACCTAAAAGTGCCCAACAAGAATCCCAATGTACTACACATGGGCCCAAATGCCTTCCTTATGACAAAACTGACACTCATTTTCTTCAAAAAATCATTGGTCAAAATAGCCTTTTCAGGCTGAGAGAAGCACTTTGGTGACGTTTCACTGTAACTTGTTCCCAGTAAGTGGCTAAGTGGCTGCTGACTGTGTGACTTGGCTAAAAGTGGCCAAATAGAAGCCCAATCCACAATACATGAGCCCAAAGGCCTTCCTTATGACTAAACTGACACCCACTTTCTTAAAAATATCATGGGTCTAAATAGCCTTTTCAGGCTGAGAAAAGCACTTTGGTGACATTTGGCTGTAACTTGTTCCCAGTACATTCTGAGTGGCTGGTGACTGTGTGTTGTACCTAAAAGTGCCCAACAAGAATCCCAATGTACTACACATGGGCCCAAATGCCTTCCTTATGACAAAACTGACACTCATTTTCTTAAAAAAATCATTGGTCAAAATAGCCTTTTCAGGCTGAGAGAAGCACTTTGGTGACGTTTCACTGTAACTTGTTCCCAGTACAGTCTAAGTGGCTGCTGACTGTGTGACTTGGCTAAAAGTGGCCAAATAGAAGCCCAATCCACAATACATGAGCCCAAAGGCCTTCCTTATGACTAAACTGACACCCACTTTCTTAAAAATATCATGGGTCTAAATAGCCTTTTCAGGCTGAGAAAAGCACTTTGGTAACATTTGGCTGTAACTTGTTCCCAGTACATTCTGAGTGGCTGGTGACTGTGTGTTGTACCTAAAAGTGCCCAACAAGAATCCCAATGCACTATACATGGGCCCGAATGCCTTCCTTATGACAAAACTGACACTCATTTTCTTTAAAAAATCATTGGTCAAAATAGCCTTTTCAGGCTGAGAGAAGCACTTTGGTGACGTTTCACTGTAACTTGTTCCCAGTACAGTCTAAGTGGCTGCTGACTGTGTGACTTGGCTAAAAGTGGCCAAATAGAAGCCCAATCCACAATACATGAGCCCAAAGGCCTTCCTTATGACTAAACTGACACCCACTTTCTTAAAAATATCATGGGTCTAAATAGCCTTTTCAGGCTGAGAAAAGCACTTTGGTGACATTTGGCTGTAACTTGTTCCCAGTACATTCTGAGTGGCTGGTGACTGTGTGTTGTACCTAAAAGTGCCCAACAAGAATCCCAATGTACTACACATGGGCCCAAATGCCTTCCTTATGACAAAACTGACACTCATTTTCTTAAAAAAATCATTGGTCAAAATAGCCTTTTCAGGCTGAGAGAAGCACTTTGGTGACGTTTCACTGTAACTTGTTCCCAGTACAGTCTAAGTGGCTGCTGACTGTGTGACTTGGTTAAAAGTGGCCAAATAGAAGCCCAATCCACAATACATGAGCCCAAAGGCCTTCCTTATGACTAAACTGACACCCACTTTTTTAAAAATATCATGGGTCTAAATAACGTTTTCAGGCTGAGAAAAGCACTTTGGTGACATTTGGCCGTAACTTGTTCCCAGTACATTCTGAGTGGCTGGTGACTGTGTGTTGTACCTAAAAGTACCCAACAAGAATCCCAATGCACTATACATGGGCCCAAATGCCTTCCTTATGACAAAACTGACACTCATTTTCAAAATAGCCTTTTCAGGCTGAGAGAAGCACTTTGGTGACGTTTCACTGTAACTTGTTCCCAGTACAGTCTAAGTGGCTGCTGACTGTGTGACTTGGCTAAAAGTGGCCAAATAGAAGCCCAATCCACAATACATGAGCCCAAAGGCCTTCCTTATGACTAAACTGACACCCACTTTCTTAAAAATATCATGGGTCTAAATAGCCTTTTCAGGCTGAGAAAAGCACTTTGGTGACATTTGGCTGTAACTTGTTCCCAGTACATTCTGAGTGGCTGGTGACTGTGTGTTGTACCTAAAAGTGCCCAACAAGAATCCCAATGTACTACACATGGGCCCAAATGCCTTCCTTATGACAAAACTGACACTCATTTTCTTAAAAAAATCATTGGTCAAAATAGCCTTTTCAGGCTGAGAGAAGCACTTTGGTGACGTTTCACTGTAACTTGTTCCCAGTACAGTCTAAGTGGCTGCTGACTGTGTGACTTGGTTAAAAGTGGCCAAATAGAAGCCCAATCCACAATACATGAGCCCAAAGGCCTTCCTTATGACTAAACTGACACCCACTTTTTTTAAAATATCATGGGTCTAAATAACGTTTTCAGGCTGAGAAAAGCACTTTGGTGACATTTGGCCGTAACTTGTTCCCAGTACATTCTGAGTGGCTGGTGACTGTGTGTTGTACCTAAAAGTACCCAACAAGAATCCCAATGCACTATACATGGGCCCAAATGCCTTCCTTATGACAAAACTGACACTCATTTTCAAAATAGCCTTTTCAGGCTGAGAGAAGCACTTTGGTGACGTTTCACTGTAACTTGTTCCCAGTACAGTCTAAGTGGCTGCTGACTGTGTGACTTGGCTAAAAGTGGCCAAATAGAAGCCCAATCCACAATACATGAGCCCAAAGGCCTTCCTTATGACTAAACTGACACCCACTTTCTTAAAAATATCATGGGTCTAAATAGCCTTTTCAGGCTGAGAAAAGCACTTTGGTGACATTTGGCTGTAACTTGTTCCCAGTACATTCTGAGTGGCTGGTGACTGTGTGTTGTACCTAAAAGTGCCCAACAAGAATCCCAATGCACTATACATGGGCCCGAATGCCTTCCTTATGACAAAACTGACACTCATTTTCTTAAAAAAATCATTGGTCAAAATAGCCTTTTCAGGCTGAGAGAAGCACTTTGGTGACGTTTCACTGTAACTTGTTCCCAGTACAGTCTAAGTGGCTGCTGACTGTGTGACTTGGCTAAAAGTGGCCAAATAGAAGCCCAATCCACAATACATGAGCCCAAAGGCCTTCCTTATGACTAAACTGACACCCACTTTCTTAAAAATATCATGGGTCTAAATAGCCTTTTCAGGCTGAGAAAAGCACTTTGGTAACATTTGGCTGTAACTTGTTCCCAGTACATTCTGAGTGGCTGGTGACTGTGTGTTGTACCTAAAAGTGCCCAACAAGAATCCCAATGCACTATACATGGGCCCGAATGCCTTCCTTATGACAAAACTGACACTCATTTTCTTAAAAAAATCATTGGTCAAAATAGCCTTTTCAGGCTGAGAGAAGCACTTTGGTGACGTTTCACTGTAACTTGTTCCCAGTACAGTCTAAGTGGCTGCTGACTGTGTGACTTGGCTAAAAGAGGCCAAATAGAAGCCCAATCCACAATACATGAGCCCAAAGGCCTTCCTTATGACTAAACTGACACCCACTTTCTTAAAAATATCATGGGTCTAAATAGCCTTTTCAGGCTGAGAAAAGCACTTTGGTGACATTTGGCTGTAACTTGTTCCCAGTACATTCTGAGTGGCTGGTGACTGTGTGTTGTACCTAAAAGTGCCCAACAAGAATCCCAATGTACTACACATGGGCCCAAATGCCTTCCTTATGACAAAACTGACACTCATTTTCTTAAAAAAATCATTGGTCAAAATAGCCTTTTCAGGCTGAGAGAAGCACTTTGGTGACGTTTCACTGTAACTTGTTCCCAGTACAGTCTAAGTGGCTGCTGACTGTGTGACTTGGTTAAAAGTGGCCAAATAGAAGCCCAATCCACAATACATGAGCCCAAAGGCCTTCCTTATGACAAAACTGACACCCACTTTTTTAAAAATATCATGGGTCTAAATAACGTTTTCAGGCTGAGAAAAGCACTTTGGTGACATTTGGCCGTAACTTGTTCCCAGTACATTCTGAGTGGCTGGTGACTGTGTGTTGTACCTAAAAGTACCCAACAAGAATCCCAATGCACTATACATGGGCCCAAATGCCTTCCTTATGACAAAACTGACACTCATTTTCAAAATAGCCTTTTCAGGCTGAGAGAAGCACTTTGGTGACGTTTCACTGTAACTTGTTCCCAGTACAGTCTAAGTGGCTGCTGACTGTGTGACTTGGCTAAAAGTGGCCAAATAGAAGCCCAATCCACAATACATGAGCCCAAAGGCCTTCCGTATGACTAAACTGACACCCAATTTCTTAAAAATATCATGGGTCTAAATAGCCTTTTCAGGCTGAGAAAAGCACTTTGGTGACATTTGGCTGTAACTTGTTCCCAGTACATTCTGAGTGGCTGGTGACTGTGTGTTGTACCTAAAAGTGCCCAACAAGAATCCCAATGTACTACACATGGGCCCAAATGCCTTCCTTATGACAAAACTGACACTCATTTTCTTAAAAAAATCATTGGTCAAAATAGCCTTTTCAGGCTGAGAGAAGCACTTTGGTGACGTTTCACTGTAACTTGTTCCCAGTACAGTCTAAGTGGCTGCTGACTGTGTGACTTGGTTAAAAGTGGCCAAATAGAAGCCCAATCCACAATACATGAGCCCAAAGGCCTTCCTTATGACTAAACTGACACCCACTTTTTTAAAAATATCATGGGTCTAAATAGCCTTTTCAGGCTGAGAAAAGCACTTTGGTGACATTTGGCTGTAACTTGTTCCCAGTACATTCTGAGTGGCTGGTGACTGTGTGTTGTACCTAAAAGTAACCAACAAGAATCCCAATGCACTATACATGGGCCCAAATGCCTTCCTTATGACAAAACTGACACTCATTTTCTTTAAAAAAATCATTGGTCAAAATAGCCTTTTCAGGCTGAGAGAAGCACTTTGGTGACGTTTCACTGTAACTTGTTCCCAGTACAGTCTAAGTGGCTGCTGACTGTGTGACTTGGCTAAAAGTGGCCAAATAGAAGCCCAATCCACAATACATGAGCCCAAAGGCCTTCCTTATGACTAAACTGACACCCACTTTCTTAAAAATATCATGGGTCTAAATAGCCTTTTCAGGCTGAGAAAAGCACTTTGGTGACATTTGGCTGTAACTTGTTCCCAGTACATTCTGAGTGGCTGGTGACTGTGTGTTGTACCTAAAAGTGCCCAACAAGAATCCCAATGTACTACACATGGGCCCAAATGCCTTCCTTATGACAAAACTGACACTCATTTTCTTAAAAAAATCATTGGTCAAAATAGCCTTTTCAGGCTGAGAGAAGCACTTTGGTGACGTTTCACTGTAACTTGTTCCCAGTAAGTGGCTAAGTGGCTGCTGACTGTGTGACTTGGCTAAAAGTGGCCAAATAGAAGCCCAATCCACAATACATGAGCCCAAAGGCCTTCCTTATGACTAAACTGACACCCACTTTCTTAAAAATATCATGGGTCTAAATAGCCTTTTCAGGCTGAGAAAAGCACTTTGGTAACATTTGGCTGTAACTTGTTCCCAGTACATTCTGAGTGGCTGGTGACTGTGTGTTGTACCTAAAAGTGCCCAACAAGAATCCCAATGCACTATACATGGGCCCGAATGCCTTCCTTATGACAAAACTGACACTCATTTTCTTTAAAAAATCATTGGTCAAAATAGCCTTTTCAGGCTGAGAGAAGCACTTTGGTGACGTTTCACTGTAACTTGTTCCCAGTACAGTCTAAGTGGCTGCTGACTGTGTGACTTGGCTAAAAGTGGCCAAATAGAAGCCCAATCCACAATACATGAGCCCAAAGGCCTTCCTTATGACTAAACTGACACCCACTTTCTTAAAAATATCATGGGTCTAAATAGCCTTTTCAGGCTGAGAAAAGCACTTTGGTGACATTTGGCTGTAACTTGTTCCCAGTACATTCTGAGTGGCTGGTGACTGTGTGTTGTACCTAAAAGTGCCCAACAAGAATCCCAATGTACTACACATGGGCCCAAATGCCTTCCTTATGACAAAACTGACACTCATTTTCTTAAAAAAATCATTGGTCAAAATAGCCTTTTCAGGCTGAGAGAAGCACTTTGGTGACGTTTCACTGTAACTTGTTCCCAGTACAGTCTAAGTGGCTGCTGACTGTGTGACTTGGTTAAAAGTGGCCAAATAGAAGCCCAATCCACAATACATGAGCCCAAAGGCCTTCCTTATGACTAAACTGACACCCACTTTTTTAAAAATATCATGGGTCTAAATAACGTTTTCAGGCTGAGAAAAGCACTTTGGTGACATTTGGCCGTAACTTGTTCCCAGTACATTCTGAGTGGCTGGTGACTGTGTGTTGTACCTAAAAGTACCCAACAAGAATCCCAATGCACTATACATGGGCCCAAATGCCTTCCTTATGACAAAACTGACACTCATTTTCAAAATAGCCTTTTCAGGCTGAGAGAAGCACTTTGGTGACGTTTCACTGTAACTTGTTCCCAGTACAGTCTAAGTGGCTGCTGACTGTGTGACTTGGCTAAAAGTGGCCAAATAGAAGCCCAATCCACAATACATGAGCCCAAAGGCCTTCCTTATGACTAAACTGACACCCACTTTCTTAAAAATATCATGGGTCTAAATAGCCTTTTCAGGCTGAGAAAAGCACTTTGGTGACATTTGGCTGTAACTTGTTCCCAGTACATTCTGAGTGGCTGGTGACTGTGTGTTGTACCTAAAAGTGCCCAACAAGAATCCCAATGTACTACACATGGGCCCAAATGCCTTCCTTATGACAAAACTGACACTCATTTTCTTAAAAAAATCATTGGTCAAAATAGCCTTTTCAGGCTGAGAGAAGCACTTTGGTGACGTTTCACTGTAACTTGTTCCCAGTACAGTCTAAGTGGCTGCTGACTGTGTGACTTGGTTAAAAGTGGCCAAATAGAAGCCCAATCCACAATACATGAGCCCAAAGGCCTTCCTTATGACTAAACTGACACCCACTTTTTTAAAAATATCATGGGTCTAAATAACGTTTTCAGGCTGAGAAAAGCACTTTGGTGACATTTGGCCGTAACTTGTTCCCAGTACATTCTGAGTGGCTGGTGACTGTGTGTTGTACCTAAAAGTACCCAACAAGAATCCCAATGCACTATACATGGGCCCAAATGCCTTCCTTATGACAAAACTGACACTCATTTTCAAAATAGCCTTTTCAGGCTGAGAGAAGCACTTTGGTGACGTTTCACTGTAACTTGTTCCCAGTACAGTCTAAGTGGCTGCTGACTGTGTGACTTGGCTAAAAGTGGCCAAATAGAAGCCCAATCCACAATACATGAGCCCAAAGGCCTTCCTTATGACTAAACTGACACCCACTTTCTTAAAAATATCATGGGTCTAAATAGCCTTTTCAGGCTGAGAAAAGCACTTTGGTGACATTTGGCTGTAACTTGTTCCCAGTACATTCTGAGTGGCTGGTGACTGTGTGTTGTACCTAAAAGTGCCCAACAAGAATCCCAATGCACTATACATGGGCCCGAATGCCTTCCTTATGACAAAACTGACACTCATTTTCTTAAAAAAATCATTGGTCAAAATAGCCTTTTCAGGCTGAGAGAAGCACTTTGGTGACGTTTCACTGTAACTTGTTCCCAGTACAGTCTAAGTGGCTGCTGACTGTGTGACTTGGCTAAAAGTGGCCAAATAGAAGCCCAATCCACAATACATGAGCCCAAAGGCCTTCCTTATGACTAAACTGACACCCACTTTCTTAAAAATATCATGGGTCTAAATAGCCTTTTCAGGCTGAGAAAAGCACTTTGGTGACATTTGGCTGTAACTTGTTCCCAGTACATTCTGAGTGGCTGGTGACTGTGTTGTACCTAAAAGTGCCCAACAAGAATCCCAATGTACTACACATGGGCCCAAATGCCTTCCTTATGACAAAACTGACACTCATTTTCTTAAAAAAATCATTGGTCAAAATAGCCTTTTCAGGCTGAGAGAAGCACTTTGGTGACGTTTCACTGTAACTTGTTCCCAGTACAGTCTAAGTGGCTGCTGACTGTGTGACTTGGCTAAAAGTGGCCAAATAGAAGCCCAATCCACAATACATGAGCCCAAAGGCCTTCCTTATGACTAAACTGACACCCACTTTCTTAAAAATATCATGGGTCTAAATAGCCTTTTCAGGCTGAGAAAAGCACTTTGGTTACATTTGGCTGTAACTTGTTCCCAGTACATTCTGAGTGGCTGGTGACTGTGTGTTGTATCTAAAAGTGCCCAACAAGAATCCCAATGTACTACACATGGGCCCAAATGCCTTCCTTATGACAAAACTGACACTCATTTTCTTAAAAAAAATCATTGGTCAAAATAGCCTTTTCAGGCTGAGAGAAGCACTTTGGTGACGTTTCACTGTAACTTGTTCCCAGTACAGTCTAAGTGGCTGCTGACTGTGTGACTTGGCTAAAAGTGGCCAAATAGAAGCCCAATCCACAATACATGAGCCCAAAGGCCTTCCTTATGACTAAACTGACACCCACTTTCTTAAAAATATCATGGGTCTAAATAGCCTTTTCAGGCTGAGAAAAGCACTTTGGTGACATTTGGCTGTAACTTGTTCCCAGTACATTCTGAGTGGCTGGTGACTGTGTGTTGTACCTAAAAGTGCCCAACAAGAATCCCAATGCACTATACATGGGCCCGAATGCCTTCCTTATGACAAAACTGACACTCATTTTCTTAAAAAAATCATTGGTCAAAATAGCCTTTTCAGGCTGAGAGAAGCACTTTGGTGACGTTTCACTGTAACTTGTTCCCAGTACAGTCTAAGTGGCTGCTGACTGTGTGACTTGGCTAAAAGTGGCCAAATAGAAGCCCAATCCACAATACATGAGCCCAAAGGCCTTCCTTATGACTAAACTGACACCCACTTTCTTAAAAATATCATGGGTCTAAATAGCCTTTTCAGGCTGAGAAAAGCACTTTGGTGACATTTGGCTGTAACTTGTTCCCAGTACATTCTGAGTGGCTGGTGACTGTGTGTTGTACCTAAAAGTGCCCAACAAGAATCCCAATGTACTACACATGGGCCCAAATGCCTTCCTTATGACAAAACTGACACTCATTTTCTTAAAAAAATCATTGGTCAAAATAGCCTTTTCAGGCTGAGAGAAGCACTTTGGTGACGTTTCACTGTAACTTGTTCCCAGTACAGTCTAAGTGGCTGCTGACTGTGACTTGGTTAAAAGTGGCCAAATAGAAGCCCAATCCACAATACATGAGCCCAAAGGCCTTCCTTATGACTAAACTGACACCCACTTTTTTTAAAATATCATGGGTCTAAATAGCCTTTTCAGGCTGAGAAAAGCACTTTGGTGACATTTGGCTGTAACTTGTTCCCAGTACATTCTGAGTGGCTGGTGACTGTGTGTTGTACCTAAAAGTGCCCAACAAGAATCCCAATGCACTATACATGGGCCCAAATGCCTTCCTTATGACAAAACTGACACTTATTTTCTTTAAAAAAATCATTGGTCAAAATAGCCTTTTCAGGCTGAGAGAAGCACTTTGGTGACGTTTCACTGTAACTTGTTCCCAGTACAGTCTAAGTGGCTGCTGACTGTGTGACTTGGCTAAAAGTGGCCAAATAGAAGCCCAATCCACAATACATGAGCCCAAAGGCCTTCCTTATGACTAAACTGACACCCACTTTTTTTAAAATATCATGGGTCTAAAGAGCCTTTTCAGGCTGAGAAAAGCACTTTGGTGACATTTGGCTGTAACTTGTTCCCAGTACATTCTGAGTGGCTGGTGACTGTGTGTTGTACCTAAAAGTGCCCAACAAGAATCCCAATGCACTATACATGGGCCCAAATGCCTTCCTTATGACAAAACTGACACTCATTTTCTTTAAAAAAATCATTGGTCAAAATAGCCTTTTCAGGCTGAGAGAAGCACTTTGGTGACGTTTCACTGTAACTTGTTCCCAGTACAGTCTAAGTGGCTGCTGACTGTGTGACTTGGCTAAAAGTGGCCAAATAGAAGCCCAATCCACAATACATGAGCCCAAAGGCCTTCCTTATGACTAAACTGACACCCACTTTCTTAAAAATATCATGGGTCTAAATAGCCTTTTCAGGCTGAGAAAAGCACTTTGGTGACATTTGGCTGTAACTTGTTCCCAGTACATTCTGAGTGGCTGGTGACTGTGTGTTGTACCTAAAAGTGCCCAACAAGAATCCCAATGTACTACACATGGGCCCAAATGCCTTCCTTATGACAAAACTGACACTCATTTTCTTAAAAAAATCATTGGTCAAAATAGCCTTTTCAGGCTGAGAGAAGCACTTTGGTGACGTTTCACTGTAACTTGTTCCCAGTACAGTCTAAGTGGCTGCTGACTGTGTGACTTGGTTAAAAGTGGCCAAATAGAAGCCCAATCCACAATACATGAGCCCAAAGGCCTTCCTTATGACTAAACTGACACCCACTTTTTTTAAAATATCATGGGTCTAAATAGCCTTTTCAGGCTGAGAAAAGCACTTTGGTGACATTTGGCTGTAACTTGTTCCCAGTACATTCTGAGTGGCTGGTGACTGTGTGTTGTACCTAAAAGTGCCCAACAAGAATCCCAATGCACTATACATGGGCCCAAATGCCTTCCTTATGACAAAACTGACACTTATTTTCTTTAAAAAAATCATTGGTCAAAATAGCCTTTTCAGGCTGAGAGAAGCACTTTGGTGACGTTTCACTGTAACTTGTTCCCAGTACAGTCTAAGTGGCTGCTGACTGTGTGACTTGGCTAAAAGTGGCCAAATAGAAGCCCAATCCACAATACATGAGCCCAAAGGCCTTCCTTATGACTAAACTGACACCCACTTTTTTAAAAATATCATGGGTCTAAATAACGTTTTCAGGCTGAGAAAAGCACTTTGGTGACATTTGGCCGTAACTTGTTCCCAGTACATTCTGAGTGGCTGGTGACTGTGTGTTGTACCTAAAAGTACCCAACAAGAATCCCAATGCACTATACATGGGCCCAAATGCCTTCCTTATGACAAAACTGACACTCATTTTCAAAATAGCCTTTTCAGGCTGAGAGAAGCACTTTGGTGACGTTTCACTGTAACTTGTTCCCAGTACAGTCTAAGTGGCTGCTGACTGTGTGACTTGGCTAAAAGTGGCCAAATAGAAGCCCAATCCACAATACATGAGCCCAAAGGCCTTCCTTATGACTAAACTGACACCCACTTTCTTAAAAATATCATGGGTCTAAATAGCCTTTTCAGGCTGAGAAAAGCACTTTGGTGACATTTGGCTGTAACTTGTTCCCAGTACATTCTGAGTGGCTGGTGACTGTGTGTTGTACCTAAAAGTGCCCAACAAGAATCCCAATGCACTATACATGGGCCCGAATGCCTTCCTTATGACAAAACTGACACTCATTTTCTTAAAAAAATCATTGGTCAAAATAGCCTTTTCAGGCTGAGAGAAGCACTTTGGTGACGTTTCACTGTAACTTGTTCCCAGTACAGTCTAAGTGGCTGCTGACTGTGTGACTTGGCTAAAAGTGGCCAAATAGAAGCCCAATCCACAATACATGAGCCCAAAGGCCTTCCTTATGACTAAACTGACACCCACTTTCTTAAAAATATCATGGGTCTAAATAGCCTTTTCAGGCTGAGAAAAGCACTTTGGTGACATTTGGCTGTAACTTGTTCCCAGTACATTCTGAGTGGCTGGTGACTGTGTTGTACCTAAAAGTGCCCAACAAGAATCCCAATGTACTACACATGGGCCCAAATGCCTTCCTTATGACAAAACTGACACTCATTTTCTTAAAAAAATCATTGGTCAAAATAGCCTTTTCAGGCTGAGAGAAGCACTTTGGTGACGTTTCACTGTAACTTGTTCCCAGTACAGTCTAAGTGGCTGCTGACTGTGTGACTTGGCTAAAAGTGGCCAAATAGAAGCCCAATCCACAATACATGAGCCCAAAGGCCTTCCTTATGACTAAACTGACACCCACTTTCTTAAAAATATCATGGGTCTAAATAGCCTTTTCAGGCTGAGAAAAGCACTTTGGTTACATTTGGCTGTAACTTGTTCCCAGTACATTCTGAGTGGCTGGTGACTGTGTGTTGTATCTAAAAGTGCCCAACAAGAATCCCAATGTACTACACATGGGCCCAAATGCCTTCCTTATGACAAAACTGACACTCATTTTCTTAAAAAAAATCATTGGTCAAAATAGCCTTTTCAGGCTGAGAGAAGCACTTTGGTGACGTTTCACTGTAACTTGTTCCCAGTACAGTCTAAGTGGCTGCTGACTGTGTGACTTGGCTAAAAGTGGCCAAATAGAAGCCCAATCCACAATACATGAGCCCAAAGGCCTTCCTTATGACTAAACTGACACCCACTTTCTTAAAAATATCATGGGTCTAAATAGCCTTTTCAGGCTGAGAAAAGCACTTTGGTGACATTTGGCTGTAACTTGTTCCCAGTACATTCTGAGTGGCTGGTGACTGTGTGTTGTACCTAAAAGTGCCCAACAAGAATCCCAATGCACTATACATGGGCCCGAATGCCTTCCTTATGACAAAACTGACACTCATTTTCTTAAAAAAATCATTGGTCAAAATAGCCTTTTCAGGCTGAGAGAAGCACTTTGGTGACGTTTCACTGTAACTTGTTCCCAGTACAGTCTAAGTGGCTGCTGACTGTGTGACTTGGCTAAAAGTGGCCAAATAGAAGCCCAATCCACAATACATGAGCCCAAAGGCCTTCCTTATGACTAAACTGACACCCACTTTCTTAAAAATATCATGGGTCTAAATAGCCTTTTCAGGCTGAGAAAAGCACTTTGGTGACATTTGGCTGTAACTTGTTCCCAGTACATTCTGAGTGGCTGGTGACTGTGTGTTGTACCTAAAAGTGCCCAACAAGAATCCCAATGTACTACACATGGGCCCAAATGCCTTCCTTATGACAAAACTGACACTCATTTTCTTAAAAAAATCATTGGTCAAAATAGCCTTTTCAGGCTGAGAGAAGCACTTTGGTGACGTTTCACTGTAACTTGTTCCCAGTACAGTCTAAGTGGCTGCTGACTGTGACTTGGTTAAAAGTGGCCAAATAGAAGCCCAATCCACAATACATGAGCCCAAAGGCCTTCCTTATGACTAAACTGACACCCACTTTTTTTAAAATATCATGGGTCTAAATAGCCTTTTCAGGCTGAGAAAAGCACTTTGGTGACATTTGGCTGTAACTTGTTCCCAGTACATTCTGAGTGGCTGGTGACTGTGTGTTGTACCTAAAAGTGCCCAACAAGAATCCCAATGCACTATACATGGGCCCAAATGCCTTCCTTATGACAAAACTGACACTTATTTTCTTTAAAAAAATCATTGGTCAAAATAGCCTTTTCAGGCTGAGAGAAGCACTTTGGTGACGTTTCACTGTAACTTGTTCCCAGTACAGTCTAAGTGGCTGCTGACTGTGTGACTTGGCTAAAAGTGGCCAAATAGAAGCCCAATCCACAATACATGAGCCCAAAGGCCTTCCTTATGACTAAACTGACACCCACTTTTTTTAAAATATCATGGGTCTAAAGAGCCTTTTCAGGCTGAGAAAAGCACTTTGGTGACATTTGGCTGTAACTTGTTCCCAGTACATTCTGAGTGGCTGGTGACTGTGTGTTGTACCTAAAAGTGCCCAACAAGAATCCCAATGCACTATACATGGGCCCAAATGCCTTCCTTATGACAAAACTGACACTCATTTTCTTTAAAAAAATCATTGGTCAAAATAGCCTTTTCAGGCTGAGAGAAGCACTTTGGTGACGTTTCACTGTAACTTGTTCCCAGTACAGTCTAAGTGGCTGCTGACTGTGTGACTTGGCTAAAAGTGGCCAAATAGAAGCCCAATCCACAATACATGAGCCCAAAGGCCTTCCTTATGACTAAACTGACACCCACTTTCTTAAAAATATCATGGGTCTAAATAGCCTTTTCAGGCTGAGAAAAGCACTTTGGTGACATTTGGCTGTAACTTGTTCCCAGTACATTCTGAGTGGCTGGTGACTGTGTGTTGTACCTAAAAGTGCCCAACAAGAATCCCAATGTACTACACATGGGCCCAAATGCCTTCCTTATGACAAAACTGACACTCATTTTCTTAAAAAAATCATTGGTCAAAATAGCCTTTTCAGGCTGAGAGAAGCACTTTGGTGACGTTTCACTGTAACTTGTTCCCAGTACAGTCTAAGTGGCTGCTGACTGTGTGACTTGGTTAAAAGTGGCCAAATAGAAGCCCAATCCACAATACATGAGCCCAAAGGCCTTCCTTATGACTAAACTGACACCCACTTTTTTTAAAATATCATGGGTCTAAATAGCCTTTTCAGGCTGAGAAAAGCACTTTGGTGACATTTGGCTGTAACTTGTTCCCAGTACATTCTGAGTGGCTGGTGACTGTGTGTTGTACCTAAAAGTGCCCAACAAGAATCCCAATGCACTATACATGGGCCCAAATGCCTTCCTTATGACAAAACTGACACTTATTTTCTTTAAAAAAATCATTGGTCAAAATAGCCTTTTCAGGCTGAGAGAAGCACTTTGGTGACGTTTCACTGTAACTTGTTCCCAGTACAGTCTAAGTGGCTGCTGACTGTGTGACTTGGCTAAAAGTGGCCAAATAGAAGCCCAATCCACAATACATGAGCCCAAAGGCCTTCCTTATGACTAAACTGACACCCACTTTTTTTAAAATATCATGGGTCTAAAGAGCCTTTTCAGGCTGAGAAAAGCACTTTGGTGACATTTGGCTGTAACTTGTTCCCAGTACATTCTGAGTGGCTGGTGACTGTGTGTTGTACCTAAAAGTGCCCAACAAGAATCCCAATGCACTATACATGGGCCCAAATGCCTTCCTTATGACAAAACTGACACTCATTTTCTTTAAAAAAATCATTGGTCAAAATAGCCTTTTCAGGCTGAGAGAAGCACTTTGGTGACGTTTCACTGTAACTTGTTCCCAGTACAGTCTAAGTGGCTGCTGACTGTGTGACTTGGCTAAAAGTGGCCAAATAGAAGCCCAATCCACAATACATGAGCCCAAAGGCCTTCCTTATGACTAAACTGACACCCACTTTCTTAAAAATATCATGGGTCTAAATAGCCTTTTCAGGCTGAGAAAAGCACTTTGGTGACATTTGGCTGTAACTTGTTCCCAGTACATTCTGAGTGGCTGGTGACTGTGTGTTGTACCTAAAAGTGCCCAACAAGAATCCCAATGCACTATACATGGGCCCAAATGCCTTCCTTATGACAAAACTGACAGTTATTTTCTTTAAAAAAATCATTGGTCAAAATAGCCTTTTCAGGCTGAGAGAAGCACTTTGGTGACGTTTCACTGTAACTTGTTCCCAGTACAGTCTAAGTGGCTGCTGACTGTGTGACTTGGCTAAAAGTGGCCAAATAGAAGCCCAATCCACAATACATGAGCCCAAAGGCCTTCCTTATGACTAAACTGACACCCACTTTCTTAAAAATATCATGGGTCTAAATAGCCTTTTCAGGCTGAGAAAAGCACTTTGGTGACATTTGGCTGTAACTTGTTCCCAGTACATTCTGAGTGGCTGGTGACTGTGTGTTGTACCTAAAAGTGCCCAACAAGAATCCCAATGCACTATACATGGGCCCAAATGCCTTCCTTATGACAAAACTGACACTTATTTTCTTTAAAAAAATCATTGGTCAAAATAGCCTTTTCAGGCTGAGAGAAGCACTTTGGTGACGTTTCACTGTAACTTGTTCCCAGTACAGTCTAAGTGGCTGCTGACTGTGTGACTTGGCTAAAAGTGGCCAAATAGAAGCCCAATCCACAATACATGAGCCCAAAGGCCTTCCTTATGACTAAACTGACACCCACTTTTTTTAAAATATCATGGGTCTAAATAGCCTTTTCAGGCTGAGAAAAGCACTTTGGTGACATTTGGCTGTAACTTGTTCCCAGTACATTCTGAGTGGCTGGTGACTGTGTGTTGTACCTAAAAGTGCCCAACAAGAATCCCAATGCACTATACATGGGCCCAAATGCCTTCCTTATGACAAAACTGACACTCATTTTCTTTAAAAAAATCATTGGTCAAAATAGCCTTTTCAGGCTGAGAGAAGCACTTTGGTGACGTTTCACTGTAACTTGTTCCCAGTACAGTCTAAGTGGCTGCTGACTGTGTGACTTGGCTAAAAGTGGCCAAATAGAAGCCCAATCCACAATACATGAGCCCAAAGGCCTTCCTTATGACTAAACTGACACCCACTTTTTTAAACATATCATGGGTCTAAATAACGTTTTCAGGCTGAGAAAAGCACTTTGGTGACATTTGGCCGTAACTTGTTCCCAGTACATTCTGAGTGGCTGGTGACTGTGTGTTGTACCTAAAAGTACCCAACAAGAATCCCAATGCACTATACATGGGCCCAAATGCCTTCCTTATGACAAAACTGACACTCATTTTCAAAATAGCCTATTCAGGCTGAGAGAAGCACTTTGGTGACGTTTCACTGTAACTTGTTCCCAGTACAGTCTAAGTGGCTGCTGACTGTGTGACTTGGCTAAAAGTGGCCAAATAGAAGCCCAATCCACAATACATGAGCCCAAAGGCCTTCCTTATGACTAAACCGACACCCACTTTCTTAAAAATATCATGGGTCTAAATAGCCTTTTCAGGCTGAGAAAAGCACTTTGGTGACATTTGGCTGTAACTTGTTCCCAGTACATTCTGAGTGGCTGGTGACTGTGTGTTGTACCTAAAAGTGCCCAACAAGAATCCCAATGTACTACACATGGGCCCAAATGCCTTCCTTATGACAAAACTGACACTCATTTTCTTAAAAAAATCATTGGTCAAAATAGCCTTTTCAGGCTGAGAGAAGCACTTTGGTGACGTTTCACTGTAACTTGTTCCCAGTACAGTCTAAGTGGCTGCTGACTGTTTGACTTGGTTAAAAGTGGCCAAATAGAAGCCCAATCCACAATACATGAGCCCAAAGGCCTTCCTTATGACTAAACTGACACCCACTTTTTTAAACATATCATGGGTCTAAATAACGTTTTCAGGCTGAGAAAAGCACTTTGGTGACATTTGGCCGTAACTTGTTCCCAGTACATTCTGAGTGGCTGGTGACTGTGTGTTGTACCTAAAAGTACCCAACAAGAATCCCAATGCACTATACATGGGCCCAAATGCCTTCCTTATGACAAAACTGACACTCATTTTCAAAATAGCCTATTCAGGCTGAGAGAAGCACTTTGGTGACGTTTCACTGTAACTTGTTCCCAGTACAGTCTAAGTGGCTGCTGACTGTGTGACTTGGCTAAAAGTGGCCAAATAGAAGCCCAATCCACAATACATGAGCCCAAAGGCCTTCCTTATGACTAAACTGACACCCACTTTCTTAAAAATATCATGGGTCTAAATAGCCTTTTCAGGCTGAGAAAAGCACTTTGGTGACATTTGGCTGTAACTTGTTCCCAGTACATTCTGAGTGGCTGGTGACTGTGTGTTGTACCTAAAAGTGCCCAACAAGAATCCCAATGTACTACACATGGGCCCAAATGCCTTCCTTATGACAAAACTGACACTCATTTTCTTAAAAAAATCATTGGTCAAAATAGCCTTTTCAGGCTGAGAGAAGCACTTTGGTGACGTTTCACTGTAACTTGTTCCCAGTACAGTCTAAGTGGCTGCTGACTGTGTGACTTGGTTAAAAGTGGCCAAATAGAAGCCCAATCCACAATACATGAGCCCAAAGGCCTTCCTTATGACTAAACTGACACCCACTTTTTTTAAAATATCATGGGTCTAAATAGCCTTTTCAGGCTGAGAAAAGCACTTTGGTGACATTTGGCTGTAACTTGTTCCCAGTACATTCTGAGTGGCTGGTGACTGTGTGTTGTACCTAAAAGTGCCCAACAAGAATCCCAATGTACTACACATGGGCCCAAATGCCTTCCTTATGACAAAACTGACACTCATTTTCTTAAAAAAATCATTGGTCAAAATAGCCTTTTCAGGCTGAGAGAAGCACTTTGGTGACGTTTCACTGTAACTTGTTCCCAGTACAGTCTAAGTGGCTGCTGACTGTGTGACTTGGCTAAAAGTGGCCAAATAGAAGCCCAATCCACAATACATGAGCCCAAAGGCCTTCCTTATGACTAAACTGACACCCACTTTCTTAAAAATATCATGGGTCTAAATAGCCTTTTCAGGCTGAGAAAAGCACTTTGGTGACATTTGGCTGTAACTTGTTCCCAGTACATTCTGAGTGGCTGGTGACTGTGTGTTGTACCTAAAAGTGCCCAACAAGAATCCCAATGTACTACACATGGGCCCAAATGCCTTCCTTATGACAAAACTGACACTCATTTTCTTAAAAAAATCATTGGTCAAAATAGCCTTTTCAGGCTGAGAGAAGCACTTTGGTGACGTTTCACTGTAACTTGTTCCCAGTACAGTCTAAGTGGCTGCTGACTGTGTGACTTGGCTAAAAGTGGCCAAATAGAAGCCCAATCCACAATACATGAGCCCAAAGGCCTTCCTTATGACTAAACTGACACCCACTTTCTTAAAAATATCATGGGTCTAAATAGCCTTTTCAGGCTGAGAAAAGCACTTTGGTAACATTTGGCTGTAACTTGTTCCCAGTACATTCTGAGTGGCTGGTGACTGTGTGTTGTACCTAAAAGTGCCCAACAAGAATCCCAATGCACTATACATGGGCCCGAATGCCTTCCTTATGACAAAACTGACACTCATTTTCTTTAAAAAATCATTGGTCAAAATAGCCTTTTCAGGCTGAGAGAAGCACTTTGGTGACGTTTCACTGTAACTTGTTCCCAGTACAGTCTAAGTGGCTGCTGACTGTGTGACTTGGCTAAAAGTGGCCAAATAGAAGCCCAATCCACAATACATGAGCCCAAAGGCCTTCCTTATGACTAAACTGACACCCACTTTCTTAAAAATATCATGGGTCTAAATAGCCTTTTCAGGCTGAGAAAAGCACTTTGGTGACATTTGGCTGTAACTTGTGCCCAGTACATTCTGAGTGGCTGGTGACTGTTTGTTGTACCTAAAAGTGCCCAACAAGAATCCCAATGTACTACACATGGGCCCAAATGCCTTCCTTATGACAAAACTGACACTCATTTTCTTAAAAAAATCATTGGTCAAAATAGCCTTTTCAGGCTGAGAGAAGCACTTTGGTGACGTTTCACTGTAACTTGTTCCCAGTACAGTCTAAGTGGCTGCTGACTGTTTGACTTGGTTAAAAGTGGCCAAATAGAAGCCCAATCCACAATACATGAGCCCAAAGGCCTTCCTTATGACTAAACTGACACCCACTTTTTTAAACATATCATGGGTCTAAATAACGTTTTCAGGCTGAGAAAAGCACTTTGGTGACATTTGGCCGTAACTTGTTCCCAGTACATTCTGAGTGGCTGGTGACTGTGTGTTGTACCTAAAAGTACCCAACAAGAATCCCAATGCACTATACATGGGCCCAAATGCCTTCCTTATGACAAAACTGACACTCATTTTCAAAATAGCCTATTCAGGCTGAGAGAAGCACTTTGGTGACGTTTCACTGTAACTTGTTCCCAGTAGAGTCTAAGTGGCTGCTGACTGTGTGACTTGGCTAAAAGTGGCCAAATAGAAGCCCAATCCACAATACATGAGCCCAAAGGCCTTCCTTATGACTAAACTGACACCCACTTTCTTAAAAATATCATGGGTCTAAATAGCCTTTTCAGGCTGAGAAAAGCACTTTGGTGACATTTGGCTGTAACTTGTTCCCAGTACATTCTGAGTGGCTGGTGACTGTGTGTTGTACCTAAAAGTGCCCAACAAGAATCCCAATGTACTACACATGGGCCCAAATGCCTTCCTTATGACAAAACTGACACTCATTTTCTTAAAAAAATCATTGGTCAAAATAGCCTTTTCAGGCTGAGAGAAGCACTTTGGTGACGTTTCACTGTAACTTGTTCCCAGTACAGTCTAAGTGGCTGCTGACTGTGTGACTTGGCTAAAAGTGGCCAAATAGAAGCCCAATCCACAATACATGAGCCCAAAGGCCTTCCTTATGACTAAACTGACACCCACTTTCTTAAAAATATCATGGGTCTAAATAGCCTTTTCAGGCTGAGAAAAGCACTTTGGTAACATTTGGCTGTAACTTGTTCCCAGTACATTCTGAGTGGCTGGTGACTGTGTGTTGTACCTAAAAGTGCCCAACAAGAATCCCAATGCACTATACATGGGCCCGAATGCCTTCCTTATGACAAAACTGACACTCATTTTCTTTAAAAAATCATTGGTCAAAATAGCCTTTTCAGGCTGAGAGAAGCACTTTGGTGACGTTTCACTGTAACTTGTTCCCAGTACAGTCTAAGTGGCTGCTGACTGTGTGACTTGGCTAAAAGTGGCCAAATAGAAGCCCAATCCACAATACATGAGCCCAAAGGCCTTCCTTATGACTAAACTGACACCCACTTTCTTAAAAATATCATGGGTCTAAATAGCCTTTTCAGGCTGAGAAAAGCACTTTGGTGACATTTGGCTGTAACTTGTTCCCAGTACATTCTGAGTGGCTGGTGACTGTGTGTTGTACCTAAAAGTGCCCAACAAGAATCCCAATGTACTACACATGGGCCCAAATGCCTTCCTTATGACAAAACTGACACTCATTTTCTTAAAAAAATCATTGGTCAAAATAGCCTTTTCAGGCTGAGAGAAGCACTTTGGTGACGTTTCACTGTAACTTGTTCCCAGTACAGTCTAAGTGGCTGCTGACTGTGTGACTTGGTTAAAAGTGGCCAAATAGAAGCCCAATCCACAATACATGAGCCCAAAGGCCTTCCTTATGACTAAACTGACACCCACTTTTTTAAAAATATCATGGGTCTAAATAACGTTTTCAGGCTGAGAAAAGCACTTTGGTGACATTTGGCCGTAACTTGTTCCCAGTACATTCTGAGTGGCTGGTGACTGTGTGTTGTACCTAAAAGTACCCAACAAGAATCCCAATGCACTATACATGGGCCCAAATGCCTTCCTTATGACAAAACTGACACTCATTTTCAAAATAGCCTTTTCAGGCTGAGAGAAGCACTTTGGTGACGTTTCACTGTAACTTGTTCCCAGTACAGTCTAAGTGGCTGCTGACTGTGTGACTTGGCTAAAAGTGGCCAAATAGAAGCCCAATCCACAATACATGAGCCCAAAGGCCTTCCTTATGACTAAACTGACACCCACTTTCTTAAAAATATCATGGGTCTAAATAGCCTTTTCAGGCTGAGAAAAGCACTTTGGTGACATTTGGCTGTAACTTGTTCCCAGTACATTCTGAGTGGCTGGTGACTGTGTGTTGTACCTAAAAGTGCCCAACAAGAATCCCAATGTACTACACATGGGCCCAAATGCCTTCCTTATGACAAAACTGACACTCATTTTCTTAAAAAAATCATTGGTCAAAATAGCCTTTTCAGGCTGAGAGAAGCACTTTGGTGACGTTTCACTGTAACTTGTTCCCAGTACAGTCTAAGTGGCTGCTGACTGTGTGACTTGGTTAAAAGTGGCCAAATAGAAGCCCAATCCACAATACATGAGCCCAAAGGCCTTCCTTATGACTAAACTGACACCCACTTTTTTAAAAATATCATGGGTCTAAATAGCCTTTTCAGGCTGAGAAAAGCACTTTGGTGACATTTGGCTGTAACTTGTTCCCAGTACATTCTGAGTGGCTGGTGACTGTGTGTTGTACCTAAAAGTGCCCAAATAGAATCCCAATGCACTATACATGGGCCCAAATGCCTTCCTTATGACAAAACTGACACTCATTTTCTTTAAAAAAATCATTGGTCAAAATAGCCTTTTCAGGCTGAGAGAAGCACTTTGGTGACGTTTCACCGTAACTTGTTCCCAGTACAGTCTAAGTGGCTGCTGACTGTGTGACTTGGCTAAAAGTGGCCAAATAGAAGCCCAATCCACAATACATGAGCCCAAAGGCCTTCCTTATGACTAAACTGACACCCACTTTCTTAAAAATATCATGGGTCTAAATAGCCTTTTCAGGCTGAGAAAAGCACTTTGGTGACATTTGGCTGTAACTTGTTCCCAGTACATTCTGAGTGGCTGGTGACTGTGTGTTGTACCTAAAAGTGCCCAACAAGAATCCCAATGCACTATACATGGGCCCGAATGCCTTCCTTATGACAAAACTGACACTCATTTTCTTAAAAAAATCATTGGTCAAAATAGCCTTTTCAGGCTGAGAGAAGCACTTTGGTGACGTTTCACTGTAACTTGTTCCCAGTACAGTCTAAGTGGCTGCTGACTGTGTGACTTGGCTAAAAGTGGCCAAATAGAAGCCCAATCCACAATACATGAGCCCAAAGGCCTTCCTTATGACTAAACTGACACCCACTTTCTTAAAAATATCATGGGTCTAAATAGCCTTTTCAGGCTGAGAAAAGCACTTTGGTGACATTTGGCTGTAACTTGTTCCCAGTACATTCTGAGTGGCTGGTGACTGTGTGTTGTACCTAAAAGTGCCCAACAAGAATCCCAATGTACTACACATGGGCCCAAATGCCTTCCTTATGACAAAACTGACACTCATTTTCTTAAAAAAATCATTGGTCAAAATAGCCTTTTCAGGCTGAGAGAAGCACTTTGGTGACGTTTCACTGTAACTTGTTCCCAGTACAGTCTAAGTGGCTGCTGACTGTGACTTGGTTAAAAGTGGCCAAATAGAAGCCCAATCCACAATACATGAGCCCAAAGGCCTTCCTTATGACTAAACTGACACCCACTTTTTTTAAAATATCATGGGTCTAAATAGCCTTTTCAGGCTGAGAAAAGCACTTTGGTGACATTTGGCTGTAACTTGTTCCCAGTACATTCTGAGTGGCTGGTGACTGTGTGTTGTACCTAAAAGTGCCCAACAAGAATCCCAATGCACTATACATGGGCCCAAATGCCTTCCTTATGACAAAACTGACACTTATTTTCTTTAAAAAAATCATTGGTCAAAATAGCCTTTTCAGGCTGAGAGAAGCACTTTGGTGACGTTTCACTGTAACTTGTTCCCAGTACAGTCTAAGTGGCTGCTGACTGTGTGACTTGGCTAAAAGTGGCCAAATAGAAGCCCAATCCACAATACATGAGCCCAAAGGCCTTCCTTATGACTAAACTGACACCCACTTTTTTTAAAATATCATGGGTCTAAAGAGCCTTTTCAGGCTGAGAAAAGCACTTTGGTGACATTTGGCTGTAACTTGTTCCCAGTACATTCTGAGTGGCTGGTGACTGTGTGTTGTACCTAAAAGTGCCCAACAAGAATCCCAATGCACTATACATGGGCCCAAATGCCTTCCTTATGACAAAACTGACACTCATTTTCTTTAAAAAAATCATTGGTCAAAATAGCCTTTTCAGGCTGAGAGAAGCACTTTGGTGACGTTTCACTGTAACTTGTTCCCAGTACAGTCTAAGTGGCTGCTGACTGTGTGACTTGGCTAAAAGTGGCCAAATAGAAGCCCAATCCACAATACATGAGCCCAAAGGCCTTCCTTATGACTAAACTGACACCCACTTTCTTAAAAATATCATGGGTCTAAATAGCCTTTTCAGGCTGAGAAAAGCACTTTGGTGACATTTGGCTGTAACTTGTTCCCAGTACATTCTGAGTGGCTGGTGACTGTGTGTTGTACCTAAAAGTGCCCAACAAGAATCCCAATGTACTACACATGGGCCCAAATGCCTTCCTTATGACAAAACTGACACTCATTTTCTTAAAAAAATCATTGGTCAAAATAGCCTTTTCAGGCTGAGAGAAGCACTTTGGTGACGTTTCACTGTAACTTGTTCCCAGTACAGTCTAAGTGGCTGCTGACTGTGTGACTTGGTTAAAAGTGGCCAAATAGAAGCCCAATCCACAATACATGAGCCCAAAGGCCTTCCTTATGACTAAACTGACACCCACTTTTTTTAAAATATCATGGGTCTAAATAGCCTTTTCAGGCTGAGAAAAGCACTTTGGTGACATTTGGCTGTAACTTGTTCCCAGTACATTCTGAGTGGCTGGTGACTGTGTGTTGTACCTAAAAGTGCCCAACAAGAATCCCAATGCACTATACATGGGCCCAAATGCCTTCCTTATGACAAAACTGACACTTATTTTCTTTAAAAAAATCATTGGTCAAAATAGCCTTTTCAGGCTGAGAGAAGCACTTTGGTGACGTTTCACTGTAACTTGTTCCCAGTACAGTCTAAGTGGCTGCTGACTGTGTGACTTGGCTAAAAGTGGCCAAATAGAAGCCCAATCCACAATACATGAGCCCAAAGGCCTTCCTTATGACTAAACTGACACCCACTTTTTTTAAAATATCATGGGTCTAAAGAGCCTTTTCAGGCTGAGAAAAGCACTTTGGTGACATTTGGCTGTAACTTGTTCCCAGTACATTCTGAGTGGCTGGTGACTGTGTGTTGTACCTAAAAGTGCCCAACAAGAATCCCAATGCACTATACATGGGCCCAAATGCCTTCCTTATGACAAAACTGACACTCATTTTCTTTAAAAAAATCATTGGTCAAAATAGCCTTTTCAGGCTGAGAGAAGCACTTTGGTGACGTTTCACTGTAACTTGTTCCCAGTACAGTCTAAGTGGCTGCTGACTGTGTGACTTGGCTAAAAGTGGCCAAATAGAAGCCCAATCCACAATACATGAGCCCAAAGGCCTTCCTTATGACTAAACTGACACCCACTTTCTTAAAAATATCATGGGTCTAAATAGCCTTTTCAGGCTGAGAAAAGCACTTTGGTGACATTTGGCTGTAACTTGTTCCCAGTACATTCTGAGTGGCTGGTGACTGTGTGTTGTACCTAAAAGTGCCCAACAAGAATCCCAATGCACTATACATGGGCCCAAATGCCTTCCTTATGACAAAACTGACAGTTATTTTCTTTAAAAAAATCATTGGTCAAAATAGCCTTTTCAGGCTGAGAGAAGCACTTTGGTGACGTTTCACTGTAACTTGTTCCCAGTACAGTCTAAGTGGCTGCTGACTGTGTGACTTGGCTAAAAGTGGCCAAATAGAAGCCCAATCCACAATACATGAGCCCAAAGGCCTTCCTTATGACTAAACTGACACCCACTTTCTTAAAAATATCATGGGTCTAAATAGCCTTTTCAGGCTGAGAAAAGCACTTTGGTGACATTTGGCTGTAACTTGTTCCCAGTACATTCTGAGTGGCTGGTGACTGTGTGTTGTACCTAAAAGTGCCCAACAAGAATCCCAATGCACTATACATGGGCCCAAATGCCTTCCTTATGACAAAACTGACACTTATTTTCTTTAAAAAAATCATTGGTCAAAATAGCCTTTTCAGGCTGAGAGAAGCACTTTGGTGACGTTTCACTGTAACTTGTTCCCAGTACAGTCTAAGTGGCTGCTGACTGTGTGACTTGGCTAAAAGTGGCCAAATAGAAGCCCAATCCACAATACATGAGCCCAAAGGCCTTCCTTATGACTAAACTGACACCCACTTTTTTTAAAATATCATGGGTCTAAATAGCCTTTTCAGGCTGAGAAAAGCACTTTGGTGACATTTGGCTGTAACTTGTTCCCAGTACATTCTGAGTGGCTGGTGACTGTGTGTTGTACCTAAAAGTGCCCAACAAGAATCCCAATGCACTATACATGGGCCCAAATGCCTTCCTTATGACAAAACTGACACTCATTTTCTTTAAAAAAATCATTGGTCAAAATAGCCTTTTCAGGCTGAGAGAAGCACTTTGGTGACGTTTCACTGTAACTTGTTCCCAGTACAGTCTAAGTGGCTGCTGACTGTGTGACTTGGCTAAAAGTGGCCAAATAGAAGCCCAATCCACAATACATGAGCCCAAAGGCCTTCCTTATGACTAAACTGACACCCACTTTCTTAAAAATATCATGGGTCTAAATAGCCTTTTCAGGCTGAGAAAAGCACTTTGGTGACATTTGGCTGTAACTTGTTCCCAGTACATTCTGAGTGGCTGGTGACTGTGTGTTGTACCTAAAAGTGCCCAACAAGAATCCCAATGCACTATACATGGGCCCAAATGCCTTCCTTATGACAAAACTGACAGTTATTTTCTTTAAAAAAATCATTGGTCAAAATAGCCTTTTCAGGCTGAGAGAAGCACTTTGGTGACGTTTCACTGTAACTTGTTCCCAGTACAGTCTAAGTGGCTGCTGACTGTGTGACTTGGCTAAAAGTGGCCAAATAGAAGCCCAATCCACAATACATGAGCCCAAAGGCCTTCCTTATGACTAAACTGACACCCACTTTCTTAAAAATATCATGGGTCTAAATAGCCTTTTCAGGCTGAGAAAAGCACTTTGGTGACATTTGGCTGTAACTTGTTCCCAGTACATTCTGAGTGGCTGGTGACTGTGTGTTGTACCTAAAAGTGCCCAACAAGAATCCCAATGTACTACACATGGGCCCAAATGCCTTCCTTATGACAAAACTGACACTCATTTTCTTAAAAAAATCATTGGTCAAAATAGCCTTTTCAGGCTGAGAGAAGCACTTTGGTGACGTTTCACTGTAACTTGTTCCCAGTACAGTCTAAGTGGCTGCTGACTGTGTGACTTGGTTAAAAGTGGCCAAATAGAAGCCCAATCCACAATACATGAGCCCAAAGGCCTTCCTTATGACTAAACTGACACCCACTTTTTTTAAAATATCATGGGTCTAAATAGCCTTTTCAGGCTGAGAAAAGCACTTTGGTGACATTTGGCTGTAACTTGTTCCCAGTACATTCTGAGTGGCTGGTGACTGTGTGTTGTACCTAAAAGTGCCCAACAAGAATCCCAATGCACTATACATGGGCCCAAATGCCTTCCTTATGACAAAACTGACACTTATTTTCTTTAAAAAAATCATTGGTCAAAATAGCCTTTTCAGGCTGAGAGAAGCACTTTGGTGACGTTTCACTGTAACTTGTTCCCAGTACAGTCTAAGTGGCTGCTGACTGTGTGACTTGGCTAAAAGTGGCCAAATAGAAGCCCAATCCACAATACATGAGCCCAAAGGCCTTCCTTATGACTAAACTGACACCCACTTTTTTAAACATATCATGGGTCTAAATAACGTTTTCAGGCTGAGAAAAGCACTTTGGTGACATTTGGCCGTAACTTGTTCCCAGTACATTCTGAGTGGCTGGTGACTGTGTGTTGTACCTAAAAGTACCCAACAAGAATCCCAATGCACTATACATGGGCCCAAATGCCTTCCTTATGACAAAACTGACACTCATTTTCAAAATAGCCTATTCAGGCTGAGAGAAGCACTTTGGTGACGTTTCACTGTAACTTGTTCCCAGTACAGTCTAAGTGGCTGCTGACTGTGTGACTTGGCTAAAAGTGGCCAAATAGAAGCCCAATCCACAATACATGAGCCCAAAGGCCTTCCTTATGACTAAACCGACACCCACTTTCTTAAAAATATCATGGGTCTAAATAGCCTTTTCAGGCTGAGAAAAGCACTTTGGTGACATTTGGCTGTAACTTGTTCCCAGTACATTCTGAGTGGCTGGTGACTGTGTGTTGTACCTAAAAGTGCCCAACAAGAATCCCAATGTACTACACATGGGCCCAAATGCCTTCCTTATGACAAAACTGACACTCATTTTCTTAAAAAAATCATTGGTCAAAATAGCCTTTTCAGGCTGAGAGAAGCACTTTGGTGACGTTTCACTGTAACTTGTTCCCAGTACAGTCTAAGTGGCTGCTGACTGTTTGACTTGGTTAAAAGTGGCCAAATAGAAGCCCAATCCACAATACATGAGCCCAAAGGCCTTCCTTATGACTAAACTGACACCCACTTTTTTTAAACATATCATGGGTCTAAATAACGTTTTCAGGCTGAGAAAAGCACTTTGGTGACATTTGGCCGTAACTTGTTCCCAGTACATTCTGAGTGGCTGGTGACTGTGTGTTGTACCTAAAAGTACCCAACAAGAATCCCAATGCACTATACATGGGCCCAAATGCCTTCCTTATGACAAAACTGACACTCATTTTCAAAATAGCCTATTCAGGCTGAGAGAAGCACTTTGGTGACGTTTCACTGTAACTTGTTCCCAGTACAGTCTAAGTGGCTGCTGACTGTGTGACTTGGCTAAAAGTGGCCAAATAGAAGCCCAATCCACAATACATGAGCCCAAAGGCCTTCCTTATGACTAAACTGACACCCACTTTCTTAAAAATATCATGGGTCTAAATAGCCTTTTCAGGCTGAGAAAAGCACTTTGGTGACATTTGGCTGTAACTTGTTCCCAGTACATTCTGAGTGGCTGGTGACTGTGTGTTGTACCTAAAAGTGCCCAACAAGAATCCCAATGTACTACACATGGGCCCAAATGCCTTCCTTATGACAAAACTGACACTCATTTTCTTAAAAAAATCATTGGTCAAAATAGCCTTTTCAGGCTGAGAGAAGCACTTTGGTGACGTTTCACTGTAACTTGTTCCCAGTACAGTCTAAGTGGCTGCTGACTGTGTGACTTGGTTAAAAGTGGCCAAATAGAAGCCCAATCCACAATACATGAGCCCAAAGGCCTTCCTTATGACTAAACTGACACCCACTTTTTTTAAAATATCATGGGTCTAAATAGCCTTTTCAGGCTGAGAAAAGCACTTTGGTGACATTTGGCTGTAACTTGTTCCCAGTACATTCTGAGTGGCTGGTGACTGTGTGTTGTACCTAAAAGTGCCCAACAAGAATCCCAATGTACTACACATGGGCCCAAATGCCTTCCTTATGACAAAACTGACACTCATTTTCTTAAAAAAATCATTGGTCAAAATAGCCTTTTCAGGCTGAGAGAAGCACTTTGGTGACGTTTCACTGTAACTTGTTCCCAGTACAGTCTAAGTGGCTGCTGACTGTGTGACTTGGCTAAAAGTGGCCAAATAGAAGCCCAATCCACAATACATGAGCCCAAAGGCCTTCCTTATGACTAAACTGACACCCACTTTCTTAAAAATATCATGGGTCTAAATAGCCTTTTCAGGCTGAGAAAAGCACTTTGGTGACATTTGGCTGTAACTTGTTCCCAGTACATTCTGAGTGGCTGGTGACTGTGTGTTGTACCTAAAAGTGCCCAACAAGAATCCCAATGTACTACACATGGGCCCAAATGCCTTCCTTATGACAAAACTGACACTCATTTTCTTAAAAAAATCATTGGTCAAAATAGCCTTTTCAGGCTGAGAGAAGCACTTTGGTGACGTTTCACTGTAACTTGTTCCCAGTACAGTCTAAGTGGCTGCTGACTGTGTGACTTGGTTAAAAGTGGCCAAATAGAAGCCCAATCCACAATACATGAGCCCAAAGGCCTTCCTTATGACTAAACTGACACCCACTTTTTTAAAAATATCATGGGTCTAAATAACGTTTTCAGGCTGAGAAAAGCACTTTGGTGACATTTGGCCGTAACTTGTTCCCAGTACATTCTGAGTGGCTGGTGACTGTGTGTTGTACCTAAAAGTACCCAACAAGAATCCCAATGCACTATACATGGGCCCAAATGCCTTCCTTATGACAAAACTGACACTCATTTTCAAAATAGCCTTTTCAGGCTGAGAGAAGCACTTTGGTGACGTTTCACTGTAACTTGTTCCCAGTACAGTCTAAGTGGCTGCTGACTGTGTGACTTGGTTAAAAGTGGCCAAATAGAAGCCCAATCCACAATACATGAGCCCAAAGGCCTTCCTTATGACTAAACTGACACCCACTTTTTTTAAAATATCATGGGTCTAAATAGCCTTTTCAGGCTGAGAAAAGCACTTTGGTGACATTTGGCTGTAACTTGTTCCCAGTACATTCTGAGTGGCTGGTGACTGTGTGTTGTACCTAAAAGTGCCCAAATAGAATCCCAATGCACTATACATGGGCCCAAATGCCTTCCTTATGACAAAACTGACACTCATTTTCTTTAAAAAAATCATTGGTCAAAATAGCCTTTTCAGGCTGAGAGAAGCACTTTGGTGACGTTTCACCGTAACTTGTTCCCAGTACAGTCTAAGTGGCTGCTGACTGTGTGACTTGGCTAAAAGTGGCCAAATAGAAGCCCAATCCACAATACATGAGCCCAAAGGCCTTCCTTATGACTAAACTGACACCCACTTTCTTAAAAATATCATGGGTCTAAATAGCCTTTTCAGGCTGAGAAAAGCACTTTGGTGACATTTGGCTGTAACTTGTTCCCAGTACATTCTGAGTGGCTGGTGACTGTGTGTTGTACCTAAAAGTGCCCAACAAGAATCCCAATGTACTACACATGGGCCCAAATGCCTTCCTTATGACAAAACTGACACTCATTTTCTTAAAAAAATCATTGGTCAAAATAGCCTTTTCAGGCTGAGAGAAGCACTTTGGTGACGTTTCACTGTAACTTGTTCCCAGTACAGTCTAAGTGGCTGCTGACTGTGTGACTTGGTTAAAAGTGGCCAAATAGAAGCCCAATCCACAATACATGAGCCCAAAGGCCTTCCTTATGACTAAACTGACACCCACTTTTTTTAAAATATCATGGGTCTAAATAGCCTTTTCAGGCTGAGAAAAGCACTTTGGTGACATTTGGCTGTAACTTGTTCCCAGTACATTCTGAGTGGCTGGTGACTGTGTGTTGTACCTAAAAGTGCCCAACAAGAATCCCAATGTACTACACATGGGCCCAAATGCCTTCCTTATGACAAAACTGACACTCATTTTCTTAAAAAAAATCATTGGTCAAAATAGCCTTTTCAGGCTGAGAGAAGCACTTTGGTGACGTTTCACTGTAACTTGTTCCCAGTACAGTCTAAGTGGCTGCTGACTGTGTGACTTGGCTAAAAGTGGCCAAATAGAAGCCCAATCCACAATACATGAGCCCAAAGGCCTTCCTTATGACTAAACTGACACCCACTTTCTTAAAAATATCATGGGTCTAAATAGCCTTTTCAGGCTGAGAAAAGCACTTTGGTGACATTTGGCTGTAACTTGTTCCCAGTACATTCTGAGTGGCTGGTGACTGTGTGTTGTACCTAAAAGTGCCCAACAAGAATCCCAATGTACTACACATGGGCCCAAATGCCTTCCTTATGACAAAACTGACACTCATTTTCTTAAAAAAATCATTGGTCAAAATAGCCTTTTCAGGCTGAGAGAAGCACTTTGGTGACGTTTCACTGTAACTTGTTCCCAGTACAGTCTAAGTGGCTGCTGACTGTGTGACTTGGCTAAAAGTGGCCAAATAGAAGCCCAATCCACAATACATGAGCCCAAAGGCCTTCCTTATGACTAAACTGACACCCACTTTCTTAAAAATATCATGGGTCTAAATAGCCTTTTCAGGCTGAGAAAAGCACTTTGGTAACATTTGGCTGTAACTTGTTCCCAGTACATTCTGAGTGGCTGGTGACTGTGTGTTGTACCTAAAAGTGCCCAACAAGAATCCCAATGCACTATACATGGGCCCGAATGCCTTCCTTATGACAAAACTGACACTCATTTTCTTTAAAAAATCATTGGTCAAAATAGCCTTTTCAGGCTGAGAGAAGCACTTTGGTGACGTTTCACTGTAACTTGTTCCCAGTACAGTCTAAGTGGCTGCTGACTGTGTGACTTGGCTAAAAGTGGCCAAATAGAAGCCCAATCCACAATACATGAGCCCAAAGGCCTTCCTTATGACTAAACTGACACCCACTTTCTTAAAAATATCATGGGTCTAAATAGCCTTTTCAGGCTGAGAAAAGCACTTTGGTGACATTTGGCTGTAACTTGTTCCCAGTACATTCTGAGTGGCTGGTGACTGTGTGTTGTACCTAAAAGTGCCCAACAAGAATCCCAATGTACTACACATGGGCCCAAATGCCTTCCTTATGACAAAACTGACACTCATTTTCTTAAAAAAATCATTGGTCAAAATAGCCTTTTCAGGCTGAGAGAAGCACTTTGGTGACGTTTCACTGTAACTTGTTCCCAGTACAGTCTAAGTGGCTGCTGACTGTGTGACTTGGTTAAAAGTGGCCAAATAGAAGCCCAATCCACAATACATGAGCCCAAAGGCCTTCCTTATGACTAAACTGACACCCACTTTTTTAAAAATATCATGGGTCTAAATAACGTTTTCAGGCTGAGAAAAGCACTTTGGTGACATTTGGCCGTAACTTGTTCCCAGTACATTCTGAGTGGCTGGTGACTGTGTGTTGTACCTAAAAGTACCCAACAAGAATCCCAATGCACTATACATGGGCCCAAATGCCTTCCTTATGACAAAACTGACACTCATTTTCAAAATAGCCTTTTCAGGCTGAGAGAAGCACTTTGGTGACGTTTCACTGTAACTTGTTCCCAGTACAGTCTAAGTGGCTGCTGACTGTGTGACTTGGCTAAAAGTGGCCAAATAGAAGCCCAATCCACAATACATGAGCCCAAAGGCCTTCCTTATGACTAAACTGACACCCACTTTCTTAAAAATATCATGGGTCTAAATAGCCTTTTCAGGCTGAGAAAAGCACTTTGGTGACATTTGGCTGTAACTTGTTCCCAGTACATTCTGAGTGGCTGGTGACTGTGTGTTGTACCTAAAAGTGCCCAACAAGAATCCCAATGTACTACACATGGGCCCAAATGCCTTCCTTATGACAAAACTGACACTCATTTTCTTAAAAAAATCATTGGTCAAAATAGCCTTTTCAGGCTGAGAGAAGCACTTTGGTGACGTTTCACTGTAACTTGTTCCCAGTACAGTCTAAGTGGCTGCTGACTGTGTGACTTGGTTAAAAGTGGCCAAATAGAAGCCCAATCCACAATACATGAGCCCAAAGGCCTTCCTTATGACTAAACTGACACCCACTTTTTTAAAAATATCATGGGTCTAAATAACGTTTTCAGGCTGAGAAAAGCACTTTGGTGACATTTGGCCGTAACTTGTTCCCAGTACATTCTGAGTGGCTGGTGACTGTGTGTTGTACCTAAAAGTACCCAACAAGAATCCCAATGCACTATACATGGGCCCAAATGCCTTCCTTATGACAAAACTGACACTCATTTTCAAAATAGCCTTTTCAGGCTGAGAGAAGCACTTTGGTGACGTTTCACTGTAACTTGTTCCCAGTACAGTCTAAGTGGCTGCTGACTGTGTGACTTGGCTAAAAGTGGCCAAATAGAAGCCCAATCCACAATACATGAGCCCAAAGGCCTTCCTTATGACTAAACTGACACCCACTTTCTTAAAAATATCATGGGTCTAAATAGCCTTTTCAGGCTGAGAAAAGCACTTTGGTGACATTTGGCTGTAACTTGTTCCCAGTACATTCTGAGTGGCTGGTGACTGTGTGTTGTACCTAAAAGTGCCCAACAAGAATCCCAATGTACTACACATGGGCCCAAATGCCTTCCTTATGACAAAACTGACACTCATTTTCTTAAAAAAATCATTGGTCAAAATAGCCTTTTCAGGCTGAGAGAAGCACTTTGGTGACGTTTCACTGTAACTTGTTCCCAGTACAGTCTAAGTGGCTGCTGACTGTGTGACTTGGTTAAAAGTGGCCAAATAGAAGCCCAATCCACAATACATGAGCCCAAAGGCCTTCCTTATGACTAAACTGACACCCACTTTTTTAAAAATATCATGGGTCTAAATAACGTTTTCAGGCTGAGAAAAGCATTTTGGTGACATTTGGCCGTAACTTGTTCCCAGTACATTCTGAGTGGCTGGTGACTGTGTGTTGTACCTAAAAGTACCCAACAAGAATCCCAATGCACTATACATGGGCCCAAATGCCTTCCTTATGACAAAACTGACACTCATTTTCAAAATAGCCTTTTCAGGCTGAGAGAAGCACTTTGGTGACGTTTCACTATAACTTGTTCCCAGTACAGTCTAAGTGGCTGCTGACTGTGTGACTTGGCTAAAAGTGGCCAAATAGAAGCCCAATCCACAATACATGAGCCCAAAGGCCTTCCTTATGACTAAACTGACACCCACTTTCTTAAAAATATCATGGGTCTAAATAGCCTTTTCAGGCTGAGAAAAGCACTTTGGTGACATTTGGCTGTAACTTGTTCCCAGTACATTCTGAGTGGCTGGTGACTGTGTGTTGTACCTAAAAGTGCCCAACAAGAATCCCAATGCACTATACATGGGCCCGAATGCCTTCCTTATGACAAAACTGACACTCATTTTCTTAAAAAAATCATTGGTCAAAATAGCCTTTTCAGGCTGAGAGAAGCACTTTGGTGACGTTTCACTGTAACTTGTTCCCAGTACAGTCTAAGTGGCTGCTGACTGTGTGACTTGGCTAAAAGTGGCCAAATAGAAGCCCAATCCACAATACATGAGCCCAAAGGCCTTCCTTATGACTAAACTGACACCCACTTTCTTAAAAATATCATGGGTCTAAATAGCCTTTTCAGGCTGAGAAAAGCACTTTGGTGACATTTGGCTGTAACTTGTTCCCAGTACATTCTGAGTGGCTGGTGACTGTGTGTTGTACCTAAAAGTGCCCAACAAGAATCCCAATGTACTACACATGGGCCCAAATGCCTTCCTTATGACAAAACTGACACTCATTTTCTTAAAAAAATCATTGGTCAAAATAGCCTTTTCAGGCTGAGAGAAGCACTTTGGTGACGTTTCACTGTAACTTGTTCCCAGTACAGTCTAAGTGGCTGCTGACTGTGTGACTTGGTTAAAAGTGGCCAAATAGAAGCCCAATCCACAATACATGAGCCCAAAGGCCTTCCTTATGACTAAACTGACACCCACTTTTTTTAAAATATCATGGGTCTAAATAGCCTTTTCAGGCTGAGAAAAGCACTTTGGTGACATTTGGCTGTAACTTGTTCCCAGTACATTCTGAGTGGCTGGTGACTGTGTGTTGTACCTAAAAGTGCCCAAATAGAATCCCAATGCACTATACATGGGCCCAAATGCCTTCCTTATGACAAAACTGACACTCATTTTCTTTAAAAAAATCATTGGTCAAAATAGCCTTTTCAGGCTGAGAGAAGCACTTTGGTGACGTTTCACTGTAACTTGTTCCCAGTACAGTCTAAGTGGCTGCTGACTGTGTGACTTGGCTAAAAGTGGCCAAATAGAAGCCCAATCCACAATACATGAGCCCAAAGGCCTTCCTTATGACTAAACTGACACCCACTTTCTTAAAAATATCATGGGTCTAAATAGCCTTTTCAGGCTGAGAAAAGCACTTTGGTGACATTTGGCTGTAACTTGTTCCCAGTACATTCTGAGTGGCTGGTGACTGTGTGTTGTACCTAAAAGTGCCCAACAAGAATCCCAATGCACTATACATGGGCCCAAATGCCTTCCTTATGACAAAACTGACACTTATTTTCTTTAAAAAAATCATTGGTCAAAATAGCCTTTTCAGGCTGAGAGAAGCACTTTGGTGACGTTTCACTGTAACTTGTTCCCAGTACAGTCTAAGTGGCTGCTGACTGTGTGACTTGGCTAAAAGTGGCCAAATAGAAGCCCAATCCACAATACATGAGCCCAAAGGCCTTCCTTATGACTAAACTGACACCCACTTTTTTTAAAATATCATGGGTCTAAATAGCCTTTTCAGGCTGAGAAAAGCACTTTGGTGACATTTGGCTGTAACTTGTTCCCAGTACATTCTGAGTGGCTGGTGACTGTGTGTTGTACCTAAAAGTGCCCAACAAGAATCCCAATGCACTATACATGGGCCCAAATGCCTTCCTTATGACAAAACTGACACTCATTTTCTTTAAAAAAATCATTGGTCAAAATAGCCTTTTCAGGCTGAGAGAAGCACTTTGGTGACGTTTCACTGTAACTTGTTCCCAGTACAGTCTAAGTGGCTGCTGACTGTGTGACTTGGCTAAAAGTGGCCAAATAGAAGCCCAATCCACAATACATGAGCCCAAAGGCCTTCCTTATGACTAAACTGACACCCACTTTCTTAAAAATATCATGGGTCTAAATAGCCTTTTCAGGCTGAGAAAAGCACTTTGGTGACATTTGGCTGTAACTTGTTCCCAGTACATTCTGAGTGGCTGGTGACTGTGTGTTGTACCTAAAAGTGCCCAACAAGAATCCCAATGTACTACACATGGGCCCAAATGCCTTCCTTATGACAAAACTGACACTCATTTTCTTAAAAAAATCATTGGTCAAAATAGCCTTTTCAGGCTGAGAGAAGCACTTTGGTGACGTTTCACTGTAACTTGTTCCCAGTACAGTCTAAGTGGCTGCTGACTGTGTGACTTGGTTAAAAGTGGCCAAATAGAAGCCCAATCCACAATACATGAGCCCAAAGGCCTTCCTTATGACTAAACTGACACCCACTTTTTTTAAAATATCATGGGTCTAAATAACGTTTTCAGGCTGAGAAAAGCACTTTGGTGACATTTGGCCGTAACTTGTTCCCAGTACATTCTGAGTGGCTGGTGACTGTGTGTTGTACCTAAAAGTACCCAACAAGAATCCCAATGCACTATACATGGGCCCAAATGCCTTCCTTATGACAAAACTGACACTCATTTTCAAAATAGCCTTTTCAGGCTGAGAGAAGCACTTTGGTGACGTTTCACTGTAACTTGTTCCCAGTACAGTCTAAGTGGCTGCTGACTGTGTGACTTGGCTAAAAGTGGCCAAATAGAAGCCCAATCCACAATACATGAGCCCAAAGGCCTTCCTTATGACTAAACTGACACCCACTTTCTTAAAAATATCATGGGTCTAAATAGCCTTTTCAGGCTGAGAAAAGCACTTTGGTGACATTTGGCTGTAACTTGTTCCCAGTACATTCTGAGTGGCTGGTGACTGTGTGTTGTACCTAAAAGTGCCCAACAAGAATCCCAATGTACTACACATGGGCCCAAATGCCTTCCTTATGACAAAACTGACACTCATTTTCTTTAAAAAATCATTGGTCAAAATAGCCTTTTCAGGCTGAGAGAAGCACTTTGGTGACGTTTCACTGTAACTTGTTCCCAGTACAGTCTAAGTGGCTGCTGACTGTGTGACTTGGTTAAAAGTGGCCAAATAGAAGCCCAATCCACAATACATGAGCCCAAAGGCCTTCCTTATGACTAAACTGACACCCACTTTTTTAAAAATATCATGGGTCTAAATAACGTTTTCAGGCTGAGAAAAGCATTTTGGTGACATTTGGCCGTAACTTGTTCCCAGTACATTCTGAGTGGCTGGTGACTGTGTGTTGTACCTAAAAGTACCCAACAAGAATCCCAATGCACTATACATGGGCCCAAATGCCTTCCTTATGACAAAACTGACACTCATTTTCAAAATAGCCTTTTCAGGCTGAGAGAAGCACTTTGGTGACGTTTCACTATAACTTGTTCCCAGTACAGTCTAAGTGGCTGCTGACTGTGTGACTTGGCTAAAAGTGGCCAAATAGAAGCCCAATCCACAATACATGAGCCCAAAGGCCTTCCTTATGACTAAACTGACACCCACTTTCTTAAAAATATCATGGGTCTAAATAGCCTTTTCAGGCTGAGAAAAGCACTTTGGTGACATTTGGCTGTAACTTGTTCCCAGTACATTCTGAGTGGCTGGTGACTGTGTGTTGTACCTAAAAGTGCCCAACAAGAATCCCAATGCACTATACATGGGCCCGAATGCCTTCCTTATGACAAAACTGACACTCATTTTCTTAAAAAAATCATTGGTCAAAATAGCCTTTTCAGGCTGAGAGAAGCACTTTGGTGACGTTTCACTGTAACTTGTTCCCAGTACAGTCTAAGTGGCTGCTGACTGTGTGACTTGGCTAAAAGTGGCCAAATAGAAGCCCAATCCACAATACATGAGCCCAAAGGCCTTCCTTATGACTAAACTGACACCCACTTTCTTAAAAATATCATGGGTCTAAATAGCCTTTTCAGGCTGAGAAAAGCACTTTGGTGACATTTGGCTGTAACTTGTTCCCAGTACATTCTGAGTGGCTGGTGACTGTGTGTTGTACCTAAAAGTGCCCAACAAGAATCCCAATGTACTACACATGGGCCCAAATGCCTTCCTTATGACAAAACTGACACTCATTTTCTTAAAAAAATCATTGGTCAAAATAGCCTTTTCAGGCTGAGAGAAGCACTTTGGTGACGTTTCACTGTAACTTGTTCCCAGTACAGTCTAAGTGGCTGCTGACTGTGTGACTTGGTTAAAAGTGGCCAAATAGAAGCCCAATCCACAATACATGAGCCCAAAGGCCTTCCTTATGACTAAACTGACACCCACTTTTTTTAAAATATCATGGGTCTAAATAGCCTTTTCAGGCTGAGAAAAGCACTTTGGTGACATTTGGCTGTAACTTGTTCCCAGTACATTCTGAGTGGCTGGTGACTGTGTGTTGTACCTAAAAGTGCCCAAATAGAATCCCAATGCACTATACATGGGCCCAAATGCCTTCCTTATGACAAAACTGACACTCATTTTCTTTAAAAAAATCATTGGTCAAAATAGCCTTTTCAGGCTGAGAGAAGCACTTTGGTGACGTTTCACTGTAACTTGTTCCCAGTACAGTCTAAGTGGCTGCTGACTGTGTGACTTGGCTAAAAGTGGCCAAATAGAAGCCCAATCCACAATACATGAGCCCAAAGGCCTTCCTTATGACTAAACTGACACCCACTTTCTTAAAAATATCATGGGTCTAAATAGCCTTTTCAGGCTGAGAAAAGCACTTTGGTGACATTTGGCTGTAACTTGTTCCCAGTACATTCTGAGTGGCTGGTGACTGTGTGTTGTACCTAAAAGTGCCCAACAAGAATCCCAATGCACTATACATGGGCCCAAATGCCTTCCTTATGACAAAACTGACACTTATTTTCTTTAAAAAAATCATTGGTCAAAATAGCCTTTTCAGGCTGAGAGAAGCACTTTGGTGACGTTTCACTGTAACTTGTTCCCAGTACAGTCTAAGTGGCTGCTGACTGTGTGACTTGGCTAAAAGTGGCCAAATAGAAGCCCAATCCACAATACATGAGCCCAAAGGCCTTCCTTATGACTAAACTGACACCCACTTTTTTTAAAATATCATGGGTCTAAATAGCCTTTTCAGGCTGAGAAAAGCACTTTGGTGACATTTGGCTGTAACTTGTTCCCAGTACATTCTGAGTGGCTGGTGACTGTGTGTTGTACCTAAAAGTGCCCAACAAGAATCCCAATGCACTATAAATGGGCCCAAATGCCTTCCTTATGACAAAACTGACACTCATTTTCTTTAAAAAAATCATTGGTCAAAATAGCCTTTTCAGGCTGAGAGAAGCACTTTGGTGACGTTTCACTGTAACTTGTTCCCAGTACAGTCTAAGTGGCTGCTGACTGTGTGACTTGGCTAAAAGTGGCCAAATAGAAGCCCAATCCACAATACATGAGCCCAAAGGCCTTCCTTATGACTAAACTGACACCCACTTTCTTAAAAATATCATGGGTCTAAATAGCCTTTTCAGGCTGAGAAAAGCACTTTGGTGACATTTGGCTGTAACTTGTTCCCAGTACATTCTGAGTGGCTGGTGACTGTGTTGTACCTAAAAGTGCCCAACAAGAATCCCAATGCACTATACATGGGCCCAAATGCCTTCCTTATGACAAAACTGACACTTATTTTCTTTAAAAAAATCATTGGTCAAAATAGCCTTTTCAGGCTGAGAGAAGCACTTTGGTGACGTTTCACTGTAACTTGTTCCCAGTACAGTCTAAGTGGCTGCTGACTGTGTGACTTGGCTAAAAGTGGCCAAATAGAAGCCCAATCCACAATACATGAGCCCAAAGGCCTTCCTTATGACTAAACTGACACCCACTTTCTTAAAAATATCATGGGTCTAAATAGCCTTTTCAGGCTGAGAAAAGCACTTTGGTGACATTTGGCTGTAACTTGTTCCCAGTACATTCTGAGTGGCTGGTGACTGTGTGTTGTACCTAAAAGTGCCCAACAAGAATCCCAATGTACTACACATGGGCCCAAATGCCTTCCTTATGACAAAACTGACACTCATTTTCTTAAAAAAATCATTGGTCAAAATAGCCTTTTCAGGCTGAGAGAAGCACTTTGGTGACGTTTCACTGTAACTTGTTCCCAGTACAGTCTAAGTGGCTGCTGACTGTGTGACTTGGCTAAAAGTGGCCAAATAGAAGCCCAATCCACAATACATGAGCCCAAAGGCCTTCCTTATGACTAAACTGACACCCACTTTCTTAAAAATATCATGGGTCTAAATAGCCTTTTCAGGCTGAGAAAAGCACTTTGGTAACATTTGGCTGTAACTTGTTCCCAGTACATTCTGAGTGGCTGGTGACTGTGTGTTGTACCTAAAAGTGCCCAACAAGAATCCCAATGTACTACACATGGGCCCAAATGCCTTCCTTATGACAAAACTGACACTCATTTTCTTAAAAAAATCATTGGTCAAAATAGCCTTTTCAGGCTGAGAGAAGCACTTTGGTGACGTTTCACTGTAACTTGTTCCCAGTACAGTCTAAGTGGCTGCTGACTGTGTGACTTGGTTAAAAGTGGCCAAATAGAAGCCCAATCCACAATACATGAGCCCAAAGGCCTTCCTTATGACTAAACTGACACCCACTTTTTTAAAAATATCATGGGTCTAAATAACGTTTTCAGGCTGAGAAAAGCACTTTGGTGACATTTGGCCGTAACTTGTTCCCAGTACATTCTGAGTGGCTGGTGACTGTGTGTTGTACCTAAAAGTACCCAACAAGAATCCCAATGCACTATACATGGGCCCAAATGCCTTCCTTATGACAAAACTGACACTCATTTTCAAAATAGCCTTTTCAGGCTGAGAGAAGCACTTTGGTGACGTTTCACTATAACTTGTTCCCAGTACAGTCTAAGTGGCTGCTGACTGTGTGACTTGGCTAAAAGTGGCCAAATAGAAGCCCAATCCACAATACATGAGCCCAAAGGCCTTCCTTATGACTAAACTGACACCCACTTTCTTAAAAATATCATGGGTCTAAATAGCCTTTTCAGGCTGAGAAAAGCACTTTGGTGACATTTGGCTGTAACTTGTTCCCAGTACATTCTGAGTGGCTGGTGACTGTGTGTTGTACCTAAAAGTGCCCAACAAGAATCCCAATGTACTACACATGGGCCCAAATGCCTTCCTTATGACAAAACTGACACTCATTTTCTTAAAAAAATCATTGGTCAAAATAGCCTTTTCAGGCTGAGAGAAGCACTTTGGTGACGTTTCACTGTAACTTGTTCCCAGTACAGTCTAAGTGGCTGCTGACTGTGTGACTTGGTTAAAAGTGGCCAAATAGAAGCCCAATCCACAATACATGAGCCCAAAGGCCTTCCTTATGACTAAACTGACACCCACTTTTTTTTAAATATCATGGGTCTAAATAGCCTTTTCAGGCTGAGAAAAGCACTTTGGTGACATTTGGCTGTAACTTGTTCCCAGTACATTCTGAGTGGCTGGTGACTGTGTGTTGTACCTAAAAGTGCCCAAATAGAATCCCAATGCACTATACATGGGCCCAAATGCCTTCCTTATGACAAAACTGACACTCATTTTCTTTAAAAAAATCATTGGTCAAAATAGCCTTTTCAGGCTGAGAGAAGCACTTTGGTGACGTTTCACTGTAACTTGTTCCCAGTACAGTCTAAGTGGCTGCTGACTGTGTGACTTGGCTAAAAGTGGCCAAATAGAAGCCCAATCCACAATACATGAGCCCAAAGGCCTTCCTTATGACTAAACTGACACCCACTTTCTTAAAAATATCATGGGTCTAAATAGCCTTTTCAGGCTGAGAAAAGCACTTTGGTGACATTTGGCTGTAACTTGTTCCCAGTACATTCTGAGTGGCTGGTGACTGTGTGTTGTACCTAAAAGTGCCCAACAAGAATCCCAATGCACTATACATGGGCCCAAATGCCTTCCTTATGACAAAACTGACACTTATTTTCTTTAAAAAAATCATTGGTCAAAATAGCCTTTTCAGGCTGAGAGAAGCACTTTGGTGACGTTTCACTGTAACTTGTTCCCAGTACAGTCTAAGTGGCTGCTGACTGTGTGACTTGGCTAAAAGTGGCCAAATAGAAGCCCAATCCACAATACATGAGCCCAAAGGCCTTCCTTATGACTAAACTGACACCCACTTTTTTTAAAATATCATGGGTCTAAATAGCCTTTTCAGGCTGAGAAAAGCACTTTGGTGACATTTGGCTGTAACTTGTTCCCAGTACATTCTGAGTGGCTGGTGACTGTGTGTTGTACCTAAAAGTGCCCAACAAGAATCCCAATGCAATATACATGGGCCCAAATGCCTTCCTTATGACAAAACTGACACTCATTTTCTTTAAAAAAATCATTGGTCAAAATAGCCTTTTCAGGCTGAGAGAAGCACTTTGGTGACGTTTCACTGTAACTTGTTCCCAGTACAGTCTAAGTGGCTGCTGACTGTGTGACTTGGCTAAAAGTGGCCAAATAGAAGCCCAATCCACAATACATGAGCCCAAAGGCCTTCCTTATGACTAAACTGACACCCACTTTCTTAAAAATATCATGGGTCTAAATAGCCTTTTCAGGCTGAGAAAAGCACTTTGGTGACATTTGGCTGTAACTTGTTCCCAGTACATTCTGAGTGGCTGGTGACTGTGTGTTGTACCTAAAAGTGCCCAACAAGAATCCCAATGCACTATACATGGGCCCAAATGCCTTCCTTATGACAAAACTGACACTTATTTTCTTTAAAAAAATCATTGGTCAAAATAGCCTTTTCAGAATGAGAGAAGCACTTTGGTGACGTTTCACTGTAACTTGTTCCCAGTACAGTCTAAGTGGCTGCTGACTGTGTGACTTGGCTAAAAGTGGCCAAATAGAAGCCCAATCCACAATACATGAGCCCAAAGGCCTTCCTGATGACTAAACTGACACCCACTTTCTTAAAAATATCATGGGTCTAAATAGCCTTTTCAGGCTGAGAAAAGCACTTTGGTGACATTTGGCTGTAACTTGTTCCCAGTACATTCTGAGTGGCTGGTGACTGTGTGTTGTACCTAAAAGTGCCCAACAAGAATCCCAATGTACTACACATGGGCCCAAATGCCTTCCTTATGACAAAACTGACACTCATTTTCTTAAAAAAATCATTGGTCAAAATAGCCTTTTCAGGCTGAGAGAAGCACTTTGGTGACGTTTCACTGTAACTTGTTCCCAGTACAGTCTAAGTGGCTGCTGACTGTGTGACTTGGCTAAAAGTGGCCAAATAGAAGCCCAATCCACAATACATGAGCCCAAAGGCCTTCCTTATGACTAAACTGACACCCACTTTCTTAAAAATATCATGGGTCTAAATAGCCTTTTCAGGCTGAGAAAAGCACTTTGGTAACATTTGGCTGTAACTTGTTCCCAGTACATTCTGAGTGGCTGGTGACTGTGTGTTGTACCTAAAAGTGCCCAACAAGAATCCCAATGCACTATACATGGGCCCGAATGCCTTCCTTATGACAAAACTGACACTCATTTTCTTAAAAAAATCATTGGTCAAAATAGCCTTTTCAGGCTGAGAGAAGCACTTTGGTGACGTTTCACTGTAACTTGTTCCCAGTACAGTCTAAGTGGCTGCTGACTGTGTGACTTGGCTAAAAGTGGCCAAATAGAAGCCCAATCCACAATACATGAGCCCAAAGGCCTTCCTTATGACTAAACTGACACCCACTTTTTTTAAAATATAATGGGTCTAAATAGCCTTTTCAGGCTGAGAAAAGCACTTTGGTGACATTTGGCTGTAACTTGTTCCCAGTACATTCTGAGTGGCTGGTGACTGTGTGTTGTACCTAAAAGTGCCCAAATAGAATCCCAATGCACTATACATGGGCCCAAATGCCTTCCTTATGACAAAACTGACACTCATTTTCTTAAAAAAATCATTGGTCAAAATAGCCTTTTCAGGCTGAGAGAAGCACTTTGGTGACGTTTCACTGTAACTTGTTCCCAGTACAGTCTAAGTGGCTGCTGACTGTGTGACTTGGCTAAAAGTGGCCAAATAGAAGCCCAATCCACAATACATGAGCCCAAAGGCCTTCCTTATGACTAAACTGACACCCACTTTCTTAAAAATATCATGGGTCTAAATAGCCTTTTCAGGCTGAGAAAAGCACTTTGGTGACATTTGGCTGTAACTTGTTCCCAGTACATTCTGAGTGGCTGGTGACTGTGTGTTGTACCTAAAAGTGCCCAACAAGAATCCCAATGTACTACACATGGGCCCAAATGCCTTCCTTATGACAAAACTGACACTCATTTTCTTAAAAAAATCATTGGTCAAAATAGCCTTTTCAGGCTGAGAGAAGCACTTTGGTGACGTTTCACTGTAACTTGTTCCCAGTACAGTCTAAGTGGCTGCTGACTGTGTGACTTGGTTAAAAGTGGCCAAATAGAAGCCCAATCCACAATACATGAGCCCAAAGGCCTTCCTTATGACTAAACTGACACCCACTTTTTTTAAAATATCATGGGTCTAAATAGCCTTTTCAGGCTGAGAAAAGCACTTTGGTGACATTTGGCTGTAACTTGTTCCCAGTACATTCTGAGTGGCTGGTGACTGTGTGTTGTACCTAAAAGTGCCCAACAAGAATCCCAATGCACTATACATGGGCCCAAATGCCTTCCTTATGACAAAACTGACACTCATTTTCTTTAAAAAAATCATTGGTCAAAATAGCCTTTTCAGGCTGAGAGAAGCACTTCGGTGACGTTTCACTGTAACTTGTTCCCAGTACAGTCTAAGTGGCTGCTGACTGTGTGACTTGGCTAAAAGTGGCCAAATAGAAGCCCAATCCACAATACATGAGCCCAAAGGCCTTCCTTATGACTAAACTGACACCCACTTTCTTAAAAATATCATGGGTCTAAATAGCCTTTTCAGGCTGAGAAAAGCACTTTGGTGACATTTGGCTGTAACTTGTTCCCAGTACATTCTGAGTGGCTGGTGACTGTGTGTTGTACCTAAAAGTGCCCAACAAGAATCCCAATGCACTATACATGGGCCCAAATGCCTTCCTTATGACAAAACTGACACTTATTTTCTTTAAAAAAATCATTGGTCAAAATAGCCTTTTCAGGCTGAGAGAAGCACTTTGGTGACGTTTCACTGTAACTTGTTCCCAGTACAGTCTAAGTGGCTGCTGACTGTGTGACTTGGCTAAAAGTGGCCAAATAGAAGCCCAATCCACAATACATGAGCCCAAAGGCCTTCCTTATGACTAAACTGACACCCACTTTCTTAAAAATATCATGGGTCTAAATAGCCTTTTCAGGCTGAGAAAAGCACTTTGGTGACATTTGGCTGTAACTTGTGCCCAGTACATTCTGAGTGGCTGGTGACTGTGTGTTGTACCTAAAAGTGCCCAACAAGAATCCCAATGTACTACACATGGGCCCAAATGCCTTCCTTATGACAAAACTGACACTCATTTTCTTAAAAAAATCATTGGTCAAAATAGCCTTTTCAGGCTGAGAGAAGCACTTTGGTGACGTTTCACTGTAACTTGTTCCCAGTACAGTCTAAGTGGCTGCTGACTGTTTGACTTGGTTAAAAGTGGCCAAATAGAAGCCCAATCCACAATACATGAGCCCAAAGGCCTTCCTTATGACTAAACTGACACCCACTTTTTTAAACATATCATGGGTCTAAATAACGTTTTCAGGCTGAGAAAAGCACTTTGGTGACATTTGGCCGTAACTTGTTCCCAGTACATTCTGAGTGGCTGGTGACTGTGTGTTGTACCTAAAAGTACCCAACAAGAATCCCAATGCACTATACATGGGCCCAAATGCCTTCCTTATGACAAAACTGACACTCATTTTCAAAATAGCCTATTCAGGCTGAGAGAAGCATTTTGGTGACGTTTCACTGTAACTTGTTCCCAGTACAGTCTAAGTGGCTGCTGACTGTGTGACTTGGCTAAAAGTGGCCAAATAGAAGCCCAATCCACAATACATGAGCCCAAAGGCCTTCCTTATGACTAAACTGACACCCACTTTCTTAAAAATATCATGGGTCTAAATAGCCTTTTCAGGCTGAGAAAAGCACTTTGGTGACATTTGGCTGTAACTTGTTCCCAGTACATTCTGAGTGGCTGGTGACTGTGTGTTGTACCTAAAAGTGCCCAACAAGAATCCCAATGCACTATACATGGGCCCAAATGCCTTCCTTATGACAAAACTGACACTTATTTTCTTTAAAAAAATCATTGGTCAAAATAGCCTTTTCAGGCTGAGAGAAGCACTTTGGTGACGTTTCACTGTAACTTGTTCCCAGTACAGTCTAAGTGGCTGCTGACTGTGTGACTTGGCTAAAAGTGGCCAAATAGAAGCCCAATCCACAATACATGAGCCCAAAGGCCTTCCTTATGACTAAACTGACACCCACTTTCTTAAAAATATCATGGGTCTAAATAGCCTTTTCAGGCTGAGAAAAGCACTTTGGTGACATTTGGCTGTAACTTGTTCCCAGTACATTCTGAGTGGCTGGTGACTGTGTGTTGTACCTAAAAGTGCCCAACAAGAATCCCAATGTACTACACATGGGCCCAAATGCCTTCCTTATGACAAAACTGACACTCATTTTCTTAAAAAAATCATTGGTCAAAATAGCCTTTTCAGGCTGAGAGAAGCACTTTGGTGACGTTTCACTGTAACTTGTTCCCAGTACAGTCTAAGTGGCTGCTGACTGTTTGACTTGGTTAAAAGTGGCCAAATAGAAGCCCAATCCACAATACATGAGCCCAAAGGCCTTCCTTATGACTAAACTGACACCCACTTTTTTAAACATATCATGGGTCTAAATAACGTTTTCAGGCTGAGAAAAGCACTTTGGTGACATTTGGCCGTAACTTGTTCCCAGTACATTCTGAGTGGCTGGTGACTGTGTGTTGTACCTAAAAGTACCCAACAAGAATCCCAATGCACTATACATGGGCCCAAATGCCTTCCTTATGACAAAACTGACACTCATTTTCAAAATAGCCTATTCAGGCTGAGAGAAGCACTTTGGTGACGTTTCACTGTAACTTGTTCCCAGTACAGTCTAAGTGGCTGCTGACTGTGTGACTTGGCTAAAAGTGGCCAAATAGAAGCCCAATCCACAATACATGAGCCCAAAGGCCTTCCTTATGACTAAACTGACACCCACTTTCTTAAAAATATCATGGGTCTAAATAGCCTTTTCAGGCTGAGAAAAGCACTTTGGTGACATTTGGCTGTAACTTGTTCCCAGTACATTCTGAGTGGCTGGTGACTGTGTGTTGTACCTAAAAGTGCCCAACAAGAATCCCAATGTACTACACATGGGCCCAAATGCCTTCCTTATGACAAAACTGACACTCATTTTCTTAAAAAAATCATTGGTCAAAATAGCCTTTTCAGGCTGAGAGAAGCACTTTGGTGACGTTTCACTGTAACTTGTTCCCAGTACAGTCTAAGTGGCTGCTGACTGTGTGACTTGGTTAAAAGTGGCCAAATAGAAGCCCAATCCACAATACATGAGCCCAAAGGCCTTCCTTATGACTAAACTGACACCCACTTTTTTTAAAATATCATGGGTCTAAATAGCCTTTTCAGGCTGAGAAAAGCACTTTGGTGACATTTGGCTGTAACTTGTTCCCAGTACATTCTGAGTGGCTGGTGACTGTGTGTTGTACCTAAAAGTGCCCAACAAGAATCCCAATGCACTATACATGGTCCCAAATGCCTTCCTTATGACAAAACTGACACTCATTTTCTTTAAAAAAATCATTGGTCAAAATAGCCTTTTCAGGCTGAGAGAAGCACTTTGGTGACGTTTCACTGTAACTTGTTCCCAGTACAGTCTAAGTGGCTGCTGACTGTGTGACTTGGCTAAAAGTGGCCAAATAGAAGCCCAATCCACAATACATGAGCCCAAAGGCCTTCCTTATGACTAAACTGACACCCACTTTCTTAAAAATATCATGGGTCTAAATAGCCTTTTCAGGCTGAGAAAAGCACTTTGGTAACATTTGGCTGTAACTTGTTCCCAGTACATTCTGAGTGGCTGGTGACTGTGTGTTGTACCTAAAAGTGCCCAACAAGAATCCCAATGCACTATACATGGGCCCGAATGCCTTCCTTATGACAAAACTGACACTCATTTTCTTAAAAAAATCATTGGTCAAAATAGCCTTTTCAGGCTGAGAGAAGCACTTTGGTGACGTTTCACTGTAACTTGTTCCCAGTACAGTCTAAGTGGCTGCTGACTGTGTGACTTGGCTAAAAGTGGCCAAATAGAAGCCCAATCCACAATACATGAGCCCAAAGGCCTTCCTTATGACTAAACTGACACCCACTTTCTTAAAAATATCATGGGTCTAAATAGCCTTTTCAGGCTGAGAAAAGCACTTTGGTGACATTTGGCTGTAACTTGTGCCCAGTACATTCTGAGTGGCTGGTGACTGTGTGTTGTACCTAAAAGTGCCCAACAAGAATCCCAATGTACTACACATGGGCCCAAATGCCTTCCTTATGACAAAACTGACACTCATTTTCTTAAAAAAATCATTGGTCAAAATAGCCTATTCAGGCTGAGAGAAGCACTTTGGTGACGTTTCACTGTAACTTGTTCCCAGTACAGTCTAAGTGGCTGCTGACTGTGTGACTTGGCTAAAAGTGGCCAAATAGAAGCCCAATCCACAATACATGAGCCCAAAGGCCTTCCTTATGACTAAACTGACACCCACTTTCTTAAAAATATCATGGGTCTAAATAGCCTTTTCAGGCTGAGAAAAGCACTTTGGTGACATTTGGCTGTAACTTGTTCCCAGTACATTCTGAGTGGCTGGTGACTGTGTGTTGTACCTAAAAGTGCCCAACAAGAATCCCAATGTACTACACATGGGCCCAAATGCCTTCCTTATGACAAAACTGACACTTATTTTCTTTAAAAAAATCATTGGTCAAAATAGCCTTTTCAGGCTGAGAGAAGCACTTTGGTGACGTTTCACTGTAACTTGTTCCCAGTACAGTCTAAGTGGCTGCTGACTGTGTGACTTGGCTAAAAGTGGCCAAATAGAAGCCCAATCCACAATACATGAGCCCAAAGGCCTTCCTTATGACTAAACTGACACCCACTTTCTTAAAAATATCATGGGTCTAAATAGCCTTTTCAGGCTGAGAAAAGCACTTTGGTGACATTTGGCTGTAACTTGTTCCCAGTACATTCTGAGTGGCTGGTGACTGTGTGTTGTACCTAAAAGTGCCCAACAAGAATCCCAATGCACTATACATGGGCCCAAATGCCTTCCTTATGACAAAACTGACACTTATTTTCTTTAAAAAAATCATTGGTCAAAATAGCCTTTTCAGGCTGAGAGAAGCACTTTGGTGACGTTTCACTGTAACTTGTTCCCAGTACAGTCTAAGTGGCTGCTGACTGTGTGACTTGGCTAAAAGTGGCCAAATAGAAGCCCAATCCACAATACATGAGCCCAAAGGCCTTCCTTATGACTAAACTGACACCCACTTTCTTAAAAATATCATGGGTCTAAATAGCCTTTTCAGGCTGAGAAAAGCACTTTGGTGACATTTGGCTGTAACTTGTTCCCAGTACATTCTGAGTGGCTGGTGACTGTGTGTTGTACCTAAAAGTGCCCAACAAGAATCCCAATGTACTACACATGGGCCCAAATGCCTTCCTTATGACAAAACTGACACTCATTTTCTTAAAAAAATCATTGGTCAAAATAGCCTTTTCAGGCTGAGAGAAGCACTTTGGTGACGTTTCACTGTAACTTGTTCCCAGTACAGTCTAAGTGGCTGCTGACTGTTTGACTTGGTTAAAAGTGGCCAAATAGAAGCCCAATCCACAATACATGAGCCCAAAGGCCTTCCTTATGACTAAACTGACACCCACTTTTTTAAACATATCATGGGTCTAAATAACGTTTTCAGGCTGAGAAAAGCACTTTGGTGACATTTGGCCGTAACTTGTTCCCAGTACATTCTGAGTGGCTGGTGACTGTGTGTTGTACCTAAAAGTACCCAACAAGAATCCCAATGCACTATACATGGGCCCAAATGCCTTCCTTATGACAAAACTGACACTCATTTTCAAAATAGCCTATTCAGGCTGAGAGAAGCACTTTGGTGACGTTTCACTGTAACTTGTTCCCAGTACAGTCTAAGTGGCTGCTGACTGTGTGACTTGGCTAAAAGTGGCCAAATAGAAGCCCAATCCACAATACATGAGCCCAAAGGCCTTCCTTATGACTAAACTGACACCCACTTTCTTAAAAATATCATGGGTCTAAATAGCCTTTTCAGGCTGAGAAAAGCACTTTGGTGACATTTGGCTGTAACTTGTTCCCAGTACATTCTGAGTGGCTGGTGACTGTGTGTTGTACCTAAAAGTGCCCAACAAGAATCCCAATGTACTACACATGGGCCCAAATGCCTTCCTTATGACAAAACTGACACTCATTTTCTTAAAAAAATCATTGGTCAAAATAGCCTTTTCAGGCTGAGAGAAGCACTTTGGTGACGTTTCACTGTAACTTGTTCCCAGTACAGTCTAAGTGGCTGCTGACTGTGTGACTTGGTTAAAAGTGGCCAAATAGAAGCCCAATCCACAATACATGAGCCCAAAGGCCTTCCTTATGACTAAACTGACACCCACTTTTTTTAAAATATCATGGGTCTAAATAGCCTTTTCAGGCTGAGAAAAGCACTTTGGTGACATTTGGCTGTAACTTGTTCCCAGTACATTCTGAGTGGCTGGTGACTGTGTGTTGTACCTAAAAGTGCCCAACAAGAATCCCAATGCACTATACATGGTCCCAAATGCCTTCCTTATGACAAAACTGACACTCATTTTCTTTAAAAAAATCATTGGTCAAAATAGCCTTTTCAGGCTGAGAGAAGCACTTTGGTGACGTTTCACTGTAACTTGTTCCCAGTACAGTCTAAGTGGCTGCTGACTGTGTGACTTGGCTAAAAGTGGCCAAATAGAAGCCCAATCCACAATACATGAGCCCAAAGGCCTTCCTTATGACTAAACTGACACCCACTTTCTTAAAAATATCATGGGTCTAAATAGCCTTTTCAGGCTGAGAAAAGCACTTTGGTAACATTTGGCTGTAACTTGTTCCCAGTACATTCTGAGTGGCTGGTGACTGTGTGTTGTACCTAAAAGTGCCCAACAAGAATCCCAATGCACTATACATGGGCCCGAATGCCTTCCTTATGACAAAACTGACACTCATTTTCTTAAAAAAATCATTGGTCAAAATAGCCTTTTCAGGCTGAGAGAAGCACTTTGGTGACGTTTCACTGTAACTTGTTCCCAGTACAGTCTAAGTGGCTGCTGACTGTGTGACTTGGCTAAAAGTGGCCAAATAGAAGCCCAATCCACAATACATGAGCCCAAAGGCCTTCCTTATGACTAAACTGACACCCACTTTCTTAAAAATATCATGGGTCTAAATAGCCTTTTCAGGCTGAGAAAAGCACTTTGGTGACATTTGGCTGTAACTTGTGCCCAGTACATTCTGAGTGGCTGGTGACTGTGTGTTGTACCTAAAAGTGCCCAACAAGAATCCCAATGTACTACACATGGGCCCAAATGCCTTCCTTATGACAAAACTGACACTCATTTTCTTAAAAAAATCATTGGTCAAAATAGCCTATTCAGGCTGAGAGAAGCACTTTGGTGACGTTTCACTGTAACTTGTTCCCAGTACAGTCTAAGTGGCTGCTGACTGTGTGACTTGGCTAAAAGTGGCCAAATAGAAGCCCAATCCACAATACATGAGCCCAAAGGCCTTCCTTATGACTAAACTGACACCCACTTTCTTAAAAATATCATGGGTCTAAATAGCCTTTTCAGGCTGAGAAAAGCACTTTGGTGACATTTGGCTGTAACTTGTTCCCAGTACATTCTGAGTGGCTGGTGACTGTGTGTTGTACCTAAAAGTGCCCAACAAGAATCCCAATGTACTACACATGGGCCCAAATGCCTTCCTTATGACAAAACTGACACTTATTTTCTTTAAAAAAATCATTGGTCAAAATAGCCTTTTCAGGCTGAGAGAAGCACTTTGGTGACGTTTCACTGTAACTTGTTCCCAGTACAGTCTAAGTGGCTGCTGACTGTGTGACTTGGCTAAAAGTGGCCAAATAGAAGCCCAATCCACAATACATGAGCCCAAAGGCCTTCCTTATGACTAAACTGACACCCACTTTCTTAAAAATATCATGGGTCTAAATAGCCTTTTCAGGCTGAGAAAAGCACTTTGGTGACATTTGGCTGTAACTTGTTCCCAGTACATTCTGAGTGGCTGGTGACTGTGTGTTGTACCTAAAAGTGCCCAACAAGAATCCCAATGTACTACACATGGGCCCAAATGCCTTCCTTATGACAAAACTGACACTCATTTTCTTAAAAAAAATCATTGGTCAAAATAGCCTTTTCAGGCTGAGAGAAGCACTTTGGTGACGTTTCACTGTAACTTGTTCCCAGTACAGTCTAAGTGGCTGCTGACTGTGTGACTTGGCTAAAAGTGGCCAAATAGAAGCCCAATCCACAATACATGAGCCCAAAGGCCTTCCTTATGACTAAACTGACACCCACTTTCTTAAAAATATCATGGGTCTAAATAGCCTTTTCAGGCTGAGAAAGGCACTTTGGTAACATTTGGCTGTAACTTGTTCCCAGTACATTCTGAGTGGCTGGTGACTGTGTGTTGTACCTAAAAGTGCCCAACAAGAATCCCAATGCACTATACATGGGCCCGAATGCCTTCCTTATGACAAAACTGACACTCATTTTCTTAAAAAAATCATTGGTCAAAATAGCCTTTTCAGGCTGAGAGAAGCACTTTGGTGACGTTTCAATGTAACTTGTTCCCAGTACAGTCTAAGTGGCTGCTGACTGTGTGACTTGGCTAAAAGTGGCCAAATAGAAGCCCAATCCACAATACATGAGCCCAAAGGCCTTCCTTATGACTAAACTGACACCCACTTTCTTAAAAATATCATGGGTCTAAATAGCCTTTTCAGGCTGAGAAAAGCACTTTGGTGACATTTGGCTGTAACTTGTTCCCAGTACATTCTGAGTGGCTGGTGACTGTGTGTTGTACCTAAAAGTGCCCAACAAGAATCCCAATGTACTACACATGGGCCCAAATGCCTTCCTTATGACAAAACTGACACTCATTTTCTTAAAAAAATCATTGGTCAAAATAGCCTTTTCAGGCTGAGAGAAGCACTTTGGTGACGTTTCACTGTAACTTGTTCCCAGTACAGTCTAAGTGGCTGCTGACTGTTTGACTTGGTTAAAAGTGGCCAAATAGAAGCCCAATCCACAATACATGAGCCCAAAGGCCTTCCTTATGACTAAACTGACACCCACTTTCTTAAAAATATCATGGGTCTAAATAGCCTTTTCAGGCTGAGAAAAGCACTTTGGTGACATTTGGCTGTAACTTGTTCCCAGTACATTCTGAGTGGCTGGTGACTGTGTGTTGTACCTAAAAGTGCCCAACAAGAATCCCAATGCACTATACATGGGCCCAAATGCCTTCCTTATGACAAAACTGACACTTATTTTCTTAAAAAAATCATTGGTCAAAATAGCCTTTTCAGGCTGAGAGAAGCACTTTGGTGACGTTTCACTGTAACTTGTTCCCAGTACAGTCTAAGTGGCTGCTGACTGTGTGACTTGGCTAAAAGTGGCCAAATAGAAGCCCAATCCACAATACATGAGCCCAAAGGCCTTCCTTATGACTAAACTGACACCCACTTTCTTAAAAATATCATGGGTCTAAATAGCCTTTTCAGGCTGAGAAAAGCACTTTGGTGACATTTGGCTGTAACTTGTTCCCAGTACATTCTGAGTGGCTGGTGACTGTGTGTTGTACCTAAAAGTGCCCAACAAGAATCCCAATGCACTATACATGGGCCCGAATGCCTTCCTTATGACAAAACTGACACTCATTTTCTTAAAAAAATCATTGGTCAAAATAGCCTTTTCAGGCTGAGAGAAGCACTTTGGTGACGTTTCACTGTAACTTGTTCCCAGTACAGTCTAAGTGGCTGCTGACTGTGTGACTTGGCTAAAAGTGGCCAAATAGAAGCCCAATCCACAATACATGAGCCCAAAGGCCTTCCTTATGACTAAACTGACACCCACTCTCTTAAAAATATCATGGGTCTAAATAGCCTTTTCAGGCTGAGAAAAGCACTTTGGTGACATTTGGCTGTAACTTGTTCCCAGTACATTCTGAGTGGCTGGTGACTGTGTGTTGTACCTAAAAGTGCCCAACAAGAATCCCAATGTACTACACATGGGCCCAAATGCCTTCCTTATGACAAAACTGACACTCATTTTCTTAAAAAAATCATTGGTCAAAATAGCCTTTTCAGGCTGAGAGAAGCACTTTGGTGACGTTTCACTGTAACTTGTTCCCAGTACAGTCTAAGTGGCTGCTGACTGTGTGACTTGGCTAAAAGTGGCCAAATAGAAGCCCAATCCACAATACATGAGCCCAAAGGCCTTCCTTATGACTAAACTGACACCCACTTTCTTAAAAATATCATGGGTCTAAATAGCCTTTTCAGGCTGAGAAAAGCACTTTGGTGACATTTGGCTGTAACTTGTTCCCAGTACATTCTGAGTGGCTGGTGACTGTGTGTTGTACCTAAAAGTGCCCAACAAGAATCCCAATGTACTACACATGGGCCCAAATGCCTTCCTTATGACAAAACTGACACTCATTTTCTTAAAAAAATCATTGGTCAAAATAGCCTTTTCAGGCTGAGAGAAGCACTTTGGTGACGTTTCACTGTAACTTGTTCCCAGTACAGTCTAAGTGGCTGCTGACTGTGTGACTTGGCTAAAAGTGGCCAAATAGAAGCCCAATCCACAATACATGAGCCCAAAGGCCTTCCTTATGACTAAACTGACACCCACTTTCTTAAAAATATCATGGGTCTAAATAGCCTTTTCAGGCTGAGAAAAGCACTTTGGTGACATTTGGCTGTAACTTGTTCCCAGTACATTCTGAGTGGCTGGTGACTGTGTGTTGTACCTAAAAGTGCCCAACAAGAATCCCAATGCACTATACATGGGCCCAAATGCCTTCCTTATGACAAAACTGACACTCATTTTCTTTAAAAAAATCATTGGTCAAAATAGCCTTTTCAGGCTGAGAGAAGCACTTCGGTGACGTTTCACTGTAACTTGTTCCCAGTACAGTCTAAGTGGCTGCTGACTGTGTGACTTGGCTAAAAGTGGCCAAATAGAAGCCCAATCCACAATACATGAGCCCAAAGGCCTTCCTTATGACTAAACTGACACCCACTTTCTTAAAAATATCATGGGTCTAAATAGCCTTTTCAGGCTGAGAAAAGCACTTTGGTGACATTTGGCTGTAACTTGTTCCCAGTACATTCTGAGTGGCTGGTGACTGTGTGTTGTACCTAAAAGTGCCCAACAAGAATCCCAATGTACTACACATGGGCCCAAATGCCTTCCTTATGACAAAACTGACACTCATTTTCTTAAAAAAATCATTGGTCAAAATAGCCTTTTCAGGCTGAGAGAAGCACTTTGGTGACGTTTCACTGTAACTTGTTCCCAGTACAGTCTAAGTGGCTGCTGACTGTGTGACTTGGTTAAAAGTGGCCAAATAGAAGCCCAATCCACAATACATGAGCCCAAAGGCCTTCCTTATGACTAAACTGACACCCACTTTTTTAAAAATATCATGGGTCTAAATAACGTTTTCAGGCTGAGAAAAGCACTTTGGTGACATTTGGCCGTAACTTGTTCCCAGTACATTCTGAGTGGCTGGTGACTGTGTGTTGTACCTAAAAGTACCCAACAAGAATCCCAATGCACTATACATGGGCCCAAATGCCTTCCTTATGACAAAACTGACACTCATTTTCAAAATAGCCTTTTCAGGCTGAGAGAAGCACTTTGGTGACGTTTCACTATAACTTGTTCCCAGTACAGTCTAAGTGGCTGCTGACTGTGTGACTTGGCTAAAAGTGGCCAAATAGAAGCCCAATCCACAATACATGAGCCCAAAGGCCTTCCTTATGACTAAACTGACACCCACTTTCTTAAAAATATCATGGGTCTAAATAGCCTTTTCAGGCTGAGAAAAGCACTTTGGTGACATTTGGCTGTAACTTGTTCCCAGTACATTCTGAGTGGCTGGTGACTGTGTGTTGTACCTAAAAGTGCCCAACAAGAATCCCAATGTACTACACATGGGCCCAAATGCCTTCCTTATGACAAAACTGACACTCATTTTCTTAAAAAAATCATTGGTCAAAATAGCCTTTTCAGGCTGAGAGAAGCACTTTGGTGACGTTTCACTGTAACTTGTTCCCAGTACAGTCTAAGTGGCTGCTGACTGTGTGACTTGGTTAAAAGTGCCCAAATAGAAGCCCAATCCACAATACATGAGCCCAAAGGCCTTCCTTATGACTAAACTGACACCCACTTTCTTAAAAATATCATGGGTCTAAATAGCCTTTTCAGGCTGAGAAAAGCACTTTGGTGACATTTGGCTGTAACTTGTTCCCAGTACATTCTGAGTGGCTGGTGACTGTGTGTTGTACCTAAAAGTGCCCAACAAGAATCCCAATGCACTATACATGGGCCCAAATGCCTTCCTTATGACAAAACTGACACTTATTTTCTTTAAAAAAATCATTGGTCAAAATAGCCTTTTCAGGCTGAGAGAAGCACTTTGGTGACGTTTCACTGTAACTTGTTCCCAGTACAGTCTAAGTGGCTGCTGACTGTGTGACTTGGCTAAAAGTGGCCAAATAGAAGCCCAATCCACAATACATGAGCCCAAAGGCCTTCCTTATGACTAAACTGACACCCACTTTCTTAAAAATATCATGGGTCTAAATAGCCTTTTCAGGCTGAGAAAAGCACTTTGGTGACATTTGGCTGTAACTTGTGCCCAGTACATTCTGAGTGGCTGGTGACTGTGTGTTGTACCTAAAAGTGCCCAACAAGAATCCCAATGTACTACACATGGGCCCAAATGCCTTCCTTATGACAAAACTGACACTCATTTTCTTAAAAAAATCATTGGTCAAAATAGCCTTTTCAGGCTGAGAGAAGCACTTTGGTGACGTTTCACTGTAACTTGTTCCCAGTACAGTCTAAGTGGCTGCTGACTGTTTGACTTGGTTAAAAGTGGCCAAATAGAAGCCCAATCCACAATACATGAGCCCAAAGGCCTTCCTTATGACTAAACTGACACCCACTTTTTTAAACATATCATGGGTCTAAATAACGTTTTCAGGCTGAGAAAAGCACTTTGGTGACATTTGGCCGTAACTTGTTCCCAGTACATTCTGAGTGGCTGGTGACTGTGTGTTGTACCTAAAAGTACCCAACAAGAATCCCAATGCACTATACATGGGCCCAAATGCCTTCCTTATGACAAAACTGACACTCATTTTCAAAATAGCCTATTCAGGCTGAGAGAAGCATTTTGGTGACGTTTCACTGTAACTTGTTCCCAGTACAGTCTAAGTGGCTGCTGACTGTGTGACTTGGCTAAAAGTGGCCAAATAGAAGCCCAATCCACAATACATGAGCCCAAAGGCCTTCCTTATGACTAAACTGACACCCACTTTCTTAAAAATATCATGGGTCTAAATAGCCTTTTCAGGCTGAGAAAAGCACTTTGGTGACATTTGGCTGTAACTTGTTCCCAGTACATTCTGAGTGGCTGGTGACTGTGTGTTGTACCTAAAAGTGCCCAACAAGAATCCCAATGCACTATACATGGGCCCAAATGCCTTCCTTATGACAAAACTGACACTTATTTTCTTTAAAAAAATCATTGGTCAAAATAGCCTTTTCAGGCTGAGAGAAGCACTTTGGTGACGTTTCACTGTAACTTGTTCCCAGTACAGTCTAAGTGGCTGCTGACTGTGTGACTTGGCTAAAAGTGGCCAAATAGAAGCCCAATCCACAATACATGAGCCCAAAGGCCTTCCTTATGACTAAACTGACACCCACTTTCTTAAAAATATCATGGGTCTAAATAGCCTTTTCAGGCTGAGAAAAGCACTTTGGTGACATTTGGCCGTAACTTGTTCCCAGTACATTCTGAGTGGCTGGTGACTGTGTGTTGTACCTAAAAGTACCCAACAAGAATCCCAATGCACTATACATGGGCCCAAATGCCTTCCTTATGACAAAACTGACACTCATTTTCAAAATAGCCTATTCAGGCTGAGAGAAGCATTTTGGTGACGTTTCACTGTAACTTGTTCCCAGTACAGTCTAAGTGGCTGCTGACTGTGTGACTTGGCTAAAAGTGGCCAAATAGAAGCCCAATCCACAATACATGAGCCCAAAGGCCTTCCTTATGACTAAACTGACACCCACTTTCTTAAAAATATCATGGGTCTAAATAGCCTTTTCAGGCTGAGAAAAGCACTTTGGTGACATTTGGCTGTAACTTGTTCCCAGTACATTCTGAGTGGCTGGTGACTGTGTGTTGTACCTAAAAGTGCCCAACAAGAATCCCAATGCACTATACATGGGCCCAAATGCCTTCCTTATGACAAAACTGACACTTATTTTCTTTAAAAAAATCATTGGTCAAAATAGCCTTTTCAGGCTGAGAGAAGCACTTTGGTGACGTTTCACTGTAACTTGTTCCCAGTACAGTCTAAGTGGCTGCTGACTGTGTGACTTGGCTAAAAGTGGCCAAATAGAAGCCCAATCCACAATACATGAGCCCAAAGGCCTTCCTTATGACTAAACTGACACCCACTTTCTTAAAAATATCATGGGTCTAAATAGCCTTTTCAGGCTGAGAAAAGCACTTTGGTGACATTTGGCTGTAACTTGTTCCCAGTACATTCTGAGTGGCTGGTGACTGTGTGTTGTACCTAAAAGTGCCCAACAAGAATCCCAATGCACTATACATGGGCCCGAATGCCTTCCTTATGACAAAACTGACACTCATTTTCTTAAAAAAATCATTGGTCAAAATAGCCTTTTCAGGCTGAGAGAAGCACTATGGTGACGTTTCACTGTAACTTGTTCCCAGTACAGTCTAAGTGGCTGCTGACTGTGTGACTTGGCTAAAAGTGGCCAAATAGAAGCCCAATCCACAATACATGAGCCCAAAGGCCTTCCTTATGACTAAACTGACACCCACTCTCTTAAAAATATCATGGGTCTAAATAGCCTTTTCAGGCTGAGAAAAGCACTTTGGTGACATTTGGCTGTAACTTGTTCCCAGTACATTCTGAGTGGCTGGTGACTGTGTGTTGTACCTAAAAGTGCCCAACAAGAATCCCAATGTACTACACATGGGCCCAAATGCCTTCCTTATGACAAAACTGACACTCATTTTCTTAAAAAAATCATTGGTCAAAATAGCCTTTTCAGGCTGAGAGAAGCACTTTGGTGACGTTTCACTGTAACTTGTTCCCAGTACAGTCTAAGTGGCTGCTGACTGTGTGACTTGGCTAAAAGTGGCCAAATAGAAGCCCAATCCACAATACATGAGCCCAAAGGCCTTCCTTATGACTAAACTGACACCCACTTTCTTAAAAATATCATGGGTCTAAATAGCCTTTTCAGGCTGAGAAAAGCACTTTGGTGACATTTGGCTGTAACTTGTTCCCAGTACATTCTGAGTGGCTGGTGACTGTGTGTTGTACCTAAAAGTGCCCAACAAGAATCCCAATGTACTACACATGGGCCCAAATGCCTTCCTTATGACAAAACTGACACTCATTTTCTTAAAAAAATCATTGGTCAAAATAGCCTTTTCAGGCTGAGAGAAGCACTTTGGTGACGTTTCACTGTAACTTGTTCCCAGTACAGTCTAAGTGGCTGCTGACTGTGTGACTTGGCTAAAAGTGGCCAAATAGAAGCCCAATCCACAATACATGAGCCCAAAGGCCTTCCTTATGACTAAACTGACACCCACTTTCTTAAAAATATCATGGGTCTAAATAGCCTTTTCAGGCTGAGAAAAGCACTTTGGTGACATTTGGCTGTAACTTGTTCCCAGTACATTCTGAGTGGCTGGTGACTGTGTGTTGTACCTAAAAGTGCCCAACAAGAATCCCAATGCACTATACATGGGCCCAAATGCCTTCCTTATGACAAAACTGACACTCATTTTCTTTAAAAAAATCATTGGTCAAAATAGCCTTTTCAGGCTGAGAGAAGCACTTCGGTGACGTTTCACTGTAACTTGTTCCCAGTACAGTCTAAGTGGCTGCTGACTGTGTGACTTGGCTAAAAGTGGCCAAATAGAAGCCCAATCCACAATACATGAGCCCAAAGGCCTTCCTTATGACTAAACTGACACCCACTTTCTTAAAAATATCATGGGTCTAAATAGCCTTTTCAGGCTGAGAAAAGCACTTTGGTGACATTTGGCTGTAACTTGTTCCCAGTACATTCTGAGTGGCTGGTGACTGTGTGTTGTACCTAAAAGTGCCCAACAAGAATCCCAATGTACTACACATGGGCCCAAATGCCTTCCTTATGACAAAACTGACACTCATTTTCTTAAAAAAATCATTGGTCAAAATAGCCTTTTCAGGCTGAGAGAAGCACTTTGGTGACGTTTCACTGTAACTTGTTCCCAGTACAGTCTAAGTGGCTGCTGACTGTGTGACTTGGTTAAAAGTGGCCAAATAGAAGCCCAATCCACAATACATGAGCCCAAAGGCCTTCCTTATGACTAAACTGACACCCACTTTTTTAAAAATATCATGGGTCTAAATAACGTTTTCAGGCTGAGAAAAGCACTTTGGTGACATTTGGCCGTAACTTGTTCCCAGTACATTCTGAGTGGCTGGTGACTGTGTGTTGTACCTAAAAGTACCCAACAAGAATCCCAATGCACTATACATGGGCCCAAATGCCTTCCTTATGACAAAACTGACACTCATTTTCAAAATAGCCTTTTCAGGCTGAGAGAAGCACTTTGGTGACGTTTCACTATAACTTGTTCCCAGTACAGTCTAAGTGGCTGCTGACTGTGTGACTTGGCTAAAAGTGGCCAAATAGAAGCCCAATCCACAATACATGAGCCCAAAGGCCTTCCTTATGACTAAACTGACACCCACTTTCTTAAAAATATCATGGGTCTAAATAGCCTTTTCAGGCTGAGAAAAGCACTTTGGTGACATTTGGCTGTAACTTGTTCCCAGTACATTCTGAGTGGCTGGTGACTGTGTGTTGTACCTAAAAGTGCCCAACAAGAATCCCAATGTACTACACATGGGCCCAAATGCCTTCCTTATGACAAAACTGACACTCATTTTCTTAAAAAAATCATTGGTCAAAATAGCCTTTTCAGGCTGAGAGAAGCACTTTGGTGACGTTTCACTGTAACTTGTTCCCAGTACAGTCTAAGTGGCTGCTGACTGTGTGACTTGGTTAAAAGTGGCCAAATAGAAGCCCAATCCACAATACATGAGCCCAAAGGCCTTCCTTATGACTAAACTGACACCCACTTTTTTTAAAATATCATGGGTCTAAATAGCCTTTTCAGGCTGAGAAAAGCACTTTGGTGACATTTGGCTGTAACTTGTTCCCAGTACATTCTGAGTGGCTGGTGACTGTGTGTTGTACCTAAAAGTGCCCAAATAGAATCCCAATACACTATACATGGGCCCAAATGCCTTCCTTATGACAAAACTGACACTCATTTTCTTTAAAAAAATCATTGGTCAAAATAGCCTTTTCAGGCTGAGAGAAGCACTTTGGTGACGTTTCACTGTAACTTGTTCCCAGTACAGTCTAAGTGGCTGCTGACTGTGTGACTTGGCTAAAAGTGGCCAAATAGAAGCCCAATCCACAATACATGAGCCCAAAGGCCTTCCTTATGACTAAACTGACACCCACTTTCTTAAAAATATCATGGGTCTAAATAGCCTTTTCAGGCTGAGAAAAGCACTTTGGTGACATTTGGCTGTAACTTGTTCCCAGTACATTCTGAGTGGCTGGTGACTGTGTGTTGTACCTAAAAGTGCCCAACAAGAATCCCAATGCACTATACATGGGCCCAAATGCCTTCCTTATGACAAAACTGACACTTATTTTCTTTAAAAAAATCATTGGTCAAAATAGCCTTTTCAGGCTGAGAGAAGCACTTTGGTGACGTTTCACTGTAACTTGTTCCCAGTACAGTCTAAGTGGCTGCTGACTGTGTGACTTGGCTAAAAGTGGCCAAATAGAAGCCCAATCCACAATACATGAGCCCAAAGGCCTTCCTTATGACTAAACTGACACCCACTTTTTTTAAAATATCATGGGTCTAAATAGCCTTTTCAGGCTGAGAAAAGCACTTTGGTGACATTTGGCTGTAACTTGTTCCCAGTACATTCTGAGTGGCTGGTGACTGTGTGTTGTACCTAAAAGTGCCCAACAAGAATCCCAATGCAATATACATGGGCCCAAATGCCTTCCTTATGACAAAACTGACACTCATTTTCTTTAAAAAAATCATTGGTCAAAATAGCCTTTTCAGGCTGAGAGAAGCACTTTGGTGACGTTTCACTGTAACTTGTTCCCAGTACAGTCTAAGTGGCTGCTGACTGTGTGACTTGGCTAAAAGTGGCCAAATAGAAGCCCAATCCACAATACATGAGCCCAAAGGCCTTCCTTATGACTAAACTGACACCCACTTTCTTAAAAATATCATGGGTCTAAATAGCCTTTTCAGGCTGAGAAAAGCACTTTGGTGACATTTGGCTGTAACTTGTTCCCAGTACATTCTGAGTGGCTGGTGACTGTGTGTTGTACCTAAAAGTGCCCAACAAGAATCCCAATGCACTATACATGGGCCCAAATGCCTTCCTTATGACAAAACTGACACTTATTTTCTTTAAAAAAATCATTGGTCAAAATAGCCTTTTCAGAATGAGAGAAGCACTTTGGTGACGTTTCACTGTAACTTGTTCCCAGTACAGTCTAAGTGGCTGCTGACTGTGTGACTTGGCTAAAAGTGGCCAAATAGAAGCCCAATCCACAATACATGAGCCCAAAGGCCTTCCTTATGACTAAACTGACACCCACTTTCTTAAAAATATCATGGGTCTAAATAGCCTTTTCAGGCTGAGAAAAGCACTTTGGTGACATTTGGCTGTAACTTGTTCCCAGTACATTCTGAGTGGCTGGTGACTGTGTGTTGTACCTAAAAGTGCCCAACAAGAATCCCAATGTACTACACATGGGCCCAAATGCCTTCCTTATGACAAAACTGACACTCATTTTCTTAAAAAAATCATTGGTCAAAATAGCCTTTTCAGGCTGAGAGAAGCACTTTGGTGACGTTTCACTGTAACTTGTTCCCAGTACAGTCTAAGTGGCTGCTGACTGTGTGACTTGGCTAAAAGTGGCCAAATAGAAGCCCAATCCACAATACATGAGCCCAAAGGCCTTCCTTATGACTAAACTGACACCCACTTTCTTAAAAATATCATGGGTCTAAATAGCCTTTTCAGGCTGAGAAAAGCACTTTGGTAACATTTGGCTGTAACTTGTTCCCAGTACATTCTGAGTGGCTGGTGACTGTGTGTTGTACCTAAAAGTGCCCAACAAGAATCCCAATGCACTATACATGGGCCCGAATGCCTTCCTTATGACAAAACTGACACTCATTTTCTTAAAAAAATCATTGGTCAAAATAGCCTTTTCAGGCTGAGAGAAGCACTTTGGTGACGTTTCACTGTAACTTGTTCCCAGTACAGTCTAAGTGGCTGCTGACTGTGTGACTTGGCTAAAAGTGGCCAAATAGAAGCCCAATCCACAATACATGAGCCCAAAGGCCTTCCTTATGACTAAACTGACACCCACTTTTTTTAAAATATCATGGGTCTAAATAGCCTTTTCAGGCTGAGAAAAGCACTTTGGTGACATTTGGCTGTAACTTGTTCCCAGTACATTCTGAGTGGCTGGTGACTGTGTGTTGTACCTAAAAGTGCCCAAATAGAATCCCAATGCACTATACATGGGCCCAAATGCCTTCCTTATGACAAAACTGACACTCATTTTCTTAAAAAAATCATTGGTCAAAATAGCCTTTTCAGGCTGAGAGAAGCACTTTGGTGACGTTTCACTGTAACTTGTTCCCAGTACAGTCTAAGTGGCTGCTGACTGTGTGACTTGGCTAAAAGTGGCCAAATAGAAGCCCAATCCACAATACATGAGCCCAAAGGCCTTCCTTATGACTAAACTGACACCCACTTTCTTAAAAATATCATGGGTCTAAATAGCCTTTTCAGGCTGAGAAAAGCACTTTGGTGACATTTGGCTGTAACTTGTTCCCAGTACATTCTGAGTGGCTGGTGACTGTGTGTTGTACCTAAAAGTGCCCAACAAGAATCCCAATGTACTACACATGGGCCCAAATGCCTTCCTTATGACAAAACTGACACTCATTTTCTTAAAAAAATCATTGGTCAAAATAGCCTTTTCAGGCTGAGAGAAGCACTTTGGTGACGTTTCACTGTAACTTGTTCCCAGTACAGTCTAAGTGGCTGCTGACTGTGTGACTTGGTTAAAAGTGGCCAAATAGAAGCCCAATCCACAATACATGAGCCCAAAGGCCTTCCTTATGACTAAACTGACACCCACTTTTTTTAAAATATCATGGGTCTAAATAGCCTTTTCAGGCTGAGAAAAGCACTTTGGTGACATTTGGCTGTAACTTGTTCCCAGTACATTCTGAGTGGCTGGTGACTGTGTGTTGTACCTAAAAGTGCCCAACAAGAATCCCAATGCACTATACATGGGCCCAAATGCCTTCCTTATGACAAAACTGACACTCATTTTCTTTAAAAAAATCATTGGTCAAAATAGCCTTTTCAGGCTGAGAGAAGCACTTCGGTGACGTTTCACTGTAACTTGTTCCCAGTACAGTCTAAGTGGCTGCTGACTGTGTGACTTGGCTAAAAGTGGCCAAATAGAAGCCCAATCCACAATACATGAGCCCAAAGGCCTTCCTTATGACTAAACTGACACCCACTTTCTTAAAAATATCATGGGTCTAAATAGCCTTTTCAGGCTGAGAAAAGCACTTTGGTGACATTTGGCTGTAACTTGTTCCCAGTACATTCTGAGTGGCTGGTGACTGTGTGTTGTACCTAAAAGTGCCCAACAAGAATCCCAATGCACTATACATGGGCCCAAATGCCTTCCTTATGACAAAACTGACACTTATTTTCTTTAAAAAAATCATTGGTCAAAATAGCCTTTTCAGGCTGAGAGAAGCACTTTGGTGACGTTTCACTGTAACTTGTTCCCAGTACAGTCTAAGTGGCTGCTGACTGTGTGACTTGGCTAAAAGTGGCCAAATAGAAGCCCAATCCACAATACATGAGCCCAAAGGCCTTCCTTATGACTAAACTGACACCCACTTTCTTAAAAATATCATGGGTCTAAATAGCCTTTTCAGGCTGAGAAAAGCACTTTGGTGACATTTGGCTGTAACTTGTGCCCAGTACATTCTGAGTGGCTGGTGACTGTGTGTTGTACCTAAAAGTGCCCAACAAGAATCCCAATGTACTACACATGGGCCCAAATGCCTTCCTTATGACAAAACTGACACTCATTTTCTTAAAAAAATCATTGGTCAAAATAGCCTTTTCAGGCTGAGAGAAGCACTTTGGTGACGTTTCACTGTAACTTGTTCCCAGTACAGTCTAAGTGGCTGCTGACTGTTTGACTTGGTTAAAAGTGGCCAAATAGAAGCCCAATCCACAATACATGAGCCCAAAGGCCTTCCTTATGACTAAACTGACACCCACTTTTTTAAACATATCATGGGTCTAAATAACGTTTTCAGGCTGAGAAAAGCACTTTGGTGACATTTGGCCGTAACTTGTTCCCAGTACATTCTGAGTGGCTGGTGACTGTGTGTTGTACCTAAAAGTACCCAACAAGAATCCCAATGCACTATACATGGGCCCAAATGCCTTCCTTATGACAAAACTGACACTCATTTTCAAAATAGCCTATTCAGGCTGAGAGAAGCATTTTGGTGACGTTTCACTGTAACTTGTTCCCAGTACAGTCTAAGTGGCTGCTGACTGTGTGACTTGGCTAAAAGTGGCCAAATAGAAGCCCAATCCACAATACATGAGCCCAAAGGCCTTCCTTATGACTAAACTGACACCCACTTTCTTAAAAATATCATGGGTCTAAATAGCCTTTTCAGGCTGAGAAAAGCACTTTGGTGACATTTGGCTGTAACTTGTTCCCAGTACATTCTGAGTGGCTGGTGACTGTGTGTTGTACCTAAAAGTGCCCAACAAGAATCCCAATGCACTATACATGGGCCCAAATGCCTTCCTTATGACAAAACTGACACTTATTTTCTTTAAAAAAATCATTGGTCAAAATAGCCTTTTCAGGCTGAGAGAAGCACTTTGGTGACGTTTCACTGTAACTTGTTCCCAGTACAGTCTAAGTGGCTGCTGACTGTGTGACTTGGCTAAAAGTGGCCAAATAGAAGCCCAATCCACAATACATGAGCCCAAAGGCCTTCCTTATGACTAAACTGACACCCACTTTCTTAAAAATATCATGGGTCTAAATAGCCTTTTCAGGCTGAGAAAAGCACTTTGGTGACATTTGGCTGTAACTTGTTCCCAGTACATTCTGAGTGGCTGGTGACTGTGTGTTGTACCTAAAAGTGCCCAACAAGAATCCCAATGTACTACACATGGGCCCAAATGCCTTCCTTATGACAAAACTGACACTCATTTTCTTAAAAAAATCATTGGTCAAAATAGCCTTTTCAGGCTGAGAGAAGCACTTTGGTGACGTTTCACTGTAACTTGTTCCCAGTACAGTCTAAGTGGCTGCTGACTGTTTGACTTGGTTAAAAGTGGCCAAATAGAAGCCCAATCCACAATACATGAGCCCAAAGGCCTTCCTTATGACTAAACTGACACCCACTTTTTTAAACATATCATGGGTCTAAATAACGTTTTCAGGCTGAGAAAAGCACTTTGGTGACATTTGGCCGTAACTTGTTCCCAGTACATTCTGAGTGGCTGGTGACTGTGTGTTGTACCTAAAAGTACCCAACAAGAATCCCAATGCACTATACATGGGCCCAAATGCCTTCCTTATGACAAAACTGACACTCATTTTCAAAATAGCCTATTCAGGCTGAGAGAAGCACTTTGGTGACGTTTCACTGTAACTTGTTCCCAGTACAGTCTAAGTGGCTGCTGACTGTGTGACTTGGCTAAAAGTGGCCAAATAGAAGCCCAATCCACAATACATGAGCCCAAAGGCCTTCCTTATGACTAAACTGACACCCACTTTCTTAAAAATATCATGGGTCTAAATAGCCTTTTCAGGCTGAGAAAAGCACTTTGGTGACATTTGGCTGTAACTTGTTCCCAGTACATTCTGAGTGGCTGGTGACTGTGTGTTGTACCTAAAAGTGCCCAACAAGAATCCCAATGTACTACACATGGGCCCAAATGCCTTCCTTATGACAAAACTGACACTCATTTTCTTAAAAAAATCATTGGTCAAAATAGCCTTTTCAGGCTGAGAGAAGCACTTTGGTGACGTTTCACTGTAACTTGTTCCCAGTACAGTCTAAGTGGCTGCTGACTGTTTGACTTGGTTAAAAGTGGCCAAATAGAAGCCCAATCCACAATACATGAGCCCAAAGGCCTTCCTTATGACTAAACTGACACCCACTTTTTTAAACATATCATGGGTCTAAATAACGTTTTCAGGCTGAGAAAAGCACTTTGGTGACATTTGGCCGTAACTTGTTCCCAGTACATTCTGAGTGGCTGGTGACTGTGTGTTGTACCTAAAAGTACCCAACAAGAATCCCAATGCACTATACATGGGCCCAAATGCCTTCCTTATGACAAAACTGACACTCATTTTCAAAATAGCCTATTCAGGCTGAGAGAAGCACTTTGGTGACGTTTCACTGTAACTTGTTCCCAGTACAGTCTAAGTGGCTGCTGACTGTGTGACTTGGCTAAAAGTGGCCAAATAGAAGCCCAATCCACAATACATGAGCCCAAAGGCCTTCCTTATGACTAAACTGACACCCACTTTCTTAAAAATATCATGGGTCTAAATAGCCTTTTCAGGCTGAGAAAAGCACTTTGGTGACATTTGGCTGTAACTTGTTCCCAGTACATTCTGAGTGGCTGGTGACTGTGTGTTGTACCTAAAAGTGCCCAACAAGAATCCCAATGTACTACACATGGGCCCAAATGCCTTCCTTATGACAAAACTGACACTCATTTTCTTAAAAAAATCATTGGTCAAAATAGCCTTTTCAGGCTGAGAGAAGCACTTTGGTGACGTTTCACTGTAACTTGTTCCCAGTACAGTCTAAGTGGCTGCTGACTGTGTGACTTGGTTAAAAGTGGCCAAATAGAAGCCCAATCCACAATACATGAGCCCAAAGGCCTTCCTTATGACTAAACTGACACCCACTTTTTTTAAAATATCATGGGTCTAAATAGCCTTTTCAGGCTGAGAAAAGCACTTTGGTGACATTTGGCTGTAACTTGTTCCCAGTACATTCTGAGTGGCTGGTGACTGTGTGTTGTACCTAAAAGTGCCCAACAAGAATCCCAATGCACTATACATGGTCCCAAATGCCTTCCTTATGACAAAACTGACACTCATTTTCTTTAAAAAAATCATTGGTCAAAATAGCCTTTTCAGGCTGAGAGAAGCACTTTGGTGACGTTTCACTGTAACTTGTTCCCAGTACAGTCTAAGTGGCTGCTGACTGTGTGACTTGGCTAAAAGTGGCCAAATAGAAGCCCAATCCACAATACATGAGCCCAAAGGCCTTCCTTATGACTAAACTGACACCCACTTTCTTAAAAATATCATGGGTCTAAATAGCCTTTTCAGGCTGAGAAAAGCACTTTGGTGACATTTGGCTGTAACTTGTTCCCAGTACATTCTGAGTGGCTGGTGACTGTGTGTTGTACCTAAAAGTGCCCAACAAGAATCCCAATGTACTACACATGGGCCCAAATGCCTTCCTTATGACAAAACTGACACTCATTTTCTTAAAAAAATCATTGGTCAAAATAGCCTTTTCAGGCTGAGAGAAGCACTTTGGTGACGTTTCACTGTAACTTGTTCCCAGTACAGTCTAAGTGGCTGCTGACTGTGTGACTTGGCTAAAAGTGGCCAAATAGAAGCCCAATCCACAATACATGAGCCCAAAGGCCTTCCTTATGACTAAACTGACACCCACTTTCTTAAAAATATCATGGGTCTAAATAGCCTTTTCAGGCTGAGAAAAGCACTTTGGTAACATTTGGCTGTAACTTGTTCCCAGTACATTCTGAGTGGCTGGTGACTGTGTGTTGTACCTAAAAGTGCCCAACAAGAATCCCAATGCACTATACATGGGCCCGAATGCCTTCCTTATGACAAAACTGACACTCATTTTCTTAAAAAAATCATTGGTCAAAATAGCCTTTTCAGGCTGAGAGAAGCACTTTGGTGACGTTTCACTGTAACTTGTTCCCAGTACAGTCTAAGTGGCTGCTGACTGTGTGACTTGGCTAAAAGTGGCCAAATAGAAGCCCAATCCACAATACATGAGCCCAAAGGCCTTCCTTATGACTAAACTGACACCCACTTTTTTTAAAATATCATGGGTCTAAATAGCCTTTTCAGGCTGAGAAAAGCACTTTGGTGACATTTGGCTGTAACTTGTTCCCAGTACATTCTGAGTGGCTGGTGACTGTGTGTTGTACCTAAAAGTGCCCAAATAGAATCCCAATGCACTATACATGGGCCCAAATGCCTTCCTTATGACAAAACTGACACTCATTTTCTTAAAAAAATCATTGGTCAAAATAGCCTTTTCAGGCTGAGAGAAGCACTTTGGTGACGTTTCACTGTAACTTGTTCCCAGTACAGTCTAAGTGGCTGCTGACTGTGTGACTTGGCTAAAAGTGGCCAAATAGAAGCCCAATCCACAATACATGAGCCCAAAGGCCTTCCTTATGACTAAACTGACACCCACTTTCTTAAAAATATCATGGGTCTAAATAGCCTTTTCAGGCTGAGAAAAGCACTTTGGTGACATTTGGCTGTAACTTGTTCCCAGTACATTCTGAGTGGCTGGTGACTGTGTGTTGTACCTAAAAGTGCCCAACAAGAATCCCAATGTACTACACATGGGCCCAAATGCCTTCCTTATGACAAAACTGACACTCATTTTCTTAAAAAAATCATTGGTCAAAATAGCCTTTTCAGGCTGAGAGAAGCACTTTGGTGACGTTTCACTGTAACTTGTTCCCAGTACAGTCTAAGTGGCTGCTGACTGTGTGACTTGGTTAAAAGTGGCCAAATAGAAGCCCAATCCACAATACATGAGCCCAAAGGCCTTCCTTATGACTAAACTGACACCCACTTTTTTTAAAATATCATGGGTCTAAATAGCCTTTTCAGGCTGAGAAAAGCACTTTGGTGACATTTGGCTGTAACTTGTTCCCAGTACATTCTGAGTGGCTGGTGACTGTGTGTTGTACCTAAAAGTGCCCAACAAGAATCCCAATGCACTATACATGGGCCCAAATGCCTTCCTTATGACAAAACTGACACTCATTTTCTTTAAAAAAATCATTGGTCAAAATAGCCTTTTCAGGCTGAGAGAAGCACTTCGGTGACGTTTCACTGTAACTTGTTCCCAGTACAGTCTAAGTGGCTGCTGACTGTGTGACTTGGCTAAAAGTGGCCAAATAGAAGCCCAATCCACAATACATGAGCCCAAAGGCCTTCCTTATGACTAAACTGACACCCACTTTCTTAAAAATATCATGGGTCTAAATAGCCTTTTCAGGCTGAGAAAAGCACTTTGGTGACATTTGGCTGTAACTTGTTCCCAGTACATTCTGAGTGGCTGGTGACTGTGTGTTGTACCTAAAAGTGCCCAACAAGAATCCCAATGCACTATACATGGGCCCAAATGCCTTCCTTATGACAAAACTGACACTTATTTTCTTTAAAAAAATCATTGGTCAAAATAGCCTTTTCAGGCTGAGAGAAGCACTTTGGTGACGTTTCACTGTAACTTGTTCCCAGTACAGTCTAAGTGGCTGCTGACTGTGTGACTTGGCTAAAAGTGGCCAAATAGAAGCCCAATCCACAATACATGAGCCCAAAGGCCTTCCTTATGACTAAACTGACACCCACTTTCTTAAAAATATCATGGGTCTAAATAGCCTTTTCAGGCTGAGAAAAGCACTTTGGTGACATTTGGCTGTAACTTGTGCCCAGTACATTCTGAGTGGCTGGTGACTGTGTGTTGTACCTAAAAGTGCCCAACAAGAATCCCAATGTACTACACATGGGCCCAAATGCCTTCCTTATGACAAAACTGACACTCATTTTCTTAAAAAAATCATTGGTCAAAATAGCCTTTTCAGGCTGAGAGAAGCACTTTGGTGACGTTTCACTGTAACTTGTTCCCAGTACAGTCTAAGTGGCTGCTGACTGTTTGACTTGGTTAAAAGTGGCCAAATAGAAGCCCAATCCACAATACATGAGCCCAAAGGCCTTCCTTATGACTAAACTGACACCCACTTTTTTAAACATATCATGGGTCTAAATAACGTTTTCAGGCTGAGAAAAGCACTTTGGTGACATTTGGCCGTAACTTGTTCCCAGTACATTCTGAGTGGCTGGTGACTGTGTGTTGTACCTAAAAGTACCCAACAAGAATCCCAATGCACTATACATGGGCCCAAATGCCTTCCTTATGACAAAACTGACACTCATTTTCAAAATAGCCTATTCAGGCTGAGAGAAGCATTTTGGTGACGTTTCACTGTAACTTGTTCCCAGTACAGTCTAAGTGGCTGCTGACTGTGTGACTTGGCTAAAAGTGGCCAAATAGAAGCCCAATCCACAATACATGAGCCCAAAGGCCTTCCTTATGACTAAACTGACACCCACTTTCTTAAAAATATCATGGGTCTAAATAGCCTTTTCAGGCTGAGAAAAGCACTTTGGTGACATTTGGCTGTAACTTGTTCCCAGTACATTCTGAGTGGCTGGTGACTGTGTGTTGTACCTAAAAGTGCCCAACAAGAATCCCAATGCACTATACATGGGCCCAAATGCCTTCCTTATGACAAAACTGACACTTATTTTCTTTAAAAAAATCATTGGTCAAAATAGCCTTTTCAGGCTGAGAGAAGCACTTTGGTGACGTTTCACTGTAACTTGTTCCCAGTACAGTCTAAGTGGCTGCTGACTGTGTGACTTGGCTAAAAGTGGCCAAATAGAAGCCCAATCCACAATACATGAGCCCAAAGGCCTTCCTTATGACTAAACTGACACCCACTTTCTTAAAAATATCATGGGTCTAAATAGCCTTTTCAGGCTGAGAAAAGCACTTTGGTGACATTTGGCTGTAACTTGTTCCCAGTACATTCTGAGTGGCTGGTGACTGTGTGTTGTACCTAAAAGTGCCCAACAAGAATCCCAATGTACTACACATGGGCCCAAATGCCTTCCTTATGACAAAACTGACACTCATATTCTTAAAAAAATCATTGGTCAAAATAGCCTTTTCAGGCTGAGAGAAGCACTTTGGTGACGTTTCACTGTAACTTGTTCCCAGTACAGTCTAAGTGGCTGCTGACTGTTTGACTTGGTTAAAAGTGGCCAAATAGAAGCCCAATCCACAATACATGAGCCCAAAGGCCTTCCTTATGACTAAACTGACACCCACTTTTTTAAACATATCATGGGTCTAAATAACGTTTTCAGGCTGAGAAAAGCACTTTGGTGACATTTGGCCGTAACTTGTTCCCAGTACATTCTGAGTGGCTGGTGACTGTGTGTTGTACCTAAAAGTACCCAACAAGAATCCCAATGCACTATACATGGGCCCAAATGCCTTCCTTATGACAAAACTGACACTCATTTTCAAAATAGCCTATTCAGGCTGAGAGAAGCACTTTGGTGACGTTTCACTGTAACTTGTTCCCAGTACAGTCTAAGTGGCTGCTGACTGTGTGACTTGGCTAAAAGTGGCCAAATAGAAGCCCAATCCACAATACATGAGCCCAAAGGCCTTCCTTATGACTAAACTGACACCCACTTTCTTAAAAATATCATGGGTCTAAATAGCCTTTTCAGGCTGAGAAAAGCACTTTGGTGACATTTGGCTGTAACTTGTTCCCAGTACATTCTGAGTGGCTGGTGACTGTGTGTTGTACCTAAAAGTGCCCAACAAGAATCCCAATGTACTACACATGGGCCCAAATGCCTTCCTTATGACAAAACTGACACTCATTTTCTTAAAAAAATCATTGGTCAAAATAGCCTTTTCAGGCTGAGAGAAGCACTTTGGTGACGTTTCACTGTAACTTGTTCCCAGTACAGTCTAAGTGGCTGCTGACTGTGTGACTTGGTTAAAAGTGGCCAAATAGAAGCCCAATCCACAATACATGAGCCCAAAGGCCTTCCTTATGACTAAACTGACACCCACTTTTTTTAAAATATCATGGGTCTAAATAGCCTTTTCAGGCTGAGAAAAGCACTTTGGTGACATTTGGCTGTAACTTGTTCCCAGTACATTCTGAGTGGCTGGTGACTGTGTGTTGTACCTAAAAGTGCCCAACAAGAATCCCAATGCACTATACATGGTCCCAAATGCCTTCCTTATGACAAAACTGACACTCATTTTCTTTAAAAAAATCATTGGTCAAAATAGCCTTTTCAGGCTGAGAGAAGCACTTTGGTGACGTTTCACTGTAACTTGTTCCCAGTACAGTCTAAGTGGCTGCTGACTGTGTGACTTGGCTAAAAGTGGCCAAATAGAAGCCCAATCCACAATACATGAGCCCAAAGGCCTTCCTTATGACTAAACTGACACCCACTTTCTTAAAAATATCATGGGTCTAAATAGCCTTTTCAGGCTGAGAAAAGCACTTTGGTAACATTTGGCTGTAACTTGTTCCCAGTACATTCTGAGTGGCTGGTGACTGTGTGTTGTACCTAAAAGTGCCCAACAAGAATCCCAATGCACTATACATGGGCCCGAATGCCTTCCTTATGACAAAACTGACACTCATTTTCTTAAAAAAATCATTGGTCAAAATAGCCTTTTCAGGCTGAGAGAAGCACTTTGGTGACGTTTCACTGTAACTTGTTCCCAGTACAGTCTAAGTGGCTGCTGACTGTGTGACTTGGCTAAAAGTGGCCAAATAGAAGCCCAATCCACAATACATGAGCCCAAAGGCCTTCCTTATGACTAAACTGACACCCACTTTCTTAAAAATATCATGGGTCTAAATAGCCTTTTCAGGCTGAGAAAAGCACTTTGGTGACATTTGGCTGTAACTTGTGCCCAGTACATTCTGAGTGGCTGGTGACTGTGTGTTGTACCTAAAAGTGCCCAACAAGAATCCCAATGTACTACACATGGGCCCAAATGCCTTCCTTATGACAAAACTGACACTCATTTTCTTAAAAAAATCATTGGTCAAAATAGCCTATTCAGGCTGAGAGAAGCACTTTGGTGACGTTTCACTGTAACTTGTTCCCAGTACAGTCTAAGTGGCTGCTGACTGTGTGACTTGGCTAAAAGTGGCCAAATAGAAGCCCAATCCACAATACATGAGCCCAAAGGCCTTCCTTATGACTAAACTGACACCCACTTTCTTAAAAATATCATGGGTCTAAATAGCCTTTTCAGGCTGAGAAAAGCACTTTGGTGACTTTTGGCTGTAACTTGTTCCCAGTACATTCTGAGTGGCTGGTGACTGTGTGTTGTACCTAAAAGTGCCCAACAAGAATCCCAATGTACTACACATGGGCCCAAATGCCTTCCTTATGACAAAACTGACACTTATTTTCTTTAAAAAAATCATTGGTCAAAATAGCCTTTTCAGGCTGAGAGAAGCACTTTGGTGACGTTTCACTGTAACTTGTTCCCAGTACAGTCTAAGTGGCTGCTGACTGTGTGACTTGGCTAAAAGTGGCCAAATAGAAGCCCAATCCACAATACATGAGCCCAAAGGCCTTCCTTATGACTAAACTGACACCCACTTTCTTAAAAATATCATGGGTCTAAATAGCCTTTTCAGGCTGAGAAAAGCACTTTGGTGACATTTGGCTGTAACTTGTTCCCAGTACATTCTGAGTGGCTGGTGACTGTGTGTTGTACCTAAAAGTGCCCAACAAGAATCCCAATGTACTACACATGGGCCCAAATGCCTTCCTTATGACAAAACTGACACTCATTTTCTTAAAAAAATCATTGGTCAAAATAGCCTTTTCAGGCTGAGAGAAGCACTTTGGTGACGTTTCACTGTAACTTGTTCCCAGTACAGTCTAAGTGGCTGCTGACTGTGTGACTTGGCTAAAAGTGGCCAAATAGAAGCCCAATCCACAATACATGAGCCCAAAGGCCTTCCTTATGACTAAACTGACACCCACTTTCTTAAAAATATCATGGGTCTAAATAGCCTTTTCAGGCTGAGAAAGGCACTTTGGTAACATTTGGCTGTAACTTGTTCCCAGTACATTCTGAGTGGCTGGTGACTGTGTGTTGTACCTAAAAGTACCCAACAAGAATCCCAATGCACTATACATGGGCCCAAATGCCTTCCTTATGACAAAACTGACACTCATTTTCAAAATAGCCTATTCAGGCTGAGAGAAGCATTTTGGTGACGTTTCACTGTAACTTGTTCCCAGTACAGTCTAAGTGGCTGCTGACTGTGTGACTTGGCTAAAAGTGGCCAAATAGAAGCCCAATCCACAATACATGAGCCCAAAGGCCTTCCTTATGACTAAACTGACACCCACTTTCTTAAAAATATCATGGGTCTAAATAGCCTTTTCAGGCTGAGAAAAGCACTTTGGTGACATTTGGCTGTAACTTGTTCCCAGTACATTCTGAGTGGCTGGTGACTGTGTGTTGTACCTAAAAGTGCCCAACAAGAATCCCAATGCACTATACATGGGCCCAAATGCCTTCCTTATGACAAAACTGACACTTATTTTCTTTAAAAAAATCATTGGTCAAAATAGCCTTTTCAGGCTGAGAGAAGCACTTTGGTGACGTTTCACTGTAACTTGTTCCCAGTACAGTCTAAGTGGCTGCTGACTGTGTGACTTGGCTAAAAGTGGCCAAATAGAAGCCCAATCCACAATACATGAGCCCAAAGGCCTTCCTTATGACTAAACTGACACCCACTTTCTTAAAAATATCATGGGTCTAAATAGCCTTTTCAGGCTGAGAAAAGCACTTTGGTGACATTTGGCTGTAACTTGTTCCCAGTACATTCTGAGTGGCTGGTGACTGTGTGTTGTACCTAAAAGTGCCCAACAAGAATCCCAATGCACTATACATGGGCCCGAATGCCTTCCTTATGACAAAACTGACACTCATTTTCTTAAAAAAATCATTGGTCAAAATAGCCTTTTCAGGCTGAGAGAAGCACTTTGGTGACGTTTCACTGTAACTTGTTCCCAGTACAGTCTAAGTGGCTGCTGACTGTGTGACTTGGCTAAAAGTGGCCAAATAGAAGCCCAATCCACAATACATGAGCCCAAAGGCCTTCCTTATGACTAAACTGACACCCACTCTCTTAAAAATATCATGGGTCTAAATAGCCTTTTCAGGCTGAGAAAAGCACTTTGGTGACATTTGGCTGTAACTTGTTCCCAGTACATTCTGAGTGGCTGGTGACTGTGTGTTGTACCTAAAAGTGCCCAACAAGAATCCCAATGTACTACACATGGGCCCAAATGCCTTCCTTATGACAAAACTGACACTCATTTTCTTAAAAAAATCATTGGTCAAAATAGCCTTTTCAGGCTGAGAGAAGCACTTTGGTGACGTTTCACTGTAACTTGTTCCCAGTACAGTCTAAGTGGCTGCTGACTGTGTGACTTGGCTAAAAGTGGCCAAATAGAAGCCCAATCCACAATACATGAGCCCAAAGGCCTTCCTTATGACTAAACTGACACCCACTTTCTTAAAAATATCATGGGTCTAAATAGCCTTTTCAGGCTGAGAAAAGCACTTTGGTGACATTTGGCTGTAACTTGTTCCCAGTACATTCTGAGTGGCTGGTGACTGTGTGTTGTACCTAAAAGTGCCCAACAAGAATCCCAATGTACTACACATGGGCCCAAATGCCTTCCTTATGACAAAACTGACACTCATTTTCTTAAAAAAATCATTGGTCAAAATAGCCTTTTCAGGCTGAGAGAAGCACTTTGGTGACGTTTCACTGTAACTTGTTCCCAGTACAGTCTAAGTGGCTGCTGACTGTGTGACTTGGCTAAAAGTGGCCAAATAGAAGCCCAATCCACAATACATGAGCCCAAAGGCCTTCCTTATGACTAAACTGACACCCACCTTCTTAAAAATATCATGGGTCTAAATAGCCTTTTCAGGCTGAGAAAAGCACTTTGGTGACATTTGGCTGTAACTTGTTCCCAGTACATTCTGAGTGGCTGGTGACTGTGTGTTGTACCTAAAAGTGCCCAACAAGAATCCCAATGCACTATACATGGGCCCAAATGCCTTCCTTATGACAAAACTGACACTCATTTTCTTTAAAAAAATCATTGGTCAAAATAGCCTTTTCAGGCTGAGAGAAGCACTTCGGTGACGTTTCACTGTAACTTGTTCCCAGTACAGTCTAAGTGGCTGCTGACTGTGTGACTTGGCTAAAAGTGGCCAAATAGAAGCCCAATCCACAATACATGAGCCCAAAGGCCTTCCTTATGACTAAACTGACACCCACTTTCTTAAAAATATCATGGGTCTAAATAGCCTTTTCAGGCTGAGAAAAGCACTTTGGTGACATTTGGCTGTAACTTGTTCCCAGTACATTCTGAGTGGCTGGTGACTGTGTGTTGTACCTAAAAGTGCCCAACAAGAATCCCAATGTACTACACATGGGCCCAAATGCCTTCCTTATGACAAAACTGACACTCATTTTCTTAAAAAAATCATTGGTCAAAATAGCCTTTTCAGGCTGAGAGAAGCACTTTGGTGACGTTTCACTGTAACTTGTTCCCAGTACAGTCTAAGTGGCTGCTGACTGTGTGACTTGGTTAAAAGTGGCCAAATAGAAGCCCAATCCACAATACATGAGCCCAAAGGCCTTCCTTATGACTAAACTGACACCCACTTTTTTAAAAATATCATGGGTCTAAATAACGTTTTCAGGCTGAGAAAAGCACTTTGGTGACATTTGGCCGTAACTTGTTCCCAGTACATTCTGAGTGGCTGGTGACTGTGTGTTGTACCTAAAAGTACCCAACAAGAATCCCAATGCACTATACATGGGCCCAAATGCCTTCCTTATGACAAAACTGACACTCATTTTCAAAATAGCCTTTTCAGGCTGAGAGAAGCACTTTGGTGACGTTTCACTATAACTTGTTCCCAGTACAGTCTAAGTGGCTGCTGACTGTGTGACTTGGCTAAAAGTGGCCAAATAGAAGCCCAATCCACAATACATGAGCCCAAAGGCCTTCCTTATGACTAAACTGACACCCACTTTCTTAAAAATATCATGGGTCTAAATAGCCTTTTCAGGCTGAGAAAAGCACTTTGGTGACATTTGGCTGTAACTTGTTCCCAGTACATTCTGAGTGGCTGGTGACTGTGTGTTGTACCTAAAAGTGCCCAACAAGAATCCCAATGTACTACACATGGGCCCAAATGCCTTCCTTATGACAAAACTGACACTCATTTTCTTAAAAAAATCATTGGTCAAAATAGCCTTTTCAGGCTGAGAGAAGCACTTTGGTGACGTTTCACTGTAACTTGTTCCCAGTACAGTCTAAGTGGCTGCTGACTGTGTGACTTGGTTAAAAGTGGCCAAATAGAAGCCCAATCCACAATACATGAGCCCAAAGGCCTTCCTTATGACTAAACTGACACCCACTTTTTTTAAAATATCATGGGTCTAAATAGCCTTTTCAGGCTGAGAAAAGCACTTTGGTGACATTTGGCTGTAACTTGTTCCCAGTACATTCTGAGTGGCTGGTGACTGTGTGTTGTACCTAAAAGTGCCCAAATAGAATCCCAATACACTATACATGGGCCCAAATGCCTTCCTTATGACAAAACTGACACTCATTTTCTTTAAAAAAATCATTGGTCAAAATAGCCTTTTCAGGCTGAGAGAAGCACTTTGGTGACGTTTCACTGTAACTTGTTCCCAGTACAGTCTAAGTGGCTGCTGACTGTGTGACTTGGCTAAAAGTGGCCAAATAGAAGCCCAATCCACAATACATGAGCCCAAAGGCCTTCCTTATGACTAAACTGACACCCACTTTCTTAAAAATATCATGGGTCTAAATAGCCTTTTCAGGCTGAGAAAAGCACTTTGGTGACATTTGGCTGTAACTTGTTCCCAGTACATTCTGAGTGGCTGGTGACTGTGTGTTGTACCTAAAAGTGCCCAACAAGAATCCCAATGCACTATACATGGGCCCAAATGCCTTCCTTATGACAAAACTGACACTTATTTTCTTTAAAAAAATCATTGGTCAAAATAGCCTTTTCAGGCTGAGAGAAGCACTTTGGTGACGTTTCACTGTAACTTGTTCCCAGTACAGTCTAAGTGGCTGCTGACTGTGTGACTTGGCTAAAAGTGGCCAAATAGAAGCCCAATCCACAATACATGAGCCCAAAGGCCTTCCTTATGACTAAACTGACACCCACTTTTTTTAAAATATCATGGGTCTAAATAGCCTTTTCAGGCTGAGAAAAGCACTTTGGTGACATTTGGCTGTAACTTGTTCCCAGTACATTCTGAGTGGCTGGTGACTGTGTGTTGTACCTAAAAGTGCCCAACAAGAATCCCAATGCAATATACATGGGCCCAAATGCCTTCCTTATGACAAAACTGACACTCATTTTCTTTAAAAAAATCATTGGTCAAAATAGCCTTTTCAGGCTGAGAGAAGCACTTTGGTGACGTTTCACTGTAACTTGTTCCCAGTACAGTCTAAGTGGCTGCTGACTGTGTGACTTGGCTAAAAGTGGCCAAATAGAAGCCCAATCCACAATACATGAGCCCAAAGGCCTTCCTTATGACTAAACTGACACCCACTTTCTTAAAAATATCATGGGTCTAAATAGCCTTTTCAGGCTGAGAAAAGCACTTTGGTGACATTTGGCTGTAACTTGTTCCCAGTACATTCTGAGTGGCTGGTGACTGTGTGTTGTACCTAAAAGTGCCCAACAAGAATCCCAATGCACTATACATGGGCCCAAATGCCTTCCTTATGACAAAACTGACACTTATTTTCTTTAAAAAAATCATTGGTCAAAATAGCCTTTTCAGAATGAGAGAAGCACTTTGGTGACGTTTCACTGTAACTTGTTCCCAGTACAGTCTAAGTGGCTGCTGACTGTGTGACTTGGCTAAAAGTGGCCAAATAGAAGCCCAATCCACAATACATGAGCCCAAAGGCCTTCCTTATGACTAAACTGACACCCACTTTCTTAAAAATATCATGGGTCTAAATAGCCTTTTCAGGCTGAGAAAAGCACTTTGGTGACATTTGGCTGTAACTTGTTCCCAGTACATTCTGAGTGGCTGGTGACTGTGTGTTGTACCTAAAAGTGCCCAACAAGAATCCCAATGTACTACACATGGGCCCAAATGCCTTCCTTATGACAAAACTGACACTCATTTTCTTAAAAAAATCATTGGTCAAAATAGCCTTTTCAGGCTGAGAGAAGCACTTTGGTGACGTTTCACTGTAACTTGTTCCCAGTACAGTCTAAGTGGCTGCTGACTGTGTGACTTGGCTAAAAGTGGCCAAATAGAAGCCCAATCCACAATACATGAGCCCAAAGGCCTTCCTTATGACTAAACTGACACCCACTTTCTTAAAAATATCATGGGTCTAAATAGCCTTTTCAGGCTGAGAAAAGCACTTTGGTAACATTTGGCTGTAACTTGTTCCCAGTACATTCTGAGTGGCTGGTGACTGTGTGTTGTACCTAAAAGTGCCCAACAAGAATCCCAATGCACTATACATGGGCCCGAATGCCTTCCTTATGACAAAACTGACACTCATTTTCTTAAAAAAATCATTGGTCAAAATAGCCTTTTCAGGCTGAGAGAAGCACTTTGGTGACGTTTCACTGTAACTTGTTCCCAGTACAGTCTAAGTGGCTGCTGACTGTGTGACTTGGCTAAAAGTGGCCAAATAGAAGCCCAATCCACAATACATGAGCCCAAAGGCCTTCCTTATGACTAAACTGACACCCACTTTTTTTAAAATATCATGGGTCTAAATAGCCTTTTCAGGCTGAGAAAAGCACTTTGGTGACATTTGGCTGTAACTTGTTCCCAGTACATTCTGAGTGGCTGGTGACTGTGTGTTGTACCTAAAAGTGCCCAAATAGAATCCCAATGCACTATACATGGGCCCAAATGCCTTCCTTATGACAAAACTGACACTCATTTTCTTAAAAAAATCATTGGTCAAAATAGCCTTTTCAGGCTGAGAGAAGCACTTTGGTGACGTTTCACTGTAACTTGTTCCCAGTACAGTCTAAGTGGCTGCTGACTGTGTGACTTGGCTAAAAGTGGCCAAATAGAAGCCCAATCCACAATACATGAGCCCAAAGGCCTTCCTTATGACTAAACTGACACCCACTTTCTTAAAAATATCATGGGTCTAAATAGCCTTTTCAGGCTGAGAAAAGCACTTTGGTGACATTTGGCTGTAACTTGTTCCCAGTACATTCTGAGTGGCTGGTGACTGTGTGTTGTACCTAAAAGTGCCCAACAAGAATCCCAATGTACTACACATGGGCCCAAATGCCTTCCTTATGACAAAACTGACACTCATTTTCTTAAAAAAATCATTGGTCAAAATAGCCTTTTCAGGCTGAGAGAAGCACTTTGGTGACGTTTCACTGTAACTTGTTCCCAGTACAGTCTAAGTGGCTGCTGACTGTGTGACTTGGTTAAAAGTGGCCAAATAGAAGCCCAATCCACAATACATGAGCCCAAAGGCCTTCCTTATGACTAAACTGACACCCACTTTTTTTAAAATATCATGGGTCTAAATAGCCTTTTCAGGCTGAGAAAAGCACTTTGGTGACATTTGGCTGTAACTTGTTCCCAGTACATTCTGAGTGGCTGGTGACTGTGTGTTGTACCTAAAAGTGCCCAACAAGAATCCCAATGCACTATACATGGGCCCAAATGCCTTCCTTATGACAAAACTGACACTCATTTTCTTTAAAAAAATCATTGGTCAAAATAGCCTTTTCAGGCTGAGAGAAGCACTTCGGTGACGTTTCACTGTAACTTGTTCCCAGTACAGTCTAAGTGGCTGCTGACTGTGTGACTTGGCTAAAAGTGGCCAAATAGAAGCCCAATCCACAATACATGAGCCCAAAGGCCTTCCTTATGACTAAACTGACACCCACTTTCTTAAAAATATCATGGGTCTAAATAGCCTTTTCAGGCTGAGAAAAGCACTTTGGTGACATTTGGCTGTAACTTGTTCCCAGTACATTCTGAGTGGCTGGTGACTGTGTGTTGTACCTAAAAGTGCCCAACAAGAATCCCAATGCACTATACATGGGCCCAAATGCCTTCCTTATGACAAAACTGACACTTATTTTCTTTAAAAAAATCATTGGTCAAAATAGCCTTTTCAGGCTGAGAGAAGCACTTTGGTGACGTTTCACTGTAACTTGTTCCCAGTACAGTCTAAGTGGCTGCTGACTGTGTGACTTGGCTAAAAGTGGCCAAATAGAAGCCCAATCCACAATACATGAGCCCAAAGGCCTTCCTTATGACTAAACTGACACCCACTTTCTTAAAAATATCATGGGTCTAAATAGCCTTTTCAGGCTGAGAAAAGCACTTTGGTGACATTTGGCTGTAACTTGTTCCCAGTACATTCTGAGTGGCTGGTGACTGTGTGTTGTACCTAAAAGTGCCCAACAAGAATCCCAATGTACTACACATGGGCCCAAATGCCTTCCTTATGACAAAACTGACACTCATTTTCTTAAAAAAATCATTGGTCAAAATAGCCTTTTCAGGCTGAGAGAAGCACTTTGGTGACGTTTCACTGTAACTTGTTCCCAGTACAGTCTAAGTGGCTGCTGACTGTGTGACTTGGTTAAAAGTGGCCAAATAGAAGCCCAATCCACAATACATGAGCCCAAAGGCCTTCCTTATGACTAAACTGACACCCACTTTTTTAAAAATATCATGGGTCTAAATAACGTTTTCAGGCTGAGAAAAGCACTTTGGTGACATTTGGCCGTAACTTGTTCCCAGTACATTCTGAGTGGCTGGTGACTGTGTGTTGTACCTAAAAGTACCCAACAAGAATCCCAATGCACTATACATGGGCCCAAATGCCTTCCTTATGACAAAACTGACACTCATTTTCAAAATAGCCTTTTCAGGCTGAGAGAAGCACTTTGGTGACGTTTCACTATAACTTGTTCCCAGTACAGTCTAAGTGGCTGCTGACTGTGTGACTTGGCTAAAAGTGGCCAAATAGAAGCCCAATCCACAATACATGAGCCCAAAGGCCTTCCTTATGACTAAACTGACACCCACTTTCTTAAAAATATCATGGGTCTAAATAGCCTTTTCAGGCTGAGAAAAGCACTTTGGTGACATTTGGCTGTAACTTGTTCCCAGTACATTCTGAGTGGCTGGTGACTGTGTGTTGTACCTAAAAGTGCCCAACAAGAATCCCAATGTACTACACATGGGCCCAAATGCCTTCCTTATGACAAAACTGACACTCATTTTCTTAAAAAAATCATTGGTCAAAATAGCCTTTTCAGGCTGAGAGAAGCACTTTGGTGACGTTTCACTGTAACTTGTTCCCAGTACAGTCTAAGTGGCTGCTGACTTTGTGACTTGGTTAAAAGTGGCCAAATAGAAGCCCAATCCACAATACATGAGCCCAAAGGCCTTCCTTATGACTAAACTGACACCCACTTTTTTTAAAATATCATGGGTCTAAATAGCCTTTTCAGGCTGAGAAAAGCACTTTGGTGACATTTGGCTGTAACTTGTTCCCAGTACATTCTGAGTGGCTGGTGACTGTGTGTTGTACCTAAAAGTGCCCAAATAGAATCCCAATACACTATACATGGGCCCAAATGCCTTCCTTATGACAAAACTGACACTCATTTTCTTTAAAAAAATCATTGGTCAAAATAGCCTTTTCAGGCTGAGAGAAGCACTTTGGTGACGTTTCACTGTAACTTGTTCCCAGTACAGTCTAAGTGGCTGCTGACTGTGTGACTTGGCTAAAAGTGGCCAAATAGAAGCCCAATCCACAATACATGAGCCCAAAGGCCTTCCTTATGACTAAACTGACACCCACTTTCTTAAAAATATCATGGGTCTAAATAGCCTTTTCAGGCTGAGAAAAGCACTTTGGTGACATTTGGCTGTAACTTGTTCCCAGTACATTCTGAGTGGCTGGTGACTGTGTGTTGTACCTAAAAGTGCCCAACAAGAATCCCAATGCACTATACATGGGCCCAAATGCCTTCCTTATGACAAAACTGACACTTATTTTCTTTAAAAAAATCATTGGTCAAAATAGCCTTTTCAGGCTGAGAGAAGCACTTTGGTGACGTTTCACTGTAACTTGTTCCCAGTACAGTCTAAGTGGCTGCTGACTGTGTGACTTGGCTAAAAGTGGCCAAATAGAAGCCCAATCCACAATACATGAGCCCAAAGGCCTTCCTTATGACTAAACTGACACCCACTTTTTTTAAAATATCATGGGTCTAAATAGCCTTTTCAGGCTGAGAAAAGCACTTTGGTGACATTTGGCTGTAACTTGTTCCCAGTACATTCTGAGTGGCTGGTGACTGTGTGTTGTACCTAAAAGTGCCCAACAAGAATCCCAATGCAATATACATGGGCCCAAATGCCTTCCTTATGACAAAACTGACACTCATTTTCTTTAAAAAAATCATTGGTCAAAATAGCCTTTTCAGGCTGAGAGAAGCACTTTGGTGACGTTTCACTGTAACTTGTTCCCAGTACAGTCTAAGTGGCTGCTGACTGTGTGACTTGGCTAAAAGTGGCCAAATAGAAGCCCAATCCACAATACATGAGCCCAAAGGCCTTCCTTATGACTAAACTGACACCCACTTTCTTAAAAATATCATGGGTCTAAATAGCCTTTTCAGGCTGAGAAAAGCACTTTGGTGACATTTGGCTGTAACTTGTTCCCAGTACATTCTGAGTGGCTGGTGACTGTGTGTTGTACCTAAAAGTGCCCAACAAGAATCCCAATGCACTATACATGGGCCCAAATGCCTTCCTTATGACAAAACTGACACTTATTTTCTTTAAAAAAATCATTGGTCAAAATAGCCTTTTCAGAATGAGAGAAGCACTTTGGTGACGTTTCACTGTAACTTGTTCCCAGTACAGTCTAAGTGGCTGCTGACTGTGTGACTTGGCTAAAAGTGGCCAAATAGAAGCCCAATCCACAATACATGAGCCCAAAGGCCTTCCTTATGACTAAACTGACACCCACTTTCTTAAAAATATCATGGGTCTAAATAGCCTTTTCAGGCTGAGAAAAGCACTTTGGTGACATTTGGCTGTAACTTGTTCCCAGTACATTCTGAGTGGCTGGTGACTGTGTGTTGTACCTAAAAGTGCCCAACAAGAATCCCAATGTACTACACATGGGCCCAAATGCCTTCCTTATGACAAAACTGACACTCATTTTCTTAAAAAAATCATTGGTCAAAATAGCCTTTTCAGGCTGAGAGAAGCACTTTGGTGACGTTTCACTGTAACTTGTTCCCAGTACAGTCTAAGTGGCTGCTGACTGTGTGACTTGGCTAAAAGTGGCCAAATAGAAGCCCAATCCACAATACATGAGCCCAAAGGCCTTCCTTATGACTAAACTGACACCCACTTTCTTAAAAATATCATGGGTCTAAATAGCCTTTTCAGGCTGAGAAAAGCACTTTGGTAACATTTGGCTGTAACTTGTTCCCAGTACATTCTGAGTGGCTGGTGACTGTGTGTTGTACCTAAAAGTGCCCAACAAGAATCCCAATGCACTATACATGGGCCCGAATGCCTTCCTTATGACAAAACTGACACTCATTTTCTTAAAAAAATCATTGGTCAAAATAGCCTTTTCAGGCTGAGAGAAGCACTTTGGTGACGTTTCACTGTAACTTGTTCCCAGTACAGTCTAAGTGGCTGCTGACTGTGTGACTTGGCTAAAAGTGGCCAAATAGAAGCCCAATCCACAATACATGAGCCCAAAGGCCTTCCTTATGACTAAACTGACACCCACTTTTTTTAAAATATCATGGGTCTAAATAGCCTTTTCAGGCTGAGAAAAGCACTTTGGTGACATTTGGCTGTAACTTGTTCCCAGTACATTCTGAGTGGCTGGTGACTGTGTGTTGTACCTAAAAGTGCCCAAATAGAATCCCAATGCACTATACATGGGCCCAAATGCCTTCCTTATGACAAAACTGACACTCATTTTCTTAAAAAAATCATTGGTCAAAATAGCCTTTTCAGGCTGAGAGAAGCACTTTGGTGACGTTTCACTGTAACTTGTTCCCAGTACAGTCTAAGTGGCTGCTGACTGTGTGACTTGGCTAAAAGTGGCCAAATAGAAGCCCAATCCACAATACATGAGCCCAAAGGCCTTCCTTATGACTAAACTGACACCCACTTTCTTAAAAATATCATGGGTCTAAATAGCCTTTTCAGGCTGAGAAAAGCACTTTGGTGACATTTGGCTGTAACTTGTTCCCAGTACATTCTGAGTGGCTGGTGACTGTGTGTTGTACCTAAAAGTGCCCAACAAGAATCCCAATGTACTACACATGGGCCCAAATGCCTTCCTTATGACAAAACTGACACTCATTTTCTTAAAAAAATCATTGGTCAAAATAGCCTTTTCAGGCTGAGAGAAGCACTTTGGTGACGTTTCACTGTAACTTGTTCCCAGTACAGTCTAAGTGGCTGCTGACTGTGTGACTTGGTTAAAAGTGGCCAAATAGAAGCCCAATCCACAATACATGAGCCCAAAGGCCTTCCTTATGACTAAACTGACACCCACTTTTTTTAAAATATCATGGGTCTAAATAGCCTTTTCAGGCTGAGAAAAGCACTTTGGTGACATTTGGCTGTAACTTGTTCCCAGTACATTCTGAGTGGCTGGTGACTGTGTGTTGTACCTAAAAGTGCCCAACAAGAATCCCAATGCACTATACATGGGCCCAAATGCCTTCCTTATGACAAAACTGACACTCATTTTCTTTAAAAAAATCATTGGTCAAAATAGCCTTTTCAGGCTGAGAGAAGCACTTCGGTGACGTTTCACTGTAACTTGTTCCCAGTACAGTCTAAGTGGCTGCTGACTGTGTGACTTGGCTAAAAGTGGCCAAATAGAAGCCCAATCCACAATACATGAGCCCAAAGGCCTTCCTTATGACTAAACTGACACCCACTTTCTTAAAAATATCATGGGTCTAAATAGCCTTTTCAGGCTGAGAAAAGCACTTTGGTGACATTTGGCTGTAACTTGTTCCCAGTACATTCTGAGTGGCTGGTGACTGTGTGTTGTACCTAAAAGTGCCCAACAAGAATCCCAATGCACTATACATGGGCCCAAATGCCTTCCTTATGACAAAACTGACACTTATTTTCTTTAAAAAAATCATTGGTCAAAATAGCCTTTTCAGGCTGAGAGAAGCACTTTGGTGACGTTTCACTGTAACTTGTTCCCAGTACAGTCTAAGTGGCTGCTGACTGTGTGACTTGGCTAAAAGTGGCCAAATAGAAGCCCAATCCACAATACATGAGCCCAAAGGCCTTCCTTATGACTAAACTGACACCCACTTTCTTAAAAATATCATGGGTCTAAATAGCCTTTTCAGGCTGAGAAAAGCACTTTGGTGACATTTGGCTGTAACTTGTTCCCAGTACATTCTGAGTGGCTGGTGACTGTGTGTTGTACCTAAAAGTGCCCAACAAGAATCCCAATGTACTACACATGGGCCCAAATGCCTTCCTTATGACAAAACTGACACTCATTTTCTTAAAAAAATCATTGGTCAAAATAGCCTTTTCAGGCTGAGAGAAGCACTTTGGTGACGTTTCACTGTAACTTGTTCCCAGTACAGTCTAAGTGGCTGCTGACTGTGTGACTTGGTTAAAAGTGGCCAAATAGAAGCCCAATCCACAATACATGAGCCCAAAGGCCTTCCTTATGACTAAACTGACACCCACTTTTTTAAAAATATCATGGGTCTAAATAACGTTTTCAGGCTGAGAAAAGCACTTTGGTGACATTTGGCCGTAACTTGTTCCCAGTACATTCTGAGTGGCTGGTGACTGTGTGTTGTACCTAAAAGTACCCAACAAGAATCCCAATGCACTATACATGGGCCCAAATGCCTTCCTTATGACAAAACTGACACTCATTTTCAAAATAGCCTTTTCAGGCTGAGAGAAGCACTTTGGTGACGTTTCACTATAACTTGTTCCCAGTACAGTCTAAGTGGCTGCTGACTGTGTGACTTGGCTAAAAGTGGCCAAATAGAAGCCCAATCCACAATACATGAGCCCAAAGGCCTTCCTTATGACTAAACTGACACCCACTTTCTTAAAAATATCATGGGTCTAAATAGCCTTTTCAGGCTGAGAAAAGCACTTTGGTGACATTTGGCTGTAACTTGTTCCCAGTACATTCTGAGTGGCTGGTGACTGTGTGTTGTACCTAAAAGTGCCCAACAAGAATCCCAATGTACTACACATGGGCCCAAATGCCTTCCTTATGACAAAACTGACACTCATTTTCTTAAAAAAATCATTGGTCAAAATAGCCTTTTCAGGCTGAGAGAAGCACTTTGGTGACGTTTCACTGTAACTTGTTCCCAGTACAGTCTAAGTGGCTGCTGACTTTGTGACTTGGTTAAAAGTGGCCAAATAGAAGCCCAATCCACAATACATGAGCCCAAAGGCCTTCCTTATGACTAAACTGACACCCACTTTTTTTAAAATATCATGGGTCTAAATAGCCTTTTCAGGCTGAGAAAAGCACTTTGGTGACATTTGGCTGTAACTTGTTCCCAGTACATTCTGAGTGGCTGGTGACTGTGTGTTGTACCTAAAAGTGCCCAACAAGAATCCCAATGCAATATACATGGGCCCAAATGCCTTCCTTATGACAAAACTGACACTCATTTTCTTTAAAAAAATCATTGGTCAAAATAGCCTTTTCAGGCTGAGAGAAGCACTTTGGTGACGTTTCACTGTAACTTGTTCCCAGTACAGTCTAAGTGGCTGCTGACTGTGTGACTTGGCTAAAAGTGGCCAAATAGAAGCCCAATCCACAATACATGAGCCCAAAGGCCTTCCTTATGACTAAACTGACACCCACTTTCTTAAAAATATCATGGGTCTAAATAGCCTTTTCAGGCTGAGAAAAGCACTTTGGTGACATTTGGCTGTAACTTGTTCCCAGTACATTCTGAGTGGCTGGTGACTGTGTGTTGTACCTAAAAGTGCCCAACAAGAATCCCAATGCACTATACATGGGCCCAAATGCCTTCCTTATGACAAAACTGACACTTATTTTCTTTAAAAAAATCATTGGTCAAAATAGCCTTTTCAGAATGAGAGAAGCACTTTGGTGACGTTTCACTGTAACTTGTTCCCAGTACAGTCTAAGTGGCTGCTGACTGTGTGACTTGGCTAAAAGTGGCCAAATAGAAGCCCAATCCACAATACATGAGCCCAAAGGCCTTCCTTATGACTAAACTGACACCCACTTTCTTAAAAATATCATGGGTCTAAATAGCCTTTTCAGGCTGAGAAAAGCACTTTGGTGACATTTGGCTGTAACTTGTTCCCAGTACATTCTGAGTGGCTGGTGACTGTGTGTTGTACCTAAAAGTGCCCAACAAGAATCCCAATGTACTACACATGGGCCCAAATGCCTTCCTTATGACAAAACTGACACTCATTTTCTTAAAAAAATCATTGGTCAAAATAGCCTTTTCAGGCTGAGAGAAGCACTTTGGTGACGTTTCACTGTAACTTGTTCCCAGTACAGTCTAAGTGGCTGCTGACTGTGTGACTTGGCTAAAAGTGGCCAAATAGAAGCCCAATCCACAATACATGAGCCCAAAGGCCTTCCTTATGACTAAACTGACACCCACTTTCTTAAAAATATCATGGGTCTAAATAGCCTTTTCAGGCTGAGAAAAGCACTTTGGTAACATTTGGCTGTAACTTGTTCCCAGTACATTCTGAGTGGCTGGTGACTGTGTGTTGTACCTAAAAGTGCCCAACAAGAATCCCAATGCACTATACATGGGCCCGAATGCCTTCCTTATGACAAAACTGACACTCATTTTCTTAAAAAAATCATTGGTCAAAATAGCCTTTTCAGGCTGAGAGAAGCACTTTGGTGACGTTTCACTGTAACTTGTTCCCAGTACAGTCTAAGTGGCTGCTGACTGTGTGACTTGGCTAAAAGTGGCCAAATAGAAGCCCAATCCACAATACATGAGCCCAAAGGCCTTCCTTATGACTAAACTGACACCCACTTTTTTTAAAATATCATGGGTCTAAATAGCCTTTTCAGGCTGAGAAAAGCACTTTGGTGACATTTGGCTGTAACTTGTTCCCAGTACATTCTGAGTGGCTGGTGACTGTGTGTTGTACCTAAAAGTGCCCAAATAGAATCCCAATGCACTATACATGGGCCCAAATGCCTTCCTTATGACAAAACTGACACTCATTTTCTTAAAAAAATCATTGGTCAAAATAGCCTTTTCAGGCTGAGAGAAGCACTTTGGTGACGTTTCACTGTAACTTGTTCCCAGTACAGTCTAAGTGGCTGCTGACTGTGTGACTTGGCTAAAAGTGGCCAAATAGAAGCCCAATCCACAATACATGAGCCCAAAGGCCTTCCTTATGACTAAACTGACACCCACTTTCTTAAAAATATCATGGGTCTAAATAGCCTTTTCAGGCTGAGAAAAGCACTTTGGTGACATTTGGCTGTAACTTGTTCCCAGTACATTCTGAGTGGCTGGTGACTGTGTGTTGTACCTAAAAGTGCCCAACAAGAATCCCAATGTACTACACATGGGCCCAAATGCCTTCCTTATGACAAAACTGACACTCATTTTCTTAAAAAAATCATTGGTCAAAATAGCCTTTTCAGGCTGAGAGAAGCACTTTGGTGACGTTTCACTGTAACTTGTTCCCAGTACAGTCTAAGTGGCTGCTGACTGTGTGACTTGGTTAAAAGTGGCCAAATAGAAGCCCAATCCACAATACATGAGCCCAAAGGCCTTCCTTATGACTAAACTGACACCCACTTTTTTTAAAATATCATGGGTCTAAATAGCCTTTTCAGGCTGAGAAAAGCACTTTGGTGACATTTGGCTGTAACTTGTTCCCAGTACATTCTGAGTGGCTGGTGACTGTGTGTTGTACCTAAAAGTGCCCAACAAGAATCCCAATGCACTATACATGGGCCCAAATGCCTTCCTTATGACAAAACTGACACTCATTTTCTTTAAAAAAATCATTGGTCAAAATAGCCTTTTCAGGCTGAGAGAAGCACTTCGGTGACGTTTCACTGTAACTTGTTCCCAGTACAGTCTAAGTGGCTGCTGACTGTGTGACTTGGCTAAAAGTGGCCAAATAGAAGCCCAATCCACAATACATGAGCCCAAAGGCCTTCCTTATGACTAAACTGACACCCACTTTCTTAAAAATATCATGGGTCTAAATAGCCTTTTCAGGCTGAGAAAAGCACTTTGGTGACATTTGGCTGTAACTTGTTCCCAGTACATTCTGAGTGGCTGGTGACTGTGTGTTGTACCTAAAAGTGCCCAACAAGAATCCCAATGCACTATACATGGGCCCAAATGCCTTCCTTATGACAAAACTGACACTTATTTTCTTTAAAAAAATCATTGGTCAAAATAGCCTTTTCAGGCTGAGAGAAGCACTTTGGTGACGTTTCACTGTAACTTGTTCCCAGTACAGTCTAAGTGGCTGCTGACTGTGTGACTTGGCTAAAAGTGGCCAAATAGAAGCCCAATCCACAATACATGAGCCCAAAGGCCTTCCTTATGACTAAACTGACACCCACTTTCTTAAAAATATCATGGGTCTAAATAGCCTTTTCAGGCTGAGAAAAGCACTTTGGTGACATTTGGCTGTAACTTGTTCCCAGTACATTCTGAGTGGCTGGTGACTGTGTGTTGTACCTAAAAGTGCCCAACAAGAATCCCAATGTACTACACATGGGCCCAAATGCCTTCCTTATGACAAAACTGACACTCATTTTCTTAAAAAAATCATTGGTCAAAATAGCCTTTTCAGGCTGAGAGAAGCACTTTGGTGACGTTTCACTGTAACTTGTTCCCAGTACAGTCTAAGTGGCTGCTGACTGTGTGACTTGGTTAAAAGTGGCCAAATAGAAGCCCAATCCACAATACATGAGCCCAAAGGCCTTCCTTATGACTAAACTGACACCCACTTTTTTAAAAATATCATGGGTCTAAATAACGTTTTCAGGCTGAGAAAAGCACTTTGGTGACATTTGGCCGTAACTTGTTCCCAGTACATTCTGAGTGGCTGGTGACTGTGTGTTGTACCTAAAAGTACCCAACAAGAATCCCAATGCACTATACATGGGCCCAAATGCCTTCCTTATGACAAAACTGACACTCATTTTCAAAATAGCCTTTTCAGGCTGAGAGAAGCACTTTGGTGACGTTTCACTATAACTTGTTCCCAGTACAGTCTAAGTGGCTGCTGACTGTGTGACTTGGCTAAAAGTGGCCAAATAGAAGCCCAATCCACAATACATGAGCCCAAAGGCCTTCCTTATGACTAAACTGACACCCACTTTCTTAAAAATATCATGGGTCTAAATAGCCTTTTCAGGCTGAGAAAAGCACTTTGGTGACATTTGGCTGTAACTTGTTCCCAGTACATTCTGAGTGGCTGGTGACTGTGTGTTGTACCTAAAAGTGCCCAACAAGAATCCCAATGTACTACACATGGGCCCAAATGCCTTCCTTATGACAAAACTGACACTCATTTTCTTAAAAAAATCATTGGTCAAAATAGCCTTTTCAGGCTGAGAGAAGCACTTTGGTGACGTTTCACTGTAACTTGTTCCCAGTACAGTCTAAGTGGCTGCTGACTTTGTGACTTGGTTAAAAGTGGCCAAATAGAAGCCCAATCCACAATACATGAGCCCAAAGGCCTTCCTTATGACTAAACTGACACCCACTTTTTTTAAAATATCATGGGTCTAAATAGCCTTTTCAGGCTGAGAAAAGCACTTTGGTGACATTTGGCTGTAACTTGTTCCCAGTACATTCTGAGTGGCTGGTGACTGTGTGTTGTACCTAAAAGTGCCCAAATAGAATCCCAATACACTATACATGGGCCCAAATGCCTTCCTTATGACAAAACTGACACTCATTTTCTTTAAAAAAATCATTGGTCAAAATAGCCTTTTCAGGCTGAGAGAAGCACTTTGGTGACGTTTCACTGTAACTTGTTCCCAGTACAGTCTAAGTGGCTGCTGACTGTGTGACTTGGCTAAAAGTGGCCAAATAGAAGCCCAATCCACAATACATGAGCCCAAAGGCCTTCCTTATGACTAAACTGACACCCACTTTCTTAAAAATATCATGGGTCTAAATAGCCTTTTCAGGCTGAGAAAAGCACTTTGGTGACATTTGGCTGTAACTTGTTCCCAGTACATTCTGAGTGGCTGGTGACTGTGTGTTGTACCTAAAAGTGCCCAACAAGAATCCCAATGCACTATACATGGGCCCAAATGCCTTCCTTATGACAAAACTGACACTTATTTTCTTTAAAAAAATCATTGGTCAAAATAGCCTTTTCAGGCTGAGAGAAGCACTTTGGTGACGTTTCACTGTAACTTGTTCCCAGTACAGTCTAAGTGGCTGCTGACTGTGTGACTTGGCTAAAAGTGGCCAAATAGAAGCCCAATCCACAATACATGAGCCCAAAGGCCTTCCTTATGACTAAACTGACACCCACTTTTTTTAAAATATCATGGGTCTAAATAGCCTTTTCAGGCTGAGAAAAGCACTTTGGTGACATTTGGCTGTAACTTGTTCCCAGTACATTCTGAGTGGCTGGTGACTGTGTGTTGTACCTAAAAGTGCCCAACAAGAATCCCAATGCAATATACATGGGCCCAAATGCCTTCCTTATGACAAAACTGACACTCATTTTCTTTAAAAAAATCATTGGTCAAAATAGCCTTTTCAGGCTGAGAGAAGCACTTTGGTGACGTTTCACTGTAACTTGTTCCCAGTACAGTCTAAGTGGCTGCTGACTGTGTGACTTGGCTAAAAGTGGCCAAATAGAAGCCCAATCCACAATACATGAGCCCAAAGGCCTTCCTTATGACTAAACTGACACCCACTTTCTTAAAAATATCATGGGTCTAAATAGCCTTTTCAGGCTGAGAAAAGCACTTTGGTGACATTTGGCTGTAACTTGTTCCCAGTACATTCTGAGTGGCTGGTGACTGTGTGTTGTACCTAAAAGTGCCCAACAAGAATCCCAATGCACTATACATGGGCCCAAATGCCTTCCTTATGACAAAACTGACACTTATTTTCTTTAAAAAAATCATTGGTCAAAATAGCCTTTTCAGAATGAGAGAAGCACTTTGGTGACGTTTCACTGTAACTTGTTCCCAGTACAGTCTAAGTGGCTGCTGACTGTGTGACTTGGCTAAAAGTGGCCAAATAGAAGCCCAATCCACAATACATGAGCCCAAAGGCCTTCCTTATGACTAAACTGACACCCACTTTCTTAAAAATATCATGGGTCTAAATAGCCTTTTCAGGCTGAGAAAAGCACTTTGGTGACATTTGGCTGTAACTTGTTCCCAGTACATTCTGAGTGGCTGGTGACTGTGTGTTGTACCTAAAAGTGCCCAACAAGAATCCCAATGTACTACACATGGGCCCAAATGCCTTCCTTATGACAAAACTGACACTCATTTTCTTAAAAAAATCATTGGTCAAAATAGCCTTTTCAGGCTGAGAGAAGCACTTTGGTGACGTTTCACTGTAACTTGTTCCCAGTACAGTCTAAGTGGCTGCTGACTGTGTGACTTGGCTAAAAGTGGCCAAATAGAAGCCCAATCCACAATACATGAGCCCAAAGGCCTTCCTTATGACTAAACTGACACCCACTTTCTTAAAAATATCATGGGTCTAAATAGCCTTTTCAGGCTGAGAAAAGCACTTTGGTAACATTTGGCTGTAACTTGTTCCCAGTACATTCTGAGTGGCTGGTGACTGTGTGTTGTACCTAAAAGTGCCCAACAAGAATCCCAATGCACTATACATGGGCCCGAATGCCTTCCTTATGACAAAACTGACACTCATTTTCTTAAAAAAATCATTGGTCAAAATAGCCTTTTCAGGCTGAGAGAAGCACTTTGGTGACGTTTCACTGTAACTTGTTCCCAGTACAGTCTAAGTGGCTGCTGACTGTGTGACTTGGCTAAAAGTGGCCAAATAGAAGCCCAATCCACAATACATGAGCCCAAAGGCCTTCCTTATGACTAAACTGACACCCACTTTTTTTAAAATATCATGGGTCTAAATAGCCTTTTCAGGCTGAGAAAAGCACTTTGGTGACATTTGGCTGTAACTTGTTCCCAGTACATTCTGAGTGGCTGGTGACTGTGTGTTGTACCTAAAAGTGCCCAAATAGAATCCCAATGCACTATACATGGGCCCAAATGCCTTCCTTATGACAAAACTGACACTCATTTTCTTAAAAAAATCATTGGTCAAAATAGCCTTTTCAGGCTGAGAGAAGCACTTTGGTGACGTTTCACTGTAACTTGTTCCCAGTACAGTCTAAGTGGCTGCTGACTGTGTGACTTGGCTAAAAGTGGCCAAATAGAAGCCCAATCCACAATACATGAGCCCAAAGGCCTTCCTTATGACTAAACTGACACCCACTTTCTTAAAAATATCATGGGTCTAAATAGCCTTTTCAGGCTGAGAAAAGCACTTTGGTGACATTTGGCTGTAACTTGTTCCCAGTACATTCTGAGTGGCTGGTGACTGTGTGTTGTACCTAAAAGTGCCCAACAAGAATCCCAATGTACTACACATGGGCCCAAATGCCTTCCTTATGACAAAACTGACACTCATTTTCTTAAAAAAATCATTGGTCAAAATAGCCTTTTCAGGCTGAGAGAAGCACTTTGGTGACGTTTCACTGTAACTTGTTCCCAGTACAGTCTAAGTGGCTGCTGACTGTGTGACTTGGTTAAAAGTGGCCAAATAGAAGCCCAATCCACAATACATGAGCCCAAAGGCCTTCCTTATGACTAAACTGACACCCACTTTTTTTAAAATATCATGGGTCTAAATAGCCTTTTCAGGCTGAGAAAAGCACTTTGGTGACATTTGGCTGTAACTTGTTCCCAGTACATTCTGAGTGGCTGGTGACTGTGTGTTGTACCTAAAAGTGCCCAACAAGAATCCCAATGCACTATACATGGGCCCAAATGCCTTCCTTATGACAAAACTGACACTCATTTTCTTTAAAAAAATCATTGGTCAAAATAGCCTTTTCAGGCTGAGAGAAGCACTTCGGTGACGTTTCACTGTAACTTGTTCCCAGTACAGTCTAAGTGGCTGCTGACTGTGTGACTTGGCTAAAAGTGGCCAAATAGAAGCCCAATCCACAATACATGAGCCCAAAGGCCTTCCTTATGACTAAACTGACACCCACTTTCTTAAAAATATCATGGGTCTAAATAGCCTTTTCAGGCTGAGAAAAGCACTTTGGTGACATTTGGCTGTAACTTGTTCCCAGTACATTCTGAGTGGCTGGTGACTGTGTGTTGTACCTAAAAGTGCCCAACAAGAATCCCAATGCACTATACATGGGCCCAAATGCCTTCCTTATGACAAAACTGACACTTATTTTCTTTAAAAAAATCATTGGTCAAAATAGCCTTTTCAGGCTGAGAGAAGCACTTTGGTGACGTTTCACTGTAACTTGTTCCCAGTACAGTCTAAGTGGCTGCTGACTGTGTGACTTGGCTAAAAGTGGCCAAATAGAAGCCCAATCCACAATACATGAGCCCAAAGGCCTTCCTTATGACTAAACTGACACCCACTTTCTTAAAAATATCATGGGTCTAAATAGCCTTTTCAGGCTGAGAAAAGCACTTTGGTGACATTTGGCTGTAACTTGTTCCCAGTACATTCTGAGTGGCTGGTGACTGTGTGTTGTACCTAAAAGTGCCCAACAAGAATCCCAATGTACTACACATGGGCCCAAATGCCTTCCTTATGACAAAACTGACACTCATTTTCTTAAAAAAATCATTGGTCAAAATAGCCTTTTCAGGCTGAGAGAAGCACTTTGGTGACGTTTCACTGTAACTTGTTCCCAGTACAGTCTAAGTGGCTGCTGACTGTGTGACTTGGTTAAAAGTGGCCAAATAGAAGCCCAATCCACAATACATGAGCCCAAAGGCCTTCCTTATGACTAAACTGACACCCACTTTTTTAAAAATATCATGGGTCTAAATAACGTTTTCAGGCTGAGAAAAGCACTTTGGTGACATTTGGCCGTAACTTGTTCCCAGTACATTCTGAGTGGCTGGTGACTGTGTGTTGTACCTAAAAGTACCCAACAAGAATCCCAATGCACTATACATGGGCCCAAATGCCTTCCTTATGACAAAACTGACACTCATTTTCAAAATAGCCTTTTCAGGCTGAGAGAAGCACTTTGGTGACGTTTCACTATAACTTGTTCCCAGTACAGTCTAAGTGGCTGCTGACTGTGTGACTTGGCTAAAAGTGGCCAAATAGAAGCCCAATCCACAATACATGAGCCCAAAGGCCTTCCTTATGACTAAACTGACACCCACTTTCTTAAAAATATCATGGGTCTAAATAGCCTTTTCAGGCTGAGAAAAGCACTTTGGTGACATTTGGCTGTAACTTGTTCCCAGTACATTCTGAGTGGCTGGTGACTGTGTGTTGTACCTAAAAGTGCCCAACAAGAATCCCAATGTACTACACATGGGCCCAAATGCCTTCCTTATGACAAAACTGACACTCATTTTCTTAAAAAAATCATTGGTCAAAATAGCCTTTTCAGGCTGAGAGAAGCACTTTGGTGACGTTTCACTGTAACTTGTTCCCAGTACAGTCTAAGTGGCTGCTGACTTTGTGACTTGGTTAAAAGTGGCCAAATAGAAGCCCAATCCACAATACATGAGCCCAAAGGCCTTCCTTATGACTAAACTGACACCCACTTTTTTTAAAATATCATGGGTCTAAATAGCCTTTTCAGGCTGAGAAAAGCACTTTGGTGACATTTGGCTGTAACTTGTTCCCAGTACATTCTGAGTGGCTGGTGACTGTGTGTTGTACCTAAAAGTGCCCAAATAGAATCCCAATACACTATACATGGGCCCAAATGCCTTCCTTATGACAAAACTGACACTCATTTTCTTTAAAAAAATCATTGGTCAAAATAGCCTTTTCAGGCTGAGAGAAGCACTTTGGTGACGTTTCACTGTAACTTGTTCCCAGTACAGTCTAAGTGGCTGCTGACTGTGTGACTTGGCTAAAAGTGGCCAAATAGAAGCCCAATCCACAATACATGAGCCCAAAGGCCTTCCTTATGACTAAACTGACACCCACTTTCTTAAAAATATCATGGGTCTAAATAGCCTTTTCAGGCTGAGAAAAGCACTTTGGTGACATTTGGCTGTAACTTGTTCCCAGTACATTCTGAGTGGCTGGTGACTGTGTGTTGTACCTAAAAGTGCCCAACAAGAATCCCAATGCACTATACATGGGCCCAAATGCCTTCCTTATGACAAAACTGACACTTATTTTCTTTAAAAAAATCATTGGTCAAAATAGCCTTTTCAGGCTGAGAGAAGCACTTTGGTGACGTTTCACTGTAACTTGTTCCCAGTACAGTCTAAGTGGCTGCTGACTGTGTGACTTGGCTAAAAGTGGCCAAATAGAAGCCCAATCCACAATACATGAGCCCAAAGGCCTTCCTTATGACTAAACTGACACCCACTTTTTTTAAAATATCATGGGTCTAAATAGCCTTTTCAGGCTGAGAAAAGCACTTTGGTGACATTTGGCTGTAACTTGTTCCCAGTACATTCTGAGTGGCTGGTGACTGTGTGTTGTACCTAAAAGTGCCCAACAAGAATCCCAATGCAATATACATGGGCCCAAATGCCTTCCTTATGACAAAACTGACACTCATTTTCTTTAAAAAAATCATTGGTCAAAATAGCCTTTTCAGGCTGAGAGAAGCACTTTGGTGACGTTTCACTGTAACTTGTTCCCAGTACAGTCTAAGTGGCTGCTGACTGTGTGACTTGGCTAAAAGTGGCCAAATAGAAGCCCAATCCACAATACATGAGCCCAAAGGCCTTCCTTATGACTAAACTGACACCCACTTTCTTAAAAATATCATGGGTCTAAATAGCCTTTTCAGGCTGAGAAAAGCACTTTGGTGACATTTGGCTGTAACTTGTTCCCAGTACATTCTGAGTGGCTGGTGACTGTGTGTTGTACCTAAAAGTGCCCAACAAGAATCCCAATGCACTATACATGGGCCCAAATGCCTTCCTTATGACAAAACTGACACTTATTTTCTTTAAAAAAATCATTGGTCAAAATAGCCTTTTCAGAATGAGAGAAGCACTTTGGTGACGTTTCACTGTAACTTGTTCCCAGTACAGTCTAAGTGGCTGCTGACTGTGTGACTTGGCTAAAAGTGGCCAAATAGAAGCCCAATCCACAATACATGAGCCCAAAGGCCTTCCTTATGACTAAACTGACACCCACTTTCTTAAAAATATCATGGGTCTAAATAGCCTTTTCAGGCTGAGAAAAGCACTTTGGTGACATTTGGCTGTAACTTGTTCCCAGTACATTCTGAGTGGCTGGTGACTGTGTGTTGTACCTAAAAGTGCCCAACAAGAATCCCAATGTACTACACATGGGCCCAAATGCCTTCCTTATGACAAAACTGACACTCATTTTCTTAAAAAAATCATTGGTCAAAATAGCCTTTTCAGGCTGAGAGAAGCACTTTGGTGACGTTTCACTGTAACTTGTTCCCAGTACAGTCTAAGTGGCTGCTGACTGTGTGACTTGGCTAAAAGTGGCCAAATAGAAGCCCAATCCACAATACATGAGCCCAAAGGCCTTCCTTATGACTAAACTGACACCCACTTTCTTAAAAATATCATGGGTCTAAATAGCCTTTTCAGGCTGAGAAAAGCACTTTGGTAACATTTGGCTGTAACTTGTTCCCAGTACATTCTGAGTGGCTGGTGACTGTGTGTTGTACCTAAAAGTGCCCAACAAGAATCCCAATGCACTATACATGGGCCCGAATGCCTTCCTTATGACAAAACTGACACTCATTTTCTTAAAAAAATCATTGGTCAAAATAGCCTTTTCAGGCTGAGAGAAGCACTTTGGTGACGTTTCACTGTAACTTGTTCCCAGTACAGTCTAAGTGGCTGCTGACTGTGTGACTTGGCTAAAAGTGGCCAAATAGAAGCCCAATCCACAATACATGAGCCCAAAGGCCTTCCTTATGACTAAACTGACACCCACTTTTTTTAAAATATCATGGGTCTAAATAGCCTTTTCAGGCTGAGAAAAGCACTTTGGTGACATTTGGCTGTAACTTGTTCCCAGTACATTCTGAGTGGCTGGTGACTGTGTGTTGTACCTAAAAGTGCCCAAATAGAATCCCAATGCACTATACATGGGCCCAAATGCCTTCCTTATGACAAAACTGACACTCATTTTCTTAAAAAAATCATTGGTCAAAATAGCCTTTTCAGGCTGAGAGAAGCACTTTGGTGACGTTTCACTGTAACTTGTTCCCAGTACAGTCTAAGTGGCTGCTGACTGTGTGACTTGGCTAAAAGTGGCCAAATAGAAGCCCAATCCACAATACATGAGCCCAAAGGCCTTCCTTATGACTAAACTGACACCCACTTTCTTAAAAATATCATGGGTCTAAATAGCCTTTTCAGGCTGAGAAAAGCACTTTGGTGACATTTGGCTGTAACTTGTTCCCAGTACATTCTGAGTGGCTGGTGACTGTGTGTTGTACCTAAAAGTGCCCAACAAGAATCCCAATGTACTACACATGGGCCCAAATGCCTTCCTTATGACAAAACTGACACTCATTTTCTTAAAAAAATCATTGGTCAAAATAGCCTTTTCAGGCTGAGAGAAGCACTTTGGTGACGTTTCACTGTAACTTGTTCCCAGTACAGTCTAAGTGGCTGCTGACTGTGTGACTTGGTTAAAAGTGGCCAAATAGAAGCCCAATCCACAATACATGAGCCCAAAGGCCTTCCTTATGACTAAACTGACACCCACTTTTTTTAAAATATCATGGGTCTAAATAGCCTTTTCAGGCTGAGAAAAGCACTTTGGTGACATTTGGCTGTAACTTGTTCCCAGTACATTCTGAGTGGCTGGTGACTGTGTGTTGTACCTAAAAGTGCCCAACAAGAATCCCAATGCACTATACATGGGCCCAAATGCCTTCCTTATGACAAAACTGACACTCATTTTCTTTAAAAAAATCATTGGTCAAAATAGCCTTTTCAGGCTGAGAGAAGCACTTCGGTGACGTTTCACTGTAACTTGTTCCCAGTACAGTCTAAGTGGCTGCTGACTGTGTGACTTGGCTAAAAGTGGCCAAATAGAAGCCCAATCCACAATACATGAGCCCAAAGGCCTTCCTTATGACTAAACTGACACCCACTTTCTTAAAAATATCATGGGTCTAAATAGCCTTTTCAGGCTGAGAAAAGCACTTTGGTGACATTTGGCTGTAACTTGTTCCCAGTACATTCTGAGTGGCTGGTGACTGTGTGTTGTACCTAAAAGTGCCCAACAAGAATCCCAATGCACTATACATGGGCCCAAATGCCTTCCTTATGACAAAACTGACACTTATTTTCTTTAAAAAAATCATTGGTCAAAATAGCCTTTTCAGGCTGAGAGAAGCACTTTGGTGACGTTTCACTGTAACTTGTTCCCAGTACAGTCTAAGTGGCTGCTGACTGTGTGACTTGGCTAAAAGTGGCCAAATAGAAGCCCAATCCACAATACATGAGCCCAAAGGCCTTCCTTATGACTAAACTGACACCCACTTTCTTAAAAATATCATGGGTCTAAATAGCCTTTTCAGGCTGAGAAAAGCACTTTGGTGACATTTGGCTGTAACTTGTGCCCAGTACATTCTGAGTGGCTGGTGACTGTGTGTTGTACCTAAAAGTGCCCAACAAGAATCCCAATGTACTACACATGGGCCCAAATGCCTTCCTTATGACAAAACTGACACTCATTTTCTTAAAAAAATCATTGGTCAAAATAGCCTTTTCAGGCTGAGAGAAGCACTTTGGTGACGTTTCACTGTAACTTGTTCCCAGTACAGTCTAAGTGGCTGCTGACTGTTTGACTTGGTTAAAAGTGGCCAAATAGAAGCCCAATCCACAATACATGAGCCCAAAGGCCTTCCTTATGACTAAACTGACACCCACTTTTTTAAACATATCATGGGTCTAAATAACGTTTTCAGGCTGAGAAAAGCACTTTGGTGACATTTGGCCGTAACTTGTTCCCAGTACATTCTGAGTGGCTGGTGACTGTGTGTTGTACCTAAAAGTACCCAACAAGAATCCCAATGCACTATACATGGGCCCAAATGCCTTCCTTATGACAAAACTGACACTCATTTTCAAAATAGCCTATTCAGGCTGAGAGAAGCATTTTGGTGACGTTTCACTGTAACTTGTTCCCAGTACAGTCTAAGTGGCTGCTGACTGTGTGACTTGGCTAAAAGTGGCCAAATAGAAGCCCAATCCACAATACATGAGCCCAAAGGCCTTCCTTATGACTAAACTGACACCCACTTTCTTAAAAATATCATGGGTCTAAATAGCCTTTTCAGGCTGAGAAAAGCACTTTGGTGACATTTGGCTGTAACTTGTTCCCAGTACATTCTGAGTGGCTGGTGACTGTGTGTTGTACCTAAAAGTGCCCAACAAGAATCCCAATGCACTATACATGGGCCCAAATGCCTTCCTTATGACAAAACTGACACTTATTTTCTTTAAAAAAATCATTGGTCAAAATAGCCTTTTCAGGCTGAGAGAAGCACTTTGGTGACGTTTCACTGTAACTTGTTCCCAGTACAGTCTAAGTGGCTGCTGACTGTGTGACTTGGCTAAAAGTGGCCAAATAGAAGCCCAATCCACAATACATGAGCCCAAAGGCCTTCCTTATGACTAAACTGACACCCACTTTCTTAAAAATATCATGGGTCTAAATAGCCTTTTCAGGCTGAGAAAAGCACTTTGGTGACATTTGGCTGTAACTTGTTCCCAGTACATTCTGAGTGGCTGGTGACTGTGTGTTGTACCTAAAAGTGCCCAACAAGAATCCCAATGTACTACACATGGGCCCAAATGCCTTCCTTATGACAAAACTGACACTCATTTTCTTAAAAAAATCATTGGTCAAAATAGCCTTTTCAGGCTGAGAGAAGCACTTTGGTGACGTTTCACTGTAACTTGTTCCCAGTACAGTCTAAGTGGCTGCTGACTGTTTGACTTGGTTAAAAGTGGCCAAATAGAAGCCCAATCCACAATACATGAGCCCAAAGGCCTTCCTTATGACTAAACTGACACCCACTTTTTTAAACATATCATGGGTCTAAATAACGTTTTCAGGCTGAGAAAAGCACTTTGGTGACATTTGGCCGTAACTTGTTCCCAGTACATTCTGAGTGGCTGGTGACTGTGTGTTGTACCTAAAAGTACCCAACAAGAATCCCAATGCACTATACATGGGCCCAAATGCCTTCCTTATGACAAAACTGACACTCATTTTCAAAATAGCCTATTCAGGCTGAGAGAAGCACTTTGGTGACGTTTCACTGTAACTTGTTCCCAGTACAGTCTAAGTGGCTGCTGACTGTGTGACTTGGCTAAAAGTGGCCAAATAGAAGCCCAATCCACAATACATGAGCCCAAAGGCCTTCCTTATGACTAAACTGACACCCACTTTCTTAAAAATATCATGGGTCTAAATAGCCTTTTCAGGCTGAGAAAAGCACTTTGGTGACATTTGGCTGTAACTTGTTCCCAGTACATTCTGAGTGGCTGGTGACTGTGTGTTGTACCTAAAAGTGCCCAACAAGAATCCCAATGTACTACACATGGGCCCAAATGCCTTCCTTATGACAAAACTGACACTCATTTTCTTAAAAAAATCATTGGTCAAAATAGCCTTTTCAGGCTGAGAGAAGCACTTTGGTGACGTTTCACTGTAACTTGTTCCCAGTACAGTCTAAGTGGCTGCTGACTGTGTGACTTGGTTAAAAGTGGCCAAATAGAAGCCCAATCCACAATACATGAGCCCAAAGGCCTTCCTTATGACTAAACTGACACCCACTTTTTTTAAAATATCATGGGTCTAAATAGCCTTTTCAGGCTGAGAAAAGCACTTTGGTGACATTTGGCTGTAACTTGTTCCCAGTACATTCTGAGTGGCTGGTGACTGTGTGTTGTACCTAAAAGTGCCCAACAAGAATCCCAATGCACTATACATGGTCCCAAATGCCTTCCTTATGACAAAACTGACACTCATTTTCTTTAAAAAAATCATTGGTCAAAATAGCCTTTTCAGGCTGAGAGAAGCACTTTGGTGACGTTTCACTGTAACTTGTTCCCAGTACAGTCTAAGTGGCTGCTGACTGTGTGACTTGGCTAAAAGTGGCCAAATAGAAGCCCAATCCACAATACATGAGCCCAAAGGCCTTCCTTATGACTAAACTGACACCCACTTTCTTAAAAATATCATGGGTCTAAATAGCCTTTTCAGGCTGAGAAAAGCACTTTGGTAACATTTGGCTGTAACTTGTTCCCAGTACATTCTGAGTGGCTGGTGACTGTGTGTTGTACCTAAAAGTGCCCAACAAGAATCCCAATGCACTATACATGGGCCCGAATGCCTTCCTTATGACAAAACTGACACTCATTTTCTTAAAAAAATCATTGGTCAAAATAGCCTTTTCAGGCTGAGAGAAGCACTTTGGTGACGTTTCACTGTAACTTGTTCCCAGTACAGTCTAAGTGGCTGCTGACTGTGTGACTTGGTTAAAAGTGGCCAAATAGAAGCCCAATCCACAATACATGAGCCCAAAGGCCTTCCTTATGACTAAACTGACACCCACTTTCTTAAAAATATCATGGGTCTAAATAGCCTTTTCAGGCTGAGAAAAGCACTTTGGTGACATTTGGCTGTAACTTGTGCCCAGTACATTCTGAGTGGCTGGTGACTGTGTGTTGTACCTAAAAGTGCCCAACAAGAATCCCAATGTACTACACATGGGCCCAAATGCCTTCCTTATGACAAAACTGACACTCATTTTCTTAAAAAAATCATTGGTCAAAATAGCCTATTCAGGCTGAGAGAAGCACTTTGGTGACGTTTCACTGTAACTTGTTCCCAGTACAGTCTAAGTGGCTGCTGACTGTGTGACTTGGCTAAAAGTGGCCAAATAGAAGCCCAATCCACAATACATGAGCCCAAAGGCCTTCCTTATGACTAAACTGACACCCACTTTCTTAAAAATATCATGGGTCTAAATAGCCTTTTCAGGCTGAGAAAAGCACTTTGGTGACTTTTGGCTGTAACTTGTTCCCAGTACATTCTGAGTGGCTGGTGACTGTGTGTTGTACCTAAAAGTGCCCAACAAGAATCCCAATGTACTACACATGGGCCCAAATGCCTTCCTTATGACAAAACTGACACTTATTTTCTTTAAAAAAATCATTGGTCAAAATAGCCTTTTCAGGCTGAGAGAAGCACTTTGGTGACGTTTCACTGTAACTTGTTCCCAGTACAGTCTAAGTGGCTGCTGACTGTGTGACTTGGCTAAAAGTGGCCAAATAGAAGCCCAATCCACAATACATGAGCCCAAAGGCCTTCCTTATGACTAAACTGACACCCACTTTCTTAAAAATATCATGGGTCTAAATAGCCTTTTCAGGCTGAGAAAAGCACTTTGGTGACATTTGGCTGTAACTTGTTCCCAGTACATTCTGAGTGGCTGGTGACTGTGTGTTGTACCTAAAAGTGCCCAACAAGAATCCCAATGTACTACACATGGGCCCAAATGCCTTCCTTATGACAAAACTGACACTCATTTTCTTAAAAAAATCATTGGTCAAAATAGCCTTTTCAGGCTGAGAGAAGCACTTTGGTGACGTTTCACTGTAACTTGTTCCCAGTACAGTCTAAGTGGCTGCTGACTGTGTGACTTGGCTAAAAGTGGCCAAATAGAAGCCCAATCCACAATACATGAGCCCAAAGGCCTTCCTTATGACTAAACTGACACCCACTTTCTTAAAAATATCATGGGTCTAAATAGCCTTTTCAGGCTGAGAAAAGCACTTTGGTAACATTTGGCTGTAACTTGTTCCCAGTACATTCTGAGTGGCTGGTGACTGTGTGTTGTACCTAAAAGTGCCCAACAAGAATCCCAATGCACTATACATGGGCCCGAATGCCTTCCTTATGACAAAACTGACACTCATTTTCTTAAAAAAATCATTGGTCAAAATAGCCTTTTCAGGCTGAGAGAAGCACTTTGGTGACGTTTCACTGTAACTTGTTCCCAGTACAGTCTAAGTGGCTGCTGACTGTGTGACTTGGCTAAAAGTGGCCAAATAGAAGCCCAATCCACAATACATGAGCCCAAAGGCCTTCCTTATGACTAAACTGACACCCACTTTTTTTAAAATATCATGGGTCTAAATAGCCTTTTCAGGCTGAGAAAAGCACTTTGGTGACATTTGGCTGTAACTTGTTCCCAGTACATTCTGAGTGGCTGGTGACTGTGTGTTGTACCTAAAAGTGCCCAAATAGAATCCCAATGCACTATACATGGGCCCAAATGCCTTCCTTATGACAAAACTGACACTCATTTTCTTAAAAAAATCATTGGTCAAAATAGCCTTTTCAGGCTGAGAGAAGCACTTTGGTGACGTTTCACTGTAACTTGTTCCCAGTACAGTCTAAGTGGCTGCTGACTGTGTGACTTGGCTAAAAGTGGCCAAATAGAAGCCCAATCCACAATACATGAGCCCAAAGGCCTTCCTTATGACTAAACTGACACCCACTTTCTTAAAAATATCATGGGTCTAAATAGCCTTTTCAGGCTGAGAAAAGCACTTTGGTGACATTTGGCTGTAACTTGTTCCCAGTACATTCTGAGTGGCTGGTGACTGTGTGTTGTACCTAAAAGTGCCCAACAAGAATCCCAATGTACTACACATGGGCCCAAATGCCTTCCTTATGACAAAACTGACACTCATTTTCTTAAAAAAATCATTGGTCAAAATAGCCTTTTCAGGCTGAGAGAAGCACTTTGGTGACGTTTCACTGTAACTTGTTCCCAGTACAGTCTAAGTGGCTGCTGACTGTGTGACTTGGCTAAAAGTGGCCAAATAGAAGCCCAATCCACAATACATGAGCCCAAAGGCCTTCCTTATGACTAAACTGACACCCACTTTCTTAAAAATATCATGGGTCTAAATAGCCTTTTCAGGCTGAGAAAAGCACTTTGGTGACATTTGGCTGTAACTTGTTCCCAGTACATTCTGAGTGGCTGGTGACTGTGTGTTGTACCTAAAAGTGCCCAACAAGAATCCCAATGCACTATACATGGGCCCAAATGCCTTCCTTATGACAAAACTGACACTCATTTTCTTTAAAAAAATCATTGGTCAAAATAGCCTTTTCAGGCTGAGAGAAGCACTTCGGTGACGTTTCACTGTAACTTGTTCCCAGTACAGTCTAAGTGGCTGCTGACTGTGTGACTTGGCTAAAAGTGGCCAAATAGAAGCCCAATCCACAATACATGAGCCCAAAGGCCTTCCTTATGACTAAACTGACACCCACTTTCTTAAAAATATCATGGGTCTAAATAGCCTTTTCAGGCTGAGAAAAGCACTTTGGTGACATTTGGCTGTAACTTGTTCCCAGTACATTCTGAGTGGCTGGTGACTGTGTGTTGTACCTAAAAGTGCCCAACAAGAATCCCAATGTACTACACATGGGCCCAAATGCCTTCCTTATGACAAAACTGACACTCATTTTCTTAAAAAAATCATTGGTCAAAATAGCCTTTTCAGGCTGAGAGAAGCACTTTGGTGACGTTTCACTGTAACTTGTTCCCAGTACAGTCTAAGTGGCTGCTGACTGTGTGACTTGGTTAAAAGTGGCCAAATAGAAGCCCAATCCACAATACATGAGCCCAAAGGCCTTCCTTATGACTAAACTGACACCCACTTTTTTAAAAATATCATGGGTCTAAATAACGTTTTCAGGCTGAGAAAAGCACTTTGGTGACATTTGGCCGTAACTTGTTCCCAGTACATTCTGAGTGGCTGGTGACTGTGTGTTGTACCTAAAAGTACCCAACAAGAATCCCAATGCACTATACATGGGCCCAAATGCCTTCCTTATGACAAAACTGACACTCATTTTCAAAATAGCCTTTTCAGGCTGAGAGAAGCACTTTGGTGACGTTTCACTATAACTTGTTCCCAGTACAGTCTAAGTGGCTGCTGACTGTGTGACTTGGCTAAAAGTGGCCAAATAGAAGCCCAATCCACAATACATGAGCCCAAAGGCCTTCCTTATGACTAAACTGACACCCACTTTCTTAAAAATATCATGGGTCTAAATAGCCTTTTCAGGCTGAGAAAAGCACTTTGGTGACATTTGGCTGTAACTTGTTCCCAGTACATTCTGAGTGGCTGGTGACTGTGTGTTGTACCTAAAAGTGCCCAACAAGAATCCCAATGTACTACACATGGGCCCAAATGCCTTCCTTATGACAAAACTGACACTCATTTTCTTAAAAAAATCATTGGTCAAAATAGCCTTTTCAGGCTGAGAGAAGCACTTTGGTGACGTTTCACTGTAACTTGTTCCCAGTACAGTCTAAGTGGCTGCTGACTGTGTGACTTGGTTAAAAGTGGCCAAATAGAAGCCCAATCCACAATACATGAGCCCAAAGGCCTTCCTTATGACTAAACTGACACCCACTTTTTTTAAAATATCATGGGTCTAAATAGCCTTTTCAGGCTGAGAAAAGCACTTTGGTGACATTTGGCTGTAACTTGTTCCCAGTACATTCTGAGTGGCTGGTGACTGTGTGTTGTACCTAAAAGTGCCCAAATAGAATCCCAATACACTATACATGGGCCCAAATGCCTTCCTTATGACAAAACTGACACTCATTTTCTTTAAAAAAATCATTGGTCAAAATAGCCTTTTCAGGCTGAGAGAAGCACTTTGGTGACGTTTCACTGTAACTTGTTCCCAGTACAGTCTAAGTGGCTGCTGACTGTGTGACTTGGCTAAAAGTGGCCAAATAGAAGCCCAATCCACAATACATGAGCCCAAAGGCCTTCCTTATGACTAAACTGACACCCACTTTCTTAAAAATATCATGGGTCTAAATAGCCTTTTCAGGCTGAGAAAAGCACTTTGGTGACATTTGGCTGTAACTTGTTCCCAGTACATTCTGAGTGGCTGGTGACTGTGTGTTGTACCTAAAAGTGCCCAACAAGAATCCCAATGCACTATACATGGGCCCAAATGCCTTCCTTATGACAAAACTGACACTTATTTTCTTTAAAAAAATCATTGGTCAAAATAGCCTTTTCAGGCTGAGAGAAGCACTTTGGTGACGTTTCACTGTAACTTGTTCCCAGTACAGTCTAAGTGGCTGCTGACTGTGTGACTTGGCTAAAAGTGGCCAAATAGAAGCCCAATCCACAATACATGAGCCCAAAGGCCTTCCTTATGACTAAACTGACACCCACTTTTTTTAAAATATCATGGGTCTAAATAGCCTTTTCAGGCTGAGAAAAGCACTTTGGTGACATTTGGCTGTAACTTGTTCCCAGTACATTCTGAGTGGCTGGTGACTGTGTGTTGTACCTAAAAGTGCCCAACAAGAATCCCAATGCAATATACATGGGCCCAAATGCCTTCCTTATGACAAAACTGACACTCATTTTCTTTAAAAAAATCATTGGTCAAAATAGCCTTTTCAGGCTGAGAGAAGCACTTTGGTGACGTTTCACTGTAACTTGTTCCCAGTACAGTCTAAGTGGCTGCTGACTGTGTGACTTGGCTAAAAGTGGCCAAATAGAAGCCCAATCCACAATACATGAGCCCAAAGGCCTTCCTTATGACTAAACTGACACCCACTTTCTTAAAAATATCATGGGTCTAAATAGCCTTTTCAGGCTGAGAAAAGCACTTTGGTGACATTTGGCTGTAACTTGTTCCCAGTACATTCTGAGTGGCTGGTGACTGTGTGTTGTACCTAAAAGTGCCCAACAAGAATCCCAATGCACTATACATGGGCCCAAATGCCTTCCTTATGACAAAACTGACACTTATTTTCTTTAAAAAAATCATTGGTCAAAATAGCCTTTTCAGAATGAGAGAAGCACTTTGGTGACGTTTCACTGTAACTTGTTCCCAGTACAGTCTAAGTGGCTGCTGACTGTGTGACTTGGCTAAAAGTGGCCAAATAGAAGCCCAATCCACAATACATGAGCCCAAAGGCCTTCCTTATGACTAAACTGACACCCACTTTCTTAAAAATATCATGGGTCTAAATAGCCTTTTCAGGCTGAGAAAAGCACTTTGGTGACATTTGGCTGTAACTTGTTCCCAGTACATTCTGAGTGGCTGGTGACTGTGTGTTGTACCTAAAAGTGCCCAACAAGAATCCCAATGCACTATACATGGTCCCAAATGCCTTCCTTATGACAAAACTGACACTCATTTTCTTTAAAAAAATCATTGGTCAAAATAGCCTTTTCAGGCTGAGAGAAGCACTTTGGTGACGTTTCACTGTAACTTGTTCCCAGTACAGTCTAAGTGGCTGCTGACTGTGTGACTTGGCTAAAAGTGGCCAAATAGAAGCCCAATCCACAATACATGAGCCCAAAGGCCTTCCTTATGACTAAACTGACACCCACTTTCTTAAAAATATCATGGGTCTAAATAGCCTTTTCAGGCTGAGAAAAGCACTTTGGTAACATTTGGCTGTAACTTGTTCCCAGTACATTCTGAGTGGCTGGTGACTGTGTGTTGTACCTAAAAGTGCCCAACAAGAATCCCAATGCACTATACATGGGCCCGAATGCCTTCCTTATGACAAAACTGACACTCATTTTCTTAAAAAAATCATTGGTCAAAATAGCCTTTTCAGGCTGAGAGAAGCACTTTGGTGACGTTTCACTGTAACTTGTTCCCAGTACAGTCTAAGTGGCTGCTGACTGTGTGACTTGGCTAAAAGTGGCCAAATAGAAGCCCAATCCACAATACATGAGCCCAAAGGCCTTCCTTATGACTAAACTGACACCCACTTTCTTAAAAATATCATGGGTCTAAATAGCCTTTTCAGGCTGAGAAAAGCACTTTGGTGACATTTGGCTGTAACTTGTGCCCAGTACATTCTGAGTGGCTGGTGACTGTGTGTTGTACCTAAAAGTGCCCAACAAGAATCCCAATGTACTACACATGGGCCCAAATGCCTTCCTTATGACAAAACTGACACTCATTTTCTTAAAAAAATCATTGGTCAAAATAGCCTATTCAGGCTGAGAGAAGCACTTTGGTGACGTTTCACTGTAACTTGTTCCCAGTACAGTCTAAGTGGCTGCTGACTGTGTGACTTGGCTAAAAGTGGCCAAATAGAAGCCCAATCCACAATACATGAGCCCAAAGGCCTTCCTTATGACTAAACTGACACCCACTTTCTTAAAAATATCATGGGTCTAAATAGCCTTTTCAGGCTGAGAAAAGCACTTTGGTGACTTTTGGCTGTAACTTGTTCCCAGTACATTCTGAGTGGCTGGTGACTGTGTGTTGTACCTAAAAGTGCCCAACAAGAATCCCAATGTACTACACATGGGCCCAAATGCCTTCCTTATGACAAAACTGACACTTATTTTCTTTAAAAAAATCATTGGTCAAAATAGCCTTTTCAGGCTGAGAGAAGCACTTTGGTGACGTTTCACTGTAACTTGTTCCCAGTACAGTCTAAGTGGCTGCTGACTGTGTGACTTGGCTAAAAGTGGCCAAATAGAAGCCCAATCCACAATACATGAGCCCAAAGGCCTTCCTTATGACTAAACTGACACCCACTTTCTTAAAAATATCATGGGTCTAAATAGCCTTTTCAGGCTGAGAAAAGCACTTTGGTGACATTTGGCTGTAACTTGTTCCCAGTACATTCTGAGTGGCTGGTGACTGTGTGTTGTACCTAAAAGTGCCCAACAAGAATCCCAATGTACTACACATGGGCCCAAATGCCTTCCTTATGACAAAACTGACACTCATTTTCTTAAAAAAATCATTGGTCAAAATAGCCTTTTCAGGCTGAGAGAAGCACTTTGGTGACGTTTCACTGTAACTTGTTCCCAGTACAGTCTAAGTGGCTGCTGACTGTGTGACTTGGCTAAAAGTGGCCAAATAGAAGCCCAATCCACAATACATGAGCCCAAAGGCCTTCCTTATGACTAAACTGACACCCACTTTCTTAAAAATATCATGGGTCTAAATAGCCTTTTCAGGCTGAGAAAAGCACTTTGGTAACATTTGGCTGTAACTTGTTCCCAGTACATTCTGAGTGGCTGGTGACTGTGTGTTGTACCTAAAAGTGCCCAACAAGAATCCCAATGCACTATACATGGGCCCGAATGCCTTCCTTATGACAAAACTGACACTCATTTTCTTAAAAAAATCATTGGTCAAAATAGCCTTTTCAGGCTGAGAGAAGCACTTTGGTGACGTTTCACTGTAACTTGTTCCCAGTACAGTCTAAGTGGCTGCTGACTGTGTGACTTGGCTAAAAGTGGCCAAATAGAAGCCCAATCCACAATACATGAGCCCAAAGGCCTTCCTTATGACTAAACTGACACCCACTTTTTTTAAAATATCATGGGTCTAAATAGCCTTTTCAGGCTGAGAAAAGCACTTTGGTGACATTTGGCTGTAACTTGTTCCCAGTACATTCTGAGTGGCTGGTGACTGTGTGTTGTACCTAAAAGTGCCCAAATAGAATCCCAATGCACTATACATGGGCCCAAATGCCTTCCTTATGACAAAACTGACACTCATTTTCTTAAAAAAATCATTGGTCAAAATAGCCTTTTCAGGCTGAGAGAAGCACTTTGGTGACGTTTCACTGTAACTTGTTCCCAGTACAGTCTAAGTGGCTGCTGACTGTGTGACTTGGCTAAAAGTGGCCAAATAGAAGCCCAATCCACAATACATGAGCCCAAAGGCCTTCCTTATGACTAAACTGACACCCACTTTCTTAAAAATATCATGGGTCTAAATAGCCTTTTCAGGCTGAGAAAAGCACTTTGGTGACATTTGGCTGTAACTTGTTCCCAGTACATTCTGAGTGGCTGGTGACTGTGTGTTGTACCTAAAAGTGCCCAACAAGAATCCCAATGTACTACACATGGGCCCAAATGCCTTCCTTATGACAAAACTGACACTCATTTTCTTAAAAAAATCATTGGTCAAAATAGCCTTTTCAGGCTGAGAGAAGCACTTTGGTGACGTTTCACTGTAACTTGTTCCCAGTACAGTCTAAGTGGCTGCTGACTGTGTGACTTGGCTAAAAGTGGCCAAATAGAAGCCCAATCCACAATACATGAGCCCAAAGGCCTTCCTTATGACTAAACTGACACCCACTTTCTTAAAAATATCATGGGTCTAAATAGCCTTTTCAGGCTGAGAAAAGCACTTTGGTGACATTTGGCTGTAACTTGTTCCCAGTACATTCTGAGTGGCTGGTGACTGTGTGTTGTACCTAAAAGTGCCCAACAAGAATCCCAATGCACTATACATGGGCCCAAATGCCTTCCTTATGACAAAACTGACACTCATTTTCTTTAAAAAAATCATTGGTCAAAATAGCCTTTTCAGGCTGAGAGAAGCACTTCGGTGACGTTTCACTGTAACTTGTTCCCAGTACAGTCTAAGTGGCTGCTGACTGTGTGACTTGGCTAAAAGTGGCCAAATAGAAGCCCAATCCACAATACATGAGCCCAAAGGCCTTCCTTATGACTAAACTGACACCCACTTTCTTAAAAATATCATGGGTCTAAATAGCCTTTTCAGGCTGAGAAAAGCACTTTGGTGACATTTGGCTGTAACTTGTTCCCAGTACATTCTGAGTGGCTGGTGACTGTGTGTTGTACCTAAAAGTGCCCAACAAGAATCCCAATGTACTACACATGGGCCCAAATGCCTTCCTTATGACAAAACTGACACTCATTTTCTTAAAAAAATCATTGGTCAAAATAGCCTTTTCAGGCTGAGAGAAGCACTTTGGTGACGTTTCACTGTAACTTGTTCCCAGTACAGTCTAAGTGGCTGCTGACTGTGTGACTTGGTTAAAAGTGGCCAAATAGAAGCCCAATCCACAATACATGAGCCCAAAGGCCTTCCTTATGACTAAACTGACACCCACTTTTTTAAAAATATCATGGGTCTAAATAACGTTTTCAGGCTGAGAAAAGCACTTTGGTGACATTTGGCCGTAACTTGTTCCCAGTACATTCTGAGTGGCTGGTGACTGTGTGTTGTACCTAAAAGTACCCAACAAGAATCCCAATGCACTATACATGGGCCCAAATGCCTTCCTTATGACAAAACTGACACTCATTTTCAAAATAGCCTTTTCAGGCTGAGAGAAGCACTTTGGTGACGTTTCACTATAACTTGTTCCCAGTACAGTCTAAGTGGCTGCTGACTGTGTGACTTGGCTAAAAGTGGCCAAATAGAAGCCCAATCCACAATACATGAGCCCAAAGGCCTTCCTTATGACTAAACTGACACCCACTTTCTTAAAAATATCATGGGTCTAAATAGCCTTTTCAGGCTGAGAAAAGCACTTTGGTGACATTTGGCTGTAACTTGTTCCCAGTACATTCTGAGTGGCTGGTGACTGTGTGTTGTACCTAAAAGTGCCCAACAAGAATCCCAATGTACTACACATGGGCCCAAATGCCTTCCTTATGACAAAACTGACACTCATTTTCTTAAAAAAATCATTGGTCAAAATAGCCTTTTCAGGCTGAGAGAAGCACTTTGGTGACGTTTCACTGTAACTTGTTCCCAGTACAGTCTAAGTGGCTGCTGACTGTGTGACTTGGTTAAAAGTGGCCAAATAGAAGCCCAATCCACAATACATGAGCCCAAAGGCCTTCCTTATGACTAAACTGACACCCACTTTTTTTAAAATATCATGGGTCTAAATAGCCTTTTCAGGCTGAGAAAAGCACTTTGGTGACATTTGGCTGTAACTTGTTCCCAGTACATTCTGAGTGGCTGGTGACTGTGTGTTGTACCTAAAAGTGCCCAAATAGAATCCCAATACACTATACATGGGCCCAAATGCCTTCCTTATGACAAAACTGACACTCATTTTCTTTAAAAAAATCATTGGTCAAAATAGCCTTTTCAGGCTGAGAGAAGCACTTTGGTGACGTTTCACTGTAACTTGTTCCCAGTACAGTCTAAGTGGCTGCTGACTGTGTGACTTGGCTAAAAGTGGCCAAATAGAAGCCCAATCCACAATACATGAGCCCAAAGGCCTTCCTTATGACTAAACTGACACCCACTTTCTTAAAAATATCATGGGTCTAAATAGCCTTTTCAGGCTGAGAAAAGCACTTTGGTGACATTTGGCTGTAACTTGTTCCCAGTACATTCTGAGTGGCTGGTGACTGTGTGTTGTACCTAAAAGTGCCCAACAAGAATCCCAATGCACTATACATGGGCCCAAATGCCTTCCTTATGACAAAACTGACACTTATTTTCTTTAAAAAAATCATTGGTCAAAATAGCCTTTTCAGGCTGAGAGAAGCACTTTGGTGACGTTTCACTGTAACTTGTTCCCAGTACAGTCTAAGTGGCTGCTGACTGTGTGACTTGGCTAAAAGTGGCCAAATAGAAGCCCAATCCACAATACATGAGCCCAAAGGCCTTCCTTATGACTAAACTGACACCCACTTTTTTTAAAATATCATGGGTCTAAATAGCCTTTTCAGGCTGAGAAAAGCACTTTGGTGACATTTGGCTGTAACTTGTTCCCAGTACATTCTGAGTGGCTGGTGACTGTGTGTTGTACCTAAAAGTGCCCAACAAGAATCCCAATGCAATATACATGGGCCCAAATGCCTTCCTTATGACAAAACTGACACTCATTTTCTTTAAAAAAATCATTGGTCAAAATAGCCTTTTCAGGCTGAGAGAAGCACTTTGGTGACGTTTCACTGTAACTTGTTCCCAGTACAGTCTAAGTGGCTGCTGACTGTGTGACTTGGCTAAAAGTGGCCAAATAGAAGCCCAATCCACAATACATGAGCCCAAAGGCCTTCCTTATGACTAAACTGACACCCACTTTCTTAAAAATATCATGGGTCTAAATAGCCTTTTCAGGCTGAGAAAAGCACTTTGGTGACATTTGGCTGTAACTTGTTCCCAGTACATTCTGAGTGGCTGGTGACTGTGTGTTGTACCTAAAAGTGCCCAACAAGAATCCCAATGCACTATACATGGGCCCAAATGCCTTCCTTATGACAAAACTGACACTTATTTTCTTTAAAAAAATCATTGGTCAAAATAGCCTTTTCAGAATGAGAGAAGCACTTTGGTGACGTTTCACTGTAACTTGTTCCCAGTACAGTCTAAGTGGCTGCTGACTGTGTGACTTGGCTAAAAGTGGCCAAATAGAAGCCCAATCCACAATACATGAGCCCAAAGGCCTTCCTTATGACTAAACTGACACCCACTTTCTTAAAAATATCATGGGTCTAAATAGCCTTTTCAGGCTGAGAAAAGCACTTTGGTGACATTTGGCTGTAACTTGTTCCCAGTACATTCTGAGTGGCTGGTGACTGTGTGTTGTACCTAAAAGTGCCCAACAAGAATCCCAATGTACTACACATGGGCCCAAATGCCTTCCTTATGACAAAACTGACACTCATTTTCTTAAAAAAATCATTGGTCAAAATAGCCTTTTCAGGCTGAGAGAAGCACTTTGGTGACGTTTCACTGTAACTTGTTCCCAGTACAGTCTAAGTGGCTGCTGACTGTGTGACTTGGTTAAAAGTGGCCAAATAGAAGCCCAATCCACAATACATGAGCCCAAAGGCCTTCCTTATGACTAAACTGACACCCACTTTTTTTAAAATATCATGGGTCTAAATAGCCTTTTCAGGCTGAGAAAAGCACTTTGGTGACATTTGGCTGTAACTTGTTCCCAGTACATTCTGAGTGGCTGGTGACTGTGTGTTGTACCTAAAAGTGCCCAACAAGAATCCCAATGCACTATACATGGTCCCAAATGCCTTCCTTATGACAAAACTGACACTCATTTTCTTTAAAAAAATCATTGGTCAAAATAGCCTTTTCAGGCTGAGAGAAGCACTTTGGTGACGTTTCACTGTAACTTGTTCCCAGTACAGTCTAAGTGGCTGCTGACTGTGTGACTTGGCTAAAAGTGGCCAAATAGAAGCCCAATCCACAATACATGAGCCCAAAGGCCTTCCTTATGACTAAACTGACACCCACTTTCTTAAAAATATCATGGGTCTAAATAGCCTTTTCAGGCTGAGAAAAGCACTTTGGTAACATTTGGCTGTAACTTGTTCCCAGTACATTCTGAGTGGCTGGTGACTGTGTGTTGTACCTAAAAGTGCCCAACAAGAATCCCAATGCACTATACATGGGCCCAAATGCCTTCCTTATGACAAAACTGACACTCATTTTCTTTAAAAAAATCATTGGTCAAAATAGCCTTTTCAGGCTGAGAGAAGCACTTCGGTGACGTTTCACTGTAACTTGTTCCCAGTACAGTCTAAGTGGCTGCTGACTGTGTGACTTGGCTAAAAGTGGCCAAATAGAAGCCCAATCCACAATACATGAGCCCAAAGGCCTTCCTTATGACTAAACTGACACCCACTTTCTTAAAAATATCATGGGTCTAAATAGCCTTTTCAGGCTGAGAAAAGCACTTTGGTGACATTTGGCTGTAACTTGTTCCCAGTACATTCTGAGTGGCTGGTGACTGTGTGTTGTACCTAAAAGTGCCCAACAAGAATCCCAATGTACTACACATGGGCCCAAATGCCTTCCTTATGACAAAACTGACACTCATTTTCTTAAAAAAATCATTGGTCAAAATAGCCTTTTCAGGCTGAGAGAAGCACTTTGGTGACGTTTCACTGTAACTTGTTCCCAGTACAGTCTAAGTGGCTGCTGACTGTGTGACTTGGTTAAAAGTGGCCAAATAGAAGCCCAATCCACAATACATGAGCCCAAAGGCCTTCCTTATGACTAAACTGACACCCACTTTTTTAAAAATATCATGGGTCTAAATAACGTTTTCAGGCTGAGAAAAGCACTTTGGTGACATTTGGCCGTAACTTGTTCCCAGTACATTCTGAGTGGCTGGTGACTGTGTGTTGTACCTAAAAGTACCCAACAAGAATCCCAATGCACTATACATGGGCCCAAATGCCTTCCTTATGACAAAACTGACACTCATTTTCAAAATAGCCTTTTCAGGCTGAGAGAAGCACTTTGGTGACGTTTCACTATAACTTGTTCCCAGTACAGTCTAAGTGGCTGCTGACTGTGTGACTTGGCTAAAAGTGGCCAAATAGAAGCCCAATCCACAATACATGAGCCCAAAGGCCTTCCTTATGACTAAACTGACACCCACTTTCTTAAAAATATCATGGGTCTAAATAGCCTTTTCAGGCTGAGAAAAGCACTTTGGTGACATTTGGCTGTAACTTGTTCCCAGTACATTCTGAGTGGCTGGTGACTGTGTGTTGTACCTAAAAGTGCCCAACAAGAATCCCAATGTACTACACATGGGCCCAAATGCCTTCCTTATGACAAAACTGACACTCATTTTCTTAAAAAAATCATTGGTCAAAATAGCCTTTTCAGGCTGAGAGAAGCACTTTGGTGACGTTTCACTGTAACTTGTTCCCAGTACAGTCTAAGTGGCTGCTGACTGTGTGACTTGGTTAAAAGTGGCCAAATAGAAGCCCAATCCACAATACATGAGCCCAAAGGCCTTCCTCATGACTAAACTGACACCCACTTTTTTTAAAATATCATGGGTCTAAATAGCCTTTTCAGGCTGAGAAAAGCACTTTGGTGACATTTGGCTGTAACTTGTTCCCAGTACATTCTGAGTGGCTGGTGACTGTGTGTTGTACCTAAAAGTGCCCAAATAGAATCCCAATACACTATACATGGGCCCAAATGCCTTCCTTATGACAAAACTGACACTCATTTTCTTTAAAAAAATCATTGGTCAAAATAGCCTTTTCAGGCTGAGAGAAGCACTTTGGTGACGTTTCACTGTAACTTGTTCCCAGTACAGTCTAAGTGGCTGCTGACTGTGTGACTTGGCTAAAAGTGGCCAAATAGAAGCCCAATCCACAATACATGAGCCCAAAGGCCTTCCTTATGACTAAACTGACACCCACTTTCTTAAAAATATCATGGGTCTAAATAGCCTTTTCAGGCTGAGAAAAGCACTTTGGTGACATTTGGCTGTAACTTGTTCCCAGTACATTCTGAGTGGCTGGTGACTGTGTGTTGTACCTAAAAGTGCCCAACAAGAATCCCAATGCACTATACATGGGCCCAAATGCCTTCCTTATGACAAAACTGACACTTATTTTCTTTAAAAAAATCATTGGTCAAAATAGCCTTTTCAGGCTGAGAGAAGCACTTTGGTGACGTTTCACTGTAACTTGTTCCCAGTACAGTCTAAGTGGCTGCTGACTGTGTGACTTGGCTAAAAGTGGCCAAATAGAAGCCCAATCCACAATACATGAGCCCAAAGGCCTTCCTTATGACTAAACTGACACCCACTTTTTTTAAAATATCATGGGTCTAAATAGCCTTTTCAGGCTGAGAAAAGCACTTTGGTGACATTTGGCTGTAACTTGTTCCCAGTACATTCTGAGTGGCTGGTGACTGTGTGTTGTACCTAAAAGTGCCCAACAAGAATCCCAATGCAATATACATGGGCCCAAATGCCTTCCTTATGACAAAACTGACACTCATTTTCTTTAAAAAAATCATTGGTCAAAATAGCCTTTTCAGGCTGAGAGAAGCACTTTGGTGACGTTTCACTGTAACTTGTTCCCAGTACAGTCTAAGTGGCTGCTGACTGTGTGACTTGGCTAAAAGTGGCCAAATAGAAGCCCAATCCACAATACATGAGCCCAAAGGCCTTCCTTATGACTAAACTGACACCCACTTTCTTAAAAATATCATGGGTCTAAATAGCCTTTTCAGGCTGAGAAAAGCACTTTGGTGACATTTGGCTGTAACTTGTTCCCAGTACATTCTGAGTGGCTGGTGACTGTGTGTTGTACCTAAAAGTGCCCAACAAGAATCCCAATGCACTATACATGGGCCCAAATGCCTTCCTTATGACAAAACTGACACTTATTTTCTTTAAAAAAATCATTGGTCAAAATAGCCTTTTCAGAATGAGAGAAGCACTTTGGTGACGTTTCACTGTAACTTGTTCCCAGTACAGTCTAAGTGGCTGCTGACTGTGTGACTTGGCTAAAAGTGGCCAAATAGAAGCCCAATCCACAATACATGAGCCCAAAGGCCTTCCTTATGACTAAACTGACACCCACTTTCTTAAAAATATCATGGGTCTAAATAGCCTTTTCAGGCTGAGAAAAGCACTTTGGTGACATTTGGCTGTAACTTGTTCCCAGTACATTCTGAGTGGCTGGTGACTGTGTGTTGTACCTAAAAGTGCCCAACAAGAATCCCAATGTACTACACATGGGCCCAAATGCCTTCCTTATGACAAAACTGACACTCATTTTCTTAAAAAAATCATTGGTCAAAATAGCCTTTTCAGGCTGAGAGAAGCACTTTGGTGACGTTTCACTGTAACTTGTTCCCAGTACAGTCTAAGTGGCTGCTGACTGTGTGACTTGGTTAAAAGTGGCCAAATAGAAGCCCAATCCACAATACATGAGCCCAAAGGCCTTCCTTATGACTAAACTGACACCCACTTTTTTTAAAATATCATGGGTCTAAATAGCCTTTTCAGGCTGAGAAAAGCACTTTGGTGACATTTGGCTGTAACTTGTTCCCAGTACATTCTGAGTGGCTGGTGACTGTGTGTTGTACCTAAAAGTGCCCAACAAGAATCCCAATGCACTATACATGGTCCCAAATGCCTTCCTTATGACAAAACTGACACTCATTTTCTTTAAAAAAATCATTGGTCAAAATAGCCTTTTCAGGCTGAGAGAAGCACTTTGGTGACGTTTCACTGTAACTTGTTCCCAGTACAGTCTAAGTGGCTGCTGACTGTGTGACTTGGCTAAAAGTGGCCAAATAGAAGCCCAATCCACAATACATGAGCCCAAAGGCCTTCCTTATGACTAAACTGACACCCACTTTCTTAAAAATATCATGGGTCTAAATAGCCTTTTCAGGCTGAGAAAAGCACTTTGGTAACATTTGGCTGTAACTTGTTCCCAGTACATTCTGAGTGGCTGGTGACTGTGTGTTGTACCTAAAAGTGCCCAACAAGAATCCCAATGCACTATACATGGGCCCGAATGCCTTCCTTATGACAAAACTGACACTCATTTTCTTAAAAAAATCATTGGTCAAAATAGCCTTTTCAGGCTGAGAGAAGCACTTTGGTGACGTTTCACTGTAACTTGTTCCCAGTACAGTCTAAGTGGCTGCTGACTGTGTGACTTGGCTAAAAGTGGCCAAATAGAAGCCCAATCCACAATACATGAGCCCAAAGGCCTTCCTTATGACTAAACTGACACCCACTTTCTTAAAAATATCATGGGTCTAAATAGCCTTTTCAGGCTGAGAAAAGCACTTTGGTGACATTTGGCTGTAACTTGTGCCCAGTACATTCTGAGTGGCTGGTGACTGTGTGTTGTACCTAAAAGTGCCCAACAAGAATCCCAATGTACTACACATGGGCCCAAATGCCTTCCTTATGACAAAACTGACACTCATTTTCTTAAAAAAATCATTGGTCAAAATAGCCTATTCAGGCTGAGAGAAGCACTTTGGTGACGTTTCACTGTAACTTGTTCCCAGTACAGTCTAAGTGGCTGCTGACTGTGTGACTTGGCTAAAAGTGGCCAAATAGAAGCCCAATCCACAATACATGAGCCCAAAGGCCTTCCTTATGACTAAACTGACACCCACTTTCTTAAAAATATCATGGGTCTAAATAGCCTTTTCAGGCTGAGAAAAGCACTTTGGTGACTTTTGGCTGTAACTTGTTCCCAGTACATTCTGAGTGGCTGGTGACTGTGTGTTGTACCTAAAAGTGCCCAACAAGAATCCCAATGTACTACACATGGGCCCAAATGCCTTCCTTATGACAAAACTGACACTTATTTTCTTTAAAAAAATCATTGGTCAAAATAGCCTTTTCAGGCTGAGAGAAGCACTTTGGTGACGTTTCACTGTAACTTGTTCCCAGTACAGTCTAAGTGGCTGCTGACTGTGTGACTTGGCTAAAAGTGGCCAAATAGAAGCCCAATCCACAATACATGAGCCCAAAGGCCTTCCTTATGACTAAACTGACACCCACTTTCTTAAAAATATCATGGGTCTAAATAGCCTTTTCAGGCTGAGAAAAGCACTTTGGTGACATTTGGCTGTAACTTGTTCCCAGTACATTCTGAGTGGCTGGTGACTGTGTGTTGTACCTAAAAGTGCCCAACAAGAATCCCAATGTACTACACATGGGCCCAAATGCCTTCCTTATGACAAAACTGACACTCATTTTCTTAAAAAAATCATTGGTCAAAATAGCCTTTTCAGGCTGAGAGAAGCACTTTGGTGACGTTTCACTGTAACTTGTTCCCAGTACAGTCTAAGTGGCTGCTGACTGTGTGACTTGGCTAAAAGTGGCCAAATAGAAGCCCAATCCACAATACATGAGCCCAAAGGCCTTCCTTATGACTAAACTGACACCCACTTTCTTAAAAATATCATGGGTCTAAATAGCCTTTTCAGGCTGAGAAAAGCACTTTGGTAACATTTGGCTGTAACTTGTTCCCAGTACATTCTGAGTGGCTGGTGACTGTGTGTTGTACCTAAAAGTGCCCAACAAGAATCCCAATGCACTATACATGGGCCCGAATGCCTTCCTTATGACAAAACTGACACTCATTTTCTTAAAAAAATCATTGGTCAAAATAGCCTTTTCAGGCTGAGAGAAGCACTTTGGTGACGTTTCACTGTAACTTGTTCCCAGTACAGTCTAAGTGGCTGCTGACTGTGTGACTTGGCTAAAAGTGGCCAAATAGAAGCCCAATCCACAATACATGAGCCCAAAGGCCTTCCTTATGACTAAACTGACACCCACTTTTTTTAAAATATCATGGGTCTAAATAGCCTTTTCAGGCTGAGAAAAGCACTTTGGTGACATTTGGCTGTAACTTGTTCCCAGTACATTCTGAGTGGCTGGTGACTGTGTGTTGTACCTAAAAGTGCCCAACAAGAATCCCAATGCACTATACATGGGCCCAAATGCCTTCCTTATGACAAAACTGACACTTATTTTCTTTAAAAAAATCATTGGTCAAAATAGCCTTTTCAGGCTGAGAGAAGCACTTTGGTGACGTTTCACTGTAACTTGTTCCCAGTACAGTCTAAGTGGCTGCTGACTGTGTGACTTGGCTAAAAGTGGCCAAATAGAAGCCCAATCCACAATACATGAGCCCAAAGGCCTTCCTTATGACTAAACTGACACCCACTTTCTTAAAAATATCATGGGTCTAAATAGCCTTTTCAGGCTGAGAAAAGCACTTTGGTGACATTTGGCTGTAACTTGTGCCCAGTACATTCTGAGTGGCTGGTGACTGTGTGTTGTACCTAAAAGTGCCCAACAAGAATCCCAATGTACTACACATGGGCCCAAATGCCTTCCTTATGACAAAACTGACACTCATTTTCTTAAAAAAATCATTGGTCAAAATAGCCTTTTCAGGCTGAGAGAAGCACTTTGGTGACGTTTCACTGTAACTTGTTCCCAGTACAGTCTAAGTGGCTGCTGACTGTTTGACTTGGTTAAAAGTGGCCAAATAGAAGCCCAATCCACAATACATGAGCCCAAAGGCCTTCCTTATGACTAAACTGACACCCACTTTTTTAAACATATCATGGGTCTAAATAACGTTTTCAGGCTGAGAAAAGCACTTTGGTGACATTTGGCCGTAACTTGTTCCCAGTACATTCTGAGTGGCTGGTGACTGTGTGTTGTACCTAAAAGTACCCAACAAGAATCCCAATGCACTATACATGGGCCCAAATGCCTTCCTTATGACAAAACTGACACTCATTTTCAAAATAGCCTATTCAGGCTGAGAGAAGCATTTTGGTGACGTTTCACTGTAACTTGTTCCCAGTACAGTCTAAGTGGCTGCTGACTGTGTGACTTGGCTAAAAGTGGCCAAATAGAAGCCCAATCCACAATACATGAGCCCAAAGGCCTTCCTTATGACTAAACTGACACCCACTTTCTTAAAAATATCATGGGTCTAAATAGCCTTTTCAGGCTGAGAAAAGCACTTTGGTGACATTTGGCTGTAACTTGTTCCCAGTACATTCTGAGTGGCTGGTGACTGTGTGTTGTACCTAAAAGTGCCCAACAAGAATCCCAATGCACTATACATGGGCCCAAATGCCTTCCTTATGACAAAACTGACACTTATTTTCTTTAAAAAAATCATTGGTCAAAATAGCCTTTTCAGGCTGAGAGAAGCACTTTGGTGACGTTTCACTGTAACTTGTTCCCAGTACAGTCTAAGTGGCTGCTGACTGTGTGACTTGGCTAAAAGTGGCCAAATAGAAGCCCAATCCACAATACATGAGCCCAAAGGCCTTCCTTATGACTAAACTGACACCCACTTTCTTAAAAATATCATGGGTCTAAATAGCCTTTTCAGGCTGAGAAAAGCACTTTGGTGACATTTGGCTGTAACTTGTTCCCAGTACATTCTGAGTGGCTGGTGACTGTGTGTTGTACCTAAAAGTGCCCAACAAGAATCCCAATGTACTACACATGGGCCCAAATGCCTTCCTTATGACAAAACTGACACTCATTTTCTTAAAAAAATCATTGGTCAAAATAGCCTTTTCAGGCTGAGAGAAGCACTTTGGTGACGTTTCACTGTAACTTGTTCCCAGTACAGTCTAAGTGGCTGCTGACTGTTTGACTTGGTTAAAAGTGGCCAAATAGAAGCCCAATCCACAATACATGAGCCCAAAGGCCTTCCTTATGACTAAACTGACACCCACTTTTTTAAACATATCATGGGTCTAAATAACGTTTTCAGGCTGAGAAAAGCACTTTGGTGACATTTGGCCGTAACTTGTTCCCAGTACATTCTGAGTGGCTGGTGACTGTGTGTTGTACCTAAAAGTACCCAACAAGAATCCCAATGCACTATACATGGGCCCAAATGCCTTCCTTATGACAAAACTGACACTCATTTTCAAAATAGCCTATTCAGGCTGAGAGAAGCACTTTGGTGACGTTTCACTGTAACTTGTTCCCAGTACAGTCTAAGTGGCTGCTGACTGTGTGACTTGGCTAAAAGTGGCCAAATAGAAGCCCAATCCACAATACATGAGCCCAAAGGCCTTCCTTATGACTAAACTGACACCCACTTTCTTAAAAATATCATGGGTCTAAATAGCCTTTTCAGGCTGAGAAAAGCACTTTGGTGACATTTGGCTGTAACTTGTTCCCAGTACATTCTGAGTGGCTGGTGACTGTGTGTTGTACCTAAAAGTGCCCAACAAGAATCCCAATGTACTACACATGGGCCCAAATGCCTTCCTTATGACAAAACTGACACTCATTTTCTTAAAAAAATCATTGGTCAAAATAGCCTTTTCAGGCTGAGAGAAGCACTTTGGTGACGTTTCACTGTAACTTGTTCCCAGTACAGTCTAAGTGGCTGCTGACTGTGTGACTTGGTTAAAAGTGGCCAAATAGAAGCCCAATCCACAATACATGAGCCCAAAGGCCTTCCTTATGACTAAACTGACACCCACTTTTTTTAAAATATCATGGGTCTAAATAGCCTTTTCAGGCTGAGAAAAGCACTTTGGTGACATGTGGCTGTAACTTGTTCCCAGTACATTCTGAGTGGCTGGTGACTGTGTGTTGTACCTAAAAGTGCCCAACAAGAATCCCAATGCACTATACATGGTCCCAAATGCCTTCCTTATGACAAAACTGACACTCATTTTCTTTAAAAAAATCATTGGTCAAAATAGCCTTTTCAGGCTGAGAGAAGCACTTTGGTGACGTTTCACTGTAACTTGTTCCCAGTACAGTCTAAGTGGCTGCTGACTGTGTGACTTGGCTAAAAGTGGCCAAATAGAAGCCCAATCCACAATACATGAGCCCAAAGGCCTTCCTTATGACTAAACTGACACCCACTTTCTTAAAAATATCATGGGTCTAAATAGCCTTTTCAGGCTGAGAAAAGCACTTTGGTAACATTTGGCTGTAACTTGTTCCCAGTACATTCTGAGTGGCTGGTGACTGTGTGTTGTACCTAAAAGTGCCCAACAAGAATCCCAATGCACTATACATGGGCCCGAATGCCTTCCTTATGACAAAACTGACACTCATTTTCTTAAAAAAATCATTGGTCAAAATAGCCTTTTCAGGCTGAGAGAAGCACTTTGGTGACGTTTCACTGTAACTTGTTCCCAGTACAGTCTAAGTGGCTGCTGACTGTGTGACTTGGCTAAAAGTGGCCAAATAGAAGCCCAATCCACAATACATGAGCCCAAAGGCCTTCCTTATGACTAAACTGACACCCACTTTCTTAAAAATATCATGGGTCTAAATAGCCTTTTCAGGCTGAGAAAAGCACTTTGGTGACATTTGGCTGTAACTTGTGCCCAGTACATTCTGAGTGGCTGGTGACTGTGTGTTGTACCTAAAAGTGCCCAACAAGAATCCCAATGTACTACACATGGGCCCAAATGCCTTCCTTATGACAAAACTGACACTCATTTTCTTAAAAAAATCATTGGTCAAAATAGCCTATTCAGGCTGAGAGAAGCACTTTGGTGACGTTTCACTGTAACTTGTTCCCAGTACAGTCTAAGTGGCTGCTGACTGTGTGACTTGGCTAAAAGTGGCCAAATAGAAGCCCAATCCACAATACATGAGCCCAAAGGCCTTCCTTATGACTAAACTGACACCCACTTTCTTAAAAATATCATGGGTCTAAATAGCCTTTTCAGGCTGAGAAAAGCACTTTGGTGACTTTTGGCTGTAACTTGTTCCCAGTACATTCTGAGTGGCTGGTGACTGTGTGTTGTACCTAAAAGTGCCCAACAAGAATCCCAATGTACTACACATGGGCCCAAATGCCTTCCTTATGACAAAACTGACACTTATTTTCTTTAAAAAAATCATTGGTCAAAATAGCCTTTTCAGGCTGAGAGAAGCACTTTGGTGACGTTTCACTGTAACTTGTTCCCAGTACAGTCTAAGTGGCTGCTGACTGTGTGACTTGGCTAAAAGTGGCCAAATAGAAGCCCAATCCACAATACATGAGCCCAAAGGCCTTCCTTATGACTAAACTGACACCCACTTTCTTAAAAATATCATGGGTCTAAATAGCCTTTTCAGGCTGAGAAAAGCACTTTGGTGACATTTGGCTGTAACTTGTTCCCAGTACATTCTGAGTGGCTGGTGACTGTGTGTTGTACCTAAAAGTGCCCAACAAGAATCCCAATGTACTACACATGGGCCCAAATGCCTTCCTTATGACAAAACTGACACTCATTTTCTTAAAAAAATCATTGGTCAAAATAGCCTTTTCAGGCTGAGAGAAGCACTTTGGTGACGTTTCACTGTAACTTGTTCCCAGTACAGTCTAAGTGGCTGCTGACTGTGTGACTTGGCTAAAAGTGGCCAAATAGAAGCCCAATCCACAATACATGAGCCCAAAGGCCTTCCTTATGACTAAACTGACACCCACTTTCTTAAAAATATCATGGGTCTAAATAGCCTTTTCAGGCTGAGAAAAGCACTTTGGTGACATTTGGCTGTAACTTGTTCCCAGTACATTCTGAGTGGCTGGTGACTGTGTGTTGTACCTAAAAGTGCCCAACAAGAATCCCAATGCACTATACATGGGCCCAAATGCCTTCCTTATGACAAAACTGACACTCATTTTCTTTAAAAAAATCATTGGTCAAAATAGCCTTTTCAGGCTGAGAGAAGCACTTCGGTGACGTTTCACTGTAACTTGTTCCCAGTACAGTCTAAGTGGCTGCTGACTGTGTGACTTGGCTAAAAGTGGCCAAATAGAAGCCCAATCCACAATACATGAGCCCAAAGGCCTTCCTTATGACTAAACTGACACCCACTTTCTTAAAAATATCATGGGTCTAAATAGCCTTTTCAGGCTGAGAAAAGCACTTTGGTGACATTTGGCTGTAACTTGTTCCCAGTACATTCTGAGTGGCTGGTGACTGTGTGTTGTACCTAAAAGTGCCCAACAAGAATCCCAATGTACTACACATGGGCCCAAATGCCTTCCTTATGACAAAACTGACACTCATTTTCTTAAAAAAATCATTGGTCAAAATAGCCTTTTCAGGCTGAGAGAAGCACTTTGGTGACGTTTCACTGTAACTTGTTCCCAGTACAGTCTAAGTGGCTGCTGACTGTTTGACTTGGTTAAAAGTGGCCAAATAGAAGCCCAATCCACAATACATGAGCCCAAAGGCCTTCCTTATGACTAAACTGACACCCACTTTCTTAAAAATATCATGGGTCTAAATAGCCTTTTCAGGCTGAGAAAAGCACTTTGGTGACATTTGGCTGTAACTTGTTCCCAGTACATTCTGAGTGGCTGGTGACTGTGTGTTGTACCTAAAAGTGCCCAACAAGAATCCCAATGCACTATACATGGGCCCAAATGCCTTCCTTATGACAAAACTGACACTTATTTTCTTTAAAAAAATCATTGGTCAAAATAGCCTTTTCAGGCTGAGAGAAGCACTTTGGTGACGTTTCACTGTAACTTGTTCCCAGTACAGTCTAAGTGGCTGCTGACTGTGTGACTTGGCTAAAAGTGGCCAAATAGAAGCCCAATCCACAATACATGAGCCCAAAGGCCTTCCTTATGACTAAACTGACACCCACTTTCTTAAAAATATCATGGGTCTAAATAGCCTTTTCAGGCTGAGAAAAGCACTTTGGTGACATTTGGCTGTAACTTGTGCCCAGTACATTCTGAGTGGCTGGTGACTGTGTGTTGTACCTAAAAGTGCCCAACAAGAATCCCAATGTACTACACATGGGCCCAAATGCCTTCCTTATGACAAAACTGACACTCATTTTCTTAAAAAAATCATTGGTCAAAATAGCCTTTTCAGGCTGAGAGAAGCACTTTGGTGACGTTTCACTGTAACTTGTTCCCAGTACAGTCTAAGTGGCTGCTGACTGTTTGACTTGGTTAAAAGTGGCCAAATAGAAGCCCAATCCACAATACATGAGCCCAAAGGCCTTCCTTATGACTAAACTGACACCCACTTTTTTAAACATATCATGGGTCTAAATAACGTTTTCAGGCTGAGAAAAGCACTTTGGTGACATTTGGCCGTAACTTGTTCCCAGTACATTCTGAGTGGCTGGTGACTGTGTGTTGTACCTAAAAGTACCCAACAAGAATCCCAATGCACTATACATGGGCCCAAATGCCTTCCTTATGACAAAACTGACACTCATTTTCAAAATAGCCTATTCAGGCTGAGAGAAGCACTTTGGTGACGTTTCACTGTAACTTGTTCCCAGTACAGTCTAAGTGGCTGCTGACTGTGTGACTTGGCTAAAAGTGGCCAAATAGAAGCCCAATCCACAATACATGAGCCCAAAGGCCTTCCTTATGACTAAACTGACACCCACTTTCTTAAAAATATCATGGGTCTAAATAGCCTTTTCAGGCTGAGAAAAGCACTTTGGTAACATTTGGCTGTAACTTGTTCCCAGTACATTCTGAGTGGCTGGTGACTGTGTGTTGTACCTAAAAGTGCCCAACAAGAATCCCAATGCACTATACATGGGCCCGAATGCCTTCCTTATGACAAAACTGACACTCATTTTCTTAAAAAAATCATTGGTCAAAATAGCCTTTTCAGGCTGAGAGAAGCACTTTGGTGACGTTTCACTGTAACTTGTTCCCAGTACAGTCTAAGTGGCTGCTGACTGTGTGACTTGGCTAAAAGTGGCCAAATAGAAGCCCAATCCACAATACATGAGCCCAAAGGCCTTCCTTATGACTAAACTGACACCCACTTTCTTAAAAATATCATGGGTCTAAATAGCCTTTTCAGGCTGAGAAAAGCACTTTGGTGACATTTGGCTGTAACTTGTGCCCAGTACATTCTGAGTGGCTGGTGACTGTGTGTTGTACCTAAAAGTGCCCAACAAGAATCCCAATGTACTACACATGGGCCCAAATGCCTTCCTTATGACAAAACTGACACTCATTTTCTTAAAAAAATCATTGGTCAAAATAGCCTATTCAGGCTGAGAGAAGCACTTTGGTGACGTTTCACTGTAACTTGTTCCCAGTACAGTCTAAGTGGCTGCTGACTGTGTGACTTGGCTAAAAGTGGCCAAATAGAAGCCCAATCCACAATACATGAGCCCAAAGGCCTTCCTTATGACTAAACTGACACCCACTTTCTTAAAAATATCATGGGTCTAAATAGCCTTTTCAGGCTGAGAAAAGCACTTTGGTGACTTTTGGCTGTAACTTGTTCCCAGTACATTCTGAGTGGCTGGTGACTGTGTGTTGTACCTAAAAGTGCCCAACAAGAATCCCAATGTACTACACATGGGCCCAAATGCCTTCCTTATGACAAAACTGACACTTATTTTCTTTAAAAAAATCATTGGTCAAAATAGCCTTTTCAGGCTGAGAGAAGCACTTTGGTGACGTTTCACTGTAACTTGTTCCCAGTACAGTCTAAGTGGCTGCTGACTGTGTGACTTGGCTAAAAGTGGCCAAATAGAAGCCCAATCCACAATACATGAGCCCAAAGGCCTTCCTTATGACTAAACTGACACCCACTTTCTTAAAAATATCATGGGTCTAAATAGCCTTTTCAGGCTGAGAAAAGCACTTTGGTGACATTTGGCTGTAACTTGTTCCCAGTACATTCTGAGTGGCTGGTGACTGTGTGTTGTACCTAAAAGTGCCCAACAAGAATCCCAATGTACTACACATGGGCCCAAATGCCTTCCTTATGACAAAACTGACACTCATTTTCTTAAAAAAATCATTGGTCAAAATAGCCTTTTCAGGCTGAGAGAAGCACTTTGGTGACGTTTCACTGTAACTTGTTCCCAGTACAGTCTAAGTGGCTGCTGACTGTGTGACTTGGCTAAAAGTGGCCAAATAGAAGCCCAATCCACAATACATGAGCCCAAAGGCCTTCCTTATGACTAAACTGACACCCACTTTCTTAAAAATATCATGGGTCTAAATAGCCTTTTCAGGCTGAGAAAGGCACTTTGGTAACATTTGGCTGTAACTTGTTCCCAGTACATTCTGAGTGGCTGGTGACTGTGTGTTGTACCTAAAAGTGCCCAACAAGAATCCCAATGCACTATACATGGGCCCGAATGCCTTCCTTATGACAAAACTGACACTCATTTTCTTAAAAAAATCATTGGTCAAAATAGCCTTTTCAGGCTGAGAGAAGCACTTTGGTGACGTTTCAATGTAACTTGTTCCCAGTACAGTCTAAGTGGCTGCTGACTGTGTGACTTGGCTAAAAGTGGCCAAATAGAAGCCCAATCCACAATACATGAGCCCAAAGGCCTTCCTTATGACTAAACTGACACCCACTTTCTTAAAAATATCATGGGTCTAAATAGCCTTTTCAGGCTGAGAAAAGCACTTTGGTGACATTTGGCTGTAACTTGTTCCCAGTACATTCTGAGTGGCTGGTGACTGTGTGTTGTACCTAAAAGTGCCCAACAAGAATCCCAATGTACTACACATGGGCCCAAATGCCTTCCTTATGACAAAACTGACACTCATTTTCTTAAAAAAATCATTGGTCAAAATAGCCTTTTCAGGCTGAGAGAAGCACTTTGGTGACGTTTCACTGTAACTTGTTCCCAGTACAGTCTAAGTGGCTGCTGACTGTTTGACTTGGTTAAAAGTGGCCAAATAGAAGCCCAATCCACAATACATGAGCCCAAAGGCCTTCCTTATGACTAAACTGACACCCACTTTCTTAAAAATATCATGGGTCTAAATAGCCTTTTCAGGCTGAGAAAAGCACTTTGGTGACATTTGGCTGTAACTTGTTCCCAGTACATTCTGAGTGGCTGGTGACTGTGTGTTGTACCTAAAAGTGCCCAACAGGAATCCCAATGCACTATACATGGGCCCAAATGCCTTCCTTATGACAAAACTGACACTTATTTTCTTTAAAAAAATCATTGGTCAAAATAGCCTTTTCAGGCTGAGAGAAGCACTTTGGTGACGTTTCACTGTAACTTGTTCCCAGTACAGTCTAAGTGGCTGCTGACTGTGTGACTTGGCTAAAAGTGGCCAAATAGAAGCCCAATCCACAATACATGAGCCCAAAGGCCTTCCTTATGACTAAACTGACACCCACTTTCTTAAAAATATCATGGGTCTAAATAGCCTTTTCAGGCTGAGAAAAGCACTTTGGTGACATTTGGCTGTAACTTGTTCCCAGTACATTCTGAGTGGCTGGTGACTGTGTGTTGTACCTAAAAGTGCCCAACAAGAATCCCAATGCACTATACATGGGCCCGAATGCCTTCCTTATGACAAAACTGACACTCATTTTCTTAAAAAAATCATTGGTCAAAATAGCCTTTTCAGGCTGAGAGAAGCACTTTGGTGACGTTTCACTGTAACTTGTTCCCAGTACAGTCTAAGTGGCTGCTGACTGTGTGACTTGGCTAAAAGTGGCCAAATAGAAGCCCAATCCACAATACATGAGCCCAAAGGCCTTCCTTATGACTAAACTGACACCCACTCTCTTAAAAATATCATGGGTCTAAATAGCCTTTTCAGGCTGAGAAAAGCACTTTGGTGACATTTGGCTGTAACTTGTTCCCAGTACATTCTGAGTGGCTGGTGACTGTGTGTTGTACCTAAAAGTGCCCAACAAGAATCCCAATGTACTACACATGGGCCCAAATGCCTTCCTTATGACAAAACTGACACTCATTTTCTTAAAAAAATCATTGGTCAAAATAGCCTTTTCAGGCTGAGAGAAGCACTTTGGTGACGTTTCACTGTAACTTGTTCCCAGTACAGTCTAAGTGGCTGCTGACTGTGTGACTTGGCTAAAAGTGGCCAAATAGAAGCCCAATCCACAATACATGAGCCCAAAGGCCTTCCTTATGACTAAACTGACACCCACTTTCTTAAAAATATCATGGGTCTAAATAGCCTTTTCAGGCTGAGAAAAGCACTTTGGTGACATTTGGCTGTAACTTGTGCCCAGTACATTCTGAGTGGCTGGTGACTGTGTGTTGTACCTAAAAGTGCCCAACAAGAATCCCAATGTACTACACATGGGCCCAAATGCCTTCCTTATGACAAAACTGACACTCATTTTCTTAAAAAAATCATTGGTCAAAATAGCCTATTCAGGCTGAGAGAAGCACTTTGGTGACGTTTCACTGTAACTTGTTCCCAGTACAGTCTAAGTGGCTGCTGACTGTGTGACTTGGCTAAAAGTGGCCAAATAGAAGCCCAATCCACAATACATGAGCCCAAAGGCCTTCCTTATGACTAAACTGACACCCACTTTCTTAAAAATATCATGGGTCTAAATAGCCTTTTCAGGCTGAGAAAAGCACTTTGGTGACTTTTGGCTGTAACTTGTTCCCAGTACATTCTGAGTGGCTGGTGACTGTGTGTTGTACCTAAAAGTGCCCAACAAGAATCCCAATGTACTACACATGGGCCCAAATGCCTTCCTTATGACAAAACTGACACTTATTTTCTTTAAAAAAATCATTGGTCAAAATAGCCTTTTCAGGCTGAGAGAAGCACTTTGGTGACGTTTCACTGTAACTTGTTCCCAGTACAGTCTAAGTGGCTGCTGACTGTGTGACTTGGCTAAAAGTGGCCAAATAGAAGCCCAATCCACAATACATGAGCCCAAAGGCCTTCCTTATGACTAAACTGACACCCACTTTCTTAAAAATATCATGGGTCTAAATAGCCTTTTCAGGCTGAGAAAAGCACTTTGGTGACATTTGGCTGTAACTTGTTCCCAGTACATTCTGAGTGGCTGGTGACTGTGTGTTGTACCTAAAAGTGCCCAACAAGAATCCCAATGTACTACACATGGGCCCAAATGCCTTCCTTATGACAAAACTGACACTCATTTTCTTAAAAAAATCATTGGTCAAAATAGCCTTTTCAGGCTGAGAGAAGCACTTTGGTGACGTTTCACTGTAACTTGTTCCCAGTACAGTCTAAGTGGCTGCTGACTGTGTGACTTGGCTAAAAGTGGCCAAATAGAAGCCCAATCCACAATACATGAGCCCAAAGGCCTTCCTTATGACTAAACTGACACCCACTTTCTTAAAAATATCATGGGTCTAAATAGCCTTTTCAGGCTGAGAAAGGCACTTTGGTAACATTTGGCTGTAACTTGTTCCCAGTACATTCTGAGTGGCTGGTGACTGTGTGTTGTACCTAAAAGTGCCCAACAAGAATCCCAATGCACTATACATGGGCCCGAATGCCTTCCTTATGACAAAACTGACACTCATTTTCTTAAAAAAATCATTGGTCAAAATAGCCTTTTCAGGCTGAGAGAAGCACTTTGGTGACGTTTCAATGTAACTTGTTCCCAGTACAGTCTAAGTGGCTGCTGACTGTGTGACTTGGCTAAAAGTGGCCAAATAGAAGCCCAATCCACAATACATGAGCCCAAAGGCCTTCCTTATGACTAAACTGACACCCACTTTCTTAAAAATATCATGGGTCTAAATAGCCTTTTCAGGCTGAGAAAAGCACTTTGGTGACATTTGGCTGTAACTTGTTCCCAGTACATTCTGAGTGGCTGGTGACTGTGTGTTGTACCTAAAAGTGCCCAACAAGAATCCCAATGTACTACACATGGGCCCAAATGCCTTCCTTATGACAAAACTGACACTCATTTTCTTAAAAAAATCATTGGTCAAAATAGCCTTTTCAGGCTGAGAGAAGCACTTTGGTGACGTTTCACTGTAACTTGTTCCCAGTACAGTCTAAGTGGCTGCTGACTGTTTGACTTGGTTAAAAGTGGCCAAATAGAAGCCCAATCCACAATACATGAGCCCAAAGGCCTTCCTTATGACTAAACTGACACCCACTTTCTTAAAAATATCATGGGTCTAAATAGCCTTTTCAGGCTGAGAAAAGCACTTTGGTGACATTTGGCTGTAACTTGTTCCCAGTACATTCTGAGTGGCTGGTGACTGTGTGTTGTACCTAAAAGTGCCCAACAAGAATCCCAATGCACTATACATGGGCCCAAATGCCTTCCTTATGACAAAACTGACACTTATTTTCTTTAAAAAAATCATTGGTCAAAATAGCCTTTTCAGGCTGAGAGAAGCACTTTGGTGACGTTTCACTGTAACTTGTTCCCAGTACAGTCTAAGTGGCTGCTGACTGTGTGACTTGGCTAAAAGTGGCCAAATAGAAGCCCAATCCACAATACATGAGCCCAAAGGCCTTCCTTATGACTAAACTGACACCCACTTTCTTAAAAATATCATGCGTCTAAATAGCCTTTTCAGGCTGAGAAAAGCACTTTGGTGACATTTGGCTGTAACTTGTTCCCAGTACATTCTGAGTGGCTGGTGACTGTGTGTTGTACCTAAAAGTGCCCAACAAGAATCCCAATGCACTATACATGGGCCCGAATGCCTTCCTTATGACAAAACTGACACTCATTTTCTTAAAAAAATCATTGGTCAAAATAGCCTTTTCAGGCTGAGAGAAGCACTTTGGTGACGTTTCACTGTAACTTGTTCCCAGTACAGTCTAAGTGGCTGCTGACTGTGTGACTTGGCTAAAAGTGGCCAAATAGAAGCCCAATCCACAATACATGAGCCCAAAGGCCTTCCTTATGACTAAACTGACACCCACTCTCTTAAAAATATCATGGGTCTAAATAGCCTTTTCAGGCTGAGAAAAGCACTTTGGTGACATTTGGCTGTAACTTGTTCCCAGTACATTCTGAGTGGCTGGTGACTGTGTGTTGTACCTAAAAGTGCCCAACAAGAATCCCAATGTACTACACATGGGCCCAAATGCCTTCCTTATGACAAAACTGACACTCATTTTCTTAAAAAAATCATTGGTCAAAATAGCCTTTTCAGGCTGAGAGAAGCACTTTGGTGACGTTTCACTGTAACTTGTTCCCAGTACAGTCTAAGTGGCTGCTGACTGTGTGACTTGGCTAAAAGTGGCCAAATAGAAGCCCAATCCACAATACATGAGCCCAAAGGCCTTCCTTATGACTAAACTGACACCCACTTTCTTAAAAATATCATGGGTCTAAATAGCCTTTTCAGGCTGAGAAAAGCACTTTGGTGACATTTGGCTGTAACTTGTTCCCAGTACATTCTGAGTGGCTGGTGACTGTGTGTTGTACCTAAAAGTGCCCAACAAGAATCCCAATGTACTACACATGGGCCCAAATGCCTTCCTTATGACAAAACTGACACTCATTTTCTTAAAAAAATCATTGGTCAAAATAGCCTTTTCAGGCTGAGAGAAGCACTTTGGTGACGTTTCACTGTAACTTGTTCCCAGTACAGTCTAAGTGGCTGCTGACTGTTTGACTTGGTTAAAAGTGGCCAAATAGAAGCCCAATCCACAATACATGAGCCCAAAGGCCTTCCTTATGACTAAACTGACACCCACTTTCTTAAAAATATCATGGGTCTAAATAGCCTTTTCAGGCTGAGAAAAGCACTTTGGTGACATTTGGCTGTAACTTGTTCCCAGTACATTCTGAGTGGCTGGTGACTGTGTGTTGTACCTAAAAGTGCCCAACAAGAATCCCAATGCACTATACATGGGCCCAAATGCCTTCCTTATGACAAAACTGACACTTATTTTCTTTAAAAAAATCATTGGTCAAAATAGCCTTTTCACAGGCTGAGAGAAGCACTTTGGTGACGTTTCACTGTAACTTGTTCCCAGTACAGTCTAAGTGGCTGCTGACTGTGTGACTTGGCTAAAAGTGGCCAAATAGAAGCCCAATCCACAATACATGAGCCCAAAGGCCTTCCTTATGACTAAACTGACACCCACTTTCTTAAAAATATCATGGGTCTAAATAGCCTTTTCAGGCTGAGAAAAGCACTTTGGTGACATTTGGCTGTAACTTGTTCCCAGTACATTCTGAGTGGCTGGTGACTGTGTGTTGTACCTAAAAGTGCCCAACAAGAATCCCAATGCACTATACATGGGCCCGAATGCCTTCCTTATGACAAAACTGACACTCATTTTCTTAAAAAAATCATTGGTCAAAATAGCCTTTTCAGGCTGAGAGAAGCACTTTGGTGACGTTTCACTGTAACTTGTTCCCAGTACAGTCTAAGTGGCTGCTGACTGTGTGACTTGGCTAAAAGTGGCCAAATAGAAGCCCAATCCACAATACATGAGCCCAAAGGCCTTCCTTATGACTAAACTGACACCCACTCTCTTAAAAATATCATGGGTCTAAATAGCCTTTTCAGGCTGAGAAAAGCACTTTGGTGACATTTGGCTGTAACTTGTTCCCAGTACATTCTGAGTGGCTGGTGACTGTGTGTTGTACCTAAAAGTGCCCAACAAGAATCCCAATGTACTACACATGGGCCCAAATGCCTTCCTTATGACAAAACTGACACTCATTTTCTTAAAAAAATCATTGGTCAAAATAGCCTTTTCAGGCTGAGAGAAGCACTTTGGTGACGTTTCACTGTAACTTGTTCCCAGTACAGTCTAAGTGGCTGCTGACTGTGTGACTTGGCTAAAAGTGGCCAAATAGAAGCCCAATCCACAATACATGAGCCCAAAGGCCTTCCTTATGACTAAACTGACACCCACTTTCTTAAAAATATCATGGGTCTAAATAGCCTTTTCAGGCTGAGAAAAGCACTTTGGTGACATTTGGCTGTAACTTGTTCCCAGTACATTCTGAGTGGCTGGTGACTGTGTGTTGTACCTAAAAGTGCCCAACAAGAATCCCAATGTACTACACATGGGCCCAAATGCCTTCCTTATGACAAAACTGACACTCATTTTCTTAAAAAAATCATTGGTCAAAATAGCCTTTTCAGGCTGAGAGAAGCACTTTGGTGACGTTTCACTGTAACTTGTTCCCAGTACAGTCTAAGTGGCTGCTGACTGTGTGACTTGGCTAAAAGTGGCCAAATAGAAGCCCAATCCACAATACATGAGCCCAAAGGCCTTCCTTATGACTAAACTGACACCCACTTTCTTAAAAATATCATGGGTCTAAATAGCCTTTTCAGGCTGAGAAAAGCACTTTGGTGACATTTGGCTGTAACTTGTTCCCAGTACATTCTGAGTGGCTGGTGACTGTGTGTTGTACCTAAAAGTGCCCAACAAGAATCCCAATGCACTATACATGGGCCCAAATGCCTTCCTTATGACAAAACTGACACTCATTTTCTTTAAAAAAATCATTGGTCAAAATAGCCTTTTCAGGCTGAGAGAAGCACTTCGGTGACGTTTCACTGTAACTTGTTCCCAGTACAGTCTAAGTGGCTGCTGACTGTGTGACTTGGCTAAAAGTGGCCAAATAGAAGCCCAATCCACAATACATGAGCCCAAAGGCCTTCCTTATGACTAAACTGACACCCACTTTCTTAAAAATATCATGGGTCTAAATAGCCTTTTCAGGCTGAGAAAAGCACTTTGGTGACATTTGGCTGTAACTTGTTCCCAGTACATTCTGAGTGGCTGGTGACTGTGTGTTGTACCTAAAAGTGCCCAACAAGAATCCCAATGTACTACACATGGGCCCAAATGCCTTCCTTATGACAAAACTGACACTCATTTTCTTAAAAAAATCATTGGTCAAAATAGCCTTTTCAGGCTGAGAGAAGCACTTTGGTGACGTTTCACTGTAACTTGTTCCCAGTACAGTCTAAGTGGCTGCTGACTGTTTGACTTGGTTAAAAGTGGCCAAATAGAAGCCCAATCCACAATACATGAGCCCAAAGGCCTTCCTTATGACTAAACTGACACCCACTTTCTTAAAAATATCATGGGTCTAAATAGCCTTTTCAGGCTGAGAAAAGCACTTTGGTGACATTTGGCTGTAACTTGTTCCCAGTACATTCTGAGTGGCTGGTGACTGTGTGTTGTACCTAAAAGTGCCCAACAAGAATCCCAATGCACTATACATGGGCCCAAATGCCTTCCTTATGACAAAACTGACACTTATTTTCTTTAAAAAAATCATTGGTCAAAATAGCCTTTTCAGGCTGAGAGAAGCACTTTGGTGACGTTTCACTGTAACTTGTTCCCAGTACAGTCTAAGTGGCTGCTGACTGTGTGACTTGGCTAAAAGTGGCCAAATAGAAGCCCAATCCACAATACATGAGCCCAAAGGCCTTCCTTATGACTAAACTGACACCCACTTTCTTAAAAATATCATGGGTCTAAATAGCCTTTTCAGGCTGAGAAAAGCACTTTGGTGACATTTGGCTGTAACTTGTGCCCAGTACATTCTGAGTGGCTGGTGACTGTGTGTTGTACCTAAAAGTGCCCAACAAGAATCCCAATGTACTACACATGGGCCCAAATGCCTTCCTTATGACAAAACTGACACTCATTTTCTTAAAAAAATCATTGGTCAAAATAGCCTTTTCAGGCTGAGAGAAGCACTTTGGTGACGTTTCACTGTAACTTGTTCCCAGTACAGTCTAAGTGGCTGCTGACTGTTTGACTTGGTTAAAAGTGGCCAAATAGAAGCCCAATCCACAATACATGAGCCCAAAGGCCTTCCTTATGACTAAACTGACACCCACTTTTTTAAACATATCATGGGTCTAAATAACGTTTTCAGGCTGAGAAAAGCACTTTGGTGACATTTGGCCGTAACTTGTTCCCAGTACATTCTGAGTGGCTGGTGACTGTGTGTTGTACCTAAAAGTACCCAACAAGAATCCCAATGCACTATACATGGGCCCAAATGCCTTCCTTATGACAAAACTGACACTCATTTTCAAAATAGCCTATTCAGGCTGAGAGAAGCATTTTGGTGACGTTTCACTGTAACTTGTTCCCAGTACAGTCTAAGTGGCTGCTGACTGTGTGACTTGGCTAAAAGTGGCCAAATAGAAGCCCAATCCACAATACATGAGCCCAAAGGCCTTCCTTATGACTAAACTGACACCCACTTTCTTAAAAATATCATGGGTCTAAATAGCCTTTTCAGGCTGAGAAAAGCACTTTGGTGACATTTGGCTGTAACTTGTTCCCAGTACATTCTGAGTGGCTGGTGACTGTGTGTTGTACCTAAAAGTGCCCAACAAGAATCCCAATGCACTATACATGGGCCCAAATGCCTTCCTTATGACAAAACTGACACTTATTTTCTTTAAAAAAATCATTGGTCAAAATAGCCTTTTCAGGCTGAGAGAAGCACTTTGGTGACGTTTCACTGTAACTTGTTCCCAGTACAGTCTAAGTGGCTGCTGACTGTGTGACTTGGCTAAAAGTGGCCAAATAGAAGCCCAATCCACAATACATGAGCCCAAAGGCCTTCCTTATGACTAAACTGACACCCACTTTCTTAAAAATATCATGGGTCTAAATAGCCTTTTCAGGCTGAGAAAAGCACTTTGGTGACATTTGGCTGTAACTTGTTCCCAGTACATTCTGAGTGGCTGGTGACTGTGTGTTGTACCTAAAAGTGCCCAACAAGAATCCCAATGTACTACACATGGGCCCAAATGCCTTCCTTATGACAAAACTGACACTCATTTTCTTAAAAAAATCATTGGTCAAAATAGCCTTTTCAGGCTGAGAGAAGCACTTTGGTGACGTTTCACTGTAACTTGTTCCCAGTACAGTCTAAGTGGCTGCTGACTGTTTGACTTGGTTAAAAGTGGCCAAATAGAAGCCCAATCCACAATACATGAGCCCAAAGGCCTTCCTTATGACTAAACTGACACCCACTTTTTTAAACATATCATGGGTCTAAATAACGTTTTCAGGCTGAGAAAAGCACTTTGGTGACATTTGGCCGTAACTTGTTCCCAGTACATTCTGAGTGGCTGGTGACTGTGTGTTGTACCTAAAAGTACCCAACAAGAATCCCAATGCACTATACATGGGCCCAAATGCCTTCCTTATGACAAAACTGACACTCATTTTCAAAATAGCCTATTCAGGCTGAGAGAAGCACTTTGGTGACGTTTCACTGTAACTTGTTCCCAGTACAGTCTAAGTGGCTGCTGACTGTGTGACTTGGCTAAAGTGGCCAAATAGAAGCCCAATCCACAATACATGAGCCCAAAGGCCTTCCTTATGACTAAACTGACACCCACTTTCTTAAAAATATCATGGGTCTAAATAGCCTTTTCAGGCTGAGAAAAGCACTTTGGTGACATTTGGCTGTAACTTGTTCCCAGTACATTCTGAGTGGCTGGTGACTGTGTGTTGTACCTAAAAGTGCCCAACAAGAATCCCAATGTACTACACATGGGCCCAAATGCCTTCCTTATGACAAAACTGACACTCATTTTCTTAAAAAAATCATTGGTCAAAATAGCCTTTTCAGGCTGAGAGAAGCACTTTGGTGACGTTTCACTGTAACTTGTTCCCAGTACAGTCTAAGTGGCTGCTGACTGTGTGACTTGGTTAAAAGTGGCCAAATAGAAGCCCAATCCACAATACATGAGCCCAAAGGCCTTCCTTATGACTAAACTGACACCCACTTTTTTTAAAATATCATGGGTCTAAATAGCCTTTTCAGGCTGAGAAAAGCACTTTGGTGACATTTGGCTGTAACTTGTTCCCAGTACATTCTGAGTGGCTGGTGACTGTGTGTTGTACCTAAAAGTGCCCAACAAGAATCCCAATGCACTATACATGGTCCCAAATGCCTTCCTTATGACAAAACTGACACTCATTTTCTTTAAAAAAATCATTGGTCAAAATAGCCTTTTCAGGCTGAGAGAAGCACTTTGGTGACGTTTCACTGTAACTTGTTCCCAGTACAGTCTAAGTGGCTGCTGACTGTGTGACTTGGCTAAAAGTGGCCAAATAGAAGCCCAATCCACAATACATGAGCCCAAAGGCCTTCCTTATGACTAAACTGACACCCACTTTCTTAAAAATATCATGGGTCTAAATAGCCTTTTCAGGCTGAGAAAAGCACTTTGGTAACATTTGGCTGTAACTTGTTCCCAGTACATTCTGAGTGGCTGGTGACTGTGTGTTGTACCTAAAAGTGCCCAACAAGAATCCCAATGCACTATACATGGGCCCGAATGCCTTCCTTATGACAAAACTGACACTCATTTTCTTAAAAAAATCATTGGTCAAAATAGCCTTTTCAGGCTGAGAGAAGCACTTTGGTGACGTTTCACTGTAACTTGTTCCCAGTACAGTCTAAGTGGCTGCTGACTGTGTGACTTGGCTAAAAGTGGCCAAATAGAAGCCCAATCCACAATACATGAGCCCAAAGGCCTTCCTTATGACTAAACTGACACCCACTTTCTTAAAAATATCATGGGTCTAAATAGCCTTTTCAGGCTGAGAAAAGCACTTTGGTGACATTTGGCTGTAACTTGTGCCCAGTACATTCTGAGTGGCTGGTGACTGTGTGTTGTACCTAAAAGTGCCCAACAAGAATCCCAATGTACTACACATCAGAATCAGAATCAGAATCAGGTTTATTGTCACATCACAGGTTTACAAGGTAAAAAAGTGGGTGAAATTCGTTTTTGTACAACACTCCCATCGCAACGTTAAATTCCGTAGAAAGAAGAGTGGGGAGAGAGAAAAAGAAGAGGGGTAGGGGGTTAAGTGGGAAGGAGATCAACAGAGAACAATAGAAGGCCAAAAACAAGTTATCTACATCTGATGTCCATAAGTGCTTGTCTATCATAACTCCTTAGGCACCCGACGGTGTAGGAGAAAAAGAAAAGGCTAAAAAATACTAAAAAGAGGGAAAGACGTTGCGGTGTTACGGAGCTCGTACCAGCGCGTGCCTTCTCCATGGCGCGCCGGATGTGGGCCCAAATGCCTTCCTTATGACAAAACTGACACTCATTTTCTTAAAAAAATCATTGGTCAAAATAGCCTATTCAGGCTGAGAGAAGCACTTTGGTGACGTTTCACTGTAACTTGTTCCCAGTACAGTCTAAGTGGCTGCTGACTGTGTGACTTGGCTAAAAGTGGCCAAATAGAAGCCCAATCCACAATACATGAGCCCAAAGGCCTTCCTTATGACTAAACTGACACCCACTTTCTTAAAAATATTATGGGTCTAAATAGCCTTTTCAGGCTGAGAAAAGCACTTTGGTGACATTTGGCTGTAACTTGTTCCCAGTACATTCTGAGTGGCTGGTGACTGTGTGTTGTACCTAAAAGTGCCCAACAAGAATCCCAATGCACTATACATGGGCCCAAATGCCTTCCTTATGACAAAACTGACACTTATTTTCTTTAAAAAAATCATTGGTCAAAATAGCCTTTTCAGGCTGAGAGAAGCACTTTGGTGACGTTTCACTGTAACTTGTTCCCAGTACAGTCTAAGTGGCTGCTGACTGTGTGACTTGGCTAAAAGTGGCCAAATAGAAGCCCAATCCACAATACATGAGCCCAAAGGCCTTCCTTATGACTAAACTGACACCCACTTTCTTAAAAATATCATGGGTCTAAATAGCCTTTTCAGGCTGAGAAAAGCACTTTGGTGACATTTGGCTGTAACTTGTTCCCAGTACATTCTGAGTGGCTGGTGACTGTGTGTTGTACCTAAAAGTGCCCAACAAGAATCCCAATGTACTACACATGGGCCCAAATGCCTTCCTTATGACAAAACTGACACTCATTTTCTTAAAAAAATCATTGGTCAAAATAGCCTTTTCAGGCTGAGAGAAGCACTTTGGTGACGTTTCACTGTAACTTGTTCCCAGTACAGTCTAAGTGGCTGCTGACTGTTTGACTTGGTTAAAAGTGGCCAAATAGAAGCCCAATCCACAATACATGAGCCCAAAGGCCTTCCTTATGACTAAACTGACACCCACTTTTTTAAACATATCATGGGTCTAAATAACGTTTTCAGGCTGAGAAAAGCACTTTGGTGACATTTGGCCGTAACTTGTTCCCAGTACATTCTGAGTGGCTGGTGACTGTGTGTTGTACCTAAAAGTACCCAACAAGAATCCCAATGCACTATACATGGGCCCAAATGCCTTCCTTATGACAAAACTGACACTCATTTTCAAAATAGCCTATTCAGGCTGAGAGAAGCACTTTGGTGACGTTTCACTGTAACTTGTTCCCAGTACAGTCTAAGTGGCTGCTGACTGTGTGACTTGGCTAAAAGTGGCCAAATAGAAGCCCAATCCACAATACATGAGCCCAAAGGCCTTCCTTATGACTAAACTGACACCCACTTTCTTAAAAATATCATGGGTCTAAATAGCCTTTTCAGGCTGAGAAAAGCACTTTGGTGACATTTGGCTGTAACTTGTTCCCAGTACATTCTGAGTGGCTGGTGACTGTGTGTTGTACCTAAAAGTGCCCAACAAGAATCCCAATGTACTACACATGGGCCCAAATGCCTTCCTTATGACAAAACTGACACTCATTTTCTTAAAAAAATCATTGGTCAAAATAGCCTTTTCAGGCTGAGAGAAGCACTTTGGTGACGTTTCACTGTAACTTGTTCCCAGTACAGTCTAAGTGGCTGCTGACTGTGTGACTTGGTTAAAAGTGGCCAAATAGAAGCCCAATCCACAATACATGAGCCCAAAGGCCTTCCTTATGACTAAACTGACACCCACTTTTTTTAAAATATCATGGGTCTAAATAGCCTTTTCAGGCTGAGAAAAGCACTTTGGTGACATTTGGCTGTAACTTGTTCCCAGTACATTCTGAGTGGCTGGTGACTGTGTGTTGTACCTAAAAGTGCCCAACAAGAATCCCAATGCACTATACATGGTCCCAAATGCCTTCCTTATGACAAAACTGACACTCATTTTCTTTAAAAAAATCATTGGTCAAAATAGCCTTTTCAGGCTGAGAGAAGCACTTTGGTGACGTTTCACTGTAACTTGTTCCCAGTACAGTCTAAGTGGCTGCTGACTGTGTGACTTGGCTAAAAGTGGCCAAATAGAAGCCCAATCCACAATACATGAGCCCAAAGGCCTTCCTTATGACTAAACTGACACCCACTTTCTTAAAAATATCATGGGTCTAAATAGCCTTTTCAGGCTGAGAAAAGCACTTTGGTAACATTTGGCTGTAACTTGTTCCCAGTACATTCTGAGTGGCTGGTGACTGTGTGTTGTACCTAAAAGTGCCCAACAAGAATCCCAATGCACTATACATGGGCCCGAATGCCTTCCTTATGACAAAACTGACACTCATTTTCTTAAAAAAATCATTGGTCAAAATAGCCTTTTCAGGCTGAGAGAAGCACTTTGGTGACGTTTCACTGTAACTTGTTCCCAGTACAGTCTAAGTGGCTGCTGACTGTGTGACTTGGCTAAAAGTGGCCAAATAGAAGCCCAATCCACAATACATGAGCCCAAAGGCCTTCCTTATGACTAAACTGACACCCACTTTCTTAAAAATATCATGGGTCTAAATAGCCTTTTCAGGCTGAGAAAAGCACTTTGGTGACATTTGGCTGTAACTTGTGCCCAGTACATTCTGAGTGGCTGGTGACTGTGTGTTGTACCTAAAAGTGCCCAACAAGAATCCCAATGTACTACACATGGGCCCAAATGCCTTCCTTATGACAAAACTGACACTCATTTTCTTAAAAAAATCATTGGTCAAAATAGCCTATTCAGGCTGAGAGAAGCACTTTGGTGACGTTTCACTGTAACTTGTTCCCAGTACAGTCTAAGTGGCTGCTGACTGTGTGACTTGGCTAAAAGTGGCCAAATAGAAGCCCAATCCACAATACATGAGCCCAAAGGCCTTCCTTATGACTAAACTGACACCCACTTTCTTAAAAATATCATGGGTCTAAATAGCCTTTTCAGGCTGAGAAAAGCACTTTGGTGACATTTGGCTGTAACTTGTTCCCAGTACATTCTGAGTGGCTGGTGACTGTGTGTTGTACCTAAAAGTGCCCAACAAGAATCCCAATGTACTACACATGGGCCCAAATGCCTTCCTTATGACAAAACTGACACTTATTTTCTTTAAAAAAATCATTGGTCAAAATAGCCTTTTCAGGCTGAGAGAAGCACTTTGGTGACGTTTCACTGTAACTTGTTCCCAGTACAGTCTAAGTGGCTGCTGACTGTGTGACTTGGCTAAAAGTGGCCAAATAGAAGCCCAATCCACAATACATGAGCCCAAAGGCCTTCCTTATGACTAAACTGACACCCACTTTCTTAAAAATATCATGGGTCTAAATAGCCTTTTCAGGCTGAGAAAAGCACTTTGGTGACATTTGGCTGTAACTTGTTCCCAGTACATTCTGAGTGGCTGGTGACTGTGTGTTGTACCTAAAAGTGCCCAACAAGAATCCCAATGTACTACACATGGGCCCAAATGCCTTCCTTATGACAAAACTGACACTCATTTTCTTAAAAAAATCATTGGTCAAAATAGCCTTTTCAGGCTGAGAGAAGCACTTTGGTGACGTTTCACTGTAACTTGTTCCCAGTACAGTCTAAGTGGCTGCTGACTGTGTGACTTGGCTAAAAGTGGCCAAATAGAAGCCCAATCCACAATACATGAGCCCAAAGGCCTTCCTTATGACTAAACTGACACCCACTTTTTTAAACATATCATGGGTCTAAATAACGTTTTCAGGCTGAGAAAAGCACTTTGGTGACATTTGGCCGTAACTTGTTCCCAGTACATTCTGAGTGGCTGGTGACTGTGTGTTGTACCTAAAAGTACCCAACAAGAATCCCAATGCACTATACATGGGCCCAAATGCCTTCCTTATGACAAAACTGACACTCATTTTCAAAATAGCCTATTCAGGCTGAGAGAAGCATTTTGGTGACGTTTCACTGTAACTTGTGCCCAGTACAGTCTAAGTGGCTGCTGACTGTGTGACTTGGCTAAAAGTGGCCAAATAGAAGCCCAATCCACAATACATGAGCCCAAAGGCCTTCCTTATGACTAAACTGACACCCACTTTCTTAAAAATATCATGGGTCTAAATAGCCTTTTCAGGCTGAGAAAAGCACTTTGGTGACATTTGGCTGTAACTTGTTCCCAGTACATTCTGAGTGGCTGGTGACTGTGTGTTGTACCTAAAAGTGCCCAACAAGAATCCCAATGCACTATACATGGGCCCAAATGCCTTCCTTATGACAAAACTGACACTTATTTTCTTTAAAAAAATCATTGGTCAAAATAGCCTTTTCAGGCTGAGAGAAGCACTTTGGTGACGTTTCACTGTAACTTGTTCCCAGTACAGTCTAAGTGGCTGCTGACTGTGTGACTTGGCTAAAAGTGGCCAAATAGAAGCCCAATCCACAATACATGAGCCCAAAGGCCTTCCTTATGACTAAACTGACACCCACTTTCTTAAAAATATCATGGGTCTAAATAGCCTTTTCAGGCTGAGAAAAGCACTTTGGTGACATTTGGCTGTAACTTGTTCCCAGTACATTCTGAGTGGCTGGTGACTGTGTGTTGTACCTAAAAGTGCCCAACAAGAATCCCAATGTACTACACATGGGCCCAAATGCCTTCCTTATGACAAAACTGACACTCATTTTCTTAAAAAAATCATTGGTCAAAATAGCCTTTTCAGGCTGAGAGAAGCACTTTGGTGACGTTTCACTGTAACTTGTTCCCAGTACAGTCTAAGTGGCTGCTGACTGTTTGACTTGGTTAAAAGTGGCCAAATAGAAGCCCAATCCACAATACATGAGCCCAAAGGCCTTCCTTATGACTAAACTGACACCCACTTTTTTAAACATATCATGGGTCTAAATAACGTTTTCAGGCTGAGAAAAGCACTTTGGTGACATTTGGCCGTAACTTGTTCCCAGTACATTCTGAGTGGCTGGTGACTGTGTGTTGTACCTAAAAGTACCCAACAAGAATCCCAATGCACTATACATGGGCCCAAATGCCTTCCTTATGACAAAACTGACACTCATTTTCAAAATAGCCTATTCAGGCTGAGAGAAGCACTTTGGTGACGTTTCACTGTAACTTGTTCCCAGTACAGTCTAAGTGGCTGCTGACTGTGTGACTTGGCTAAAAGTGGCCAAATAGAAGCCCAATCCACAATACATGAGCCCAAAGGCCTTCCTTATGACTAAACTGACACCCACTTTCTTAAAAATATCATGGGTCTAAATAGCCTTTTCAGGCTGAGAAAAGCACTTTGGTGACATTTGGCTGTAACTTGTTCCCAGTACATTCTGAGTGGCTGGTGACTGTGTGTTGTACCTAAAAGTGCCCAACAAGAATCCCAATGTACTACACATGGGCCCAAATGCCTTCCTTATGACAAAACTGACACTCATTTTCTTAAAAAAATCATTGGTCAAAATAGCCTTTTCAGGCTGAGAGAAGCACTTTGGTGACGTTTCACTGTAACTTGTTCCCAGTACAGTCTAAGTGGCTGCTGACTGTGTGACTTGGTTAAAAGTGGCCAAATAGAAGCCCAATCCACAATACATGAGCCCAAAGGCCTTCCTTATGACTAAACTGACACCCACTTTTTTTAAAATATCATGGGTCTAAATAGCCTTTTCAGGCTGAGAAAAGCACTTTGGTGACATTTGGCTGTAACTTGTTCCCAGTACATTCTGAGTGGCTGGTGACTGTGTGTTGTACCTAAAAGTGCCCAACAAGAATCCCAATGCACTATACATGGTCCCAAATGCCTTCCTTATGACAAAACTGACACTCATTTTCTTTAAAAAAATCATTGGTCAAAATAGCCTTTTCAGGCTGAGAGAAGCACTTTGGTGACGTTTCACTGTAACTTGTTCCCAGTACAGTCTAAGTGGCTGCTGACTGTGTGACTTGGCTAAAAGTGGCCAAATAGAAGCCCAATCCACAATACATGAGCCCAAAGGCCTTCCTTATGACTAAACTGACACCCACTTTCTTAAAAATATCATGGGTCTAAATAGCCTTTTCAGGCTGAGAAAAGCACTTTGGTGACATTTGGCTGTAACTTGTGCCCAGTACATTCTGAGTGGCTGGTGACTGTGTGTTGTACCTAAAAGTGCCCAACAAGAATCCCAATGTACTACACATGGGCCCAAATGCCTTCCTTATGACAAAACTGACACTCATTTTCTTAAAAAAATCATTGGTCAAAATAGCCTATTCAGGCTGAGAGAAGCACTTTGGTGACGTTTCACTGTAACTTGTTCCCAGTACAGTCTAAGTGGCTGCTGACTGTGTGACTTGGCTAAAAGTGGCCAAATAGAAGCCCAATCCACAATACATGAGCCCAAAGGCCTTCCTTATGACTAAACTGACACCCACTTTCTTAAAAATATCATGGGTCTAAATAGCCTTTTCAGGCTGAGAAAAGCACTTTGGTGACATTTGGCTGTAACTTGTTCCCAGTACATTCTGAGTGGCTGGTGACTGTGTGTTGTACCTAAAAGTGCCCAACAAGAATCCCAATGTACTACACATGGGCCCAAATGCCTTCCTTATGACAAAACTGACACTTATTTTCTTTAAAAAAATCATTGGTCAAAATAGCCTTTTCAGGCTGAGAGAAGCACTTTGGTGACGTTTCACTGTAACTTGTTCCCAGTACAGTCTAAGTGGCTGCTGACTGTGTGACTTGGCTAAAAGTGGCCAAATAGAAGCCCAATCCACAATACATGAGCCCAAAGGCCTTCCTTATGACTAAACTGACACCCACTTTCTTAAAAATATCATGGGTCTAAATAGCCTTTTCAGGCTGAGAAAAGCACTTTGGTGACATTTGGCTGTAACTTGTTCCCAGTACATTCTGAGTGGCTGGTGACTGTGTGTTGTACCTAAAAGTGCCCAACAAGAATCCCAATGTACTACACATGGGCCCAAATGCCTTCCTTATGACAAAACTGACACTCATTTTCTTAAAAAAATCATTGGTCAAAATAGCCTTTTCAGGCTGAGAGAAGCACTTTGGTGACGTTTCACTGTAACTTGTTCCCAGTACAGTCTAAGTGGCTGCTGACTGTGTGACTTGGCTAAAAGTGGCCAAATAGAAGCCCAATCCACAATACATGAGCCCAAAGGCCTTCCTTATGACTAAACTGACACCCACTTTCTTAAAAATATCATGGGTCTAAATAGCCTTTTCAGGCTGAGAAAGGCACTTTGGTAACATTTGGCTGTAACTTGTTCCCAGTACATTCTGAGTGGCTGGTGACTGTGTGTTGTACCTAAAAGTGCCCAACAAGAATCCCAATGCACTATACATGGGCCCGAATGCCTTCCTTATGACAAAACTGACACTCATTTTCTTAAAAAAATCATTGGTCAAAATAGCCTTTTCAGGCTGAGAGAAGCACTTTGGTGACGTTTCAATGTAACTTGTTCCCAGTACAGTCTAAGTGGCTGCTGACTGTGTGACTTGGCTAAAAGTGGCCAAATAGAAGCCCAATCCACAATACATGAGCCCAAAGGCCTTCCTTATGACTAAACTGACACCCACTTTCTTAAAAATATCATGGGTCTAAATAGCCTTTTCAGGCTGAGAAAAGCACTTTGGTGACATTTGGCTGTAACTTGTTCCCAGTACATTCTGAGTGGCTGGTGACTGTGTGTTGTACCTAAAAGTGCCCAACAAGAATCCCAATGTACTACACATGGGCCCAAATGCCTTCCTTATGACAAAACTGACACTCATTTTCTTAAAAAAATCATTGGTCAAAATAGCCTTTTCAGGCTGAGAGAAGCACTTTGGTGACGTTTCACTGTAACTTGTTCCCAGTACAGTCTAAGTGGCTGCTGACTGTTTGACTTGGTTAAAAGTGGCCAAATAGAAGCCCAATCCACAATACATGAGCCCAAAGGCCTTCCTTATGACTAAACTGACACCCACTTTCTTAAAAATATCATGGGTCTAAATAGCCTTTTCAGGCTGAGAAAAGCACTTTGGTGACATTTGGCTGTAACTTGTTCCCAGTACATTCTGAGTGGCTGGTGACTGTGTGTTGTACCTAAAAGTGCCCAACAAGAATCCCAATGCACTATACATGGGCCCAAATGCCTTCCTTATGACAAAACTGACACTTATTTTCTTTAAAAAAATCATTGGTCAAAATAGCCTTTTCAGGCTGAGAGAAGCACTTTGGTGACGTTTCACTGTAACTTGTTCCCAGTACAGTCTAAGTGGCTGCTGACTGTGTGACTTGGCTAAAAGTGGCCAAATAGAAGCCCAATCCACAATACATGAGCCCAAAGGCCTTCCTTATGACTAAACTGACACCCAATTTCTTAAAAATATCATGGGTCTAAATAGCCTTTTCAGGCTGAGAAAAGCACTTTGGTGACATTTGGCTGTAACTTGTTCCCAGTACATTCTGAGTGGCTGGTGACTGTGTGTTGTACCTAAAAGTGCCCAACAAGAATCCCAATGCACTATACATGGGCCCAAATGCCTTCCTTATGACAAAACTGACACTCATTTTCTTTAAAAAAATCATTGGTCAAAATAGCCTTTTCAGGCTGAGAGAAGCACTTCGGTGACGTTTCACTGTAACTTGTTCCCAGTACAGTCTAAGTGGCTGCTGACTGTGTGACTTGGCTAAAAGTGGCCAAATAGAAGCCCAATCCACAATACATGAGCCCAAAGGCCTTCCTTATGACTAAACTGACACCCAATTTCTTAAAAATATCATGGGTCTAAATAGCCTTTTCAGGCTGAGAAAAGCACTTTGGTGACATTTGGCTGTAACTTGTTCCCAGTACATTCTGAGTGGCTGGTGACTGTGTGTTGTACCTAAAAGTGCCCAACAAGAATCCCAATGCACTATACATGGGCCCAAATGCCTTCCTTATGACAAAACTGACACTCATTTTCTTTAAAAAAATCATTGGTCAAAATAGCCTTTTCAGGCTGAGAGAAGCACTTCGGTGACGTTTCACTGTAACTTGTTCCCAGTACAGTCTAAGTGGCTGCTGACTGTGTGACTTGGCTAAAAGTGGCCAAATAGAAGCCCAATCCACAATACATGAGCCCAAAGGCCTTCCTTATGACTAAACTGACACCCACTTTCTTAAAAATATCATGGGTCTAAATAGCCTTTTCAGGCTGAGAAAAGCACTTTGGTGACATTTGGCTGTAACTTGTTCCCAGTACATTCTGAGTGGCTGGTGACTGTGTGTTGTACCTAAAAGTGCCCAACAAGAATCCCAATGTACTACACATGGGCCCAAATGCCTTCCTTATGACAAAACTGACACTCATTTTCTTAAAAAAATCATTGGTCAAAATAGCCTTTTCAGGCTGAGAGAAGCACTTTGGTGACGTTTCACTGTAACTTGTTCCCAGTACAGTCTAAGTGGCTGCTGACTGTTTGACTTGGTTAAAAGTGGCCAAATAGAAGCCCAATCCACAATACATGAGCCCAAAGGCCTTCCTTATGACTAAACTGACACCCACTTTCTTAAAAATATCATGGGTCTAAATAGCCTTTTCAGGCTGAGAAAAGCACTTTGGTGACATTTGGCTGTAACTTGTTCCCAGTACATTCTGAGTGGCTGGTGACTGTGTGTTGTACCTAAAAGTGCCCAACAAGAATCCCAATGCACTATACATGGGCCCAAATGCCTTCCTTATGACAAAACTGACACTTATTTTCTTTAAAAAAATCATTGGTCAAAATAGCCTTTTCAGGCTGAGAGAAGCACTTTGGTGACGTTTCACTGTAACTTGTTCCCAGTACAGTCTAAGTGGCTGCTGACTGTGTGACTTGGCTAAAAGTGGCCAAATAGAAGCCCAATCCACAATACATGAGCCCAAAGGCCTTCCTTATGACTAAACTGACACCCACTTTCTTAAAAATATCATGGGTCTAAATAGCCTTTTCAGGCTGAGAAAAGCACTTTGGTGACATTTGGCTGTAACTTGTTCCCAGTACATTCTGAGTGGCTGGTGACTGTGTGTTGTACCTAAAAGTGCCCAACAAGAATCCCAATGCACTATACATGGGCCCGAATGCCTTCCTTATGACAAAACTGACACTCATTTTCTTAAAAAAATCATTGGTCAAAATAGCCTTTTCAGGCTGAGAGAAGCACTTTGGTGACGTTTCACTGTAACTTGTTCCCAGTACAGTCTAAGTGGCTGCTGACTGTGTGACTTGGCTAAAAGTGGCCAAATAGAAGCCCAATCCACAATACATGAGCCCAAAGGCCTTCCTTATGACTAAACTGACACCCACTCTCTTAAAAATATCATGGGTCTAAATAGCCTTTTCAGGCTGAGAAAAGCACTTTGGTGACATTTGGCTGTAACTTGTTCCCAGTACATTCTGAGTGGCTGGTGACTGTGTGTTGTACCTAAAAGTGCCCAACAAGAATCCCAATGTACTACACATGGGCCCAAATGCCTTCCTTATGACAAAACTGACACTCATTTTCTTAAAAAAATCATTGGTCAAAATAGCCTTTTCAGGCTGAGAGAAGCACTTTGGTGACGTTTCACTGTAACTTGTTCCCAGTACAGTCTAAGTGGCTGCTGACTGTGTGACTTGGCTAAAAGTGGCCAAATAGAAGCCCAATCCACAATACATGAGCCCAAAGGCCTTCCTTATGACTAAACTGACACCCACTTTCTTAAAAATATCATGGGTCTAAATAGCCTTTTCAGGCTGAGAAAAGCACTTTGGTGACATTTGGCTGTAACTTGTTCCCAGTACATTCTGAGTGGCTGGTGACTGTGTGTTGTACCTAAAAGTGCCCAACAAGAATCCCAATGTACTACACATGGGCCCAAATGCCTTCCTTATGACAAAACTGACACTCATTTTCTTAAAAAAATCATTGGTCAAAATAGCCTTTTCAGGCTGAGAGAAGCACTTTGGTGACGTTTCACTGTAACTTGTTCCCAGTACAGTCTAAGTGGCTGCTGACTGTGTGACTTGGCTAAAAGTGGCCAAATAGAAGCCCAATCCACAATACATGAGCCCAAAGGCCTTCCTTATGACTAAACTGACACCCACTTTCTTAAAAATATCATGGGTCTAAATAGCCTTTTCAGGCTGAGAAAAGCACTTTGGTGACATTTGGCTGTAACTTGTTCCCAGTACATTCTGAGTGGCTGGTGACTGTGTGTTGTACCTAAAAGTGCCCAACAAGAATCCCAATGCACTATACATGGGCCCAAATGCCTTCCTTATGACAAAACTGACACTCATTTTCTTTAAAAAAATCATTGGTCAAAATAGCCTTTTCAGGCTGAGAGAAGCACTTCGGTGACGTTTCACTGTAACTTGTTCCCAGTACAGTCTAAGTGGCTGCTGACTGTGTGACTTGGCTAAAAGTGGCCAAATAGAAGCCCAATCCACAATACATGAGCCCAAAGGCCTTCCTTATGACTAAACTGACACCCACTTTCTTAAAAATATCATGGGTCTAAATAGCCTTTTCAGGCTGAGAAAAGCACTTTGGTGACATTTGGCTGTAACTTGTTCCCAGTACATTCTGAGTGGCTGGTGACTGTGTGTTGTACCTAAAAGTGCCCAACAAGAATCCCAATGCACTATACATGGGCCCAAATGCCTTCCTTATGACAAAACTGACACTTATTTTCTTTAAAAAAATCATTGGTCAAAATAGCCTTTTCAGGCTGAGAGAAGCACTTTGGTGACGTTTCACTGTAACTTGTTCCCAGTACAGTCTAAGTGGCTGCTGACTGTGTGACTTGGCTAAAAGTGGCCAAATAGAAGCCCAATCCACAATACATGAGCCCAAGGCCTTCCTATGACTAAACTGACACCCACTTTCTTAAAAATATCATGGGTCTAAATAGCCTTTTCAGGCTGAGAAAAGCACTTTGGTGACATTTGGCTGTAACTTGTTCCCAGTACATTCTGAGTGGCTGGTGACTGTGTGTTGTACCTAAAAGTGCCCAACAAGAATCCCAATGTACTACACATGGGCCCAAATGCCTTCCTTATGACAAAACTGACACTCATTTTCTTAAAAAAATCATTGGTCAAAATAGCCTTTTCAGGCTGAGAGAAGCACTTTGGTGACGTTTCACTGTAACTTGTTCCCAGTACAGTCTAAGTGGTTGCTGACTGTGTGACTTGGCTAAAAGTGGCCAAATAGAAGCCCAATCCACAATACATGAGCCCAAAGGCCTTCCTTATGACTAAACTGACACCCACTTTCTTAAAAATATCATGGGTCTAAATAGCCTTTTCAGGCTGAGAAAAGCACTTTGGTAACATTTGGCTGTAACTTGTTCCCAGTACATTCTGAGTGGCTGGTGACTGTGTGTTGTACCTAAAAGTGCCCAACAAGAATCCCAATGCACTATACATGGGCCCGAATGCCTTCCTTATGACAAAACTGACACTCATTTTCTTTAAAAAAATCATTGGTCAAAATAGCCTTTTCAGGCTGAGAGAAGCACTTTGGTGACGTTTCACTGTAACTTGTTCCCAGTACAGTCTAAGTGGCTGCTGACTGTGTGACTTGGCTAAAAGTGGCCAAATAGAAGCCCAATCCACAATACATGAGCCCAAAGGCCTTCCTTATGACTAAACTGACACCCACTTTCTTAAAAATATCATGGGTCTAAATAGCCTTTTCAGGCTGAGAAAAGCACTTTGGTGACATTTGGCTGTAACTTGTTCCCAGTACATTCTGAGTGGCTGGTGACTGTGTGTTGTACCTAAAAGTGCCCAACAAGAATCCCAATGTACTACACATGGGCCCAAATGCCTTCCTTATGACAAAACTGACACTCATTTTCTTAAAAAAATCATTGGTCAAAATAGCCTTTTCAGGCTGAGAGAAGCACTTTGGTGACGTTTCACTGTAACTTGTTCCCAGTACAGTCTAAGTGGCTGCTGACTGTTTGACTTGGTTAAAAGTGGCCAAATAGAAGCCCAATCCACAATACATGAGCCCAAAGGCCTTCCTTATGACTAAACTGACACCCACTTTCTTAAAAATATCATGGGTCTAAATAGCCTTTTCAGGCTGAGAAAAGCACTTTGGTGACATTTGGCTGTAACTTGTTCCCAGTACATTCTGAGTGGCTGGTGACTGTGTGTTGTACCTAAAAGTGCCCAACAAGAATCCCAATGCACTATACATGGGCCCGAATGCCTTCCTTATGACAAAACTGACACTCATTTTCTTAAAAAAATCATTGGTCAAAATAGCCTTTTCAGGCTGAGAGAAGCACTTTGGTGACGTTTCACTGTAACTTGTTCCCAGTACAGTCTAAGTGGCTGCTGACTGTGTGACTTGGCTAAAAGTGGCCAAATAGAAGCCCAATCCACAATACATGAGCCCAAAGGCCTTCCTTATGACTAAACTGACACCCACTCTCTTAAAAATATCATGGGTCTAAATAGCCTTTTCAGGCTGAGAAAAGCACTTTGGTGACATTTGGCTGTAACTTGTTCCCAGTACATTCTGAGTGGCTGGTGACTGTGTGTTGTACCTAAAAGTGCCCAACAAGAATCCCAATGTACTACACATGGGCCCAAATGCCTTCCTTATGACAAAACTGACACTCATTTTCTTAAAAAAATCATTGGTCAAAATAGCCTTTTCAGGCTGAGAGAAGCACTTTGGTGACGTTTCACTGTAACTTGTTCCCAGTACAGTCTAAGTGGCTGCTGACTGTGTGACTTGGCTAAAAGTGGCCAAATAGAAGCCCAATCCACAATACATGAGCCCAAAGGCCTTCCTTATGACTAAACTGACACCCACTTTCTTAAAAATATCATGGGTCTAAATAGCCTTTTCAGGCTGAGAAAAGCACTTTGGTGACATTTGGCTGTAACTTGTTCCCAGTACATTCTGAGTGGCTGGTGACTGTGTGTTGTACCTAAAAGTGCCCAACAAGAATCCCAATGTACTACACATGGGCCCAAATGCCTTCCTTATGACAAAACTGACACTCATTTTCTTAAAAAAATCATTGGTCAAAATAGCCTTTTCAGGCTGAGAGAAGCACTTTGGTGACGTTTCACTGTAACTTGTTCCCAGTACAGTCTAAGTGGCTGCTGACTGTGTGACTTGGCTAAAAGTGGCCAAATAGAAGCCCAATCCACAATACATGAGCCCAAAGGCCTTCCTTATGACTAAACTGACACCCAATTTCTTAAAAATATCATGGGTCTAAATAGCCTTTTCAGGCTGAGAAAAGCACTTTGGTGACATTTGGCTGTAACTTGTTCCCAGTACATTCTGAGTGGCTGGTGACTGTGTGTTGTACCTAAAAGTGCCCAACAAGAATCCCAATGCACTATACATGGGCCCAAATGCCTTCCTTATGACAAAACTGACACTCATTTTCTTTAAAAAAATCATTGGTCAAAATAGCCTTTTCAGGCTGAGAGAAGCACTTCGGTGACGTTTCACTGTAACTTGTTCCCAGTACAGTCTAAGTGGCTGCTGACTGTGTGACTTGGCTAAAAGTGGCCAAATAGAAGCCCAATCCACAATACATGAGCCCAAAGGCCTTCCTTATGACTAAACTGACACCCACTTTCTTAAAAATATCATGGGTCTAAATAGCCTTTTCAGGCTGAGAAAAGCACTTTGGTGACATTTGGCTGTAACTTGTTCCCAGTACATTCTGAGTGGCTGGTGACTGTGTGTTGTACCTAAAAGTGCCCAACAAGAATCCCAATGTACTACACATGGGCCCAAATGCCTTCCTTATGACAAAACTGACACTCATTTTCTTAAAAAAATCATTGGTCAAAATAGCCTTTTCAGGCTGAGAGAAGCACTTTGGTGACGTTTCACTGTAACTTGTTCCCAGTACAGTCTAAGTGGCTGCTGACTGTGTGACTTGGCTAAAAGTGGCCAAATAGAAGCCCAATCCACAATACATGAGCCCAAAGGCCTTCCTTATGACTAAACTGACACCCACTTTCTTAAAAATATCATGGGTCTAAATAGCCTTTTCAGGCTGAGAAAAGCACTTTGGTGACATTTGGCTGTAACTTGTTCCCAGTACATTCTGAGTGGCTGGTGACTGTGTGTTGTACCTAAAAGTGCCCAACAAGAATCCCAATGTACTACACATGGGCCCAAATGCCTTCCTTATGACAAAACTGACACTCATTTTCTTAAAAAAATCATTGGTCAAAATAGCCTTTTCAGGCTGAGAGAAGCACTTTGGTGACGTTTCACTGTAACTTGTTCCCAGTACAGTCTAAGTGGCTGCTGACTGTGTGACTTGGTTAAAAGTGGCCAAATAGAAGCCCAATCCACAATACATGAGCCCAAAGGCCTTCCTTATGACTAAACTGACACCCACTTTTTTTAAAATATCATGGGTCTAAATAGCCTTTTCAGGCTGAGAAAAGCACTTTGGTGACATTTGGCTGTAACTTGTTCCCAGTACATTCTGAGTGGCTGGTGACTGTGTGTTGTACCTAAAAGTGCCCAACAAGAATCCCAATGTACTACACATGGGCCCAAATGCCTTCCTTATGACAAAACTGACACTCATTTTCTTAAAAAAATCATTGGTCAAAATAGCCTTTTCAGGCTGAGAGAAGCACTTTGGTGACGTTTCACTGTAACTTGTTCCCAGTACAGTCTAAGTGGCTGCTGACTGTGTGACTTGGCTAAAAGTGGCCAAATAGAAGCCCAATCCACAATACATGAGCCCAAAGGCCTTCCTTATGACTAAACTGACACCCACTTTCTTAAAAATATCATGGGTCTAAATAGCCTTTTCAGGCTGAGAAAAGCACTTTGGTGACATTTGGCTGTAACTTGTTCCCAGTACATTCTGAGTGGCTGGTGACTGTGTGTTGTACCTAAAAGTGCCCAACAAGAATCCCAATGTACTACACATGGGCCCAAATGCCTTCCTTATGACAAAACTGACACTCATTTTCTTAAAAAAATCATTGGTCAAAATAGCCTTTTCAGGCTGAGAGAAGCACTTTGGTGACGTTTCACTGTAACTTGTTCCCAGTACAGTCTAAGTGGCTGCTGACTGTGTGACTTGGCTAAAAGTGGCCAAATAGAAGCCCAATCCACAATACATGAGCCCAAAGGCCTTCCTTATGACTAAACTGACACCCAATTTCTTAAAAATATCATGGGTCTAAATAGCCTTTTCAGGCTGAGAAAAGCACTTTGGTGACATTTGGCTGTAACTTGTTCCCAGTACATTCTGAGTGGCTGGTGACTGTGTGTTGTACCTAAAAGTGCCCAACAAGAATCCCAATGCACTATACATGGGCCCAAATGCCTTCCTTATGACAAAACTGACACTCATTTTCTTTAAAAAAATCATTGGTCAAAATAGCCTTTTCAGGCTGAGAGAAGCACTTCGGTGACGTTTCACTGTAACTTGTTCCCAGTACAGTCTAAGTGGCTGCTGACTGTGTGACTTGGCTAAAAGTGGCCAAATAGAAGCCCAATCCACAATACATGAGCCCAAAGGCCTTCCTTATGACTAAACTGACACCCACTTTCTTAAAAATATCATGGGTCTAAATAGCCTTTTCAGGCTGAGAAAAGCACTTTGGTGACATTTGGCTGTAACTTGTTCCCAGTACATTCTGAGTGGCTGGTGACTGTGTGTTGTACCTAAAAGTGCCCAACAAGAATCCCAATGTACTACACATGGGCCCAAATGCCTTCCTTATGACAAAACTGACACTCATTTTCTTAAAAAAATCATTGGTCAAAATAGCCTTTTCAGGCTGAGAGAAGCACTTTGGTGACGTTTCACTGTAACTTGTTCCCAGTACAGTCTAAGTGGCTGCTGACTGTGTGACTTGGCTAAAAGTGGCCAAATAGAAGCCCAATCCACAATACATGAGCCCAAAGGCCTTCCTTATGACTAAACTGACACCCACTTTCTTAAAAATATCATGGGTCTAAATAGCCTTTTCAGGCTGAGAAAAGCACTTTGGTGACATTTGGCTGTAACTTGTTCCCAGTACATTCTGAGTGGCTGGTGACTGTGTGTTGTACCTAAAAGTGCCCAACAAGAATCCCAATGTACTACACATGGGCCCAAATGCCTTCCTTATGACAAAACTGACACTCATTTTCTTAAAAAAATCATTGGTCAAAATAGCCTTTTCAGGCTGAGAGAAGCACTTTGGTGACGTTTCACTGTAACTTGTTCCCAGTACAGTCTAAGTGGCTGCTGACTGTGTGACTTGGTTAAAAGTGGCCAAATAGAAGCCCAATCCACAATACATGAGCCCAAAGGCCTTCCTTATGACTAAACTGACACCCACTTTTTTTAAAATATCATGGGTCTAAATAGCCTTTTCAGGCTGAGAAAAGCACTTTGGTGACATTTGGCTGTAACTTGTTCCCAGTACATTCTGAGTGGCTGGTGACTGTGTGTTGTACCTAAAAGTGCCCAACAAGAATCCCAATGCACTATACATGGTCCCAAATGCCTTCCTTATGACAAAACTGACACTCATTTTCTTTAAAAAAATCATTGGTCAAAATAGCCTTTTCAGGCTGAGAGAAGCACTTTGGTGACGTTTCACTGTAACTTGTTCCCAGTACAGTCTAAGTGGCTGCTGACTGTGTGACTTGGCTAAAAGTGGCCAAATAGAAGCCCAATCCACAATACATGAGCCCAAAGGCCTTCCTTATGACTAAACTGACACCCACTTTCTTAAAAATATCATGGGTCTAAATAGCCTTTTCAGGCTGAGAAAAGCACTTTGGTAACATTTGGCTGTAACTTGTTCCCAGTACATTCTGAGTGGCTGGTGACTGTGTGTTGTACCTAAAAGTGCCCAACAAGAATCCCAATGCACTATACATGGGCCCGAATGCCTTCCTTATGACAAAACTGACACTCATTTTCTTAAAAAAATCATTGGTCAAAATAGCCTTTTCAGGCTGAGAGAAGCACTTTGGTGACGTTTCACTGTAACTTGTTCCCAGTACAGTCTAAGTGGCTGCTGACTGTGTGACTTGGCTAAAAGTGGCCAAATAGAAGCCCAATCCACAATACATGAGCCCAAAGGCCTTCCTTATGACTAAACTGACACCCACTTTCTTAAAAATATCATGGGTCTAAATAGCCTTTTCAGGCTGAGAAAAGCACTTTGGTGACATTTGGCTGTAACTTGTGCCCAGTACATTCTGAGTGGCTGGTGACTGTGTGTTGTACCTAAAAGTGCCCAACAAGAATCCCAATGTACTACACATGGGCCCAAATGCCTTCCTTATGACAAAACTGACACTCATTTTCTTAAAAAAATCATTGGTCAAAATAGCCTATTCAGGCTGAGAGAAGCACTTTGGTGACGTTTCACTGTAACTTGTTCCCAGTACAGTCTAAGTGGCTGCTGACTGTGTGACTTGGCTAAAAGTGGCCAAATAGAAGCCCAATCCACAATACATGAGCCCAAAGGCCTTCCTTATGACTAAACTGACACCCACTTTCTTAAAAATATTATGGGTCTAAATAGCCTTTTCAGGCTGAGAAAAGCACTTTGGTGACATTTGGCTGTAACTTGTTCCCAGTACATTCTGAGTGGCTGGTGACTGTGTGTTGTACCTAAAAGTGCCCAACAAGAATCCCAATGCACTATACATGGGCCCAAATGCCTTCCTTATGACAAAACTGACACTTATTTTCTTTAAAAAAATCATTGGTCAAAATAGCCTTTTCAGGCTGAGAGAAGCACTTTGGTGACGTTTCACTGTAACTTGTTCCCAGTACAGTCTAAGTGGCTGCTGACTGTGTGACTTGGCTAAAAGTGGCCAAATAGAAGCCCAATCCACAATACATGAGCCCAAAGGCCTTCCTTATGACTAAACTGACACCCACTTTCTTAAAAATATCATGGGTCTAAATAGCCTTTTCAGGCTGAGAAAAGCACTTTGGTGACATTTGGCTGTAACTTGTTCCCAGTACATTCTGAGTGGCTGGTGACTGTGTGTTGTACCTAAAAGTGCCCAACAAGAATCCCAATGTACTACACATGGGCCCAAATGCCTTCCTTATGACAAAACTGACACTCATTTTCTTAAAAAAATCATTGGTCAAAATAGCCTTTTCAGGCTGAGAGAAGCACTTTGGTGACGTTTCACTGTAACTTGTTCCCAGTACAGTCTAAGTGGCTGCTGACTGTTTGACTTGGTTAAAAGTGGCCAAATAGAAGCCCAATCCACAATACATGAGCCCAAAGGCCTTCCTTATGACTAAACTGACACCCACTTTTTTAAACATATCATGGGTCTAAATAACGTTTTCAGGCTGAGAAAAGCACTTTGGTGACATTTGGCCGTAACTTGTTCCCAGTACATTCTGAGTGGCTGGTGACTGTGTGTTGTACCTAAAAGTACCCAACAAGAATCCCAATGCACTATACATGGGCCCAAATGCCTTCCTTATGACAAAACTGACACTCATTTTCAAAATAGCCTATTCAGGCTGAGAGAAGCACTTTGGTGACGTTTCACTGTAACTTGTTCCCAGTACAGTCTAAGTGGCTGCTGACTGTGTGACTTGGCTAAAAGTGGCCAAATAGAAGCCCAATCCACAATACATGAGCCCAAAGGCCTTCCTTATGACTAAACTGACACCCACTTTCTTAAAAATATCATGGGTCTAAATAGCCTTTTCAGGCTGAGAAAAGCACTTTGGTGACATTTGGCTGTAACTTGTTCCCAGTACATTCTGAGTGGCTGGTGACTGTGTGTTGTACCTAAAAGTGCCCAACAAGAATCCCAATGTACTACACATGGGCCCAAATGCCTTCCTTATGACAAAACTGACACTCATTTTCTTAAAAAAATCATTGGTCAAAATAGCCTTTTCAGGCTGAGAGAAGCACTTTGGTGACGTTTCACTGTAACTTGTTCCCAGTACAGTCTAAGTGGCTGCTGACTGTGTGACTTGGTTAAAAGTGGCCAAATAGAAGCCCAATCCACAATACATGAGCCCAAAGGCCTTCCTTATGACTAAACTGACACCCACTTTTTTTAAAATATCATGGGTCTAAATAGCCTTTTCAGGCTGAGAAAAGCACTTTGGTGACATTTGGCTGTAACTTGTTCCCAGTACATTCTGAGTGGCTGGTGACTGTGTGTTGTACCTAAAAGTGCCCAACAAGAATCCCAATGCACTATACATGGTCCCAAATGCCTTCCTTATGACAAAACTGACACTCATTTTCTTTAAAAAAATCATTGGTCAAAATAGCCTTTTCAGGCTGAGAGAAGCACTTTGGTGACGTTTCACTGTAACTTGTTCCCAGTACAGTCTAAGTGGCTGCTGACTGTGTGACTTGGCTAAAAGTGGCCAAATAGAAGCCCAATCCACAATACATGAGCCCAAAGGCCTTCCTTATGACTAAACTGACACCCACTTTCTTAAAAATATCATGGGTCTAAATAGCCTTTTCAGGCTGAGAAAAGCACTTTGGTAACATTTGGCTGTAACTTGTTCCCAGTACATTCTGAGTGGCTGGTGACTGTGTGTTGTACCTAAAAGTGCCCAACAAGAATCCCAATGCACTATACATGGGCCCGAATGCCTTCCTTATGACAAAACTGACACTCATTTTCTTAAAAAAATCATTGGTCAAAATAGCCTTTTCAGGCTGAGAGAAGCACTTTGGTGACGTTTCACTGTAACTTGTTCCCAGTACAGTCTAAGTGGCTGCTGACTGTGTGACTTGGCTAAAAGTGGCCAAATAGAAGCCCAATCCACAATACATGAGCCCAAAGGCCTTCCTTATGACTAAACTGACACCCACTTTCTTAAAAATATCATGGGTCTAAATAGCCTTTTCAGGCTGAGAAAAGCACTTTGGTGACATTTGGCTGTAACTTGTGCCCAGTACATTCTGAGTGGCTGGTGACTGTGTGTTGTACCTAAAAGTGCCCAACAAGAATCCCAATGTACTACACATGGGCCCAAATGCCTTCCTTATGACAAAACTGACACTCATTTTCTTAAAAAAATCATTGGTCAAAATAGCCTATTCAGGCTGAGAGAAGCACTTTGGTGACGTTTCACTGTAACTTGTTCCCAGTACAGTCTAAGTGGCTGCTGACTGTGTGACTTGGCTAAAAGTGGCCAAATAGAAGCCCAATCCACAATACATGAGCCCAAAGGCCTTCCTTATGACTAAACTGACACCCACTTTCTTAAAAATATCATGGGTCTAAATAGCCTTTTCAGGCTGAGAAAAGCACTTTGGTGACATTTGGCTGTAACTTGTTCCCAGTACATTCTGAGTGGCTGGTGACTGTGTGTTGTACCTAAAAGTGCCCAACAAGAATCCCAATGTACTACACATGGGCCCAAATGCCTTCCTTATGACAAAACTGACACTTATTTTCTTTAAAAAAATCATTGGTCAAAATAGCCTTTTCAGGCTGAGAGAAGCACTTTGGTGACGTTTCACTGTAACTTGTTCCCAGTACAGTCTAAGTGGCTGCTGACTGTGTGACTTGGCTAAAAGTGGCCAAATAGAAGCCCAATCCACAATACATGAGCCCAAAGGCCTTCCTTATGACTAAACTGACACCCACTTTCTTAAAAATATCATGGGTCTAAATAGCCTTTTCAGGCTGAGAAAAGCACTTTGGTGACATTTGGCTGTAACTTGTTCCCAGTACATTCTGAGTGGCTGGTGACTGTGTGTTGTACCTAAAAGTGCCCAACAAGAATCCCAATGTACTACACATGGGCCCAAATGCCTTCCTTATGACAAAACTGACACTCATTTTCTTAAAAAAATCATTGGTCAAAATAGCCTTTTCAGGCTGAGAGAAGCACTTTGGTGACGTTTCACTGTAACTTGTTCCCAGTACAGTCTAAGTGGCTGCTGACTGTGTGACTTGGCTAAAAGTGGCCAAATAGAAGCCCAATCCACAATACATGAGCCCAAAGGCCTTCCTTATGACTAAACTGACACCCACTTTTTTAAACATATCATGGGTCTAAATAACGTTTTCAGGCTGAGAAAAGCACTTTGGTGACATTTGGCCGTAACTTGTTCCCAGTACATTCTGAGTGGCTGGTGACTGTGTGTTGTACCTAAAAGTACCCAACAAGAATCCCAATGCACTATACATGGGCCCAAATGCCTTCCTTATGACAAAACTGACACTCATTTTCAAAATAGCCTATTCAGGCTGAGAGAAGCATTTTGGTGACGTTTCACTGTAACTTGTGCCCAGTACAGTCTAAGTGGCTGCTGACTGTGTGACTTGGCTAAAAGTGGCCAAATAGAAGCCCAATCCACAATACATGAGCCCAAAGGCCTTCCTTATGACTAAACTGACACCCACTTTCTTAAAAATATCATGGGTCTAAATAGCCTTTTCAGGCTGAGAAAAGCACTTTGGTGACATTTGGCTGTAACTTGTTCCCAGTACATTCTGAGTGGCTGGTGACTGTGTGTTGTACCTAAAAGTGCCCAACAAGAATCCCAATGCACTATACATGGGCCCAAATGCCTTCCTTATGACAAAACTGACACTTATTTTCTTTAAAAAAATCATTGGTCAAAATAGCCTTTTCAGGCTGAGAGAAGCACTTTGGTGACGTTTCACTGTAACTTGTTCCCAGTACAGTCTAAGTGGCTGCTGACTGTGTGACTTGGCTAAAAGTGGCCAAATAGAAGCCCAATCCACAATACATGAGCCCAAAGGCCTTCCTTATGACTAAACTGACACCCACTTTCTTAAAAATATCATGGGTCTAAATAGCCTTTTCAGGCTGAGAAAAGCACTTTGGTGACATTTGGCTGTAACTTGTTCCCAGTACATTCTGAGTGGCTGGTGACTGTGTGTTGTACCTAAAAGTGCCCAACAAGAATCCCAATGTACTACACATGGGCCCAAATGCCTTCCTTATGACAAAACTGACACTCATTTTCTTAAAAAAATCATTGGTCAAAATAGCCTTTTCAGGCTGAGAGAAGCACTTTGGTGACGTTTCACTGTAACTTGTTCCCAGTACAGTCTAAGTGGCTGCTGACTGTTTGACTTGGTTAAAAGTGGCCAAATAGAAGCCCAATCCACAATACATGAGCCCAAAGGCCTTCCTTATGACTAAACTGACACCCACTTTTTTAAACATATCATGGGTCTAAATAACGTTTTCAGGCTGAGAAAAGCACTTTGGTGACATTTGGCCGTAACTTGTTCCCAGTACATTCTGAGTGGCTGGTGACTGTGTGTTGTACCTAAAAGTACCCAACAAGAATCCCAATGCACTATACATGGGCCCAAATGCCTTCCTTATGACAAAACTGACACTCATTTTCAAAATAGCCTATTCAGGCTGAGAGAAGCACTTTGGTGACGTTTCACTGTAACTTGTTCCCAGTACAGTCTAAGTGGCTGCTGACTGTGTGACTTGGCTAAAAGTGGCCAAATAGAAGCCCAATCCACAATACATGAGCCCAAAGGCCTTCCTTATGACTAAACTGACACCCACTTTCTTAAAAATATCATGGGTCTAAATAGCCTTTTCAGGCTGAGAAAAGCACTTTGGTGACATTTGGCTGTAACTTGTTCCCAGTACATTCTGAGTGGCTGGTGACTGTGTGTTGTACCTAAAAGTGCCCAACAAGAATCCCAATGTACTACACATGGGCCCAAATGCCTTCCTTATGACAAAACTGACACTCATTTTCTTAAAAAAATCATTGGTCAAAATAGCCTTTTCAGGCTGAGAGAAGCACTTTGGTGACGTTTCACTGTAACTTGTTCCCAGTACAGTCTAAGTGGCTGCTGACTGTGTGACTTGGTTAAAAGTGGCCAAATAGAAGCCCAATCCACAATACATGAGCCCAAAGGCCTTCCTTATGACTAAACTGACACCCACTTTTTTTAAAATATCATGGGTCTAAATAGCCTTTTCAGGCTGAGAAAAGCACTTTGGTGACATTTGGCTGTAACTTGTTCCCAGTACATTCTGAGTGGCTGGTGACTGTGTGTTGTACCTAAAAGTGCCCAACAAGAATCCCAATGCACTATACATGGTCCCAAATGCCTTCCTTATGACAAAACTGACACTCATTTTCTTTAAAAAAATCATTGGTCAAAATAGCCTTTTCAGGCTGAGAGAAGCACTTTGGTGACGTTTCACTGTAACTTGTTCCCAGTACAGTCTAAGTGGCTGCTGACTGTGTGACTTGGCTAAAAGTGGCCAAATAGAAGCCCAATCCACAATACATGAGCCCAAAGGCCTTCCTTATGACTAAACTGACACCCACTTTCTTAAAAATATCATGGGTCTAAATAGCCTTTTCAGGCTGAGAAAAGCACTTTGGTGACATTTGGCTGTAACTTGTGCCCAGTACATTCTGAGTGGCTGGTGACTGTGTGTTGTACCTAAAAGTGCCCAACAAGAATCCCAATGTACTACACATGGGCCCAAATGCCTTCCTTATGACAAAACTGACACTCATTTTCTTAAAAAAATCATTGGTCAAAATAGCCTATTCAGGCTGAGAGAAGCACTTTGGTGACGTTTCACTGTAACTTGTTCCCAGTACAGTCTAAGTGGCTGCTGACTGTGTGACTTGGCTAAAAGTGGCCAAATAGAAGCCCAATCCACAATACATGAGCCCAAAGGCCTTCCTTATGACTAAACTGACACCCACTTTCTTAAAAATATCATGGGTCTAAATAGCCTTTTCAGGCTGAGAAAAGCACTTTGGTGACATTTGGCTGTAACTTGTTCCCAGTACATTCTGAGTGGCTGGTGACTGTGTGTTGTACCTAAAAGTGCCCAACAAGAATCCCAATGTACTACACATGGGCCCAAATGCCTTCCTTATGACAAAACTGACACTTATTTTCTTTAAAAAAATCATTGGTCAAAATAGCCTTTTCAGGCTGAGAGAAGCACTTTGGTGACGTTTCACTGTAACTTGTTCCCAGTACAGTCTAAGTGGCTGCTGACTGTGTGACTTGGCTAAAAGTGGCCAAATAGAAGCCCAATCCACAATACATGAGCCCAAAGGCCTTCCTTATGACTAAACTGACACCCACTTTCTTAAAAATATCATGGGTCTAAATAGCCTTTTCAGGCTGAGAAAAGCACTTTGGTGACATTTGGCTGTAACTTGTTCCCAGTACATTCTGAGTGGCTGGTGACTGTGTGTTGTACCTAAAAGTGCCCAACAAGAATCCCAATGTACTACACATGGGCCCAAATGCCTTCCTTATGACAAAACTGACACTCATTTTCTTAAAAAAATCATTGGTCAAAATAGCCTTTTCAGGCTGAGAGAAGCACTTTGGTGACGTTTCACTGTAACTTGTTCCCAGTACAGTCTAAGTGGCTGCTGACTGTGTGACTTGGCTAAAAGTGGCCAAATAGAAGCCCAATCCACAATACATGAGCCCAAAGGCCTTCCTTATGACTAAACTGACACCCACTTTCTTAAAAATATCATGGGTCTAAATAGCCTTTTCAGGCTGAGAAAGGCACTTTGGTAACATTTGGCTGTAACTTGTTCCCAGTACATTCTGAGTGGCTGGTGACTGTGTGTTGTACCTAAAAGTGCCCAACAAGAATCCCAATGCACTATACATGGGCCCGAATGCCTTCCTTATGACAAAACTGACACTCATTTTCTTAAAAAAATCATTGGTCAAAATAGCCTTTTCAGGCTGAGAGAAGCACTTTGGTGACGTTTCAATGTAACTTGTTCCCAGTACAGTCTAAGTGGCTGCTGACTGTGTGACTTGGCTAAAAGTGGCCAAATAGAAGCCCAATCCACAATACATGAGCCCAAAGGCCTTCCTTATGACTAAACTGACACCCACTTTCTTAAAAATATCATGGGTCTAAATAGCCTTTTCAGGCTGAGAAAAGCACTTTGGTGACATTTGGCTGTAACTTGTTCCCAGTACATTCTGAGTGGCTGGTGACTGTGTGTTGTACCTAAAAGTGCCCAACAAGAATCCCAATGTACTACACATGGGCCCAAATGCCTTCCTTATGACAAAACTGACACTCATTTTCTTAAAAAAATCATTGGTCAAAATAGCCTTTTCAGGCTGAGAGAAGCACTTTGGTGACGTTTCACTGTAACTTGTTCCCAGTACAGTCTAAGTGGCTGCTGACTGTTTGACTTGGTTAAAAGTGGCCAAATAGAAGCCCAATCCACAATACATGAGCCCAAAGGCCTTCCTTATGACTAAACTGACACCCACTTTCTTAAAAATATCATGGGTCTAAATAGCCTTTTCAGGCTGAGAAAAGCACTTTGGTGACATTTGGCTGTAACTTGTTCCCAGTACATTCTGAGTGGCTGGTGACTGTGTGTTGTACCTAAAAGTGCCCAACAAGAATCCCAATGCACTATACATGGGCCCAAATGCCTTCCTTATGACAAAACTGACACTTATTTTCTTTAAAAAAATCATTGGTCAAAATAGCCTTTTCAGGCTGAGAGAAGCACTTTGGTGACGTTTCACTGTAACTTGTTCCCAGTACAGTCTAAGTGGCTGCTGACTGTGTGACTTGGCTAAAAGTGGCCAAATAGAAGCCCAATCCACAATACATGAGCCCAAAGGCCTTCCTTATGATTAAACTGACACCCACTTTCTTAAAAATATCATGGGTCTAAATAGCCTTTTCAGGCTGAGAAAAGCACTTTGGTGACATTTGGCTGTAACTTGTTCCCAGTACATTCTGAGTGGCTGGTGACTGTGTGTTGTACCTAAAAGTGCCCAACAAGAATCCCAATGCACTATACATGGGCCCGAATGCCTTCCTTATGACAAAACTGACACTCATTTTCTTAAAAAAATCATTGGTCAAAATAGCCTTTTCAGGCTGAGAGAAGCACTTTGGTGACGTTTCACTGTAACTTGTTCCCAGTACAGTCTAAGTGGCTGCTGACTGTGTGACTTGGCTAAAAGTGGCCAAATAGAAGCCCAATCCACAATACATGAGCCCAAAGGCCTTCCTTATGACTAAACTGACACCCACTCTCTTAAAAATATCATGGGTCTAAATAGCCTTTTCAGGCTGAGAAAAGCACTTTGGTGACATTTGGCTGTAACTTGTTCCCAGTACATTCTGAGTGGCTGGTGACTGTGTGTTGTACCTAAAAGTGCCCAACAAGAATCCCAATGTACTACACATGGGCCCAAATGCCTTCCTTATGACAAAACTGACACTCATTTTCTTAAAAAAATCATTGGTCAAAATAGCCTTTTCAGGCTGAGAGAAGCACTTTGGTGACGTTTCACTGTAACTTGTTCCCAGTACAGTCTAAGTGGCTGCTGACTGTGTGACTTGGCTAAAAGTGGCCAAATAGAAGCCCAATCCACAATACATGAGCCCAAAGGCCTTCCTTATGACTAAACTGACACCCACTTTCTTAAAAATATCATGGGTCTAAATAGCCTTTTCAGGCTGAGAAAAGCACTTTGGTGACATTTGGCTGTAACTTGTTCCCAGTACATTCTGAGTGGCTGGTGACTGTGTGTTGTACCTAAAAGTGCCCAACAAGAATCCCAATGTACTACACATGGGCCCAAATGCCTTCCTTATGACAAAACTGACACTCATTTTCTTAAAAAAATCATTGGTCAAAATAGCCTTTTCAGGCTGAGAGAAGCACTTTGGTGACGTTTCACTGTAACTTGTTCCCAGTACAGTCTAAGTGGCTGCTGACTGTGTGACTTGGCTAAAAGTGGCCAAATAGAAGCCCAATCCACAATACATGAGCCCAAAGGCCTTCCTTATGACTAAACTGACACCCACTTTCTTAAAAATATCATGGGTCTAAATAGCCTTTTCAGGCTGAGAAAAGCACTTTGGTGACATTTGGCTGTAACTTGTTCCCAGTACATTCTGAGTGGCTGGTGACTGTGTGTTGTACCTAAAAGTGCCCAACAAGAATCCCAATGTACTACACATGGGCCCAAATGCCTTCCTTATGACAAAACTGACACTCATTTTCTTAAAAAAATCATTGGTCAAAATAGCCTTTTCAGGCTGAGAGAAGCACTTTGGTGACGTTTCACTGTAACTTGTTCCCAGTACAGTCTAAGTGGCTGCTGACTGTGTGACTTGGCTAAAAGTGGCCAAATAGAAGCCCAATCCACAATACATGAGCCCAAAGGCCTTCCTTATGACTAAACTGACACCCAATTTCTTAAAAATATCATGGGTCTAAATAGCCTTTTCAGGCTGAGAAAAGCACTTTGGTGACATTTGGCTGTAACTTGTTCCCAGTACATTCTGAGTGGCTGGTGACTGTGTGTTGTACCTAAAAGTGCCCAACAAGAATCCCAATGCACTATACATGGGCCCAAATGCCTTCCTTATGACAAAACTGACACTCATTTTCTTTAAAAAAATCATTGGTCAAAATAGCCTTTTCAGGCTGAGAGAAGCACTTCGGTGACGTTTCACTGTAACTTGTTCCCAGTACAGTCTAAGTGGCTGCTGACTGTGTGACTTGGCTAAAAGTGGCCAAATAGAAGCCCAATCCACAATACATGAGCCCAAAGGCCTTCCTTATGACTAAACTGACACCCACTTTCTTAAAAATATCATGGGTCTAAATAGCCTTTTCAGGCTGAGAAAAGCACTTTGGTGACATTTGGCTGTAACTTGTTCCCAGTACATTCTGAGTGGCTGGTGACTGTGTGTTGTACCTAAAAGTGCCCAACAAGAATCCCAATGTACTACACATGGGCCCAAATGCCTTCCTTATGACAAAACTGACACTCATTTTCTTAAAAAAATCATTGGTCAAAATAGCCTTTTCAGGCTGAGAGAAGCACTTTGGTGACGTTTCACTGTAACTTGTTCCCAGTACAGTCTAAGTGGCTGCTGACTGTTTGACTTGGTTAAAAGTGGCCAAATAGAAGCCCAATCCACAATACATGAGCCCAAAGGCCTTCCTTATGACTAAACTGACACCCACTTTCTTAAAAATATCATGGGTCTAAATAGCCTTTTCAGGCTGAGAAAAGCACTTTGGTGACATTTGGCTGTAACTTGTTCCCAGTACATTCTGAGTGGCTGGTGACTGTGTGTTGTACCTAAAAGTGCCCAACAAGAATCCCAATGCACTATACATGGGCCCAAATGCCTTCCTTATGACAAAACTGACACTTATTTTCTTTAAAAAAATCATTGGTCAAAATAGCCTTTTCAGGCTGAGAGAAGCACTTTGGTGACGTTTCACTGTAACTTGTTCCCAGTACAGTCTAAGTGGCTGCTGACTGTGTGACTTGGCTAAAAGTGGCCAAATAGAAGCCCAATCCACAATACATGAGCCCAAAGGCCTTCCTTATGACTAAACTGACACCCACTTTCTTAAAAATATCATGGGTCTAAATAGCCTTTTCAGGCTGAGAAAAGCACTTTGGTGACATTTGGCTGTAACTTGTTCCCAGTACATTCTGAGTGGCTGGTGACTGTGTGTTGTACCTAAAAGTGCCCAACAAGAATCCCAATGCACTATACATGGGCCCGAATGCCTTCCTTATGACAAAACTGACACTCATTTTCTTAAAAAAATCATTGGTCAAAATAGCCTTTTCAGGCTGAGAGAAGCACTTTGGTGACGTTTCACTGTAACTTGTTCCCAGTACAGTCTAAGTGGCTGCTGACTGTGTGACTTGGCTAAAAGTGGCCAAATAGAAGCCCAATCCACAATACATGAGCCCAAAGGCCTTCCTTATGACTAAACTGACACCCACTCTCTTAAAAATATCATGGGTCTAAATAGCCTTTTCAGGCTGAGAAAAGCACTTTGGTGACATTTGGCTGTAACTTGTTCCCAGTACATTCTGAGTGGCTGGTGACTGTGTGTTGTACCTAAAAGTGCCCAACAAGAATCCCAATGTACTACACATGGGCCCAAATGCCTTCCTTATGACAAAACTGACACTCATTTTCTTAAAAAAATCATTGGTCAAAATAGCCTTTTCAGGCTGAGAGAAGCACTTTGGTGACGTTTCACTGTAACTTGTTCCCAGTACAGTCTAAGTGGCTGCTGACTGTGTGACTTGGCTAAAAGTGGCCAAATAGAAGCCCAATCCACAATACATGAGCCCAAAGGCCTTCCTTATGACTAAACTGACACCCACTTTCTTAAAAATATCATGGGTCTAAATAGCCTTTTCAGGCTGAGAAAAGCACTTTGGTGACATTTGGCTGTAACTTGTTCCCAGTACATTCTGAGTGGCTGGTGACTGTGTGTTGTACCTAAAAGTGCCCAACAAGAATCCCAATGTACTACACATGGGCCCAAATGCCTTCCTTATGACAAAACTGACACTCATTTTCTTAAAAAAATCATTGGTCAAAATAGCCTTTTCAGGCTGAGAGAAGCACTTTGGTGACGTTTCACTGTAACTTGTTCCCAGTACAGTCTAAGTGGCTGCTGACTGTGTGACTTGGCTAAAAGTGGCCAAATAGAAGCCCAATCCACAATACATGAGCCCAAAGGCCTTCCTTATGACTAAACTGACACCCACTTTCTTAAAAATATCATGGGTCTAAATAGCCTTTTCAGGCTGAGAAAAGCACTTTGGTGACATTTGGCTGTAACTTGTTCCCAGTACATTCTGAGTGGCTGGTGACTGTGTGTTGTACCTAAAAGTGCCCAACAAGAATCCCAATGCACTATACATGGGCCCAAATGCCTTCCTTATGACAAAACTGACACTCATTTTCTTTAAAAAAATCATTGGTCAAAATAGCCTTTTCAGGCTGAGAGAAGCACTTCGGTGACGTTTCACTGTAACTTGTTCCCAGTACAGTCTAAGTGGCTGCTGACTGTGTGACTTGGCTAAAAGTGGCCAAATAGAAGCCCAATCCACAATACATGAGCCCAAAGGCCTTCCTTATGACTAAACTGACACCCACTTTCTTAAAAATATCATGGGTCTAAATAGCCTTTTCAGGCTGAGAAAAGCACTTTGGTGACATTTGGCTGTAACTTGTTCCCAGTACATTCTGAGTGGCTGGTGACTGTGTGTTGTACCTAAAAGTGCCCAACAAGAATCCCAATGCACTATACATGGGCCCAAATGCCTTCCTTATGACAAAACTGACACTTATTTTCTTTAAAAAAATCATTGGTCAAAATAGCCTTTTCAGGCTGAGAGAAGCACTTTGGTGACGTTTCACTGTAACTTGTTCCCAGTACAGTCTAAGTGGCTGCTGACTGTGTGACTTGGCTAAAAGTGGCCAAATAGAAGCCCAATCCACAATACATGAGCCCAAGGCCTTCCTATGACTAAACTGACACCCACTTTCTTAAAAATATCATGGGTCTAAATAGCCTTTTCAGGCTGAGAAAAGCACTTTGGTGACATTTGGCTGTAACTTGTTCCCAGTACATTCTGAGTGGCTGGTGACTGTGTGTTGTACCTAAAAGTGCCCAACAAGAATCCCAATGTACTACACATGGGCCCAAATGCCTTCCTTATGACAAAACTGACACTCATTTTCTTAAAAAAATCATTGGTCAAAATAGCCTTTTCAGGCTGAGAGAAGCACTTTGGTGACGTTTCACTGTAACTTGTTCCCAGTACAGTCTAAGTGGTTGCTGACTGTGTGACTTGGCTAAAAGTGGCCAAATAGAAGCCCAATCCACAATACATGAGCCCAAAGGCCTTCCTTATGACTAAACTGACACCCACTTTCTTAAAAATATCATGGGTCTAAATAGCCTTTTCAGGCTGAGAAAAGCACTTTGGTAACATTTGGCTGTAACTTGTTCCCAGTACATTCTGAGTGGCTGGTGACTGTGTGTTGTACCTAAAAGTGCCCAACAAGAATCCCAATGCACTATACATGGGCCCGAATGCCTTCCTTATGACAAAACTGACACTCATTTTCTTTAAAAAAATCATTGGTCAAAATAGCCTTTTCAGGCTGAGAGAAGCACTTTGGTGACGTTTCACTGTAACTTGTTCCCAGTACAGTCTAAGTGGCTGCTGACTGTGTGACTTGGCTAAAAGTGGCCAAATAGAAGCCCAATCCACAATACATGAGCCCAAAGGCCTTCCTTATGACTAAACTGACACCCACTTTCTTAAAAATATCATGGGTCTAAATAGCCTTTTCAGGCTGAGAAAAGCACTTTGGTGACATTTGGCTGTAACTTGTTCCCAGTACATTCTGAGTGGCTGGTGACTGTGTGTTGTACCTAAAAGTGCCCAACAAGAATCCCAATGTACTACACATGGGCCCAAATGCCTTCCTTATGACAAAACTGACACTCATTTTCTTAAAAAAATCATTGGTCAAAATAGCCTTTTCAGGCTGAGAGAAGCACTTTGGTGACGTTTCACTGTAACTTGTTCCCAGTACAGTCTAAGTGGCTGCTGACTGTTTGACTTGGTTAAAAGTGGCCAAATAGAAGCCCAATCCACAATACATGAGCCCAAAGGCCTTCCTTATGACTAAACTGACACCCACTTTCTTAAAAATATCATGGGTCTAAATAGCCTTTTCAGGCTGAGAAAAGCACTTTGGTGACATTTGGCTGTAACTTGTTCCCAGTACATTCTGAGTGGCTGGTGACTGTGTGTTGTACCTAAAAGTGCCCAACAAGAATCCCAATGCACTATACATGGGCCCGAATGCCTTCCTTATGACAAAACTGACACTCATTTTCTTAAAAAAATCATTGGTCAAAATAGCCTTTTCAGGCTGAGAGAAGCACTTTGGTGACGTTTCACTGTAACTTGTTCCCAGTACAGTCTAAGTGGCTGCTGACTGTGTGACTTGGCTAAAAGTGGCCAAATAGAAGCCCAATCCACAATACATGAGCCCAAAGGCCTTCCTTATGACTAAACTGACACCCACTCTCTTAAAAATATCATGGGTCTAAATAGCCTTTTCAGGCTGAGAAAAGCACTTTGGTGACATTTGGCTGTAACTTGTTCCCAGTACATTCTGAGTGGCTGGTGACTGTGTGTTGTACCTAAAAGTGCCCAACAAGAATCCCAATGTACTACACATGGGCCCAAATGCCTTCCTTATGACAAAACTGACACTCATTTTCTTAAAAAAATCATTGGTCAAAATAGCCTTTTCAGGCTGAGAGAAGCACTTTGGTGACGTTTCACTGTAACTTGTTCCCAGTACAGTCTAAGTGGCTGCTGACTGTGTGACTTGGCTAAAAGTGGCCAAATAGAAGCCCAATCCACAATACATGAGCCCAAAGGCCTTCCTTATGACTAAACTGACACCCACTTTCTTAAAAATATCATGGGTCTAAATAGCCTTTTCAGGCTGAGAAAAGCACTTTGGTGACATTTGGCTGTAACTTGTTCCCAGTACATTCTGAGTGGCTGGTGACTGTGTGTTGTACCTAAAAGTGCCCAACAAGAATCCCAATGTACTACACATGGGCCCAAATGCCTTCCTTATGACAAAACTGACACTCATTTTCTTAAAAAAATCATTGGTCAAAATAGCCTTTTCAGGCTGAGAGAAGCACTTTGGTGACGTTTCACTGTAACTTGTTCCCAGTACAGTCTAAGTGGCTGCTGACTGTGTGACTTGGCTAAAAGTGGCCAAATAGAAGCCCAATCCACAATACATGAGCCCAAAGGCCTTCCTTATGACTAAACTGACACCCAATTTCTTAAAAATATCATGGGTCTAAATAGCCTTTTCAGGCTGAGAAAAGCACTTTGGTGACATTTGGCTGTAACTTGTTCCCAGTACATTCTGAGTGGCTGGTGACTGTGTGTTGTACCTAAAAGTGCCCAACAAGAATCCCAATGCACTATACATGGGCCCAAATGCCTTCCTTATGACAAAACTGACACTCATTTTCTTTAAAAAAATCATTGGTCAAAATAGCCTTTTCAGGCTGAGAGAAGCACTTCGGTGACGTTTCACTGTAACTTGTTCCCAGTACAGTCTAAGTGGCTGCTGACTGTGTGACTTGGCTAAAAGTGGCCAAATAGAAGCCCAATCCACAATACATGAGCCCAAAGGCCTTCCTTATGACTAAACTGACACCCACTTTCTTAAAAATATCATGGGTCTAAATAGCCTTTTCAGGCTGAGAAAAGCACTTTGGTGACATTTGGCTGTAACTTGTTCCCAGTACATTCTGAGTGGCTGGTGACTGTGTGTTGTACCTAAAAGTGCCCAACAAGAATCCCAATGTACTACACATGGGCCCAAATGCCTTCCTTATGACAAAACTGACACTCATTTTCTTAAAAAAATCATTGGTCAAAATAGCCTTTTCAGGCTGAGAGAAGCACTTTGGTGACGTTTCACTGTAACTTGTTCCCAGTACAGTCTAAGTGGCTGCTGACTGTGTGACTTGGCTAAAAGTGGCCAAATAGAAGCCCAATCCACAATACATGAGCCCAAAGGCCTTCCTTATGACTAAACTGACACCCACTTTCTTAAAAATATCATGGGTCTAAATAGCCTTTTCAGGCTGAGAAAAGCACTTTGGTGACATTTGGCTGTAACTTGTTCCCAGTACATTCTGAGTGGCTGGTGACTGTGTGTTGTACCTAAAAGTGCCCAACAAGAATCCCAATGCACTATACATGGGCCCAAATGCCTTCCTTATGACAAAACTGACACTTATTTTCTTTAAAAAAATCATTGGTCAAAATAGCCTTTTCAGGCTGAGAGAAGCACTTTGGTGACGTTTCACTGTAACTTGTTCCCAGTACAGTCTAAGTGGCTGCTGACTGTGTGACTTGGCTAAAAGTGGCCAAATAGAAGCCCAATCCACAATACATGAGCCCAAAGGCCTTCCTTATGACTAAACTGACACCCACTTTCTTAAAAATATCATGGGTCTAAATAGCCTTTTCAGGCTGAGAAAAGCACTTTGGTGACATTTGGCTGTAACTTGTTCCCAGTACATTCTGAGTGGCTGGTGACTGTGTGTTGTACCTAAAAGTGCCCAACAAGAATCCCAATGCACTATACATGGGCCCGAATGCCTTCCTTATGACAAAACTGACACTCATTTTCTTAAAAAAATCATTGGTCAAAATAGCCTTTTCAGGCTGAGAGAAGCACTTTGGTGACGTTTCACTGTAACTTGTTCCCAGTACAGTCTAAGTGGCTGCTGACTGTGTGACTTGGCTAAAAGTGGCCAAATAGAAGCCCAATCCACAATACATGAGCCCAAAGGCCTTCCTTATGACTAAACTGACACCCACTCTCTCAAAAATATCATGGGTCTAAATAGCCTTTTCAGGCTGAGAAAAGCACTTTGGTGACATTTGGCTGTAACTTGTTCCCAGTACATTCTGAGTGGCTGGTGACTGTGTGTTGTACCTAAAAGTGCCCAACAAGAATCCCAATGTACTACACATGGGCCCAAATGCCTTCCTTATGACAAAACTGACACTCATTTTCTTAAAAAAATCATTGGTCAAAATAGCCTTTTCAGGCTGAGAGAAGCACTTTGGTGACGTTTCACTGTAACTTGTTCCCAGTACAGTCTAAGTGGCTGCTGACTGTGTGACTTGGCTAAAAGTGGCCAAATAGAAGCCCAATCCACAATACATGAGCCCAAAGGCCTTCCTTATGACTAAACTGACACCCACTTTCTTAAAAATATCATGGGTCTAAATAGCCTTTTCAGGCTGAGAAAAGCACTTTGGTGACATTTGGCTGTAACTTGTTCCCAGTACATTCTGAGTGGCTGGTGACTGTGTGTTGTACCTAAAAGTGCCCAACAAGAATCCCAATGTACTACACATGGGCCCAAATGCCTTCCTTATGACAAAACTGACACTCATTTTCTTAAAAAAATCATTGGTCAAAATAGCCTTTTCAGGCTGAGAGAAGCACTTTGGTGACGTTTCACTGTAACTTGTTCCCAGTACAGTCTAAGTGGCTGCTGACTGTGTGACTTGGCTAAAAGTGGCCAAATAGAAGCCCAATCCACAATACATGAGCCCAAAGGCCTTCCTTATGACTAAACTGACACCCACTTTCTTAAAAATATCATGGGTCTAAATAGCCTTTTCAGGCTGAGAAAAGCACTTTGGTGACATTTGGCTGTAACTTGTTCCCAGTACATTCTGAGTGGCTGGTGACTGTGTGTTGTACCTAAAAGTGCCCAACAAGAATCCCAATGCACTATACATGGGCCCAAATGCCTTCCTTATGACAAAACTGACACTCATTTTCTTTAAAAAAATCATTGGTCAAAATAGCCTTTTCAGGCTGAGAGAAGCACTTCGGTGACGTTTCACTGTAACTTGTTCCCAGTACAGTCTAAGTGGCTGCTGACTGTGTGACTTGGCTAAAAGTGGCCAAATAGAAGCCCAATCCACAATACATGAGCCCAAAGGCCTTCCTTATGACTAAACTGACACCCACTTTCTTAAAAATATCATGGGTCTAAATAGCCTTTTCAGGCTGAGAAAAGCACTTTGGTGACATTTGGCTGTAACTTGTTCCCAGTACATTCTGAGTGGCTGGTGACTGTGTGTTGTACCTAAAAGTGCCCAACAAGAATCCCAATGCACTATACATGGGCCCAAATGCCTTCCTTATGACAAAACTGACACTTATTTTCTTTAAAAAAATCATTGGTCAAAATAGCCTTTTCAGGCTGAGAGAAGCACTTTGGTGACGTTTCACTGTAACTTGTTCCCAGTACAGTCTAAGTGGCTGCTGACTGTGTGACTTGGCTAAAAGTGGCCAAATAGAAGCCCAATCCACAATACATGAGCCCAAGGCCTTCCTATGACTAAACTGACACCCACTTTCTTAAAAATATCATGGGTCTAAATAGCCTTTTCAGGCTGAGAAAAGCACTTTGGTGACATTTGGCTGTAACTTGTTCCCAGTACATTCTGAGTGGCTGGTGACTGTGTGTTGTACCTAAAAGTGCCCAACAAGAATCCCAATGTACTACACATGGGCCCAAATGCCTTCCTTATGACAAAACTGACACTCATTTTCTTAAAAAAATCATTGGTCAAAATAGCCTTTTCAGGCTGAGAGAAGCACTTTGGTGACGTTTCACTGTAACTTGTTCCCAGTACAGTCTAAGTGGCTGCTGACTGTGTGACTTGGCTAAAAGTGGCCAAATAGAAGCCCAATCCACAATACATGAGCCCAAAGGCCTTCCTTATGACTAAACTGACACCCACTTTCTTAAAAATATCATGGGTCTAAATAGCCTTTTCAGGCTGAGAAAAGCACTTTGGTAACATTTGGCTGTAACTTGTTCCCAGTACATTCTGAGTGGCTGGTGACTGTGTGTTGTACCTAAAAGTGCCCAACAAGAATCCCAATGCACTATACATGGGCCCGAATGCCTTCCTTATGACAAAACTGACACTCATTTTCTTTAAAAAAATCATTGGTCAAAATAGCCTTTTCAGGCTGAGAGAAGCACTTTGGTGACGTTTCACTGTAACTTGTTCCCAGTACAGTCTAAGTGGCTGCTGACTGTGTGACTTGGCTAAAAGTGGCCAAATAGAAGCCCAATCCACAATACATGAGCCCAAAGGCCTTCCTTATGACTAAACTGACACCCACTTTCTTAAAAATATCATGGGTCTAAATAGCCTTTTCAGGCTGAGAAAAGCACTTTGGTGACATTTGGCTGTAACTTGTTCCCAGTACATTCTGAGTGGCTGGTGACTGTGTGTTGTACCTAAAAGTGCCCAACAAGAATCCCAATGTACTACACATGGGCCCAAATGCCTTCCTTATGACAAAACTGACACTCATTTTCTTAAAAAAATCATTGGTCAAAATAGCCTTTTCAGGCTGAGAGAAGCACTTTGGTGACGTTTCACTGTAACTTGTTCCCAGTACAGTCTAAGTGGCTGCTGACTGTTTGACTTGGTTAAAAGTGGCCAAATAGAAGCCCAATCCACAATACATGAGCCCAAAGGCCTTCCTTATGACTAAACTGACACCCACTTTCTTAAAAATATCATGGGTCTAAATAGCCTTTTCAGGCTGAGAAAAGCACTTTGGTGACATTTGGCTGTAACTTGTTCCCAGTACATTCTGAGTGGCTGGTGACTGTGTGTTGTACCTAAAAGTGCCCAACAAGAATCCCAATGCACTATACATGGGCCCGAATGCCTTCCTTATGACAAAACTGACACTCATTTTCTTAAAAAAATCATTGGTCAAAATAGCCTTTTCAGGCTGAGAGAAGCACTTTGGTGACGTTTCACTGTAACTTGTTCCCAGTACAGTCTAAGTGGCTGCTGACTGTGTGACTTGGCTAAAAGTGGCCAAATAGAAGCCCAATCCACAATACATGAGCCCAAAGGCCTTCCTTATGACTAAACTGACACCCACTCTCTTAAAAATATCATGGGTCTAAATAGCCTTTTCAGGCTGAGAAAAGCACTTTGGTGACATTTGGCTGTAACTTGTTCCCAGTACATTCTGAGTGGCTGGTGACTGTGTGTTGTACCTAAAAGTGCCCAACAAGAATCCCAATGTACTACACATGGGCCCAAATGCCTTCCTTATGACAAAACTGACACTCATTTTCTTAAAAAAATCATTGGTCAAAATAGCCTTTTCAGGCTGAGAGAAGCACTTTGGTGACGTTTCACTGTAACTTGTTCCCAGTACAGTCTAAGTGGCTGCTGACTGTGTGACTTGGCTAAAAGTGGCCAAATAGAAGCCCAATCCACAATACATGAGCCCAAAGGCCTTCCTTATGACTAAACTGACACCCACTTTCTTAAAAATATCATGGGTCTAAATAGCCTTTTCAGGCTGAGAAAAGCACTTTGGTGACATTTGGCTGTAACTTGTTCCCAGTACATTCTGAGTGGCTGGTGACTGTGTGTTGTACCTAAAAGTGCCCAACAAGAATCCCAATGTACTACACATGGGCCCAAATGCCTTCCTTATGACAAAACTGACACTCATTTTCTTAAAAAAATCATTGGTCAAAATAGCCTTTTCAGGCTGAGAGAAGCACTTTGGTGACGTTTCACTGTAACTTGTTCCCAGTACAGTCTAAGTGGCTGCTGACTGTGTGACTTGGCTAAAAGTGGCCAAATAGAAGCCCAATCCACAATACATGAGCCCAAAGGCCTTCCTTATGACTAAACTGACACCCAATTTCTTAAAAATATCATGGGTCTAAATAGCCTTTTCAGGCTGAGAAAAGCACTTTGGTGACATTTGGCTGTAACTTGTTCCCAGTACATTCTGAGTGGCTGGTGACTGTGTGTTGTACCTAAAAGTGCCCAACAAGAATCCCAATGTACTACACATGGGCCCAAATGCCTTCCTTATGACAAAACTGACACTCATTTTCTTAAAAAAATCATTGGTCAAAATAGCCTTTTCAGGCTGAGAGAAGCACTTTGGTGACGTTTCACTGTAACTTGTTCCCAGTACAGTCTAAGTGGCTGCTGACTGTGTGACTTGGCTAAAAGTGGCCAAATAGAAGCCCAATCCACAATACATGAGCCCAAAGGCCTTCCTTATGACTAAACTGACACCCACTTTCTTAAAAATATCATGGGTCTAAATAGCCTTTTCAGGCTGAGAAAAGCACTTTGGTGACATTTGGCTGTAACTTGTTCCCAGTACATTCTGAGTGGCTGGTGACTGTGTGTTGTACCTAAAAGTGCCCAACAAGAATCCCAATGCACTATACATGGGCCCAAATGCCTTCCTTATGACAAAACTGACACTTATTTTCTTTAAAAAAATCATTGGTCAAAATAGCCTTTTCAGGCTGAGAGAAGCACTTTGGTGACGTTTCACTGTAACTTGTTCCCAGTACAGTCTAAGTGGCTGCTGACTGTGTGACTTGGCTAAAAGTGGCCAAATAGAAGCCCAATCCACAATACATGAGCCCAAAGGCCTTCCTTATGACTAAACTGACACCCACTTTCTTAAAAATATCATGGGTCTAAATAGCCTTTTCAGGCTGAGAAAAGCACTTTGGTGACATTTGGCTGTAACTTGTTCCCAGTACATTCTGAGTGGCTGGTGACTGTGTGTTGTACCTAAAAGTGCCCAACAAGAATCCCAATGCACTATACATGGGCCCGAATGCCTTCCTTATGACAAAACTGACACTCATTTTCTTAAAAAAATCATTGGTCAAAATAGCCTTTTCAGGCTGAGAGAAGCACTTTGGTGACGTTTCACTGTAACTTGTTCCCAGTACAGTCTAAGTGGCTGCTGACTGTGTGACTTGGCTAAAAGTGGCCAAATAGAAGCCCAATCCACAATACATGAGCCCAAAGGCCTTCCTTATGACTAAACTGACACCCACTCTCTCAAAAATATCATGGGTCTAAATAGCCTTTTCAGGCTGAGAAAAGCACTTTGGTGACATTTGGCTGTAACTTGTTCCCAGTACATTCTGAGTGGCTGGTGACTGTGTGTTGTACCTAAAAGTGCCCAACAAGAATCCCAATGTACTACACATGGGCCCAAATGCCTTCCTTATGACAAAACTGACACTCATTTTCTTAAAAAAATCATTGGTCAAAATAGCCTTTTCAGGCTGAGAGAAGCACTTTGGTGACGTTTCACTGTAACTTGTTCCCAGTACAGTCTAAGTGGCTGCTGACTGTGTGACTTGGCTAAAAGTGGCCAAATAGAAGCCCAATCCACAATACATGAGCCCAAAGGCCTTCCTTATGACTAAACTGACACCCACTTTCTTAAAAATATCATGGGTCTAAATAGCCTTTTCAGGCTGAGAAAAGCACTTTGGTGACATTTGGCTGTAACTTGTTCCCAGTACATTCTGAGTGGCTGGTGACTGTGTGTTGTACCTAAAAGTGCCCAACAAGAATCCCAATGTACTACACATGGGCCCAAATGCCTTCCTTATGACAAAACTGACACTCATTTTCTTAAAAAAATCATTGGTCAAAATAGCCTTTTCAGGCTGAGAGAAGCACTTTGGTGACGTTTCACTGTAACTTGTTCCCAGTACAGTCTAAGTGGCTGCTGACTGTGTGACTTGGCTAAAAGTGGCCAAATAGAAGCCCAATCCACAATACATGAGCCCAAAGGCCTTCCTTATGACTAAACTGACACCCACTTTCTTAAAAATATCATGGGTCTAAATAGCCTTTTCAGGCTGAGAAAAGCACTTTGGTGACATTTGGCTGTAACTTGTTCCCAGTACATTCTGAGTGGCTGGTGACTGTGTGTTGTACCTAAAAGTGCCCAACAAGAATCCCAATGCACTATACATGGGCCCAAATGCCTTCCTTATGACAAAACTGACACTCATTTTCTTTAAAAAAATCATTGGTCAAAATAGCCTTTTCAGGCTGAGAGAAGCACTTCGGTGACGTTTCACTGTAACTTGTTCCCAGTACAGTCTAAGTGGCTGCTGACTGTGTGACTTGGCTAAAAGTGGCCAAATAGAAGCCCAATCCACAATACATGAGCCCAAAGGCCTTCCTTATGACTAAACTGACACCCACTTTCTTAAAAATATCATGGGTCTAAATAGCCTTTTCAGGCTGAGAAAAGCACTTTGGTGACATTTGGCTGTAACTTGTTCCCAGTACATTCTGAGTGGCTGGTGACTGTGTGTTGTACCTAAAAGTGCCCAACAAGAATCCCAATGCACTATACATGGGCCCAAATGCCTTCCTTATGACAAAACTGACACTTATTTTCTTTAAAAAAATCATTGGTCAAAATAGCCTTTTCAGGCTGAGAGAAGCACTTTGGTGACGTTTCACTGTAACTTGTTCCCAGTACAGTCTAAGTGGCTGCTGACTGTGTGACTTGGCTAAAAGTGGCCAAATAGAAGCCCAATCCACAATACATGAGCCCAAGGCCTTCCTATGACTAAACTGACACCCACTTTCTTAAAAATATCATGGGTCTAAATAGCCTTTTCAGGCTGAGAAAAGCACTTTGGTGACATTTGGCTGTAACTTGTTCCCAGTACATTCTGAGTGGCTGGTGACTGTGTGTTGTACCTAAAAGTGCCCAACAAGAATCCCAATGTACTACACATGGGCCCAAATGCCTTCCTTATGACAAAACTGACACTCATTTTCTTAAAAAAATCATTGGTCAAAATAGCCTTTTCAGGCTGAGAGAAGCACTTTGGTGACGTTTCACTGTAACTTGTTCCCAGTACAGTCTAAGTGGCTGCTGACTGTGTGACTTGGCTAAAAGTGGCCAAATAGAAGCCCAATCCACAATACATGAGCCCAAAGGCCTTCCTTATGACTAAACTGACACCCACTTTCTTAAAAATATCATGGGTCTAAATAGCCTTTTCAGGCTGAGAAAAGCACTTTGGTAACATTTGGCTGTAACTTGTTCCCAGTACATTCTGAGTGGCTGGTGACTGTGTGTTGTACCTAAAAGTGCCCAACAAGAATCCCAATGCACTATACATGGGCCCGAATGCCTTCCTTATGACAAAACTGACACTCATTTTCTTTAAAAAAATCATTGGTCAAAATAGCCTTTTCAGGCTGAGAGAAGCACTTTGGTGACGTTTCACTGTAACTTGTTCCCAGTACAGTCTAAGTGGCTGCTGACTGTGTGACTTGGCTAAAAGTGGCCAAATAGAAGCCCAATCCACAATACATGAGCCCAAAGGCCTTCCTTATGACTAAACTGACACCCACTTTCTTAAAAATATCATGGGTCTAAATAGCCTTTTCAGGCTGAGAAAAGCACTTTGGTGACATTTGGCTGTAACTTGTTCCCAGTACATTCTGAGTGGCTGGTGACTGTGTGTTGTACCTAAAAGTGCCCAACAAGAATCCCAATGTACTACACATGGGCCCAAATGCCTTCCTTATGACAAAACTGACACTCATTTTCTTAAAAAAATCATTGGTCAAAATAGCCTTTTCAGGCTGAGAGAAGCACTTTGGTGACGTTTCACTGTAACTTGTTCCCAGTACAGTCTAAGTGGCTGCTGACTGTTTGACTTGGTTAAAAGTGGCCAAATAGAAGCCCAATCCACAATACATGAGCCCAAAGGCCTTCCTTATGACTAAACTGACACCCACTTTCTTAAAAATATCATGGGTCTAAATAGCCTTTTCAGGCTGAGAAAAGCACTTTGGTGACATTTGGCTGTAACTTGTTCCCAGTACATTCTGAGTGGCTGGTGACTGTGTGTTGTACCTAAAAGTGCCCAACAAGAATCCCAATGCACTATACATGGGCCCGAATGCCTTCCTTATGACAAAACTGACACTCATTTTCTTAAAAAAATCATTGGTCAAAATAGCCTTTTCAGGCTGAGAGAAGCACTTTGGTGACGTTTCACTGTAACTTGTTCCCAGTACAGTCTAAGTGGCTGCTGACTGTGTGACTTGGCTAAAAGTGGCCAAATAGAAGCCCAATCCACAATACATGAGCCCAAAGGCCTTCCTTATGACTAAACTGACACCCACTCTCTTAAAAATATCATGGGTCTAAATAGCCTTTTCAGGCTGAGAAAAGCACTTTGGTGACATTTGGCTGTAACTTGTTCCCAGTACATTCTGAGTGGCTGGTGACTGTGTGTTGTACCTAAAAGTGCCCAACAAGAATCCCAATGTACTACACATGGGCCCAAATGCCTTCCTTATGACAAAACTGACACTCATTTTCTTAAAAAAATCATTGGTCAAAATAGCCTTTTCAGGCTGAGAGAAGCACTTTGGTGACGTTTCACTGTAACTTGTTCCCAGTACAGTCTAAGTGGCTGCTGACTGTGTGACTTGGCTAAAAGTGGCCAAATAGAAGCCCAATCCACAATACATGAGCCCAAAGGCCTTCCTTATGACTAAACTGACACCCACTTTCTTAAAAATATCATGGGTCTAAATAGCCTTTTCAGGCTGAGAAAAGCACTTTGGTGACATTTGGCTGTAACTTGTTCCCAGTACATTCTGAGTGGCTGGTGACTGTGTGTTGTACCTAAAAGTGCCCAACAAGAATCCCAATGTACTACACATGGGCCCAAATGCCTTCCTTATGACAAAACTGACACTCATTTTCTTAAAAAAATCATTGGTCAAAATAGCCTTTTCAGGCTGAGAGAAGCACTTTGGTGACGTTTCACTGTAACTTGTTCCCAGTACAGTCTAAGTGGCTGCTGACTGTGTGACTTGGCTAAAAGTGGCCAAATAGAAGCCCAATCCACAATACATGAGCCCAAAGGCCTTCCTTATGACTAAACTGACACCCAATTTCTTAAAAATATCATGGGTCTAAATAGCCTTTTCAGGCTGAGAAAAGCACTTTGGTGACATTTGGCTGTAACTTGTTCCCAGTACATTCTGAGTGGCTGGTGACTGTGTGTTGTACCTAAAAGTGCCCAACAAGAATCCCAATGCACTATACATGGGCCCAAATGCCTTCCTTATGACAAAACTGACACTCATTTTCTTTAAAAAAATCATTGGTCAAAATAGCCTTTTCAGGCTGAGAGAAGCACTTCGGTGACGTTTCACTGTAACTTGTTCCCAGTACAGTCTAAGTGGCTGCTGACTGTGTGACTTGGCTAAAAGTGGCCAAATAGAAGCCCAATCCACAATACATGAGCCCAAAGGCCTTCCTTATGACTAAACTGACACCCACTTTCTTAAAAATATCATGGGTCTAAATAGCCTTTTCAGGCTGAGAAAAGCACTTTGGTGACATTTGGCTGTAACTTGTTCCCAGTACATTCTGAGTGGCTGGTGACTGTGTGTTGTACCTAAAAGTGCCCAACAAGAATCCCAATGTACTACACATGGGCCCAAATGCCTTCCTTATGACAAAACTGACACTCATTTTCTTAAAAAAATCATTGGTCAAAATAGCCTTTTCAGGCTGAGAGAAGCACTTTGGTGACGTTTCACTGTAACTTGTTCCCAGTACAGTCTAAGTGGCTGCTGACTGTTTGACTTGGTTAAAAGTGGCCAAATAGAAGCCCAATCCACAATACATGAGCCCAAAGGCCTTCCTTATGACTAAACTGACACCCACTTTCTTAAAAATATCATGGGTCTAAATAGCCTTTTCAGGCTGAGAAAAGCACTTTGGTGACATTTGGCTGTAACTTGTTCCCAGTACATTCTGAGTGGCTGGTGACTGTGTGTTGTACCTAAAAGTGCCCAACAAGAATCCCAATGCACTATACATGGGCCCAAATGCCTTCCTTATGACAAAACTGACACTTATTTTCTTTAAAAAAATCATTGGTCAAAATAGCCTTTTCAGGCTGAGAGAAGCACTTTGGTGACGTTTCACTGTAACTTGTTCCCAGTACAGTCTAAGTGGCTGCTGACTGTGTGACTTGGCTAAAAGTGGCCAAATAGAAGCCCAATCCACAATACATGAGCCCAAAGGCCTTCCTTATGACTAAACTGACACCCACTTTCTTAAAAATATCATGGGTCTAAATAGCCTTTTCAGGCTGAGAAAAGCACTTTGGTGACATTTGGCTGTAACTTGTTCCCAGTACATTCTGAGTGGCTGGTGACTGTGTGTTGTACCTAAAAGTGCCCAACAAGAATCCCAATGCACTATACATGGGCCCGAATGCCTTCCTTATGAAAAAACTGACACTCATTTTCTTAAAAAAATCATTGGTCAAAATAGCCTTTTCAGGCTGAGAGAAGCACTTTGGTGACGTTTCACTGTAACTTGTTCCCAGTACAGTCTAAGTGGCTGCTGACTGTGTGACTTGGCTAAAAGTGGCCAAATAGAAGCCCAATCCACAATACATGAGCCCAAAGGCCTTCCTTATGACTAAACTGACACCCACTCTCTTAAAAATATCATGGGTCTAAATAGCCTTTTCAGGCTGAGAAAAGCACTTTGGTGACATTTGGCTGTAACTTGTTCCCAGTACATTCTGAGTGGCTGGTGACTGTGTGTTGTACCTAAAAGTGCCCAACAAGAATCCCAATGTACTACACATGGGCCCAAATGCCTTCCTTATGACAAAACTGACACTCATTTTCTTAAAAAAATCATTGGTCAAAATAGCCTTTTCAGGCTGAGAGAAGCACTTTGGTGACGTTTCACTGTAACTTGTTCCCAGTACAGTCTAAGTGGCTGCTGACTGTGTGACTTGGCTAAAAGTGGCCAAATAGAAGCCCAATCCACAATACATGAGCCCAAAGGCCTTCCTTATGACTAAACTGACACCCACTTTCTTAAAAATATCATGGGTCTAAATAGCCTTTTCAGGCTGAGAAAAGCACTTTGGTGACATTTGGCTGTAACTTGTTCCCAGTACATTCTGAGTGGCTGGTGACTGTGTGTTGTACCTAAAAGTGCCCAACAAGAATCCCAATGTACTACACATGGGCCCAAATGCCTTCCTTATGACAAAACTGACACTCATTTTCTTAAAAAAATCATTGGTCAAAATAGCCTTTTCAGGCTGAGAGAAGCACTTTGGTGACGTTTCACTGTAACTTGTTCCCAGTACAGTCTAAGTGGCTGCTGACTGTGTGACTTGGCTAAAAGTGGCCAAATAGAAGCCCAATCCACAATACATGAGCCCAAAGGCCTTCCTTATGACTAAACTGACACCCACTTTCTTAAAAATATCATGGGTCTAAATAGCCTTTTCAGGCTGAGAAAAGCACTTTGGTGACATTTGGCTGTAACTTGTTCCCAGTACATTCTGAGTGGCTGGTGACTGTGTGTTGTACCTAAAAGTGCCCAACAAGAATCCCAATGCACTATACATGGGCCCAAATGCCTTCCTTATGACAAAACTGACACTCATTTTCTTTAAAAAAATCATTGGTCAAAATAGCCTTTTCAGGCTGAGAGAAGCACTTCGGTGACGTTTCACTGTAACTTGTTCCCAGTACAGTCTAAGTGGCTGCTGACTGTGTGACTTGGCTAAAAGTGGCCAAATAGAAGCCCAATCCACAATACATGAGCCCAAGGCCTTCCTATGACTAAACTGACACCCACTTTCTTAAAAATATCATGGGTCTAAATAGCCTTTTCAGGCTGAGAAAAGCACTTTGGTGACATTTGGCTGTAACTTGTTCCCAGTACATTCTGAGTGGCTGGTGACTGTGTGTTGTACCTAAAAGTGCCCAACAAGAATCCCAATGCACTATACATGGGCCCGAATGCCTTCCTTATGAAAAAACTGACACTCATTTTCTTAAAAAAATCATTGGTCAAAATAGCCTTTTCAGGCTGAGAGAAGCACTTTGGTGACGTTTCACTGTAACTTGTTCCCAGTACAGTCTAAGTGGCTGCTGACTGTGTGACTTGGCTAAAAGTGGCCAAATAGAAGCCCAATCCACAATACATGAGCCCAAAGGCCTTCCTTATGACTAAACTGACACCCACTCTCTTAAAAATATCATGGGTCTAAATAGCCTTTTCAGGCTGAGAAAAGCACTTTGGTGACATTTGGCTGTAACTTGTTCCCAGTACATTCTGAGTGGCTGGTGACTGTGTGTTGTACCTAAAAGTGCCCAACAAGAATCCCAATGTACTACACATGGGCCCAAATGCCTTCCTTATGACAAAACTGACACTCATTTTCTTAAAAAAATCATTGGTCAAAATAGCCTTTTCAGGCTGAGAGAAGCACTTTGGTGACGTTTCACTGTAACTTGTTCCCAGTACAGTCTAAGTGGCTGCTGACTGTGTGACTTGGCTAAAAGTGGCCAAATAGAAGCCCAATCCACAATACATGAGCCCAAAGGCCTTCCTTATGACTAAACTGACACCCACTTTCTTAAAAATATCATGGGTCTAAATAGCCTTTTCAGGCTGAGAAAAGCACTTTGGTGACATTTGGCTGTAACTTGTTCCCAGTACATTCTGAGTGGCTGGTGACTGTGTGTTGTACCTAAAAGTGCCCAACAAGAATCCCAATGTACTACACATGGGCCCAAATGCCTTCCTTATGACAAAACTGACACTCATTTTCTTAAAAAAATCATTGGTCAAAATAGCCTTTTCAGGCTGAGAGAAGCACTTTGGTGACGTTTCACTGTAACTTGTTCCCAGTACAGTCTAAGTGGCTGCTGACTGTGTGACTTGGCTAAAAGTGGCCAAATAGAAGCCCAATCCACAATACATGAGCCCAAAGGCCTTCCTTATGACTAAACTGACACCCACTTTCTTAAAAATATCATGGGTCTAAATAGCCTTTTCAGGCTGAGAAAAGCACTTTGGTGACATTTGGCTGTAACTTGTTCCCAGTACATTCTGAGTGGCTGGTGACTGTGTGTTGTACCTAAAAGTGCCCAACAAGAATCCCAATGCACTATACATGGGCCCAAATGCCTTCCTTATGACAAAACTGACACTCATTTTCTTTAAAAAAATCATTGGTCAAAATAGCCTTTTCAGGCTGAGAGAAGCACTTCGGTGACGTTTCACTGTAACTTGTTCCCAGTACAGTCTAAGTGGCTGCTGACTGTGTGACTTGGCTAAAAGTGGCCAAATAGAAGCCCAATCCACAATACATGAGCCCAAAGGCCTTCCTTATGACTAAACTGACACCCACTTTCTTAAAAATATCATGGGTCTAAATAGCCTTTTCAGGCTGAGAAAAGCACTTTGGTGACATTTGGCTGTAACTTGTTCCCAGTACATTCTGAGTGGCTGGTGACTGTGTGTTGTACCTAAAAGTGCCCAACAAGAATCCCAATGCACTATACATGGGCCCAAATGCCTTCCTTATGACAAAACTGACACTTATTTTCTTTAAAAAAATCATTGGTCAAAATAGCCTTTTCAGGCTGAGAGAAGCACTTTGGTGACGTTTCACTGTAACTTGTTCCCAGTACAGTCTAAGTGGCTGCTGACTGTGTGACTTGGCTAAAAGTGGCCAAATAGAAGCCCAATCCACAATACATGAGCCCAAGGCCTTCCTATGACTAAACTGACACCCACTTTCTTAAAAATATCATGGGTCTAAATAGCCTTTTCAGGCTGAGAAAAGCACTTTGGTGACATTTGGCTGTAACTTGTTCCCAGTACATTCTGAGTGGCTGGTGACTGTGTGTTGTACCTAAAAGTGCCCAACAAGAATCCCAATGTACTACACATGGGCCCAAATGCCTTCCTTATGACAAAACTGACACTCATTTTCTTAAAAAAATCATTGGTCAAAATAGCCTTTTCAGGCTGAGAGAAGCACTTTGGTGACGTTTCACTGTAACTTGTTCCCAGTACAGTCTAAGTGGTTGCTGACTGTGTGACTTGGCTAAAAGTGGCCAAATAGAAGCCCAATCCACAATACATGAGCCCAAAGGCCTTCCTTATGACTAAACTGACACCCACTTTCTTAAAAATATCATGGGTCTAAATAGCCTTTTCAGGCTGAGAAAAGCACTTTGGTAACATTTGGCTGTAACTTGTTCCCAGTACATTCTGAGTGGCTGGTGACTGTGTGTTGTACCTAAAAGTGCCCAACAAGAATCCCAATGCACTATACATGGGCCCGAATGCCTTCCTTATGACAAAACTGACACTCATTTTCTTTAAAAAAATCATTGGTCAAAATAGCCTTTTCAGGCTGAGAGAAGCACTTTGGTGACGTTTCACTGTAACTTGTTCCCAGTACAGTCTAAGTGGCTGCTGACTGTGTGACTTGGCTAAAAGTGGCCAAATAGAAGCCCAATCCACAATACATGAGCCCAAAGGCCTTCCTTATGACTAAACTGACACCCACTTTCTTAAAAATATCATGGGTCTAAATAGCCTTTTCAGGCTGAGAAAAGCACTTTGGTGACATTTGGCTGTAACTTGTTCCCAGTACATTCTGAGTGGCTGGTGACTGTGTGTTGTACCTAAAAGTGCCCAACAAGAATCCCAATGTACTACACATGGGCCCAAATGCCTTCCTTATGACAAAACTGACACTCATTTTCTTAAAAAAATCATTGGTCAAAATAGCCTTTTCAGGCTGAGAGAAGCACTTTGGTGACGTTTCACTGTAACTTGTTCCCAGTACAGTCTAAGTGGCTGCTGACTGTGTGACTTGGTTAAAAGTGGCCAAATAGAAGCCCAATCCACAATACATGAGCCCAAAGGCCTTCCTTATGACTAAACTGACACCCACTTTTTTAAAAATATCATGGGTCTAAATAGCCTTTTCAGGCTGAGAAAAGCACTTTGGTGACATTTGGCTGTAACTTGTTCCCAGTACATTCTGAGTGGCTGGTGACTGTGTGTTGTACCTAAAAGTGCCCAACAAGAATCCCAATGCACTATACATGGTCCCAAATGCCTTCCTTATGACAAAACTGACACTCATTTTCTTTAAAAAAATCATTGGTCAAAATAGCCTTTTCAGGCTGAGAGAAGCACTTTGGTGACGTTTCACTGTAACTTGTTCCCAGTACAGTCTAAGTGGCTGCTGACTGTGTGACTTGGCTAAAAGTGGCCAAATAGAAGCCCAATCCACAATACATGAGCCCAAAGGCCTTCCTTATGACTAAACTGACACCCACTTTCTTAAAAATATCATGGGTCTAAATAGCCTTTTCAGGCTGAGAAAAGCACTTTGGTAACATTTGGCTGTAACTTGTTCCCAGTACATTCTGAGTGGCTGGTGACTGTGTGTTGTACCTAAAAGTGCCCAACAAGAATCCCAATGCACTATACATGGGCCCGAATGCCTTCCTTATGACAAAACTGACACTCATTTTCTTAAAAAAATCATTGGTCAAAATAGCCTTTTCAGGCTGAGAGAAGCACTTTGGTGACGTTTCACTGTAACTTGTTCCCAGTACAGTCTAAGTGGCTGCTGACTGTGTGACTTGGCTAAAAGTGGCCAAATAGAAGCCCAATCCACAATACATGAGCCCAAAGGCCTTCCTTATGACTAAACTGACACCCACTTTCTTAAAAATATCATGGGTCTAAATAGCCTTTTCAGGCTGAGAAAAGCACTTTGGTGACATTTGGCTGTAACTTGTGCCCAGTACATTCTGAGTGGCTGGTGACTGTGTGTTGTACCTAAAAGTGCCCAACAAGAATCCCAATGTACTACACATGGGCCCAAATGCCTTCCTTATGACAAAACTGACACTCATTTTCTTAAAAAAATCATTGGTCAAAATAGCCTATTCAGGCTGAGAGAAGCACTTTGGTGACGTTTCACTGTAACTTGTTCCCAGTACAGTCTAAGTGGCTGCTGACTGTGTGACTTGGCTAAAAGTGGCCAAATAGAAGCCCAATCCACAATACATGAGCCCAAAGGCCTTCCTTATGACTAAACTGACACCCACTTTCTTAAAAATATCATGGGTCTAAATAGCCTTTTCAGGCTGAGAAAAGCACTTTGGTGACATTTGGCTGTAACTTGTTCCCAGTACATTCTGAGTGGCTGGTGACTGTGTGTTGTACCTAAAAGTGCCCAACAAGAATCCCAATGTACTACACATGGGCCCAAATGCCTTCCTTATGACAAAACTGACACTCATTTTCTTAAAAAAATCATTGGTCAAAATAGCCTTTTCAGGCTGAGAGAAGCACTTTGGTGACGTTTCACTGTAACTTGTTCCCAGTACAGTCTAAGTGGCTGCTGACTGTGTGACTTGGCTAAAAGTGGCCAAATAGAAGCCCAATCCACAATACATGAGCCCAAAGGCCTTCCTTATGACTAAACTGACACCCACTTTCTTAAAAATATCATGGGTCTAAATAGCCTTTTCAGGCTGAGAAAAGCACTTTGGTAACATTTGGCTGTAACTTGTTCCCAGTACATTCTGAGTGGCTGGTGACTGTGTGTTGTACCTAAAAGTGCCCAACAAGAATCCCAATGCACTATACATGGGCCCGAATGCCTTCCTTATGACAAAACTGACACTCATTTTCTTAAAAAAATCATTGGTCAAAATAGCCTTTTCAGGCTGAGAGAAGCACTTTGGTGACGTTTCAATGTAACTTGTTCCCAGTACAGTCTAAGTGGCTGCTGACTGTGTGACTTGGCTAAAAGTGGCCAAATAGAAGCCCAATCCACAATACATGAGCCCAAAGGCCTTCCTTATGACTAAACTGACACCCACTTTCTTAAAAATATCATGGGTCTAAATAGCCTTTTCAGGCTGAGAAAAGCACTTTGGTGACATTTGGCTGTAACTTGTTCCCAGTACATTCTGAGTGGCTGGTGACTGTGTGTTGTACCTAAAAGTGCCCAACAAGAATCCCAATGTACTACACATGGGCCCAAATGCCTTCCTTATGACAAAACTGACACTCATTTTCTTAAAAAAATCATTGGTCAAAATAGCCTTTTCAGGCTGAGAGAAGCACTTTGGTGACGTTTCACTGTAACTTGTTCCCAGTACAGTCTAAGTGGCTGCTGACTGTTTGACTTGGTTAAAAGTGGCCAAATAGAAGCCCAATCCACAATACATGAGCCCAAAGGCCTTCCTTATGACTAAACTGACACCCACTTTCTTAAAAATATCATGGGTCTAAATAGCCTTTTCAGGCTGAGAAAAGCACTTTGGTGACATTTGGCTGTAACTTGTTCCCAGTACATTCTGAGTGGCTGGTGACTGTGTGTTGTACCTAAAAGTGCCCAACAAGAATCCCAATGCACTATACATGGGCCCAAATGCCTTCCTTATGACAAAACTGACACTTATTTTCTTTAAAAAAATCATTGGTCAAAATAGCCTTTTCAGGCTGAGAGAAGCACTTTGGTGACGTTTCACTGTAACTTGTTCCCAGTACAGTCTAAGTGGCTGCTGACTGTGTGCCTTGGCTAAAAGTGGCCAAATAGAAGCCCAATCCACAATACATGAGCCCAAAGGCCTTCCTTATGACTAAACTGACACCCACTTTCTTAAAAATATCATGGGTCTAAATAGCCTTTTCAGGCTGAGAAAAGCACTTTGGTGACATTTGGCTGTAACTTGTTCCCAGTACATTCTGAGTGGCTGGTGACTGTGTGTTGTACCTAAAAGTGCCCAACAAGAATCCCAATGCACTATACATGGGCCCGAATGCCTTCCTTATGACAAAACTGACACTCATTTTCTTAAAAAAATCATTGGTCAAAATAGCCTTTTCAGGCTGAGAGAAGCACTTTGGTGACGTTTCACTGTAACTTGTTCCCAGTACAGTCTAAGTGGCTGCTGACTGTGTGACTTGGCTAAAAGTGGCCAAATAGAAGCCCAATCCACAATACATGAGCCCAAAGGCCTTCCTTATGACTAAACTGACACCCACTTTCTTAAAAATATCATGGGTCTAAATAGCCTTTTCAGGCTGAGAAAAGCACTTTGGTGACATTTGGCTGTAACTTGTTCCCAGTACATTCTGAGTGGCTGGTGACTGTGTGTTGTACCTAAAAGTGCCCAACAAGAATCCCAATGTACTACACATGGGCCCAAATGCCTTCCTTATGACAAAACTGACACTCATTTTCTTAAAAAAATCATTGGTCAAAATAGCCTTTTCAGGCTGAGAGAAGCACTTTGGTGACGTTTCACTGTAACTTGTTCCCAGTACAGTCTAAGTGGCTGCTGACTGTGTGACTTGGTTAAAAGTGGCCAAATAGAAGCCCAATCCACAATACATGAGCCCAAAGGCCTTCCTTATGACTAAACTGACACCCACTTTTTTTAAAATATCATGGGTCTAAATAGCCTTTTCAGGCTGAGAAAAGCACTTTGGTGACATTTGGCTGTAACTTGTTCCCAGTACATTCTGAGTGGCTGGTGACTGTGTGTTGTACCTAAAAGTGCCCAACAAGAATCCCAATGCACTATACATGGGCCCAAATGCCTTCCTTATGACAAAACTGACACTCATTTTCTTTAAAAAAATCATTGGTCAAAATAGCCTTTTCAGGCTGAGAGAAGCACTTCGGTGACGTTTCACTGTAACTTGTTCCCAGTACAGTCTAAGTGGCTGCTGACTGTGTGACTTGGCTAAAAGTGGCCAAATAGAAGCCCAATCCACAATACATGAGCCCAAAGGCCTTCCTTATGACTAAACTGACACCCACTTTCTTAAAAATATCATGGGTCTAAATAGCCTTTTCAGGCTGAGAAAAGCACTTTGGTGACATTTGGCTGTAACTTGTTCCCAGTACATTCTGAGTGGCTGGTGACTGTGTGTTGTACCTAAAAGTGCCCAACAAGAATCCCAATGTACTACACATGGGCCCAAATGCCTTCCTTATGACAAAACTGACACTCATTTTCTTAAAAAAATCATTGGTCAAAATAGCCTTTTCAGGCTGAGAGAAGCACTTTGGTGACGTTTCACTGTAACTTGTTCCCAGTACAGTCTAAGTGGCTGCTGACTGTGTGACTTGGTTAAAAGTGGCCAAATAGAAGCCCAATCCACAATACATGAGCCCAAAGGCCTTCCTTATGACTAAACTGACACCCACTTTTTTTAAAATATCATGGGTCTAAATAGCCTTTTCAGGCTGAGAAAAGCACTTTGGTGACATTTGGCTGTAACTTGTTCCCAGTACATTCTGAGTGGCTGGTGACTGTGTGTTGTACCTAAAAGTGCCCAACAAGAATCCCAATGCACTATACATGGGCCCAAATGCCTTCCTTATGACAAAACTGACACTCATTTTCTTTAAAAAAATCATTGGTCAAAATAGCCTTTTCAGGCTGAGAGAAGCACTTCGGTGACGTTTCACTGTAACTTGTTCCCAGTACAGTCTAAGTGGCTGCTGACTGTGTGACTTGGCTAAAAGTGGCCAAATAGAAGCCCAATCCACAATACATGAGCCCAAAGGCCTTCCTTATGACTAAACTGACACCCACTTTCTTAAAAATATCATGGGTCTAAATAGCCTTTTCAGGCTGAGAAAAGCACTTTGGTGACATTTGGCTGTAACTTGTTCCCAGTACATTCTGAGGTGGCTGGTGACTGTGTGTTGTACCTAAAAGTGCCCAACAAGAATCCCAATGCACTATACATGGGCCCAAATGCCTTCCTTATGACAAAACTGACACTTATTTTCTTTAAAAAAAACATTGGTCAAAATAGCCTTTTCAGGCTGAGAGAAGCACTTTGGTGACGTTTCACTGTAACTTGTTCCCAGTACAGTCTAAGTGGCTGCTGACTGTGTGACTTGGCTAAAAGTGGCCAAATAGAAGCCCAATCCACAATACATGAGCCCAAGGCCTTCCTATGACTAAACTGACACCCACTTTCTTAAAAATATCATGGGTCTAAATAGCCTTTTCAGGCTGAGAAAAGCACTTTGGTGACATTTGGCTGTAACTTGTTCCCAGTACATTCTGAGTGGCTGGTGACTGTGTGTTGTACCTAAAAGTGCCCAACAAGAATCCCAATGTACTACACATGGGCCCAAATGCCTTCCTTATGACAAAACTGACACTCATTTTCTTAAAAAAATCATTGGTCAAAATAGCCTTTTCAGGCTGAGAGAAGCACTTTGGTGACGTTTCACTGTAACTTGTTCCCAGTACAGTCTAAGTGGTTGCTGACTGTGTGACTTGGCTAAAAGTGGCCAAATAGAAGCCCAATCCACAATACATGAGCCCAAAGGCCTTCCTTATGACTAAACTGACACCCACTTTCTTAAAAATATCATGGGTCTAAATAGCCTTTTCAGGCTGAGAAAAGCACTTTGGTAACATTTGGCTGTAACTTGTTCCCAGTACATTCTGAGTGGCTGGTGACTGTGTGTTGTACCTAAAAGTGCCCAACAAGAATCCCAATGCACTATACATGGGCCCGAATGCCTTCCTTATGACAAAACTGACACTCATTTTCTTTAAAAAAATCATTGGTCAAAATAGCCTTTTCAGGCTGAGAGAAGCACTTTGGTGACGTTTCACTGTAACTTGTTCCCAGTACAGTCTAAGTGGCTGCTGACTGTGTGACTTGGCTAAAAGTGGCCAAATAGAAGCCCAATCCACAATACATGAGCCCAAAGGCCTTCCTTATGACTAAACTGACACCCACTTTCTTAAAAATATCATGGGTCTAAATAGCCTTTTCAGGCTGAGAAAAGCACTTTGGTGACATTTGGCTGTAACTTGTGCCCAGTACATTCTGAGTGGCTGGTGACTGTGTGTTGTACCTAAAAGTGCCCAACAAGAATCCCAATGTACTACACATGGGCCCAAATGCCTTCCTTATGACAAAACTGACACTCATTTTCTTAAAAAAATCATTGGTCAAAATAGCCTTTTCAGGCTGAGAGAAGCACTTTGGTGACGTTTCACTGTAACTTGTTCCCAGTACAGTCTAAGTGGCTGCTGACTGTTTGACTTGGTTAAAAGTGGCCAAATAGAAGCCCAATCCACAATACATGAGCCCAAAGGCCTTCCTTATGACTAAACTGACACCCACTTTTTTAAACATATCATGGGTCTAAATAACGTTTTCAGGCTGAGAAAAGCACTTTGGTGACATTTGGCCGTAACTTGTTCCCAGTACATTCTGAGTGGCTGGTGACTGTGTGTTGTACCTAAAAGTACCCAACAAGAATCCCAATGCACTATACATGGGCCCAAATGCCTTCCTTATGACAAAACTGACACTCATTTTCAAAATAGCCTATTCAGGCTGAGAGAAGCACTTTGGTGACGTTTCACTGTAACTTGTTCCCAGTACAGTCTAAGTGGCTGCTGACTGTGTGACTTGGCTAAAAGTGGCCAAATAGAAGCCCAATCCACAATACATGAGCCCAAAGGCCTTCCTTATGACTAAACTGACACCCACTTTCTTAAAAATATCATGGGTCTAAATAGCCTTTTCAGGCTGAGAAAAGCACTTTGGTGACATTTGGCTGTAACTTGTTCCCAGTACATTCTGAGTGGCTGGTGACTGTGTGTTGTACCTAAAAGTGCCCAACAAGAATCCCAATGCACTATACATGGGCCCAAATGCCTTCCTTATGACAAAACTGACACTTATTTTCTTTAAAAAAATCATTGGTCAAAATAGCCTTTTCAGGCTGAGAGAAGCACTTTGGTGACGTTTCACTGTAACTTGTTCCCAGTACAGTCTAAGTGGCTGCTGACTGTGTGACTTGGCTAAAAGTGGCCAAATAGAAGCCCAATCCACAATACATGAGCCCAAAGGCCTTCCTTATGACTAAACTGACACCCACTTTCTTAAAAATATCATGGGTCTAAATAGCCTTTTCAGGCTGAGAAAAGCACTTTGGTGACATTTGGCTGTAACTTGTTCCCAGTACATTCTGAGTGGCTGGTGACTGTGTGTTGTACCTAAAAGTGCCCAACAAGAATCCCAATGTACTACACATGGGCCCAAATGCCTTCCTTATGACAAAACTGACACTCATTTTCTTAAAAAAATCATTGGTCAAAATAGCCTTTTCAGACTGAGAGAAGCACTTTGGTGACGTTTCACTGTAACTTGTTCCCAGTACAGTCTAAGTGGCTGCTGACTGTTTGACTTGGTTAAAAGTGGCCAAATAGAAGCCCAATCCACAATACATGAGCCCAAAGGCCTTCCTTATGACTAAACTGACACCCACTTTTTTAAACATATCATGGGTCTAAATAACGTTTTCAGGCTGAGAAAAGCACTTTGGTGACATTTGGCCGTAACTTGTTCCCAGTACATTCTGAGTGGCTGGTGACTGTGTGTTGTACCTAAAAGTACCCAACAAGAATCCCAATGCACTATACATGGGCCCAAATGCCTTCCTTATGACAAAACTGACACTCATTTTCAAAATAGCCTATTCAGGCTGAGAGAAGCACTTTGGTGACGTTTCACTGTAACTTGTTCCCAGTACAGTCTAAGTGGCTGCTGACTGTGTGACTTGGCTAAAAGTGGCCAAATAGAAGCCCAATCCACAATACATGAGCCCAAAGGCCTTCCTTATGACTAAACTGACACCCACTTTCTTAAAAATATCATGGGTCTAAATAGCCTTTTCAGGCTGAGAAAAGCACTTTGGTGACATTTGGCTGTAACTTGTTCCCAGTACATTCTGAGTGGCTGGTGACTGTGTGTTGTACCTAAAAGTGCCCAACAAGAATCCCAATGTACTACACATGGGCCCAAATGCCTTCCTTATGACAAAACTGACACTCATTTTCTTAAAAAAATCATTGGTCAAAATAGCCTTTTCAGGCTGAGAGAAGCACTTTGGTGACGTTTCACTGTAACTTGTTCCCAGTACAGTCTAAGTGGCTGCTGACTGTGTGACTTGGTTAAAAGTGGCCAAATAGAAGCCCAATCCACAATACATGAGCCCAAAGGCCTTCCTTATGACTAAACTGACACCCACTTTTTTTAAAATATCATGGGTCTAAATAGCCTTTTCAGGCTGAGAAAAGCACTTTGGTGACATTTGGCTGTAACTTGTTCCCAGTACATTCTGAGTGGCTGGTGACTGTGTGTTGTACCTAAAAGTGCCCAACAAGAATCCCAATGCACTATACATGGGCCCAAATGCCTTCCTTATGACAAAACTGACACTCATTTTCTTTAAAAAAATCATTGGTCAAAATAGCCTTTTCAGGCTGAGAGAAGCACTTTGGTGACGTTTCACTGTAACTTGTTCCCAGTACAGTCTAAGTGGCTGCTGACTGTGTGACTTGGCTAAAAGTGGCCAAATAGAAGCCCAATCCACAATACATGAGCCCAAAGGCCTTCCTTATGACTAAACTGACACCCACTTTCTTAAAAATATCATGGGTCTAAATAGCCTTTTCAGGCTGAGAAAAGCACTTTGGTGACATTTGGCTGTAACTTGTTCCCAGTACATTCTGAGTGGCTGGTGACTGTGTGTTGTACCTAAAAGTGCCCAACAAGAATCCCAATGCACTATACATGGGCCCAAATGCCTTCCTTATGACAAAACTGACACTTATTTTCTTTAAAAAAATCATTGGTCAAAATAGCCTTTTCAGGCTGAGAGAAGCACTTTGGTGACGTTTCACTGTAACTTGTTCCCAGTACAGTCTAAGTGGCTGCTGACTGTGTGACTTGGCTAAAAGTGGCCAAATAGAAGCCCAATCCACAATACATGAGCCCAAAGGCCTTCCTTATGACTAAACTGACACCCACTTTCTTAAAAATATCATGGGTCTAAATAGCCTTTTCAGGCTGAGAAAAGCACTTTGGTGACATTTGGCTGTAACTTGTTCCCAGTACATTCTGAGTGGCTGGTGACTGTGTGTTGTACCTAAAAGTGCCCAACAAGAATCCCAATGTACTACACATGGGCCCAAATGCCTTCCTTATGACAAAACTGACACTCATTTTCTTAAAAAAATCATTGGTCAAAATAGCCTTTTCAGGCTGAGAGAAGCACTTTGGTGACGTTTCACTGTAACTTGTTCCCAGTACAGTCTAAGTGGCTGCTGACTGTGTGACTTGGCTAAAAGTGGCCAAATAGAAGCCCAATCCACAATACATGAGCCCAAAGGCCTTCCTTATGACTAAACTGACACCCACTTTCTTAAAAATATCATGGGTCTAAATAGCCTTTTCAGGCTGAGAAAAGCACTTTGGTAACATTTGGCTGTAACTTGTTCCCAGTACATTCTGAGTGGCTGGTGACTGTGTGTTGTACCTAAAAGTGCCCAACAAGAATCCCAATGCACTATACATGGGCCCGAATGCCTTCCTTATGACAAAACTGACACTCATTTTCTTAAAAAAATCATTGGTCAAAATAGCCTTTTCAGGCTGAGAGAAGCACTTTGGTGACGTTTCAATGTAAACTTGTTCCCAGTACAGTCTAAGTGGCTGCTGACTGTGTGACTTGGCTAAAAGTGGCCAAATAGAAGCCCAATCCACAATACATGAGCCCAAAGGCCTTCCTTATGACTAAACTGACACCCACTTTCTTAAAAATATCATGGGTCTAAATAGCCTTTTCAGGCTGAGAAAAGCACTTTGGTGACATTTGGCTGTAACTTGTTCCCAGTACATTCTGAGTGGCTGGTGACTGTGTGTTGTACCTAAAAGTGCCCAACAAGAATCCCAATGTACTACACATGGGCCCAAATGCCTTCCTTATGACAAAACTGACACTCATTTTCTTAAAAAAATCATTGGTCAAAATAGCCTTTTCAGGCTGAGAGAAGCACTTTGGTGACGTTTCACTGTAACTTGTTCCCAGTACAGTCTAAGTGGCTGCTGACTGTTTGACTTGGTTAAAAGTGGCCAAATAGAAGCCCAATCCACAATACATGAGCCCAAAGGCCTTCCTTATGACTAAACTGACACCCACTTTTTTAAACATATCATGGGTCTAAATAACGTTTTCAGGCTGAGAAAAGCACTTTGGTGACATTTGGCCGTAACTTGTTCCCAGTACATTCTGAGTGGCTGGTGACTGTGTGTTGTACCTAAAAGTACCCAACAAGAATCCCAATGCACTATACATGGGCCCGAATGCCTTCCTTATGACAAAACTGACACTCATTTTCAAAATAGCCTATTCAGGCTGAGAGAAGCACTTTGGTGACGTTTCACTGTAACTTGTTCCCAGTACAGTCTAAGTGGCTGCTGACTGTGTGACTTGGCTAAAAGTGGCCAAATAGAAGCCCAATCCACAATACATGAGCCCAAAGGCCTTCCTTATGACAAAACTGACACCCACTTTCTTAAAAATATCATGGGTCTAAATAGCCTTTTCAGGCTGAGAAAAGCACTTTGGTGACATTTGGCTGTAACTTGTTCCCAGTACATTCTGAGTGGCTGGTGACTGTGTGTTGTACCTAAAAGTGCCCAACAAGAATCCCAATGCACTATACATGGGCCCAAATGCCTTCCTTATGACAAAACTGACACTTATTTTCTTTAAAAAAATCATTGGTCAAAATAGCCTTTTCAGGCTGAGAGAAGCACTTTGGTGACGTTTCACTGTAACTTGTTCCCAGTACAGTCTAAGTGGCTGCTGACTGTGTGACTTGGCTAAAAGTGGCCAAATAGAAGCCCAATCCACAATACATGGGCCCAAAGGCCTTCCTTATGACTAAACTGACACCCACTTTTTTAAAAATATCATGGGTCTAAATAGCCTTTTCAGGCTGAGAAAAGCACTTTGGTGACATTTGGCTGTAACTTGTTCCCAGTATATTCTGAGTGGCTGGTGACTGTGTGTTGTACCTAAAAGTGCCCAACAAGAATCCCAATGTACTACACATGGGCCCAAATGCCTTCCTTATGACAAAACTGACACTTATTTTCTTTAAAAAAATCATTGGTCAAAATAGCCTTTTCAGGCTGAGAGAAGCACTTTGGTGACGTTTCACTGTAACTTGTTCCCAGTACAGTCTAAGTGGCTGCTGACTGTGTGACTTGGCTAAAAGTGGCCAAATAGAAGCCCAATCCACAATACATGAGCCCAAAGGCCTTCCTTATGACTAAACTGACACCCACTTTCTTAAAAATATCATGGGTCTAAATAGCCTTTTCAGGCTGAGAAAAGCACTTTGGTGACATTTGGCTGTAACTTGTTCCCAGTACATTCTGAGTGGCTGGTGACTGTGTGTTGTACCTAAAAGTGCCCAACAAGAATCCCAATGTACTACACATGGGCCCAAATGCCTTCCTTATGACAAAACTGACACTCATTTTCTTAAAAAAATCATTGGTCAAAATAGCCTTTTCAGGCTGAGAGAAGCACTTTGGTGACGTTTCACTGTAACTTGTTCCCAGTACAGTCTAAGTGGCTGCTGACTGTTTGACTTGGTTAAAAGTGGCCAAATAGAAGCCCAATCCACAATACATGAGCCCAAAGGCCTTCCTTATGACTAAACTGACACCCACTTTTTTAAACATATCATGGGTCTAAATAACGTTTTCAGGCTGAGAAAAGCACTTTGGTGACATTTGGCCGTAACTTGTTCCCAGTACATTCTGAGTGGCTGGTGACTGTGTGTTGTACCTAAAAGTACCCAACAAGAATCCCAATGCACTATACATGGGCCCAAATGCCTTCCTTATGACAAAACTGACACTCATTTTCAAAATAGCCTATTCAGGCTGAGAGAAGCACTTTGGTGACGTTTCACTGTAACTTGTTCCCAGTACAGTCTAAGTGGCTGCTGACTGTGTGACTTGGCTAAAAGTGGCCAAATAGAAGCCCAATCCACAATACATGAGCCCAAAGGCCTTCCTTATGACTAAACTGACACCCACTTTCTTAAAAATATCATGGGTCTAAATAGCCTTTTCAGGCTGAGAAAAGCACTTTGGTGACATTTGGCTGTAACTTGTTCCCAGTACATTCTGAGTGGCTGGTGACTGTGTGTTGTACCTAAAAGTGCCCAACAAGAATCCCAATGTACTACACATGGGCCCAAATGCCTTCCTTATGACAAAACTGACACTCATTTTCTTAAAAAAATCATTGGTCAAAATAGCCTTTTCAGGCTGAGAGAAGCACTTTGGTGACGTTTCACTGTAACTTGTTCCCAGTACAGTCTAAGTGGCTGCTGACTGTTTGACTTGGTTAAAAGTGGCCAAATAGAAGCCCAATCCACAATACATGAGCCCAAAGGCCTTCCTTATGACTAAACTGACACCCACTTTTTTAAACATATCATGGGTCTAAATAACGTTTTCAGGCTGAGAAAAGCACTTTGGTGACATTTGGCCGTAACTTGTTCCCAGTACATTCTGAGTGGCTGGTGACTGTGTGTTGTACCTAAAAGTACCCAACAAGAATCCCAATGCACTATACATGGGCCCAAATGCCTTCCTTATGACAAAACTGACACTCATTTTCAAAATAGCCTATTCAGGCTGAGAGAAGCACTTTGGTGACGTTTCACTGTAACTTGTTCCCAGTACAGTCTAAGTGGCTGCTGACTGTGTGACTTGGCTAAAAGTGGCCAAATAGAAGCCCAATCCACAATACATGAGCCCAAAGGCCTTCCTTATGACAAAACTGACACCCACTTTCTTAAAAATATCATGGGTCTAAATAGCCTTTTCAGGCTGAGAAAAGCACTTTGGTGACATTTGGCTGTAACTTGTTCCCAGTACATTCTGAGTGGCTGGTGACTGTGTGTTGTACCTAAAAGTGCCCAACAAGAATCCCAATGCACTATACATGGGCCCAAATGCCTTCCTTATGACAAAACTGACACTCATTTTCTTAAAAAAATCATTGGTCAAAATAGCCTTTTCAGGCTGAGAGAAGCACTTTGGTGACGTTTCACTGTAACTTGTTCCCAGTACAGTCTAAGTGGCTGCTGACTGTGTGACTTGGCTAAAAGTGGCCAAATAGAAGCCCAATCCACAATACATGAGCCCAAAGGCCTTCCTTATGACTAAACTGACACCCACTTTTTTAAAAATATCATGGGTCTAAATAGCCTTTTCAGGCTGAGAAAAGCACTTTGGTGACATTTGGCTGTAACTTGTTCCCAGTACATTCTGAGTGGCTGGTGACTGTGTGTTGTACCTAAAAGTGCCCAACAAGAATCCCAATGTACTACACATGGGCCCAAATGCCTTCCTTATGACAAAACTGACACTTATTTTCTTTAAAAAAATCATTGGTCAAAATAGCCTTTTCAGGCTGAGAGAAGCACTTTGGTGACGTTTCACTGTAACTTGTTCCCAGTACAGTCTAAGTGGCTGCTGACTGTGTGACTTGGCTAAAAGTGGCCAAATAGAAGCCCAATCCACAATACATGAGCCCAAAGGCCTTCCTTATGACTAAACTGACACCCACTTTCTTAAAAATATCATGGGTCTAAATAGCCTTTTCAGGCTGAGAAAAGCACTTTGGTGACATTTGGCTGTAACTTGTTCCCAGTACATTCTGAGTGGCTGGTGACTGTGTGTTGTACCTAAAAGTGCCCAACAAGAATCCCAATGTACTACACATGGGCCCAAATGCCTTCCTTATGACAAAACTGACACTCATTTTCTTAAAAAAATCATTGGTCAAAATAGCCTTTTCAGGCTGAGAGAAGCACTTTGGTGACGTTTCACTGTAACTTGTTCCCAGTACAGTCTAAGTGGCTGCTGACTGTTTGACTTGGTTAAAAGTGGCCAAATAGAAGCCCAATCCACAATACATGAGCCCAAAGGCCCTCCTTATGACTAAACTGACACCCACTTTTTTAAACATATCATGGGTCTAAATAACGTTTTCAGGCTGAGAAAAGCACTTTGGTGACATTTGGCCGTAACTTGTTCCCAGTACATTCTGAGTGGCTGGTGACTGTGTGTTGTACCTAAAAGTACCCAACAAGAATCCCAATGCACTATACATGGGCCCAAATGCCTTCCTTATGACAAAACTGACACTCATTTTCAAAATAGCCTATTCAGGCTGAGAGAAGCACTTTGGTGACGTTTCACTGTAACTTGTTCCCAGTACAGTCTAAGTGGCTGCTGACTGTGTGACTTGGTTAAAAGTGGCCAAATAGAAGCCCAATCCACAATACATGAGCCCAAAGGCCTTCCTTATGACTAAACTGACACCCACTTTCTTAAAAATATCATGGGTCTAAATAGCCTTTTCAGGCTGAGAAAAGCACTTTGGTGACATTTGGCTGTAACTTGTTCCCAGTACATTCTGAGTGGCTGGTGACTGTGTGTTGTACCTAAAAGTGCCCAACAAGAATCCCAATGTACTACACATGGGCCCAAATGCCTTCCTTATGACAAAACTGACACTCATTTTCTTAAAAAAATCATTGGTCAAAATAGCCTTTTCAGGCTGAGAGAAGCACTTTGGTGACGTTTCACTGTAACTTGTTCCCAGTACAGTCTAAGTGGCTGCTGACTGTTTGACTTGGTTAAAAGTGGCCAAATAGAAGCCCAATCCACAATACATGAGCCCAAAAGCCTTCCTTATGACTAAACTGACACCCACTTTTTTAAACATATCATGGGTCTAAATAACGTTTTCAGGCTGAGAAAAGCACTTTGGTGACATTTGGCCGTAACTTGTTCCCAGTACATTCTGAGTGGCTGGTGACTGTGTGTTGTACCTAAAAGTACCCAACAAGAATCCCAATGCACTATACATGGGCCCAAATGCCTTCCTTATGACAAAACTGACACTCATTTTCAAAATAGCCTATTCAGGCTGAGAGAAGCACTTTGGTGACGTTTCACTGTAACTTGTTCCCAGTACAGTCTAAGTGGCTGCTGACTGTGTGACTTGGCTAAAAGTGGCCAAATAGAAGCCCAATCCACAATACATGAGCCCAAAGGCCTTCCTTATGACTAAACTGACACCCACTTTCTTAAAAATATCATGGGTCTAAATAGCCTTTTCAGGCTGAGAAAAGCACTTTGGTGACATTTGGCTGTAACTTGTTCCCAGTACATTCTGAGTGGCTGAGTGACTGTGTGTTGTACCTAAAAGTGCCCAACAAGAATCCCAATGCACTATACATGGGCCCAAATGCCTTCCTTATGACAAAACTGACACTTATTTTCTTTAAAAAAATCATTGGTCAAAATAGCCTTTTCAGGCTGAGAGAAGCACTTTGGTGACGTTTCACTGTAACTTGTTCCCAGTACAGTCTAAGTGGCTGCTGACTGTGTGACTTGGCTAAAAGTGGCCAAATAGAAGCCCAATCCACAATACATGAGCCCAAAGGCCTTCCTTATGACTAAACTGACACCCACTTTCTTAAAAATATCATGGGTCTAAATAGCCTTTTCAGGCTGAGAAAAGCACTTTGGTGACATTTGGCTGTAACTTGTTCCCAGTACATTCTGAGTGGCTGGTGACTGTGTGTTGTACCTAAAAGTGCCCAACAAGAATCCCAATGTACTACACATGGGCCCAAATGCCTTCCTTATGACAAAACTGACACTCATTTTCTTAAAAAAATCATTGGTCAAAATAGCCTTTTCAGGCTGAGAGAAGCACTTTGGTGACGTTTCACTGTAACTTGTTCCCAGTACAGTCTAAGTGGCTGCTGACTGTTTGACTTGGTTAAAAGTGGCCAAATAGAAGCCCAATCCACAATACATGAGCCCAAAGGCCTTCCTTATGACTAAACTGACACCCACTTTTTTAAACATATCATGGGTCTAAATAACGTTTTCAGGCTGAGAAAAGCACTTTGGTGACATTTGGCCGTAACTTGTTCCCAGTACATTCTGAGTGGCTGGTGACTGTGTGTTGTACCTAAAAGTACCCAACAAGAATCCCAATGCACTATACATGGGCCCAAATGCCTTCCTTATGACAAAACTGACACTCATTTTCAAAATAGCCTATTCAGGCTGAGAGAAGCACTTTGGTGACGTTTCACTGTAACTTGTTCCCAGTACAGTCTAAGTGGCTGCTGACTGTGTGACTTGGCTAAAAGTGGCCAAATAGAAGCCCAATCCACAATACATGAGCCCAAAGGCCTTCCTTATGACTAAACTGACACCCACTTTCTTAAAAATATCATGGGTCTAAATAGCCTTTTCAGGCTGAGAAAAGCACTTTGGTGACATTTGGCTGTAACTTGTTCCCAGTACATTCTGAGTGGCTGGTGACTGTGTGTTGTACCTAAAAGTGCCCAACAAGAATCCCAATGTACTACACATGGGCCCAAATGCCTTCCTTATGACAAAACTGACACTCATTTTCTTAAAAAAATCATTGGTCAAAATAGCCTTTTCAGGCTGAGAGAAGCACTTTGGTGACGTTTCACTGTAACTTGTTCCCAGTACAGTCTAAGTGGCTGCTGACTGTTTGACTTGGTTAAAAGTGGCCAAATAGAAGCCCAATCCACAATACATGAGCCCAAAGGCCTTCCTTATGACTAAACTGACACCCACTTTTTTAAACATATCATGGGTCTAAATAACGTTTTCAGGCTGAGAAAAGCACTTTGGTGACATTTGGCCGTAACTTGTTCCCAGTACATTCTGAGTGGCTGGTGACTGTGTGTTGTACCTAAAAGTACCCAACAAGAATCCCAATGCACTATACATGGGCCCAAATGCCTTCCTTATGACAAAACTGACACTCATTTTCAAAATAGCCTTTTCAGGCTGAGAGAAGCACTTTGGTGACGTTTCACTGTAACTTGTTCCCAGTACAGTCTAAGTGGCTGCTGACTGTGTGACTTGGCTAAAAGTGGCCAAATAGAAGCCCAATCCACAATACATGAGCCCAAAGGCCTTCCTTATGACTAAACTGACACCCACTTTTTTAAAAATATCATGGGTCTAAATAGCCTTTTCAGGCTGAGAAAAGCACTTTGGTGACATTTGGCTGTAACTTGTTCCCAGTACATTCTGAGTGGCTGGTGACTGTGTGTTGTACCTAAAAGTGCCCAACAAGAATCCCAATGTACTACACATGGGCCCAAATGCCTTCCTTATGACAAAACTGACACTTATTTTCTTTAAAAAAATCATTGGTCAAAATAGCCTTTTCAGGCTGAGAGAAGCACTTTGGTGACGTTTCACTGTAACTTGTTCCCAGTACAGTCTAAGTGGCTGCTGACTGTGTGACTTGGCTAAAAGTGGCCAAATAGAAGCCCAATCCACAATACATGAGCCCAAAGGCCTTCCTTATGACTAAACTGACACCCACTTTCTTAAAAATATCATGGGTCTAAATAGCCTTTTCAGGCTGAGAAAAGCACTTTGGTGACATTTGGCTGTAACTTGTTCCCAGTACATTCTGAGTGGCTGAGTGACTGTGTGTTGTACCTAAAAGTGCCCAACAAGAATCCCAATGCACTATACATGGGCCCAAATGCCTTCCTTATGACAAAACTGACACTTATTTTCTTTAAAAAAATCATTGGTCAAAATAGCCTTTTCAGGCTGAGAGAAGCACTTTGGTGACGTTTCACTGTAACTTGTTCCCAGTACAGTCTAAGTGGCTGCTGACTGTGTGACTTGGCTAAAAGTGGCCAAATAGAAGCCCAATCCACAATACATGAGCCCAAAGGCCTTCCTTATGACTAAACTGACACCCACTTTCTTAAAAATATCATGGGTCTAAATAGCCTTTTCAGGCTGAGAAAAGCACTTTGGTGACATTTGGCTGTAACTTGTTCCCAGTACATTCTGAGTGGCTGGTGACTGTGTGTTGTACCTAAAAGTGCCCAACAAGAATCCCAATGTACTACACATGGGCCCAAATGCCTTCCTTATGACAAAACTGACACTCATTTTCTTAAAAAAATCATTGGTCAAAATAGCCTTTTCAGGCTGAGAGAAGCACTTTGGTGACGTTTCACTGTAACTTGTTCCCAGTACAGTCTAAGTGGCTGCTGACTGTTTGACTTGGTTAAAAGTGGCCAAATAGAAGCCCAATCCACAATACATGAGCCCAAAGGCCTTCCTTATGACTAAACTGACACCCACTTTTTTAAACATATCATGGGTCTAAATAACGTTTTCAGGCTGAGAAAAGCACTTTGGTGACATTTGGCCGTAACTTGTTCCCAGTACATTCTGAGTGGCTGGTGACTGTGTGTTGTACCTAAAAGTACCCAACAAGAATCCCAATGCACTATACATGGGCCCAAATGCCTTCCTTATGACAAAACTGACACTCATTTTCAAAATAGCCTATTCAGGCTGAGAGAAGCACTTTGGTGACGTTTCACTGTAACTTGTTCCCAGTACAGTCTAAGTGGCTGCTGACTGTGTGACTTGGCTAAAAGTGGCCAAATAGAAGCCCAATCCACAATACATGAGCCCAAAGGCCTTTCTTATGACTAAACTGACACCCACTTTCTTAAAAATATCATGGGTCTAAATAGCCTTTTCAGGCTGAGAAAAGCACTTTGGTGACATTTGGCTGTAACTTGTTCCCAGTACATTCTGAGTGGCTGGTGACTGTGTGTTGTACCTAAAAGTGCCCAACAAGAATCCCAATGTACTACACATGGGCCCAAATGCCTTCCTTATGACAAAACTGACACTCATTTTCTTAAAAAAATCATTGGTCAAAATAGCCTTTTCAGGCTGAGAGAAGCACTTTGGTGACGTTTCACTGTAACTTGTTCCCAGTACAGTCTAAGTGGCTGCTGACTGTTTGACTTGGTTAAAAGTGGCCAAATAGAAGCCCAATCCACAATACATGAGCCCAAAGGCCTTCCTTATGACTAAACTGACACCCACTTTTTTAAACATATCATGGGTCTAAATAACGTTTTCAGGCTGAGAAAAGCACTTTGGTGACATTTGGCCGTAACTTGTTCCCAGTACATTCTGAGTGGCTGGTGACTGTGTGTTGTACCTAAAAGTACCCAACAAGAATCCCAATGCACTATACATGGGCCCAAATGCCTTCCTTATGACAAAACTGACACTCATTTTCAAAATAGCCTATTCAGGCTGAGAGAAGCACTTTGGTGACGTTTCACTGTAACTTGTTCCCAGTACAGTCTAAGTGGCTGCTGACTGTGTGACTTGGCTAAAAGTGGCCAAATAGAAGCCCAATCCACAATACATGAGCCCAAAGGCCTTCCTTATGACTAAACTGACACCCACTTTCTTAAAAATATCATGGGTCTAAATAGCCTTTTCAGGCTGAGAAAAGCACTTTGGTGACATTTGGCTGTAACTTGTTCCCAGTACATTCTGAGTGGCTGGTGACTGTGTGTTGTACCTAAAAGTGCCCAACAAGAATCCCAATGTACTACACATGGGCCCAAATGCCTTCCTTATGACAAAACTGACACTCATTTTCTTAAAAAAATCATTGGTCAAAATAGCCTTTTCAGGCTGAGAGAAGCACTTTGGTGACGTTTCACTGTAACTTGTTCCCAGTACAGTCTAAGTGGCTGCTGACTGTTTGACTTGGTTAAAAGTGGCCAAATAGAAGCCCAATCCACAATACATGAGCCCAAAGGCCTTCCTTATGACTAAACTGACACCCACTTTTTTAAACATATCATGGGTCTAAATAACGTTTTCAGGCTGAGAAAAGCACTTTGGTGACATTTGGCCGTAACTTGTTCCCAGTACATTCTGAGTGGCTGGTGACTGTGTGTTGTACCTAAAAGTACCCAACAAGAATCCCAATGCACTATACATGGGCCCAAATGCCTTCCTTATGACAAAACTGACAATCATTTTCAAAATAGCCTATTCAGGCTGAGAGAAGCACTTTGGTGACGTTTCACTGTAACTTGTTCCCAGTACAGTCTAAGTGGCTGCTGACTGTGTGACTTGGCTAAAAGTGGCCAAATAGAAGCCCAATCCACAATACATGAGCCCAAAGGCCTTCCTTATGACAAAACTGACACCCACTTTCTTAAAAATATCATGGGTCTAAATAGCCTTTTCAGGCTGAGAAAAGCACTTTGGTGACATTTGGCTGTAACTTGTTCCCAGTACATTCTGAGTGGCTGGTGACTGTGTGTTGTACCTAAAAGTGCCCAACAAGAATCCCAATGCACTATACATGGGCCCAAATGCCTTCCTTATGACAAAACTGACACTCATTTTCTTAAAAAAATCATTGGTCAAAATAGCCTTTTCAGGCTGAGAGAAGCACTTTGGTGACGTTTCACTGTAACTTGTTCCCAGTACAGTCTAAGTGGCTGCTGACTGTGTGACTTGGCTAAAAGTGGCCAAATAGAAGCCCAATCCACAATACATGAGCCCAAAGGCCTTCCTTATGACTAAACTGACACCCACTTTTTTAAAAATATCATGGGTCTAAATAGCCTTTTCAGGCTGAGAAAAGCACTTTGGTGACATTTGGCTGTAACTTGTTCCCAGTACATTCTGAGTGGCTGGTGACTGTGTGTTGTACCTAAAAGTGCCCAACAAGAATCCCAATGTACTACACATGGGCCCAAATGCCTTCCTTATGACAAAACTGACACTTATTTTCTTTAAAAAAATCATTGGTCAAAATAGCCTTTTCAGGCTGAGAGAAGCACTTTGGTGACGTTTCACTGTAACTTGTTCCCAGTACAGTCTAAGTGGCTGCTGACTGTGTGACTTGGCTAAAAGTGGCCAAATAGAAGCCCAATCCACAATACATGAGCCCAAAGGCCTTCCTTATGACTAAACTGACACCCACTTTCTTAAAAATATCATGGGTCTAAATAGCCTTTTCAGGCTGAGAAAAGCACTTTGGTGACATTTGGCTGTAACTTGTTCCCAGTACATTCTGAGTGGCTGGTGACTGTGTGTTGTACCTAAAAGTGCCCAACAAGAATCCCAATGTACTACACATGGGCCCAAATGCCTTCCTTATGACAAAACTGACACTCATTTTCTTAAAAAAATCATTGGTCAAAATAGCCTTTTCAGGCTGAGAGAAGCACTTTGGTGACGTTTCACTGTAACTTGTTCCCAGTACAGTCTAAGTGGCTGCTGACTGTTTGACTTGGTTAAAAGTGGCCAAATAGAAGCCCAATCCACAATACATGAGCCCAAAGGCCTTCCTTATGACTAAACTGACACCCACTTTTTTAAACATATCATGGGTCTAAATAACGTTTTCAGGCTGAGAAAAGCACTTTGGTGACATTTGGCCGTAACTTGTTCCCAGTACATTCTGAGTGGCTGGTGACTGTGTGTTGTACCTAAAAGTACCCAACAAGAATCCCAATGCACTATACATGGGCCCAAATGCCTTCCTTATGACAAAACTGACACTCATTTTCAAAATAGCCTATTCAGGCTGAGAGAAGCACTTTGGTGACGTTTCAGTGTAACTTGTTCCCAGTACAGTCTAAGTGGCTGCTGACTGTGTGACTTGGCTAAAAGTGGCCAAATAGAAGCCCAATCCACAATACATGAGCCCAAAGGCCTTCCTTATGACTAAACTGACACCCACTTTCTTAAAAATATCATGGGTCTAAATAGCCTTTTCAGGCTGAGAAAAGCACTTTGGTGACATTTGGCTGTAACTTGTTCCCAGTACATTCTGAGTGGCTGGTGACTGTGTGTTGTACCTAAAAGTGCCCAACAAGAATCCCAATGTACTACACATGGGCCCAAATGCCTTCCTTATGACAAAACTGACACTCATTTTCTTAAAAAAATCATTGGTCAAAATAGCCTTTTCAGGCTGAGAGAAGCACTTTGGTGACGTTTCACTGTAACTTGTTCCCAGTACAGTCTAAGTGGCTGCTGACTGTGTGACTTGGCTAAAAGTGGCCAAATAGAAGCCCAATCCACAATACATGAGCCCAAAGGCCTTCCTTATGACAAAACTGACACCCACTTTCTTAAAAATATCATGGGTCTAAATAGCCTTTTCAGGCTGAGAAAAGCACTTTGGTGACATTTGGCTGTAACTTGTTCCCAGTACATTCTGAGTGGCTGGTGACTGTGTGTTGTACCTAAAAGTGCCCAACAAGAATCCCAATGCACTATACATGGGCCCAAATGCCTTCCTTATGACAAAACTGACACTCATTTTCTTAAAAAAATCATTGGTCAAAATAGCCTTTTCAGGCTGAGAGAAGCACTTTGGTGACGTTTCACTGTAACTTGTTCCCAGTACAGTCTAAGTGGCTGCTGACTGTGTGACTTGGCTAAAAGTGGCCAAATAGAAGCCCAATCCACAATACATGAGCCCAAAGGCCTTCCTTATGACTAAACTGACACCCACTTTTTTAAAAATATCATGGGTCTAAATAGCCTTTTCAGGCTGAGAAAAGCACTTTGGTGACATTTGGCTGTAACTTGTTCCCAGTACATTCTGAGTGGCTGGTGACTGTGTGTTGTACCTAAAAGTGCCCAACAAGAATCCCAATGTACTACACATGGGCCCAAATGCCTTCCTTATGACAAAACTGACACTTATTTTCTTTAAAAAAATCATTGGTCAAAATAGCCTTTTCAGGCTGAGAGAAGCACTTTGGTGACGTTTCACTGTAACTTGTTCCCAGTACAGTCTAAGTGGCTGCTGACTGTGTGACTTGGCTAAAAGTGGCCAAATAGAAGCCCAATCCACAATACATGAGCCCAAAGGCCTTCCTTATGACTAAACTGACACCCACTTTCTTAAAAATATCATGGGTCTAAATAGCCTTTTCAGGCTGAGAAAAGCACTTTGGTGACATTTGGCTGTAACTTGTTCCCAGTACATTCTGAGTGGCTGAGTGACTGTGTGTTGTACCTAAAAGTGCCCAACAAGAATCCCAATGCACTATACATGGGCCCAAATGCCTTCCTTATGACAAAACTGACACTTATTTTCTTTAAAAAAATCATTGGTCAAAATAGCCTTTTCAGGGTGAGAGAAGCACTTTGGTGACGTTTCACTGTAACTTGTTCCCAGTACAGTCTAAGTGGCTGCTGACTGTGTGACTTGGCTAAAAGTGGCCAAATAGAAGCCCAATCCACAATACATGAGCCCAAAGGCCTTCCTTATGACTAAACTGACACCCACTTTCTTAAAAATATCATGGGTCTAAATAGCCTTTTCAGGCTGAGAAAAGCACTTTGGTGACATTTGGCTGTAACTTGTTCCCAGTACATTCTGAGTGGCTGGTGACTGTGTGTTGTACCTAAAAGTGCCCAACAAGAATCCCAATGTACTACACATGGGCCCAAATGCCTTCCTTATGACAAAACTGACACTCATTTTCTTAAAAAAATCATTGGTCAAAATAGCCTTTTCAGGCTGAGAGAAGCACTTTGGTGACGTTTCACTGTAACTTGTTCCCAGTACAGTCTAAGTGGCTGCTGACTGTTTGACTTGGTTAAAAGTGGCCAAATAGAAGCCCAATCCACAATACATGAGCCCAAAGGCCTTCCTTATGACTAAACTGACACCCACTTTTTTAAACATATCATGGGTCTAAATAACGTTTTCAGGCTGAGAAAAGCACTTTGGTGACATTTGGCCGTAACTTGTTCCCAGTACATTCTGAGTGGCTGGTGACTGTGTGTTGTACCTAAAAGTACCCAACAAGAATCCCAATGCACTATACATGGGCCCAAATGCCTTCCTTATGACAAAACTGACACTCATTTTCAAAATAGCCTATTCAGGCTGAGAGAAGCACTTTGGTGACGTTTCACTGTAACTTGTTCCCAGTACAGTCTAAGTGGCTGCTGACTGTGTGACTTGGCTAAAAGTGGCCAAATAGAAGCCCAATCCACAATACATGAGCCCAAAGGCCTTTCTTATGACTAAACTGACACCCACTTTCTTAAAAATATCATGGGTCTAAATAGCCTTTTCAGGCTGAGAAAAGCACTTTGGTGACATTTGGCTGTAACTTGTTCCCAGTACATTCTGAGTGGCTGGTGACTGTGTGTTGTACCTAAAAGTGCCCAACAAGAATCCCAATGTACTACACATGGGCCCAAATGCCTTCCTTATGACAAAACTGACACTCATTTTCTTAAAAAAATCATTGGTCAAAATAGCCTTTTCAGGCTGAGAGAAGCACTTTGGTGACGTTTCACTGTAACTTGTTCCCAGTACAGTCTAAGTGGCTGCTGACTGTTTGACTTGGTTAAAAGTGGCCAAATAGAAGCCCAATCCACAATACATGAGCCCAAAGGCCTTCCTTATGACTAAACTGACACCCACTTTTTTAAACATATCATGGGTCTAAATAACGTTTTCAGGCTGAGAAAAGCACTTTGGTGACATTTGGCCGTAACTTGTTCCCAGTACATTCTGAGTGGCTGGTGACTGTGTGTTGTACCTAAAAGTACCCAACAAGAATCCCAATGCACTATACATGGGCCCAAATGCCTTCCTTATGACAAAACTGACACTCATTTTCAAAATAGCCTATTCAGGCTGAGAGAAGCACTTTGGTGACGTTTCACTGTAACTTGTTCCCAGTACAGTCTAAGTGGCTGCTGACTGTGTGACTTGGCTAAAAGTGGCCAAATAGAAGCCCAATCCACAATACATGAGCCCAAAGGCCTTCCTTATGACTAAACTGACACCCACTTTCTTAAAAATATCATGGGTCTAAATAGCCTTTTCAGGCTGAGAAAAGCACTTTGGTGACATTTGGCTGTAACTTGTTCCCAGTACATTCTGAGTGGCTGGTGACTGTGTGTTGTACCTAAAAGTGCCCAACAAGAATCCCAATGTACTACACATGGGCCCAAATGCCTTCCTTATGACAAAACTGACACTCATTTTCTTAAAAAAATCATTGGTCAAAATAGCCTTTTCAGGCTGAGAGAAGCACTTTGGTGACGTTTCACTGTAACTTGTTCCCAGTACAGTCTAAGTGGCTGCTGACTGTTTGACTTGGTTAAAAGTGGCCAAATAGAAGCCCAATCCACAATACATGAGCCCAAAGGCCTTCCTTATGACTAAACTGACACCCACTTTTTTAAACATATCATGGGTCTAAATAACGTTTTCAGGCTGAGAAAAGCACTTTGGTGACATTTGGCCGTAACTTGTTCCCAGTACATTCTGAGTGGCTGGTGACTGTGTGTTGTACCTAAAAGTACCCAACAAGAATCCCAATGCACTATACATGGGCCCAAATGCCTTCCTTATGACAAAACTGACAATCATTTTCAAAATAGCCTATTCAGGCTGAGAGAAGCACTTTGGTGACGTTTCACTGTAACTTGTTCCCAGTACAGTCTAAGTGGCTGCTGACTGTGTGACTTGGCTAAAAGTGGCCAAATAGAAGCCCAATCCACAATACATGAGCCCAAAGGCCTTCCTTATGACAAAACTGACACCCACTTTCTTAAAAATATCATGGGTCTAAATAGCCTTTTCAGGCTGAGAAAAGCACTTTGGTGACATTTGGCTGTAACTTGTTCCCAGTACATTCTGAGTGGCTGGTGACTGTGTGTTGTACCTAAAAGTGCCCAACAAGAATCCCAATGCACTATACATGGGCCCAAATGCCTTCCTTATGACAAAACTGACACTCATTTTCTTAAAAAAATCATTGGTCAAAATAGCCTTTTCAGGCTGAGAGAAGCACTTTGGTGACGTTTCACTGTAACTTGTTCCCAGTACAGTCTAAGTGGCTGCTGACTGTGTGACTTGGCTAAAAGTGGCCAAATAGAAGCCCAATCCACAATACATGAGCCCAAAGGCCTTCCTTATGACTAAACTGACACCCACTTTTTTAAAAATATCATGGGTCTAAATAGCCTTTTCAGGCTGAGAAAAGCACCTTGGTGACATTTGGCTGTAACTTGTTCCCAGTACATTCTGAGTGGCTGGTGACTGTGTGTTGTACCTAAAAGTGCCCAACAAGAATCCCAATGTACTACACATGGGCCCAAATGCCTTCCTTATGACAAAACTGACACTTATTTTCTTTAAAAAAATCATTGGTCAAAATAGCCTTTTCAGGCTGAGAGAAGCACTTTGGTGACGTTTCACTGTAACTTGTTCCCAGTACAGTCTAAGTGGCTGCTGACTGTGTGACTTGGCTAAAAGTGGCCAAATAGAAGCCCAATCCACAATACATGAGCCCAAAGGCCTTCCTTATGACTAAACTGACACCCACTTTCTTAAAAATATCATGGGTCTAAATAGCCTTTTCAGGCTGAGAAAAGCACTTTGGTGACATTTGGCTGTAACTTGTTCCCAGTACATTCTGAGTGGCTGGTGACTGTGTGTTGTACCTAAAAGTGCCCAACAAGAATCCCAATGTACTACACATGGGCCCAAATGCCTTCCTTATGACAAAACTGACACTCATTTTCTTAAAAAAATCATTGGTCAAAATAGCCTTTTCAGGCTGAGAGAAGCACTTTGGTGACGTTTCACTGTAACTTGTTCCCAGTACAGTCTAAGTGGCTGCTGACTGTTTGACTTGGTTAAAAGTGGCCAAATAGAAGCCCAATCCACAATACATGAGCCCAAAGGCCTTCCTTATGACTAAACTGACACCCACTTTTTTAAACATATCATGGGTCTAAATAACGTTTTCAGGCTGAGAAAAGCACTTTGGTGACATTTGGCCGTAACTTGTTCCCAGTACATTCTGAGTGGCTGGTGACTGTGTGTTGTACCTAAAAGTACCCAACAAGAATCCCAATGCACTATACATGGGCCCAAATGCCTTCCTTATGACAAAACTGACACTCATTTTCAAAATAGCCTATTCAGGCTGAGAGAAGCACTTTGGTGACGTTTCACTGTAACTTGTTCCCAGTACAGTCTAAGTGGCTGCTGACTGTGTGACTTGGCTAAAAGTGGCCAAATAGAAGCCCAATCCACAATACATGAGCCCAAAGGCCTTCCTTATGACTAAACTGACACCCACTTTCTTAAAAATATCATGGGTCTAAATAGCCTTTTCAGGCTGAGAAAAGCACTTTGGTGACATTTGGCTGTAACTTGTTCCCAGTACATTCTGAGTGGCTGGTGACTGTGTGTTGTACCTAAAAGTGCCCAACAAGAATCCCAATGTACTACACATGGGCCCAAATGCCTTCCTTATGACAAAACTGACACTCATTTTCTTAAAAAAATCATTGGTCAAAATAGCCTTTTCAGGCTGAGAGAAGCACTTTGGTGACGTTTCACTGTAACTTGTTCCCAGTACAGTCTAAGTGGCTGCTGACTGTTTGACTTGGTTAAAAGTGGCCAAATAGAAGCCCAATCCACAATACATGAGCCCAAAGGCCTTCCTTATGACTAAACTGACACCCACTTTTTTAAACATATCATGGGTCTAAATAACGTTTTCAGGCTGAGAAAAGCACTTTGGTGACATTTGGCCGTAACTTGTTCCCAGTACATTCTGAGTGGCTGGTGACTGTGTGTTGTACCTAAAAGTACCCAACAAGAATCCCAATGCACTATACATGGGCCCAAATGCCTTCCTTATGACAAAACTGACACTCATTTTCAAAATAGCCTATTCAGGCTGAGAGAAGCACTTTGGTGACGTTTCACTGTAACTTGTTCCCAGTACAGTCTAAGTGGCTGCTGACTGTGTGACTTGGCTAAAAGTGGCCAAATAGAAGCCCAATCCACAATACATGAGCCCAAAGGCCTTCCTTATGACTAAACTGACACCCACTTTCTTAAAAATATCATGGGTCTAAATAGCCTTTTCAGGCTGAGAAAAGCACTTTGGTGACATTTGGCTGTAACTTGTTCCCAGTACATTCTGAGTGGCTGGTGACTGTGTGTTGTACCTAAAAGTGCCCAACAAGAATCCCAATGTACTACACATGGGCCCAAATGCCTTCCTTATGACAAAACTGACACTCATTTTCTTAAAAAAATCATTGGTCAAAATAGCCTTTTCAGGCTGAGAGAAGCACTTTGGTGACGTTTCACTGTAACTTGTTCCCAGTACAGTCTAAGTGGCTGCTGACTGTTTGACTTGGTTAAAAGTGGCCAAATAGAAGCCCAATCCACAATACATGAGCCCAAAGGCCTTCCTTATGACTAAACTGACACCCACTTTTTTAAACATATCATGGGTCTAAATAACGTTTTCAGGCTGAGAAAAGCACTTTGGTGACATTTGGCCGTAACTTGTTCCCAGTACATTCTGAGTGGCTGGTGACTGTGTGTTGTACCTAAAAGTACCCAACAAGAATCCCAATGCACTATACATGGGCCCAAATGCCTTCCTTATGACAAAACTGACACTCATTTTCAAAATAGCCTATTCAGGCTGAGAGAAGCACTTTGGTGACGTTTCACTGTAACTTGTTCCCAGTACAGTCTAAGTGGCTGCTGACTGTGTGACTTGGCTAAAAGTGGCCAAATAGAAGCCCAATCCACAATACATGAGCCCAAAGGCCTTCCTTATGACAAAACTGACACCCACTTTCTTAAAAATATCATGGGTCTAAATAGCCTTTTCAGGCTGAGAAAAGCACTTTGGTGACATTTGGCTGTAACTTGTTCCCAGTACATTCTGAGTGGCTGGTGACTGTGTGTTGTACCTAAAAGTGCCCAACAAGAATCCCAATGCACTATACATGGGCCCAAATGCCTTCCTTATGACAAAACTGACACTCATTTTCTTAAAAAAATCATTGGTCAAAATAGCCTTTTCAGGCTGAGAGAAGCACTTTGGTGACGTTTCACTGTAACTTGTTCCCAGTACAGTCTAAGTGGCTGCTGACTGTGTGACTTGGCTAAAAGTGGCCAAATAGAAGCCCAATCCACAATACATGAGCCCAAAGGCCTTCCTTATGACTAAACTGACACCCACTTTTTTAAAAATATCATGGGTCTAAATAGCCTTTTCAGGCTGAGAAAAGCACTTTGGTGACATTTGGCTGTAACTTGTTCCCAGTACATTCTGAGTGGCTGGTGACTGTGTGTTGTACCTAAAAGTGCCCAACAAGAATCCCAATGTACTACACATGGGCCCAAATGCCTTCCTTATGACAAAACTGACACTTATTTTCTTTAAAAAAATCATTGGTCAAAATAGCCTTTTCAGGCTGAGAGAAGCACTTTGGTGACGTTTCACTGTAACTTGTTCCCAGTACAGTCTAAGTGGCTGCTGACTGTGTGACTTGGCTAAAAGTGGCCAAATAGAAGCCCAATCCACAATACATGAGCCCAAAGGCCTTCCTTATGACTAAACTGACACCCACTTTCTTAAAAATATCATGGGTCTAAATAGCCTTTTCAGGCTGAGAAAAGCACTTTGGTGACATTTGGCTGTAACTTGTTCCCAGTACATTCTGAGTGGCTGGTGACTGTGTGTTGTACCTAAAAGTGCCCAACAAGAATCCCAATGTACTACACATGGGCCCAAATGCCTTCCTTATGACAAAACTGACACTCATTTTCTTAAAAAAATCATTGGTCAAAATAGCCTTTTCAGGCTGAGAGAAGCACTTTGGTGACGTTTCACTGTAACTTGTTCCCAGTACAGTCTAAGTGGCTGCTGACTGTTTGACTTGGTTAAAAGTGGCTAAAAAAAAAGCCCAATCCACAATACATGAGCCCAAAGGCCTTCCTTATGACTAAACTGACACCCACTTTTTTAAACATATCATGGGTCTAAATAACGTTTTCAGGCTGAGAAAAGCACTTTGGTGACATTTGGCCGTAACTTGTTCCCAGTACATTCTGAGTGGCTGGTGACTGTGTGTTGTACCTAAAAGTACCCAACAAGAATCCCAATGCACTATACATGGGCCCAAATGCCTTCCTTATGACAAAACTGACACTCATTTTCAAAATAGCCTATTCAGGCTGAGAGAAGCACTTTGGTGACGTTTCACTGTAACTTGTTCCCAGTACAGTCTAAGTGGCTGCTGACTGTGTGACTTGGCTAAAAGTGGCCAAATAGAAGCCCAATCCACAATACATGAGCCCAAAGGCCTTCCTTATGACTAAACTGACACCCACTTTCTTAAAAATATCATGGGTCTAAATAGCCTTTTCAGGCTGAGAAAAGCACTTTGGTGACATTTGGCTGTAACTTGTTCCCAGTACATTCTGAGTGGCTGGTGACTGTGTGTTGTACCTAAAAGTGCCCAACAAGAATCCCAATGTACTACACATGGGCCCAAATGCCTTCCTTATGACAAAACTGACACTCATTTTCTTAAAAAAATCATTGGTCAAAATAGCCTTTTCAGGCTGAGAGAAGCACTTTGGTGACGTTTCACTGTAACTTGTTCCCAGTACAGTCTAAGTGGCTGCTGACTGTGTGACTTGGCTAAAAGTGGCCAAATAGAAGCCCAATCCACAATACATGAGCCCAAAGGCCTTCCTTATGACTAAACTGACACCCACTTTCTTAAAAATATCATGGGTCTAAATAGCCTTTTCAGGCTGAGAAAAGCACTTTGGTGACATTTGGCTGTAACTTGTTCCCAGTACATTCTGAGTGGCTGGTGACTGTGTGTTGTACCTAAAAGTGCCCAACAAGAATCCCAATGTACTACACATGGGCCCAAATGCCTTCCTTATGACAAAACTGACACTTATTTTCTTTAAAAAAATCATTGGTCAAAATAGCCTTTTCAGGCTGTGAGAAGCACTTTGGTGACGTTTCACTGTAACTTGTTCCCAGTACAGTCTAAGTGGCTGCTGACTGTGTGACTTGGCTAAAAGTGGCCAAATAGAAGCCCAATCCACAATACATGAGCCCAAAGGCCTTCCTTATGACTAAACTGACACCCACTTTCTTAAAAATATCATGGGTCTAAATAGCCTTTTCAGGCTGAGAAAAGCACTTTGGTGACATTTGGCTGTAACTTGTTCCCAGTACATTCTGAGTGGCTGGTGACTGTGTGTTGTACCTAAAAGTGCCCAACAAGAATCCCAATGTACTACACATGGGCCCAAATGCCTTCCTTATGACAAAACTGACACTCATTTTCTTTAAAAAAATCATTGGTCAAAATAGCCTTTTCAGGCTGAGAGAAGCACTTTGGTGACGTTTCACTGTAACTTGTTCCCAGTACAGTCTAAGTGGCTGCTGACTGTGTGACTTGGCTAAAAGTGGCCAAATAGAAGCCCAATCCACAATACATGAGCCCAAAGGCCTTCCTTATGACTAAACTGACACCCACTTTCTTAAAAATATCATGGGTCTAAATAGCCTTTTCAGGCTGAGAAAAGCACTTTGGTGACATTTGGCTGTAACTTGTTCCCAGTACATTCTGAGTGGCTGGTGACTGTGTGTTGTACCTAAAAGTGCCCAACAAGAATCCCAATGTACTACACATAGGCCCAAATGCCTTCCTTATGACAAAACTGACACTCATTTTCTTAAAAAAATCATTGGTCAAAATAGCCTTTTCAGGCTGAGAGAAGCACTTTGGTGACGTTTCACTGTAACTTGTTCCCAGTACAGTCTAAGTGGCTGCTGACTGTTTGACTTGGTTAAAAGTGGCCAAATAGAAGCCCAATCCACAATACATGAGCCCAAAGGCCTTCCTTATGACTAAACTGACACCCACTTTTTTAAACATATCATGGGTCTAAATAACGTTTTCAGGCTGAGAAAAGCACTTTGGTGACATTTGGCCGTAACTTGTTCCCAGTACATTCTGAGTGGCTGGTGACTGTGTGTTGTACCTAAAAGTACCCAACAAGAATCCCAATGCACTATACATGGGCCCAAATGCCTTCCTTATGACAAAACTGACACTCATTTTCAAAATAGCCTATTCAGGCTGAGAGAAGCACTTTGGTGACGTTTCACTGTAACTTGTTCCCAGTACAGTCTAAGTGGCTGCTGACTGTGTGACTTGGCTAAAAGTGGCCAAATAGAAGCCCAATCCACAATACATGAGCCCAAAGGCCTTCCTTATGACTAAACTGACACCCACTTTCTTAAAAATATCATGGGTCTAAATAGCCTTTTCAGGCTGAGAAAAGCACTTTGGTGACATTTGGCTGTAACTTGTTCCCAGTACATTCTGAGTGGCTGGTGACTGTGTGTTGTACCTAAAAGTGCCCAACAAGAATCCCAATGTACTACACATGGGCCCAAATGCCTTCCTTATGACAAAACTGACACTCATTTTCTTAAAAAAATCATTGGTCAAAATAGCCTTTTCAGGCTGAGAGAAGCACTTTGGTGACGTTTCACTGTAACTTGTTCCCAGTACAGTCTAAGTGGCTGCTGACTGTTTGACTTGGTTAAAAGTGGCCAAATAGAAGCCCAATCCACAATACATGAGCCCAAAGGCCTTCCTTATGACTAAACTGACACCCACTTTTTTAAACATATCATGGGTCTAAATAACGTTTTCAGGCTGAGAAAAGCACTTTGGTGACATTTGGCCGTAACTTGTTCCCAGTACATTCTGAGTGGCTGGTGACTGTGTGTTGTACCTAAAAGTACCCAACAAGAATCCCAATGCACTATACATGGGCCCAAATGCCTTCCTTATGACAAAACTGACACTCATTTTCAAAATAGCCTATTCAGGCTGAGAGAAGCACTTTGGTGACGTTTCACTGTAACTTGTTCCCAGTACAGTCTAAGTGGCTGCTGACTGTGTGACTTGGCTAAAAGTGGCCAAATAGAAGCCCAATCCACAATACATGAGCCCAAAGGCCTTCCTTATGACTAAACTGACACCCACTTTCTTAAAAATATCATGGGTCTAAATAGCCTTTTCAGGCTGAGAAAAGCACTTTGGTGACATTTGGCTGTAACTTGTTCCCAGTACATTCTGAGTGGCTGGTGACTGTGTGTTGTACCTAAAAGTGCCCAACAAGAATCCCAATGTACTACACATGGGCCCAAATGCCTTCCTTATGACAAAACTGACACTCATTTTCTTAAAAAAAATCATTGGTCAAAATAGCCTTTTCAGGCTGAGAGAAGCACTTTGGTGACGTTTCACTGTAACTTGTTCCCAGTACAGTCTAAGTGGCTGCTGACTGTTTGACTTGGTTAAAAGTGGCCAAATAGAAGCCCAATCCACAATACATGAGCCCAAAGGCCTTCCTTATGACTAAACTGACACCCACTTTTTTAAACATATCATGGGTCTAAATAACGTTTTCAGGCTGAGAAAAGCACTTTGGTGACATTTGGCCGTAACTTGTTCCCAGTACATTCTGAGTGGCTGGTGACTGTGTGTTGTACCTAAAAGTACCCAACAAGAATCCCAATGCACTATACATGGGCCCAAATGCCTTCCTTATGACAAAACTGACACTCATTTTCAAAATAGCCTATTCAGGCTGAGAGAAGCACTTTGGTGACGTTTCACTGTAACTTGTTCCCAGTACAGTCTAAGTGGCTGCTGACTGTGTGACTTGGCTAAAAGTGGCCAAATAGAAGCCCAATCCACAATACATGAGCCCAAAGGCCTTCCTTATGACAAAACTGACACCCACTTTCTTAAAAATATCATGGGTCTAAATAGCCTTTTCAGGCTGAGAAAAGCACTTTGGTGACATTTGGCTGTAACTTGTTCCCAGTACATTCTGAGTGGCTGGTGACTGTGTGTTGTACCTAAAAGTGCCCAACAAGAATCCCAATGCACTATACATGGGCCCAAATGCCTTCCTTATGACAAAACTGACACTCATTTTCTTAAAAAAATCATTGGTCAAAATAGCCTTTTCAGGCTGAGAGAAGCACTTTGGTGACGTTTCACTGTAACTTGTTCCCAGTACAGTCTAAGTGGCTGCTGACTGTGTGACTTGGCTAAAAGTGGCCAAATAGAAGCCCAATCCACAATACATGAGCCCAAAGGCCTTCCTTATGACTAAACTGACACCCACTTTTTTAAAAATATCATGGGTCTAAATAGCCTTTTCAGGCTGAGAAAAGCACTTTGGTGACATTTGGCTGTAACTTGTTCCCAGTACATTCTGAGTGGCTGGTGACTGTGTGTTGTACCTAAAAGTGCCCAACAAGAATCCCAATGTACTACACATGGGCCCAAATGCCTTCCTTATGACAAAACTGACACTTATTTTCTTTAAAAAAATCATTGGTCAAAATAGCCTTTTCAGGCTGAGAGAAGCACTTTGGTGACGTTTCACTGTAACTTGTTCCCAGTACAGTCTAAGTGGCTGCTGACTGTGTGACTTGGCTAAAAGTGGCCAAATAGAAGCCCAATCCACAATACATGAGCCCAAAGGCCTTCCTTATGACTAAACTGACACCCACTTTCTTAAAAATATCATGGGTCTAAATAGCCTTTTCAGGCTGAGAAAAGCACTTTGGTGACATTTGGCTGTAACTTGTTCCCAGTACATTCTGAGTGGCTGGTGACTGTGTGTTGTACCTAAAAGTGCCCAACAAGAATCCCAATGTACTACACATGGGCCCAAATGCCTTCCTTATGACAAAACTGACACTCATTTTCTTAAAAAAATCATTGGTCAAAATAGCCTTTTCAGGCTGAGAGAAGCACTTTGGTGACGTTTCACTGTAACTTGTTCCCAGTACAGTCTAAGTGGCTGCTGACTGTTTGACTTGGTTAAAAGTGGCCAAATAGAAGCCCAATCCACAATACATGAGCCCAAAGGCCTTCCTTATGACTAAACTGACACCCACTTTTTTAAACATATCATGGGTCTAAATAACGTTTTCAGGCTGAGAAAAGCACTTTGGTGACATTTGGCCGTAACTTGTTCCCAGTACATTCTGAGTGGCTGGTGACTGTGTGTTGTACCTAAAAGTACCCAACAAGAATCCCAATGCACTATACATGGGCCCAAATGCCTTCCTTATGACAAAACTGACACTCATTTTCAAAATAGCCTATTCAGGCTGAGAGAAGCACTTTGGTGACGTTTCACTGTAACTTGTTCCCAGTACAGTCTAAGTGGCTGCTGACTGTGTGACTTGGCTAAAAGTGGCCAAATAGAAGCCCAATCCACAATACATGAGCCCAAAGGCCTTCCTTATGACTAAACTGACACCCACTTTCTTAAAAATATCATGGGTCTAAATAGCCTTTTCAGGCTGAGAAAAGCACTTTGGTGACATTTGGCTGTAACTTGTTCCCAGTACATTCTGAGTGGCTGGTGACTGTGTGTTGTACCTAAAAGTGCCCAACAAGAATCCCAATGCACTATACATGGGCCCAAATGCCTTCCTTATGACAAAACTGACACTTATTTTCTTTAAAAAAATCATTGGTCAAAATAGCCTTTTCAGGCTGAGAGAAGCACTTTGGTGACGTTTCACTGTAACTTGTTCCCAGTACAGTCTAAGTGGCTGCTGACTGTGTGACTTGGCTAAAAGTGGCCAAATAGAAGCCCAATCCACAATACATGAGCCCAAAGGCCTTCCTTATGACTAAACTGACACCCACTTTCTTAAAAATATCATGGGTCTAAATAGCCTTTTCAGGCTGAGAAAAGCACTTTGGTGACATTTGGCTGTAACTTGTTCCCAGTACATTCTGAGTGGCTGGTGACTGTGTGTTGTACCTAAAAGTGCCCAACAAGAATCCCAATGTACTACACATGGGCCCAAATGCCTTCCTTATGACAAAACTGACACTTATTTTCTTTAAAAAAATCATTGGTCAAAATAGCCTTTTCAGGCTGTGAGAAGCACTTTGGTGACGTTTCACTGTAACTTGTTCCCAGTACAGTCTAAGTGGCTGCTGACTGTGTGACTTGGCTAAAAGTGGCCAAATAGAAGCCCAATCCACAATACATGAGCCCAAAGGCCTTCCTTATGACTAAACTGACACCCACTTTCTTAAAAATATCATGGGTCTAAATAGCCTTTTCAGGCTGAGAAAAGCACTTTGGTGACATTTGGCTGTAACTTGTTCCCAGTACATTCTGAGTGGCTGGTGACTGTGTGTTGTACCTAAAAGTGCCCAACAAGAATCCCAATGTACTACACATGGGCCCAAATGCCTTCCTTATGACAAAACTGACACTCATTTTCTTAAAAAAATCATTGGTCAAAATAGCCTTTTCAGGCTGAGAGAAGCACTTTGGTGACGTTTCACTGTAACTTGTTCCCAGTACAGTCTAAGTGGCTGCTGACTGTTTGACTTGGTTAAAAGTGGCCAAATAGAAGCCCAATCCACAATACATGAGCCCAAAAGCCTTCCTTATGACTAAACTGACACCCACTTTTTTAAACATATCATGGGTCTAAATAACGTTTTCAGGCTGAGAAAAGCACTTTGGTGACATTTGGCCGTAACTTGTTCCCAGTACATTCTGAGTGGCTGGTGACTGTGTGTTGTACCTAAAAGTACCCAACAAGAATCCCAATGCACTATACATGGGCCCAAATGCCTTCCTTATGACAAAACTGACACTCATTTTCAAAATAGCCTATTCAGGCTGAGAGAAGCACTTTGGTGACGTTTCACTGTAACTTGTTCCCAGTAGAGTCTAAGTGGCTGCTGACTGTGTGACTTGGCTAAAAGTGGCCAAATAGAAGCCCAATCCACAATACATGAGCCAAAAGGCCTTCCTTATGACTAAACTGACACCCACTTTCTTAAAAATATCATGGGTCTAAATAGCCTTTTCAGGCTGAGAAAAGCACTTTGGTGACATTTGGCTGTAACTTGTTCCCAGTACATTCTGAGTGGCTGGTGACTGTGTGTTGTACCTAAAAGTGCCCAACAAGAATCCCAATGTACTACACATGGGCCCAAATGCCTTCCTTATGACAAAACTGACACTCATTTTCTTAAAAAAATCATTGGTCAAAATAGCCTTTTCAGGCTGAGAGAAGCACTTTGGTGACGTTTCACTGTAACTTGTTCCCAGTACAGTCTAAGTGGCTGCTGACTGTGTGACTTGGTTAAAAGTGGCCAAATAGAAGCCCAATCCACAATACATGAGCCCAAAGGCCTTCCTTATGACTAAACTGACACCCACTTTTTTTAAAATATCATGGGTCTAAATAGCCTTTTCAGGCTGAGAAAAGCACTTTGGTGACATTTGGCTGTAACTTGTTCCCAGTACATTCTGAGTGGCTGGTGACTGTATGTTGTACCTAAAAGTGCCCAACAAGAATCCCAATGCACTATACATGGGCCCAAATGCCTTCCTTATGACAAAACTGACACTCATTTTCTTTAAAAAAATCATTGGTCAAAATAGCCTTTTCAGGCTGAGAGAAGCACTTTGGTGACGTTTCACTGTAACTTGTTCCCAGTACAGTCTAAGTGGCTGCTGACTGTGTGACTTGGCTAAAAGTGGCCAAATAGAAGCCCAATCCACAATACATGAGCCCAAAGGCCTTCCTTATGACTAAACTGACACCCACTTTCTTAAAAATATCATGGGTCTAAATAGCCTTTTCAGGCTGAGAAAAGCACTTTGGTGACATTTGGCTGTAACTTGTTCCCAGTACATTCTGAGTGGCTGGTGACTGTGTGTTGTACCTAAAAGTGCCCAACAAGAATCCCAATGCACTATACATGGGCCCAAATGCCTTCCTTATGACAAAACTGACACTTATTTTCTTTAAAAAAATCATTGGTCAAAATAGCCTTTTCAGGCTGAGAGAAGCACTTTGGTGACGTTTCACTGTAACTTGTTCCCAGTACAGTCTAAGTGGCTGCTGACTGTGTGACTTGGCTAAAAGTGGCCAAATAGAAGCCCAATCCACAATACATGAGCCCAAAGGCCTTCCTTATGACTAAACTGACACCCACTTTCTTAAAAATATCATGGGTCTAAATAGCCTTTTCAGGCTGAGAAAAGCACTTTGGTGACATTTGGCTGTAACTTGTTCCCAGTACATTCTGAGTGGCTGGTGACTGTGTGTTGTACCTAAAAGTGCCCAACAAGAATCCCAATGTACTACACATGGGCCCAAATGCCTTCCTTATGACAAAACTGACACTCATTTTCTTAAAAAAATCATTGGTCAAAATAGCCTTTTCAGGCTGAGAGAAGCACTTTGGTGACGTTTCACTGTAACTTGTTCCCAGTACAGTCTAAGTGGCTGCTGACTGTGTGACTTGGCTAAAAGTGGCCAAATAGAAGCCCAATCCACAATACATGAGCCCAAAGGCCTTCCTTATGACTAAACTGACACCCACTTTCTTAAAAATATCATGGGTCTAAATAGCCTTTTCAGGCTGAGAAAAGCACTTTGGTAACATTTGGCTGTAACTTGTTCCCAGTACATTCTGAGTGGCTGGTGACTGTGTGTTGTACCTAAAAGTGCCCAACAAGAATCCCAATGCACTATACATGGGCCCGAATGCCTTCCTTATGACAAAACTGACACTCATTTTCTTAAAAAAATCATTGGTCAAAATAGCCTTTTCAGGCTGAGAGAAGCACTTTGGTGACGTTTCACTGTAACTTGTTCCCAGTACAGTCTAAGTGGCTGCTGACTGTGTGACTTGGCTAAAAGTGGCCAAATAGAAGCCCAATCCACAATACATGAGCCCAAAGGCCTTCCTTATGACTAAACTGACACCCACTTTCTTAAAAATATCATGGGTCTAAATAGCCTTTTCAGGCTGAGAAAAGCACTTTGGTGACATTTGGCTGTAACTTGTTCCCAGTACATTCTGAGTGGCTGGTGACTGTGTGTTGTACCTAAAAGTGCCCAACAAGAATCCCAATGTACTACACATGGGCCCAAATGCCTTCCTTATGACAAAACTGACACTCATTTTCTTAAAAAAATCATTGGTCAAAATAGCCTTTTCAGGCTGAGAGAAGCACTTTGGTGACGTTTCACTGTAACTTGTTCCCAGTACAGTCTAAGTGGCTGCTGACTGTGTGACTTGGTTAAAAGTGGCCAAATAGAAGCCCAATCCACAATACATGAGCCCAAAGGCCTTCCTTATGACTAAACTGACACCCACTTTTTTAAAAATATCATGGGTCTAAATAACCATTTCAGGCTGAGAAAAGCACTTTGGTGACATTTGGCCGTAACTTGTTCCCAGTACATTCTGAGTGGCTGGTGACTGTGTGTTGTACCTAAAAGTACCCAACAAGAATCCCAATGCACTATACATGGGCCCAAATGCCTTCCTTATGACAAAACTGACACTCATTTTCAAAATAGCCTTTTCAGGCTGAGAGAAGCACTTTGGTGACGTTTCACTGTAACTTGTTCCCAGTACAGTCTAAGTGGCTGCTGACTGTGTGACTTGGCTAAAAGTGGCCAAATAGAAGCCCAATCCACAATACATGAGCCCAAAGGCCTTCCTTATGACTAAACTGACACCCACTTTCTTAAAAATATCATGGGTCTAAATAGCCTTTTCAGGCTGAGAAAAGCACTTTGGTGACATTTGGCTGTAACTTGTTCCCAGTACATTCTGAGTGGCTGGTGACTGTGTGTTGTACCTAAAAGTGCCCAACAAGAATCCCAATGCACTATACATGGGCCCGAATGCCTTCCTTATGACAAAACTGACACTCATTTTCTTAAAAAAATCATTGGTCAAAATAGCCTTTTCAGGCTGAGAGAAGCACTTTGGTGACGTTTCACTGTAACTTGTTCCCAGTACAGTCTAAGTGGCTGCTGACTGTGTGACTTGGCTAAAAGTGGCCAAATAGAAGCCCAATCCACAATACATGAGCCCAAAGGCCTTCCTTATGACTAAACTGACACCCACTTTCTTAAAAATATCATGGGTCTAAATAGCCTTTTCAGGCTGAGAAAAGCACTTTGGTGACATTTGGCTGTAACTTGTTCCCAGTACATTCTGAGTGGCTGGTGACTGTGTGTTGTACCTAAAAGTGCCCAACAAGAATCCCAATGTACTACACATGGGCCCAAATGCCTTCCTTATGACAAAACTGACACTCATTTTCTTAAAAAAATCATTGGTCAAAATAGCCTTTTCAGGCTGAGAGAAGCACTTTGGTGACGTTTCACTGTAACTTGTTCCCAGTACAGTCTAAGTGGCTGCTGACTGTGTGACTTGGTTAAAAGTGGCCAAATAGAAGCCCAATCCACAATACATGAGCCCAAAGGCCTTCCTTATGACTAAACTGACACCCACTTTTTTTAAAATATCATGGGTCTAAATAGCCTTTTCAGGCTGAGAAAAGCACTTTGGTGACATTTGGCTGTAACTTGTTCCCAGTACATTCTGAGTGAATGGTGACTGTGTGTTGTACCTAAAAGTGCCCAACAAGAATCCCAATGCACTATACATGGGCCCAAATGCCTTCCTTATGACAAAACTGACACTCATTTTCTTTAAAAAAATCATTGGTCAAAATAGCCTTTTCAGGCTGAGAGAAGCACTTTGGTGACGTTTCACTGTAACTTGTTCCCAGTACAGTCTAAGTGGCTGCTGACTGTGTGACTTGGCTAAAAGTGGCCAAATAGAAGCCCAATCCACAATACATGAGCCCAAAGGCCTTCCTTATGACTAAACTGACACCCACTTTCTTAAAAATATCATGGGTCTAAATAGCCTTTTCAGGCTGAGAGAAGCACTTTGGTGACGTTTCACTGTAACTTGTTCCCAGTACAGTCTAAGTGGCTGCTGACTGTGTGACTTGGCTAAAAGTGGCCAAATAGAAGCCCAATCCACAATACATGAGCCCAAAGGCCTTCCTTATGACTAAACTGACACCCACTTTCTTAAAAATATCATGGGTCTAAATAGCCTTTTCAGGCTGAGAAAAGCACTTTGGTGACATTTGGCTGTAACTTGTTCCCAGTACATTCTGAGTGGCTGGTGACTGTGTGTTGTACCTAAAAGTGCCCAACAAGAATCCCAATGTACTACACATGGGCCCAAATGCCTTCCTTATGACAAAACTGACACTCATTTTCTTAAAAAAATCATTGGTCAAAATAGCCTTTTCAGGCTGAGAGAAGCACTTTGGTGACGTTTCACTGTAACTTGTTCCCAGTACAGTCTAAGTGGTTGCTGACTGTGTGACTTGGCTAAAAGTGGCCAAATAGAAGCCCAATCCACAATACATGAGCCCAAAGGCCTTCCAAATGACTAAACTGACACCCACTTTCTTAAAAATATCATGGGTCTAAATAGCCTTTTCAGGCTGAGAAAAGCACTTTGGTGACATTTGGCTGTAACTTGTTCCCAGTACATTCTGAGTGGCTGGTGACTGTGTGTTGTACCTAAAAGTGCCCAACAAGAATCCCAATGCACTATACATGGGCCCAAATGCCTTCCTTATGACAAAACTGACACTTATTTTCTTTAAAAAAATCATTGGTCAAAATAGCCTTTTCAGGCTGAGAGAAGCACTTTGGTGACGTTTCACTGTAACTTGTTCCCAGTACAGTCTAAGTGGCTGCTGACTGTGTGACTTGGCTAAAAGTGGCCAAATAGAAGCCCAATCCACAATACATGAGCCCAAAGGCCTTCCTATGACTAAACTGACACCCACTTTCTTAAAAATATCATGGGTCTAAATAGCCTTTTCAGGCTGAGAAAAGCACTTTGGTGACATTTGGCTGTAACTTGTTCCCAGTACATTCTGAGTGGCTGGTGACTGTGTGTTGTACCTAAAAGTGCCCAACAAGAATCCCAATGTACTACACATGGGCCCAAATGCCTTCCTTATGACAAAACTGACACTCATTTTCTTAAAAAAATCATTGGTCAAAATAGCCTTTTCAGGCTGAGAGAAGCACTTTGGTGACGTTTCACTGTAACTTGTTCCCAGTACAGTCTAAGTGGTTGCTGACTGTGTGACTTGGCTAAAAGTGGCCAAATAGAAGCCCAATCCACAATACATGAGCCCAAAGGCCTTCCTTATGACTAAACTGACACCCACTTTCTTAAAAATATCATGGGTCTAAATAGCCTTTTCAGGCTGAGAAAAGCACTTTGGTAACATTTGGCTGTAACTTGTTCCCAGTACATTCTGAGTGGCTGGTGACTGTGTGTTGTACCTAAAAGTGCCCAACAAGAATCCCAATGCACTATACATGGGCCCGAATGCCTTCCTTATGACAAAACTGACACTCATTTTCTTAAAAAAATCATTGGTCAAAATAGCCTTTTCAGGCTGAGAGAAGCACTTTGGTGACGTTTCACTGTAACTTGTTCCCAGTACAGTCTAAGTGGCTGCTGACTGTGTGACTTGGCTAAAAGTGGCCAAATAGAAGCCCAATCCACAATACATGAGCCCAAAGGCCTTCCTTATGACTAAACTGACACCCACTTTCTTAAAAATATCATGGGTCTAAATAGCCTTTTCAGGCTGAGAAAAGCACTTTGGTGACATTTGGCTGTAACTTGTTCCCAGTACATTCTGAGTGGCTGGTGACTGTGTGTTGTACCTAAAAGTGCCCAACAAGAATCCCAATGTACTACACATGGGCCCAAATGCCTTCCTTATGACAAAACTGACACTCATTTTCTTAAAAAAATCATTGGTCAAAATAGCCTTTTCAGGCTGAGAGAAGCACTTTGGTGACGTTTCACTGTAACTTGTTCCCAGTACAGTCTAAGTGGCTGCTGACTGTTTGACTTGGTTAAAAGTGGCCAAATAGAAGCCCAATCCACAATACATGAGCCCAAAGGCCTTCCTTATGACTAAACTGACACCCACTTTTTTAAACATATCATGGGTCTAAATAACGTTTTCAGGCTGAGAAAAGCACTTTGGTGACATTTGGCCGTAACTTGTTCCCAGTACATTCTGAGTGGCTGGTGACTGTGTGTTGTACCTAAAAGTACCCAACAAGAATCCCAATGCACTATACATGGGCCCAAATGCCTTCCTTATGACAAAACTGACACTCATTTTCAAAATAGCCTATTCAGGCTGAGAGAAGCACTTTGGTGACGTTTCACTGTAACTTGTTCCCAGTACAGTCTAAGTGGCTGCTGACTGTGTGACTTGGCTAAAAGTGGCCAAATAGAAGCCCAATCCACAATACATGAGCCCAAAGGCCTTCCTTATGACTAAACTGACACCCACTTTCTTAAAAATATCATGGGTCTAAATAGCCTTTTCAGGCTGAGAAAAGCACTTTGGTGACATTTGGCTGTAACTTGTTCCCAGTACATTCTGAGTGGCTGGTGACTGTGTGTTGTACCTAAAAGTGCCCAACAAGAATCCCAATGCACTATACATGGGCCCAAATGCCTTCCTTATGACAAAACTGACACTTATTTTCTTTAAAAAAATCATTGGTCAAAATAGCCTTTTCAGGCTGAGAGAAGCACTTTGGTGACGTTTCACTGTAACTTGTTCCCAGTACAGTCTAAGTGGCTGCTGACTGTGTGACTTGGCTAAAAGTGGCCAAATAGAAGCCCAATCCACAATACATGAGCCCAAAGGCCTTCCTTATGACTAAACTGACACCCACTTTCTTAAAAATATCATGGGTCTAAATAGCCTTTTCAGGCTGAGAAAAGCACTTTGGTGACATTTGGCTGTAACTTGTTCCCAGTACATTCTGAGTGGCTGGTGACTGTGTGTTGTACCTAAAAGTGCCCAACAAGAATCCCAATGTACTACACATGGGCCCAAATGCCTTCCTTATGACAAAACTGACACTCATTTTCTTAAAAAAATCATTGGTCAAAATAGCCTTTTCAGGCTGAGAGAAGCACTTTGGTGACGTTTCACTGTAACTTGTTCCCAGTACAGTCTAAGTGGCTGCTGACTGTTTGACTTGGTTAAAAGTGGCCAAATAGAAGCCCAATCCACAATACATGAGCCCAAAGGCCTTCCTTATGACTAAACTGACACCCACTTTTTTAAACATATCATGGGTCTAAATAACGTTTTCAGGCTGAGAAAAGCACTTTGGTGACATTTGGCCGTAACTTGTTCCCAGTACATTCTGAGTGGCTGGTGACTGTGTGTTGTACCTAAAAGTACCCAACAAGAATCCCAATGCACTATACATGGGCCCAAATGCCTTCCTTATGACAAAACTGACACTCATTTTCAAAATAGCCTATTCAGGCTGAGAGAAGCACTTTGGTGACGTTTCACTGTAACTTGTTCCCAGTACAGTCTAAGTGGCTGCTGACTGTGTGACTTGGCTAAAAGTGGCCAAATAGAAGCCCAATCCACAATACATGAGCCCAAAGGCCTTCCTTATGACTAAACTGACACCCACTTTCTTAAAAATATCATGGGTCTAAATAGCCTTTTCAGGCTGAGAAAAGCACTTTGGTGACATTTGGCTGTAACTTGTTCCCAGTACATTCTGAGTGGCTGGTGACTGTGTGTTGTACCTAAAAGTGCCCAACAAGAATCCCAATGTACTACACATGGGCCCAAATGCCTTCCTTATGACAAAACTGACACTCATTTTCTTAAAAAAATCATTGGTCAAAATAGCCTTTTCAGGCTGAGAGAAGCACTTTGGTGACGTTTCACTGTAACTTGTTCCCAGTACAGTCTAAGTGGTTGCTGACTGTGTGACTTGGCTAAAAGTGGCCAAATAGAAGCCCAATCCACAATACATGAGCCCAAAGGCCTTCCTTATGACTAAACTGACACCCACTTTCTTAAAAATATCATGGGTCTAAATAGCCTTTTCAGGCTGAGAAAAGCACTTTGGTAACATTTGGCTGTAACTTGTTCCCAGTACATTCTGAGTGGCTGGTGACTGTGTGTTGTACCTAAAAGTGCCCAACAAGAATCCCAATGCACTATACATGGGCCCGAATGCCTTCCTTATGACAAAACTGACACTCATTTTCTTAAAAAAATCATTGGTCAAAATAGCCTTTTCAGGCTGAGAGAAGCACTTTGGTGACGTTTCACTGTAACTTGTTCCCAGTACAGTCTAAGTGGCTGCTGACTGTGTGACTTGGCTAAAAGTGGCCAAATAGAAGCCCAATCCACAATACATGAGCCCAAAGGCCTTCCTTATGACTAAACTGACACCCACTTTCTTAAAAATATCATGGGTCTAAATAGCCTTTTCAGGCTGAGAAAAGCACTTTGGTGACATTTGGCTGTAACTTGTTCCCAGTACATTCTGAGTGGCTGGTGACTGTGTGTTGTACCTAAAAGTGCCCAACAAGAATCCCAATGTACTACACATGGGCCCAAATGCCTTCCTTATGACAAAACTGACACTCATTTTCTTAAAAAAATCATTGGTCAAAATAGCCTTTTCAGGCTGAGAGAAGCACTTTGGTGACGTTTCACTGTAACTTGTTCCCAGTACAGTCTAAGTGGCTGCTGACTGTTTGACTTGGTTAAAAGTGGCCAAATAGAAGCCCAATCCACAATACATGAGCCCAAAGGCCTTCCTTATGACTAAACTGACACCCACTTTTTTAAACATATCATGGGTCTAAATAACGTTTTCAGGCTGAGAAAAGCACTTTGGTGACATTTGGCCGTAACTTGTTCCCAGTACATTCTGAGTGGCTGGTGACTGTGTGTTGTACCTAAAAGTACCCAACAAGAATCCCAATGCACTATACATGGGCCCAAATGCCTTCCTTATGACAAAACTGACACTCATTTTCAAAATAGCCTATTCAGGCTGAGAGAAGCACTTTGGTGACGTTTCACTGTAACTTGTTCCCAGTACAGTCTAAGTGGCTGCTGACTGTGTGACTTGGCTAAAAGTGGCCAAATAGAAGCCCAATCCACAATACATGAGCCCAAAGGCCTTCCTTATGACTAAACTGACACCCACTTTCTTAAAAATATCATGGGTCTAAATAGCCTTTTCAGGCTGAGAAAAGCACTTTGGTGACATTTGGCTGTAACTTGTTCCCAGTACATTCTGAGTGGCTGGTGACTGTGTGTTGTACCTAAAAGTGCCCAACAAGAATCCCAATGTACTACACATGGGCCCAAATGCCTTCCTTATGACAAAACTGACACTCATTTTCTTAAAAAAATCATTGGTCAAAATAGCCTTTTCAGGCTGAGAGAAGCACTTTGGTGACGTTTCACTGTAACTTGTTCCCAGTACAGTCTAAGTGGTTGCTGACTGTGTGACTTGGCTAAAAGTGGCCAAATAGAAGCCCAATCCACAATACATGAGCCCAAAGGCCTTCCTTATGACTAAACTGACACCCACTTTCTTAAAAATATCATGGGTCTAAATAGCCTTTTCAGGCTGAGAAAAGCACTTTGGTAACATTTGGCTGTAACTTGTTCCCAGTACATTCTGAGTGGCTGGTGACTGTGTGTTGTACCTAAAAGTGCCCAACAAGAATCCCAATGCACTATACATGGGCCCGAATGCCTTCCTTATGACAAAACTGACACTCATTTTCTTAAAAAAATCATTGGTCAAAATAGCCTTTTCAGGCTGAGAGAAGCACTTTGGTGACGTTTCACTGTAACTTGTTCCCAGTACAGTCTAAGTGGCTGCTGACTGTGTGACTTGGCTAAAAGTGGCCAAATAGAAGCCCAATCCACAATACATGAGCCCAAAGGCCTTCCTTATGACTAAACTGACACCCACTTTCTTAAAAATATCATGGGTCTAAATAGCCTTTTCAGGCTGAGAAAAGCACTTTGGTGACATTTGGCTGTAACTTGTTCCCAGTACATTCTGAGTGGCTGGTGACTGTGTGTTGTACCTAAAAGTGCCCAACAAGAATCCCAATGTACTACACATGGGCCCAAATGCCTTCCTTATGACAAAACTGACACTCATTTTCTTAAAAAAATCATTGGTCAAAATAGCCTTTTCAGGCTGAGAGAAGCACTTTGGTGACGTTTCACTGTAACTTGTTCCCAGTACAGTCTAAGTGGCTGCTGACTGTTTGACTTGGTTAAAAGTGGCCAAATAGAAGCCCAATCCACAATACATGAGCCCAAAGGCCTTCCTTATGACTAAACTGACACCCACTTTTTTAAACATATCATGGGTCTAAATAACGTTTTCAGGCTGAGAAAAGCACTTTGGTGACATTTGGCCGTAACTTGTTCCCAGTACATTCTGAGTGGCTGGTGACTGTGTGTTGTACCTAAAAGTACCCAACAAGAATCCCAATGCACTATACATGGGCCCAAATGCCTTCCTTATGACAAAACTGACACTCATTTTCAAAATAGCCTATTCAGGCTGAGAGAAGCACTTTGGTGACGTTTCACTGTAACTTGTTCCCAGTACAGTCTAAGTGGCTGCTGACTGTGTGACTTGGCTAAAAGTGGCCAAATAGAAGCCCAATCCACAATACATGAGCCCAAAGGCCTTCCTTATGACTAAACTGACACCCACTTTCTTAAAAATATCATGGGTCTAAATAGCCTTTTCAGGCTGAGAAAAGCACTTTGGTGACATTTGGCTGTAACTTGTTCCCAGTACATTCTGAGTGGCTGGTGACTGTGTGTTGTACCTAAAAGTGCCCAACAAGAATCCCAATGTACTACACATGGGCCCAAATGCCTTCCTTATGACAAAACTGACACTCATTTTCTTAAAAAAATCATTGGTCAAAATAGCCTTTTCAGGCTGAGAGAAGCACTTTGGTGACGTTTCACTGTAACTTGTTCCCAGTACAGTCTAAGTGGCTGCTGACTGTGTGACTTGGTTAAAAGTGGCCAAATAGAAGCCCAATCCACAATACATGAGCCCAAAGGCCTTCCTTATGACTAAACTGACACCCACTTTTTTTAAAATATCATGGGTCTAAATAGCCTTTTCAGGCTGAGAAAAGCACTTTGGTGACATTTGGCTGTAACTTGTTCCCAGTACATTCTGAGTGGCTGGTGACTGTGTGTTGTACCTAAAAGTGCCCAACAAGAATCCCAATGCACTATACATGGGCCCAAATGCCTTCCTTATGACAAAACTGACACTCATTTTCTTTAAAAAAATCATTGGTCAAAATAGCCTTTTCAGGCTGAGAGAAGCACTTTGGTGACGTTTCACTGTAACTTGTTCCCAGTACAGTCTAAGTGGCTGCTGACTGTGTGACTTGGCTAAAAGTGGCCAAATAGAAGCCCAATCCACAATACATGAGCCCAAAGGCCTTCCTTATGACTAAACTGACACCCACTTTCTTAAAAATATCATGGGTCTAAATAGCCTTTTCAGGCTGAGAAAAGCACTTTGGTGACATTTGGCTGTAACTTGTTCCCAGTACATTCTGAGTGGCTGGTGACTGTGTGTTGTACCTAAAAGTGCCCAACAAGAATCCCAATGTACTACACATGGGCCCAAATGCCTTCCTTATGACAAAACTGACACTCATTTTCTTAAAAAAATCATTGGTCAAAATAGCCTTTTCAGGCTGAGAGAAGCACTTTGGTGACGTTTCACTGTAACTTGTTCCCAGTACAGTCTAAGTGGCTGCTGACTGTGTGACTTGGCTAAAAGTGGCCAAATAGAAGCCCAATCCACAATACATGAGCCCAAAGGCCTTCCTTATGACTAAACTGACACCCACTTTCTTAAAAATATCATGGGTCTAAATAGCCTTTTCAGGCTGAGAAAAGCACTTTGGTAACATTTGGCTGTAACTTGTTCCCAGTACATTCTGAGTGGCTGGTGACTGTGTGTTGTACCTAAAAGTGCCCAACAAGAATCCCAATGCACTATACATGGGCCCGAATGCCTTCCTTATGACAAAACTGACACTCATTTTCTTAAAAAAATCATTGGTCAAAATAGCCTTTTCAGGCTGAGAGAAGCACTTTGGTGACGTTTCACTGTAACTTGTTCCCAGTACAGTCTAAGTGGCTGCTGACTGTTTGACTTGGTTAAAAGTGGCCAAATAGAAGCCCAATCCACAATACATGAGCCCAAAGGCCTTCCTTATGACTAAACTGACACCCACTTTTTTAAACATATCATGGGTCTAAATAACGTTTTCAGGCTGAGAAAAGCACTTTGGTGACATTTGGCCGTAACTTGTTCCCAGTACATTCTGAGTGGCTGGTGACTGTGTGTTGTACCTAAAAGTACCCAACAAGAATCCCAATGCACTATACATGGGCCCAAATGCCTTCCTTATGACAAAACTGACACTCATTTTCAAAATAGCCTATTCAGGCTGAGAGAAGCACTTTGGTGACGTTTCACTGTAACTTGTTCCCAGTACAGTCTAAGTGGCTGCTGACTGTGTGACTTGGCTAAAAGTGGCCAAATAGAAGCCCAATCCACAATACATGAGCCCAAAGGCCTTCCTTATGACTAAACTGACACCCACTTTCTTAAAAATATCATGGGTCTAAATAGCCTTTTCAGGCTGAGAAAAGCACTTTGGTGACATTTGGCTGTAACTTGTTCCCAGTACATTCTGAGTGGCTGGTGACTGTGTGTTGTACCTAAAAGTGCCCAACAAGAATCCCAATGCACTATACATGGGCCCAAATGCCTTCCTTATGACAAAACTGACACTCATTTTCTTAAAAAAATCATTGGTCAAAATAGCCTTTTCAGGCTGAGAGAAGCACTTTGGTGACGTTTCACTGTAACTTGTTCCCAGTACAGTCTAAGTGGCTGCTGACTGTGTGACTTGGCTAAAAGTGGCCAAATAGAAGCCCAATCCACAATACATGAGCCCAAAGGCCTTCCTTATGACTAAACTGACACCCACTTTTTTAAAAATATCATGGGTCTAAATAGCCTTTTCAGGCTGAGAAAAGCACTTTGGTGACATTTGGCTGTAACTTGTTCCCAGTACATTCTGAGTGGCTGGTGACTGTGTGTTGTACCTAAAAGTGCCCAACAAGAATCCCAATGTACTACACATGGGCCCAAATGCCTTCCTTATGACAAAACTGACACTTATTTTCTTTAAAAAAATCATTGGTCAAAATAGCCTTTTCAGGCTGAGAGAAGCACTTTGGTGACGTTTCACTGTAACTTGTTCCCAGTACAGTCTAAGTGGCTGCTGACTGTGTGACTTGGCTAAAAGTGGCCAAATAGAAGCCCAATCCACAATACATGAGCCCAAAGGCCTTCCTTATGACTAAACTGACACCCACTTTCTTAAAAATATCATGGGTCTAAATAGCCTTTTCAGGCTGAGAAAAGCACTTTGGTGACATTTGGCTGTAACTTGTTCCCAGTACATTCTGAGTGGCTGGTGACTGTGTGTTGTACCTAAAAGTGCCCAACAAGAATCCCAATGTACTACACATGGGCCCAAATGCCTTCCTTATGACAAAACTGACACTCATTTTCTTAAAAAAATCATTGGTCAAAATAGCCTTTTCAGGCTGAGAGAAGCACTTTGGTGACGTTTCACTGTAACTTGTTCCCAGTACAGTCTAAGTGGCTGCTGACTGTTTGACTTGGTTAAAAGTGGCCAAATAGAAGCCCAATCCACAATACATGAGCCCAAAGGCCTTCCTTATGACTAAACTGACACCCACTTTTTCAAACATATCATGGGTCTAAATAACGTTTTCAGGCTGAGAAAAGCACTTTGGTGACATTTGGCCGTAACTTGTTCCCAGTACATTCTGAGTGGCTGGTGACTGTGTGTTGTACCTAAAAGTACCCAACAAGAATCCCAATGCACTATACATGGGCCCAAATGCCTTCCTTATGACAAAACTGACACTCATTTTCAAAATAGCCTATTCAGGCTGAGAGAAGCACTTTGGTGACGTTTCACTGTAACTTGTTCCCAGTAGAGTCTAAGTGGCTGCTGACTGTGTGACTTGGCTAAAAGTGGCCAAATAGAAGCCCAATCCACAATACATGAGCCCAAAGGCCTTCCTTATGACTAAACTGACACCCACTTTCTTAAAAATATCATGGGTCTAAATAGCCTTTTCAGGCTGAGAAAAGCACTTTGGTGACATTTGGCTGTAACTTGTTCCCAGTACATTCTGAGTGGCTGGTGACTGTGTGTTGTACCTAAAAGTGCCCAACAAGAATCCCAATGTACTACACATGGGCCCAAATGCCTTCCTTATGACAAAACTGACACTCATTTTCTTTAAAAAATCATTGGTCAAAATAGCCTTTTCAGGCTGAGAGAAGCACTTTGGTGACGTTTCACTGTAACTTGTTCCCAGTACAGTCTAAGTGGCTGCTGACTGTGTGACTTGGTTAAAAGTGGCCAAATAGAAGCCCAATCCACAATACATGAGCCCAAAGGCCTTCCTTATGACTAAACTGACACCCACTTTTTTTAAAATATCATGGGTCTAAATAGCCTTTTCAGGCTGAGAAAAGCACTTTGGTGACATTTGGCTGTAACTTGTTCCCAGTACATTCTGAGTGGCTGGTGACTGTGTGTTGTACCTAAAAGTGCCCAACAAGAATCCCAATGCACTATACATGGGCCCAAATGCCTTCCTTATGACAAAACTGACACTCATTTTCTTTAAAAAAATCATTGGTCAAAATAGCCTTTTCAGGCTGAGAGAAGCACTTTGGTGACGTTTCACTGTAACTTGTTCCCAGTACAGTCTAAGTGGCTGCTGACTGTGTGACTTGGCTAAAAGTGGCCAAATAGAAGCCCAATCCACAATACATGAGCCCAAAGGCCTTCCTTATGACTAAACTGACACCCACTTTCTTAAAAATATCATGGGTCTAAATAGCCTTTTCAGGCTGAGAAAAGCACTTTGGTGACATTTGGCTGTAACTTGTTCCCAGTACATTCTGAGTGGCTGGTGACTGTGTGTTGTACCTAAAAGTGCCCAACAAGAATCCCAATGCACTATACATGGGCCCAAATGCCTTCCTTATGACAAAACTGACACTTATTTTCTTTAAAAAAATCATTGGTCAAAATAGCCTTTTCAGGCTGAGAGAAGCACTTTGGTGACGTTTCACTGTAACTTGTTCCCAGTACAGTCTAAGTGGCTGCTGACTGTGTGACTTGGCTAAAAGTGGCCAAATAGAAGCCCAATCCACAATACATGAGCCCAAAGGCCTTCCTTATGACTAAACTGACACCCACTTTCTTAAAAATATCATGGGTCTAAATAGCCTTTTCAGGCTGAGAAAAGCACTTTGGTGACATTTGGCTGTAACTTGTTCCCAGTACATTCTGAGTGGCTGGTGACTGTGTGTTGTACCTAAAAGTGCCCAACAAGAATCCCAATGTACTACACATGGGCCCAAATGCCTTCCTTATGACAAAACTGACACTCATTTTCTTAAAAAAATCATTGGTCAAAATAGCCTTTTCAGGCTGAGAGAAGCACTTTGGTGACGTTTCACTGTAACTTGTTCCCAGTACAGTCTAAGTGGCTGCTGACTGTGTGACTTGGCTAAAAGTGGCCAAATAGAAGCCCAATCCACAATACATGAGCCCAAAGGCCTTCCTTATGACTAAACTGACACCCACTTTCTTAAAAATATCATGGGTCTAAATAGCCTTTTCAGGCTGAGAAAAGCACTTTGGTAACATTTGGCTGTAACTTGTTCCCAGTACATTCTGAGTGGCTGGTGACTGTGTGTTGTACCTAAAAGTGCCCAACAAGAATCCCAATGCACTATACATGGGCCCAAATGCCTTCCTTATGACAAAACTGACACTCATTTTCTTAAAAAAAATCATTGGTCAAAATAGCCTTTTCAGGCTGAGAGAAGCACTTTGGTGACGTTTCACTGTAACTTGTTCCCAGTACAGTCTAAGTGGCTGCTGACTGTGTGACTTGGCTAAAAGTGGCCAAATAGAAGCCCAATCCACAATACATGAGCCCAAAGGCCTTCCTTATGACTAAACTGACACCCACTTTCTTAAAAATATCATGGGTCTAAATAGCCTTTTCAGGCTGAGAAAAGCACTTTGGTGACATTTGGCTGTAACTTGTTCCCAGTACATTCTGAGTGGCTGGTGACTGTGTGTTGTACCTAAAAGTGCCCAACAAGAATCCCAATGTACTACACATGGGCCCAAATGCCTTCCTTATGACAAAACTGACACTCATTTTCTTAAAAAAATCATTGGTCAAAATAGCCTTTTCAGGCTGAGAGAAGCACTTTGGTGACGTTTCACTGTAACTTGTTCCCAGTACAGTCTAAGTGGCTGCTGACTGTGTGACTTGGCTAAAAGTGGCCAAATAGAAGCCCAATCCACAATACATGAGCCCAAAGGCCTTCCTTATGACTAAACTGACACCCACTTTTTTAAAAATATCATGGGTCTAAATAACGTTTTCAGGCTGAGAAAAGCACTTTGGTGACATTTGGCCGTAACTTGTTCCCAGTACATTCTGAGTGGCTGGTGACTGTGTGTTGTACCTAAAAGTACCCAACAAGAATCCCAATGCACTATACATGGGCCCAAATGCCTTCCTTATGACAAAACTGACACTCATTTTCAAAATAGCCTTTTCAGGCTGAGAGAAGCACTTTGGTGACGTTTCACTGTAACTTGTTCCCAGTACAGTCTAAGTGGCTGCTGACTGTGTGACTTGGCTAAAAGTGGCCAAATAGAAGCCCAATCCACAATACATGAGCCCAAAGGCCTTCCTTATGACTAAACTGACACCCACTTTCTTAAAAATATCATGGGTCTAAATAGCCTTTTCAGGCTGAGAAAAGCACTTTGGTGACATTTGGCTGTAACTTGTTCCCAGTACATTCTGAGTGGCTGGTGACTGTTTGTTGTACCTAAAAGTGCCCAACAAGAATCCCAATGCACTATACATGGGCCCGAATGCCTTCCTTATGACAAAACAGACACTCATTTTCTTAAAAAAATCATTGGTCAAAATAGCCTTTTCAGGCTGAGAGAAGCACTTTGGTGACGTTTCACTGTAACTTGTTCCCAGTACAGTCTAAGTGGCTGCTGACTGTGTGACTTGGCTAAAAGTGGCCAAATAGAAGCCCAATCCACAATACATGAGCCCAAAGGCCTTCCTTATGACTAAACTGACACCCACTTTCTTAAAAATATCATGGGTCTAAATAGCCTTTTCAGGCTGAGAAAAGCACTTTGGTGACATTTGGCTGTAACTTGTTCCCAGTACATTCTGAGTGGCTGGTGACTGTGTGTTGTACCTAAAAGTGCCCAACAAGAATCCCAATGTACTACACATGGGCCCAAATGCCTTCCTTATGACAAAACTGACACTCATTTTCTTAAAAAAATCATTGGTCAAAATAGCCTTTTCAGGCTGAGAGAAGCACTTTGGTGACGTTTCACTGTAACTTGTTCCCAGTACAGTCTAAGTGGCTGCTGACTGTGTGACTTGGTTAAAAGTGGCCAAATAGAAGCCCAATCCACAATACATGAGCCCAAAGGCCTTCCTTATGACTAAACTGACACCCACTTTTTTTAAAATATCATGGGTCTAAATAGCCTTTTCAGGCTGAGAAAAGCACTTTGGTGACATTTGGCTGTAACTTGTTCCCAGTACATTCTGAGTGGCTGGTGACTGTGTGTTGTACCTAAAAGTGCCCAACAAGAATCCCAATGCACTATACATGGGCCCAAATGCCTTCCTTATGACAAAACTGACACTCATTTTCTTTAAAAAAATCATTGGTCAAAATAGCCTTTTCAGGCTGAGAGAAGCACTTTGGTGACGTTTCACTGTAACTTGTTCCCAGTACAGTCTAAGTGGCTGCTGACTGTGTGACTTGGCTAAAAGTGGCCAAATAGAAGCCCAATCCACAATACATGAGCCCAAAGGCCTTCCTTATGACTAAACTGACACCCACTTTCTTAAAAATATCATGGGTCTAAATAGCCTTTTCAGGCTGAGAAAAGCACTTTGGTGACATTTGGCTGTAACTTGTTCCCAGTACATTCTGAGTGGCTGGTGACTGTGTGTTGTACCTAAAAGTGCCCAACAAGAATCCCAATGCACTATACATGGGCCCAAATGCCTTCCTTATGACAAAACTGACACTTATTTTCTTTAAAAAAATCATTGGTCAAAATAGCCTTTTCAGGCTGAGAGAAGCACTTTGGTGACGTTTCACTGTAACTTGTTCCCAGTACAGTCTAAGTGGCTGCTGACTGTGTGACTTGGCTAAAAGTGGCCAAATAGAAGCCCAATCCACAATACATGAGCCCAAAGGCCTTCCTTATGACTAAACTGACACCCACTTTCTTAAAAATATCATGGGTCTAAATAGCCTTTTCAGGCTGAGAAAAGCACTTTGGTGACATTTGGCTGTAACTTGTTCCCAGTACATTCTGAGTGGCTGGTGACTGTGTGTTGTACCTAAAAGTGCCCAACAAGAATCCCAATGTACTACACATGGGCCCAAATGCCTTCCTTATGACAAAACTGACACTCATTTTCTTAAAAAAATCATTGGTCAAAATAGCCTTTTCAGGCTGAGAGAAGCACTTTGGTGACGTTTCACTGTAACTTTTTCCCAGTACAGTCTAAGTGGCTGCTGACTGTGTGACTTGGCTAAAAGTGGCCAAATAGAAGCCCAATCCACAATACATGAGCCCAAAGGCCTTCCTTATGACTAAACTGACACCCACTTTCTTAAAAATATCATGGGTCTAAATAGCCTTTTCAGGCTGAGAAAAGCACTTTGGTAACATTTGGCTGTAACTTGTTCCCAGTACATTCTGAGTGGCTGGTGACTGTGTGTTGTACCTAAAAGTGCCCAACAAGAATCCCAATGCACTATACTGCCTTGCCAAGGCAGAGTGCAGTAACTACGAAAACAAAAATCACTGAAAAATGGGTTTAAAAGTGATTCAACTGGTCAGCCAAATGAGATATTGGCATATAAGTGATATTACACTAATTGTACATCTGTTCTTGAGGTAATTGTTTATCCCCCAACATCACAAAGGCTAATTTGACCTTTGGGCAACCCAAATAAGTCGGTGTGTCCAAAAACGTAGTTACTGCTCTTTGGCTTGGCAGGGCAGTATACATGGGCCCGAATGCCTTCCTTATGACAAAACTGACACTCATTTTCTTAAAAAAATCATTGGTCAAAATAGCCTTTTCAGGCTGAGAGAAGCACTTTGGTGACGTTTCACTGTAACTTGTTCCCAGTACAGTCTAAGTGGCTGCTGACTGTGTGACTTGGCTAAAAGTGGCCAAATAGAAGCCCAATCCACAATACATGAGCCCAAAGGCCTTCCTTATGACTAAACTGACACCCACTTTCTTAAAAATATCATGGGTCTAAATAGCCTTTTCAGGCTGAGAAAAGCACTTTGGTGACATTTGGCTGTAACTTGTTCCCAGTACATTCTGAGTGGCTGGTGACTGTGTGTTGTACCTAAAAGTGCCCAACAAGAATCCCAATGTACTACACATGGGCCCAAATGCCTTCCTTATGACAAAACTGACACTCATTTTCTTAAAAAAATCATTGGTCAAAATAGCCTTTTCAGGCTGAGAGAAGCACTTTGGTGACGTTTCACTGTAACTTGTTCCCAGTACAGTCTAAGTGGCTGCTGACTGTGTGACTTGGCTAAAAGTGGCCAAATAGAAGCCCAATCCACAATACATGAGCCCAAAGGCCTTCCTTATGACTAAACTGACACCCACTTTCTTAAAAATATCATGGGTCTAAATAGCCTTTTCAGGCTGAGAAAAGCACTTTGGTGACATTTGGCTGTAACTTGTTCCCAGTACATTCTGAGTGGCTGGTGACTGTGTGTTGTACCTAAAAGTGCCCAACAAGAATCCCAATGTACTACACATGGGCCCAAATGCCTTCCTTATGACAAAACTGACACTCATTTTCTTAAAAAAATCATTGGTCAAAATAGCCTTTTCAGGCTGAGAGAAGCACTTTGGTGACGTTTCACTGTAACTTGTTCCCAGTACAGTCTAAGTGGCTGCTGACTGTGTGACTTGGTTAAAAGTGGCCAAATAGAAGCCCAATCCACAATACATGAGCCCAAAGGCCTTCCTTATGACTAAACTGACACCCACTTTTTTAAAAATATCATGGGTCTAAATAACGTTTACAGGCTGAGAAAAGCACTTTGGTGACATTTGGCCGTAACTTGTTCCCAGTACATTCTGAGTGGCTGGTGACTGTGTGTTGTACCTAAAAGTACCCAACAAGAATCCCAATGCACTATACATGGGCCCAAATGCCTTCCTTATGACAAAACTGACACTCATTTTCAAAATAGCCTTTTCAGGCTGAGAGAAGCACTTTGGTGACGTTTCACTGTAACTTGTTCCCAGTACAGTCTAAGTGGCTGCTGACTGTGTGACTTGGCTAAAAGTGGCCAAATAGAAGCCCAATCCACAATACATGAGCCCAAAGGCCTTCCTTATGACTAAACTGACACCCACTTTCTTAAAAATATCATGGGTCTAAATAGCCTTTTCAGGCTGAGAAAAGCACTTTGGTGACATTTGGCTGTAACTTGTTCCCAGTACATTCTGAGTGGCTGGTGACTGTGTGTTGTACCTAAAAGTGCCCAACAAGAATCCCAATGCACTATACATGGGCCCGAATGCCTTCCTTATGACAAAACTGACACTCATTTTCTTAAAAAAATCATTGGTCAAAATAGCCTTTTCAGGCTGAGAGAAGCACTTTGGTGACGTTTCACTGTAACTTGTTCCCAGTACAGTCTAAGTGGCTGCTGACTGTGTGACTTGGCTAAAAGTGGCCAAATAGAAGCCCAATCCACAATACATGAGCCCAAAGGCCTTCCTTATGACTAAACTGACACCCACTTTCTTAAAAATATCATGGGTCTAAATAGCCTTTTCAGGCTGAGAAAAGCACTTTGGTGACATTTGGCTGTAACTTGTTCCCAGTACATTCTGAGTGGCTGGTGACTGTGTGTTGTACCTAAAAGTGCCCAACAAGAATCCCAATGTACTACACATGGGCCCAAATGCCTTCCTTATGACAAAACTGACACTCATTTTCTTAAAAAAATCATTGGTCAAAATAGCCTTTTCAGGCTGAGAGAAGCACTTTGGTGACGTTTCACTGTAACTTGTTCCCAGTACAGTCTAAGTGGCTGCTGACTGTGTGACTTGGCTAAAAGTGGCCAAATAGAAGCCCAATCCACAATACATGAGCCCAAAGGCCTTCCTTATGACTAAACTGACACCCACTTTTTTAAAAATATCATGGGTCTAAATAGCCTTTTCAGGCTGAGAAAAGCACTTTGGTGACATTTGGCTGTAACTTGTTCCCAGTACATTCTGAGTGGCTGGTGACTGTGTGTTGTACCTAAAAGTGCCCAACAAGAATCCCAATGTACTACACATGGGCCCAAATGCCTTCCTTATGACAAAACTGACACTCATTTTCTTAAAAAAATCATTGGTCAAAATAGCCTTTTCAGGCTGAGAGAAGCACTTTGGTGACGTTTCACTGTAACTTGTTCCCAGTACAGTCTAAGTGGCTGCTGACTGTGTGACTTGGCTAAAAGTGGCCAAATAGAAGCCCAATCCACAATACATGAGCCCAAAGGCCTTCCTTATGACTAAACTGACACCCACTTTCTTAAAAATATCATGGGTCTAAATAGCCTTTTCAGGCTGAGAAAAGCACTTTGGTGACATTTGGCTGTAACTTGTTCCCAGTACATTCTGAGTGGCTGGTGACTGTGTGTTGTACCTAAAAGTGCCCAACAAGAATCCCAATGCACTATACATGGGCCCGAATGCCTTCCTTATGACAAAACTGACACTCATTTTCTTAAAAAAATCATTGGTCAAAATAGCCTTTTCAGGCTGAGAGAAGCACTTTGGTGACGTTTCACTGTAACTTGTTCCCAGTACAGTCTAAGTGGCTGCTGACTGTGTGACTTGGCTAAAAGTGGCCAAATAGAAGCCCAATCCACAATACATGAGCCCAAAGGCCTTCCTTATGACTAAACTGACACCCACTTTCTTAAAAATATCATGGGTCTAAATAGCCTTTTCAGGCTGAGAAAAGCACTTTGGTGACATTTGGCTGTAACTTGTTCCCAGTACATTCTGAGTGGCTGGTGACTGTGTGTTGTACCTAAAAGTGCCCAACAAGAATCCCAATGTACTACACATGGGCCCAAATGCCTTCCTTATGACAAAACTGACACTCATTTTCTTAAAAAAATCATTGGTCAAAATAGCCTTTTCAGGCTGAGAGAAGCACTTTGGTGACGTTTCACTGTAACTTGTTCCCAGTACAGTCTAAGTGGCTGCTGACTGTGTGACTTGGTTAAAAGTGGCCAAATAGAAGCCCAATCCACAATACATGAGCCCAAAGGCCTTCCTTATGACTAAACTGACACCCACTTTTTTTAAAATATCATGGGTCTAAATAGCCTTTTCAGGCTGAGAAAAGCACTTTGGTGACATTTGGCTGTAACTTGTTCCCAGTACATTCTGAGTGGCTGGTGACTGTGTGTTGTACCTAAAAGTGCCCAACAAGAATCCCAATGCACTATACATGGGCCCAAATGCCTTCCTTATGACAAAACTGACACTCATTTTCTTTAAAAAAATCATTGGTCAAAATAGCCTTTTCAGGCTGAGAGAAGCACTTTGGTGACGTTTCACTGTAACTTGTTCCCAGTACAGTCTAAGTGGCTGCTGACTGTGTGACTTGGCTAAAAGTGGCCAAATAGAAGCCCAATCCACAATACATGAGCCCAAAGGCCTTCCTTATGACTAAACTGACACCCACTTTCTTAAAAATATCATGGGTCTAAATAGCCTTTTCAGGCTGAGAAAAGCACTTTGGTGACATTTGGCTGTAACTTGTTCCCAGTACATTCTGAGTGGCTGGTGACTGTGTGTTGTACCTAAAAGTGCCCAACAAGAATCCCAATGCACTATACATGGGCCCAAATGCCTTCCTTATGACAAAACTGACACTTATTTTCTTTAAAAAAATCATTGGTCAAAATAGCCTTTTCAGGCTGAGAGAAGCACTTTGGTGACGTTTCACTGTAACTTGTTCCCAGTACAGTCTAAGTGGCTGCTGACTGTGTGACTTGGCTAAAAGTGGCCAAATAGAAGCCCAATCCACAATACATGAGCCCAAAGGCCTTCCTTATGACTAAACTGACACCCACTTTCTTAAAAATATCATGGGTCTAAATAGCCTTTTCAGGCTGAGAAAAGCACTTTGGTGACATTTGGCTGTAACTTGTTCCCAGTACATTCTGAGTGGCTGGTGACTGTGTGTTGTACCTAAAAGTGCCCAACAAGAATCCCAATGTACTACACATGGGCCCAAATGCCTTCCTTATGACAAAACTGACACTCATTTTCTTAAAAAAATCATTGGTCAAAATAGCCTTTTCAGGCTGAGAGAAGCACTTTGGTGACGTTTCACTGTAACTTGTTCCCAGTACAGTCTAAGTGGCTGCTGACTGTGTGACTTGGCTAAAAGTGGCCAAATAGAAGCCCAATCCACAATACATGAGCCCAAAGGCCTTCCTTATGACTAAACTGACACCCACTTTCTTAAAAATATCATGGGTCTAAATAGCCTTTTCAGGCTGAGAAAAGCACTTTGGTGACATTTGGCTGTAACTTGTTCCCAGTACATTCTGAGTGGCTGGTGACTGTGTGTTGTACCTAAAAGTGCCCAACAAGAATCCCAATGCACTATACATGGGCCCGAATGCCTTCCTTATGACAAAACTGACACTCATTTTCTTAAAAAAATCATTGGTCAAAATAGCCTTTTCAGGCTGAGAGAAGCACTTTGGTGACGTTTCACTGTAACTTGTTCCCAGTACAGTCTAAGTGGCTGCTGACTGTGTGACTTGGCTAAAAGTGGCCAAATAGAAGCCCAATCCACAATACATGAGCCCAAAGGCCTTCCTTATGACTAAACTGACACCCACTTTCTTAAAAATATCATGGGTCTAAATAGCCTTTTCAGGCTGAGAAAAGCACTTTGGTGACATTTGGCTGTAACTTGTTCCCAGTACATTCTGAGTGGCTGGTGACTGTGTGTTGTACCTAAAAGTGCCCAACAAGAATCCCAATGCACTATACATGGGCCCGAATGCCTTCCTTATGACAAAACTGACACTCATTTTCTTAAAAAAATCATTGGTCAAAATAGCCTTTTCAGGCTGAGAGAAGCACTTTGGTGACGTTTCACTGTAACTTGTTCCCAGTACAGTCTAAGTGGCTGCTGACTGTGTGACTTGGCTAAAAGTGGCCAAATAGAAGCCCAATCCACAATACATGAGCCCAAAGGCCTTCCTTATGACTAAACTGACACCCACTTTCTTAAAAATATCATGGGTCTAAATAGCCTTTTCAGGCTGAGAAAAGCACTTTGGTGACATTTGGCTGTAACTTGTTCCCAGTACATTCTGAGTGGCTGGTGACTGTGTGTTGTACCTAAAAGTGCCCAACAAGAATCCCAATGTACTACACATGGGCCCAAATGCCTTCCTTATGACAAAACTGACACTCATTTTCTTAAAAAAATCATTGGTCAAAATAGCCTTTTCAGGCTGAGAGAAGCACTTTGGTGACGTTTCACTGTAACTTGTTCCCAGTACAGTCTAAGTGGCTGCTGACTGTGTGACTTGGCTAAAAGTGGCCAAATAGAAGCCCAATCCACAATACATGAGCCCAAAGGCCTTCCTTATGACTAAACTGACACCCACTTTTTTAAAAATATCATGGGTCTAAATAGCCTTTTCAGGCTGAGAAAAGCACTTTGGTGACATTTGGCTGTAACTTGTTCCCAGTACATTCTGAGTGGCTGGTGACTGTGTGTTGTACCTAAAAGTGCCCAACAAGAATCCCAATGTACTACACATGGGCCCAAATGCCTTCCTTATGACAAAACTGACACTCATTTTCTTAAAAAAATCATTGGTCAAAATAGCCTTTTCAGGCTGAGAGAAGCACTTTGGTGACGTTTCACTGTAACTTGTTCCCAGTACAGTCTAAGTGGCTGCTGACTGTGTGACTTGGTTAAAAGTGGCCAAATAGAAGCCCAATCCACAATACATGAGCCCAAAGGCCTTCCTTATGACTAAACTGACACCCACTTTTTTAAAAAATATCATGGGTCTAAATAGCCTTTTCAGGCTGAGAAAAGCACTTTGGTGACATTTGGCTGTAACTTGTTCCCAGTACATTCTGAGTGGCTGGTGACTGTGTGTTGTACCTAAAAGTGCCCAACAAGAATCCCAATGTACTACACATGGGCCCAAATGCCTTCCTTATGACAAAACTGACACTCATTTTCTTAAAAAAATCATTGGTCAAAATAGCCTTTTCAGGCTGAGAGAAGCACTTTGGTGACGTTTCACTGTAACTTGTTCCCAGTACAGTCTAAGTGGCTGCTGACTGTGTGACTTGGCTAAAAGTGGCCAAATAGAAGCCCAATCCACAATACATGAGCCCAAAGGCCTTCCTTATGACTAAACTGACACCCACTTTTTTAAAAATATCATGGGTCTAAATAGCCTTTTCAGGCTGAGAAAAGCACTTTGGTGACATTTGGCTGTAACTTGTTCCCAGTACATTCTGAGTGGCTGGTGACTGTGTGTTGTACCTAAAAGTGCCCAACAAGAATCCCAATGTACTACACATGGGCCCAAATGCCTTCCTTATGACAAAACTGACACTCATTTTCTTAAAAAAATCATTGGTCAAAATAGCCTTTTCAGGCTGAGAGAAGCACTTTGGTGACGTTTCACTGTAACTTGTTCCCAGTACAGTCTAAGTGGCTGCTGACTGTGTGACTTGGTTAAAAGTGGCCAAATAGAAGCCCAATCCACAATACATGAGCCCAAAGGCCTTCCTTATGACTAAACTGACACCCACTTTTTTAAAAAATATCATGGGTCTAAATAGCCTTTTCAGGCTGAGAAAAGCACTTTGGTGACATTTGGCTGTAACTTGTTCCCAGTACATTCTGAGTGGCTGGTGACTGTGTGTTGTACCTAAAAGTGCCCAACAAGAATCCCAATGCACTATACATGGGCCCGAATGCCTTCCTTATGACAAAACTGACACTCATTTTCTTAAAAAAATCATTGGTCAAAATAGCCTTTTCAGGCTGAGAGAAGCACTTTGGTGACGTTTCACTGTAACTTGTTCCCAGTACAGTCTAAGTGGCTGCTGACTGTGTGACTTGGCTAAAAGTGGCCAAATAGAAGCCCAATCCACAATACATGAGCCCAAAGGCCTTCCTTATGACTAAACTGACACCCACTTTCTTAAAAATATCATGGGTCTAAATAGCCTTTTCAGGCTGAGAAAAGCACTTTGGTGACATTTGGCTGTAACTTGTTCCCAGTACATTCTGAGTGGCTGGTGACTGTGTGTTGTACCTAAAAGTGCCCAACAAGAATCCCAATGTACTACACATGGGCCCAAATGCCTTCCTTATGACAAAACTGACACTCATTTTCTTTAAAAAATCATTGGTCAAAATAGCCTTTTCAGGCTGAGAGAAGCACTTTGGTGACGTTTCACTGTAACTTGTTCCCAGTACAGTCTAAGTGGCTGCTGACTGTTTGACTTGGTTAAAAGTGGCCAAATAGAAGCCCAATCCACAATACATGAGCCCAAAGGCCTTCCTTATGACTAAACTGACACCCACTTTTTTAAACATATCATGGGTCTAAATAACGTTTTCAGGCTGAGAAAAGCACTTTGGTGACATTTGGCCGTAACTTGTTCCCAGTACATTCTGAGTGGCTGGTGACTGTGTGTTGTACCTAAAAGTACCCAACAAGAATCCCAATGCACTATACATGGGCCCAAATGCCTTCCTTATGACAAAACTGACACTCATTTTCAAAATAGCCTATTCAGGCTGAGAGAAGCACTTTGGTGACGTTTCACTGTAACTTGTTCCCAGTACAGTCTAAGTGGCTGCTGACTGTGTGACTTGGCTAAAAGTGGCCAAATAGAAGCCCAATCCACAATACATGAGCCCAAAGGCCTTCCTTATGACTAAACTGACACCCACTTTCTTAAAAATATCATGGGTCTAAATAGCCTTTTCAGGCTGAGAAAAGCACTTTGGTGACATTTGGCTGTAACTTGTTCCCAGTACATTCTGAGTGGCTGGTGACTGTGTGTTGTACCTAAAAGTGCCCAACAAGAATCCCAATGCACTATACATGGGCCCAAATGCCTTCCTTATGACAAAACTGACACTTATTTTCTTTAAAAAAATCATTGGTCAAAATAGCCTTTTCAGGCTGAGAGAAGCACTTTGGTGACGTTTCACTGTAACTTGTTCCCAGTACAGTCTAAGTGGCTGCTGACTGTGTGACTTGGCTAAAAGTGGCCAAATAGAAGCCCAATCCACAATACATGAGCCCAAAGGCCTTCCTTATGACTAAACTGACACACACTTTCTTAAAAATATCATGGGTCTAAATAGCCTTTTCAGGCTGAGAAAAGCACTTTGGTGACATTTGGCTGTAACTTGTTCCCAGTACATTCTGAGTGGCTGGTGACTGTGTGTTGTACCTAAAAGTGCCCAACAAGAATCCCAATGTACTACACATGGGCCCAAATGCCTTCCTTATGACAAAACTGACACTCATTTTCTTAAAAAAATCATTGGTCAAAATAGCCTTTTCAGGCTGAGAGAAGCACTTTGGTGACGTTTCACTGTAACTTGTTCCCAGTACAGTCTAAGTGGCTGCTGACTGTTTGACTTGGTTAAAAGTGGCCAAATAGAAGCCCAATCCACAATACATGAGCCCAAAGGCCTTCCTTATGACTAAACTGACACCCACTTTTTTAAACATATCATGGGTCTAAATAACGTTTTCAGGCTGAGAAAAGCACTTTGGTGACATTTGGCCGTAACTTGTTCCCAGTACATTCTGAGTGGCTGGTGACTGTGTGTTGTACCTAAAAGTACCCAACAAGAATCCCAATGCACTATACATGGGCCCAAATGCCTTCCTTATGACAAAACTGACACTCATTTTCAAAATAGCCTATTCAGGCTGAGAGAAGCACTTTGGTGACGTTTCACTGTAACTTGTTCCCAGTACAGTCTAAGTGGCTGCTGACTGTGTGACTTGGCTAAAAGTGGCCAAATAGAAGCCCAATCCACAATACATGAGCCCAAAGGCCTTCCTTATGACTAAACTGACACCCACTTTCTTAAAAATATCATGGGTCTAAATAGCCTTTTCAGGCTGAGAAAAGCACTTTGGTGACATTTGGCTGTAACTTGTTCCCAGTACATTCTGAGTGGCTGGTGACTGTGTGTTGTACCTAAAAGTGCCCAACAAGAATCCCAATGCACTATACATGGGCCCAAATGCCTTCCTTATGACAAAACTGACACTTATTTTCTTTAAAAAAATCATTGGTCAAAATAGCCTTTTCAGGCTGAGAGAAGCACTTTGGTGACGTTTCACTGTAACTTGTTCCCAGTACAGTCTAAGTGGCTGCTGACTGTGTGACTTGGCTAAAAGTGGCCAAATAGAAGCCCAATCCACAATACATGAGCCCAAAGGCCTTCCTTATGACTAAACTGACACCCACTTTCTTAAAAATATCATGGGTCTAAATAGCCTTTTCAGGCTGAGAAAAGCACTTTGGTGACATTTGGCTGTAACTTGTTCCCAGTACATTCTGAGTGGCTGGTGACTGTGTGTTGTACCTAAAAGTGCCCAACAAGAATCCCAATGCACTATACATGGGCCCGAATGCCTTCCTTATGACAAAACTGACACTCATTTTCTTAAAAAAATCATTGGTCAAAATAGCCTTTTCAGGCTGAGAGAAGCACTTTGGTGACGTTTCACTGTAACTTGTTCCCAGTACAGTCTAAGTGGCTGCTGACTGTGTGACTTGGCTAAAAGTGGCCAAATAGAAGCCCAATCCACAATACATGAGCCCAAAGGCCTTCCTTATGACTAAACTGACACCCACTTTCTTAAAAATATCATGGGTCTAAATAGCCTTTTCAGGCTGAGAAAAGCACTTTGGTGACATTTGGCTGTAACTTGTTCCCAGTACATTCTGAGTGGCTGGTGACTGTGTGTTGTACCTAAAAGTGCCCAACAAGAATCCCAATGTACTACACATGGGCCCAAATGCCTTCCTTATGACAAAACTGACACTCATTTTCTTAAAAAAATCATTGGTCAAAATAGCCTTTTCAGGCTGAGAGAAGCACTTTGGTGACGTTTCACTGTAACTTGTTCCCAGTACAGTCTAAGTGGCTGCTGACTGTGTGACTTGGTTAAAAGTGGCCAAATAGAAGCCCAATCCACAATACATGAGCCCAAAGGCCTTCCTTATGACTAAACTGACACCCACTTTTTTAAAAAATATCATGGGTCTAAATAGCCTTTTCAGGCTGAGAAAAGCACTTTGGTGACATTTGGCTGTAACTTGTTCCCAGTACATTCTGAGTGGCTGGTGACTGTGTGTTGTACCTAAAAGTGCCCAACAAGAATCCCAATGTACTACACATGGGCCCAAATGCCTTCCTTATGACAAAACTGACACTCATTTTCTTAAAAAAATCATTGGTCAAAATAGCCTTTTCAGGCTGAGAGAAGCACTTTGGTGACGTTTCACTGTAACTTGTTCCCAGTACAGTCTAAGTGGCTGCTGACTGTGTGACTTGGCTAAAAGTGGCCAAATAGAAGCCCAATCCACAATACATGAGCCCAAAGGCCTTCCTTATGACTAAACTGACACCCACTTTTTTAAAAATATCATGGGTCTAAATAGCATTTTCAGGCTGAGAAAAGCACTTTGGTGACATTTGGCTGTAACTTGTTCCCAGTACATTCTGAGTGGCTGGTGACTGTGTGTTGTACCTAAAAGTGCCCAACAAGAATCCCAATGTACTACACATGGGCCCAAATGCCTTCCTTATGACAAAACTGACACTCATTTTCTTAAAAAAATCATTGGTCAAAATAGCCTTTTCAGGCTGAGAGAAGCACTTTGGTGACGTTTCACTGTAACTTGTTCCCAGTACAGTCTAAGTGGCTGCTGACTGTGTGACTTGGTTAAAAGTGGCCAAATAGAAGCCCAATCCACAATACATGAGCCCAAAGGCCTTCCTTATGACTAAACTGACACCCACTTTTTTAAAAAATATCATGGGTCTAAATAGCCTTTTCAGGCTGAGAAAAGCACTTTGGTGACATTTGGCTGTAACTTGTTCCCAGTACATTCTGAGTGGCTGGTGACTGTGTGTTGTACCTAAAAGTGCCCAACAAGAATCCCAATGCACTATACATGGGCCCGAATGCCTTCCTTATGACAAAACTGACACTCATTTTCTTAAAAAAATCATTGGTCAAAATAGCCTTTTCAGGCTGAGAGAAGCACTTTGGTGACGTTTCACTGTAACTTGTTCCCAGTACAGTCTAAGTGGCTGCTGACTGTGTGACTTGGCTAAAAGTGGCCAAATAGAAGCCCAATCCACAATACATGAGCCCAAAGGCCTTCCTTATGACTAAACTGACACCCACTTTCTTAAAAATATCATGGGTCTAAATAGCCTTTTCAGGCTGAGAAAAGCACTTTGGTGACATTTGGCTGTAACTTGTTCCCAGTACATTCTGAGTGGCTGGTGACTGTGTGTTGTACCTAAAAGTGCCCAACAAGAATCCCAATGTACTACACATGGGCCCAAATGCCTTCCTTATGACAAAACTGACACTCATTTTCTTTAAAAAATCATTGGTCAAAATAGCCTTTTCAGGCTGAGAGAAGCACTTTGGTGACGTTTCACTGTAACTTGTTCCCAGTACAGTCTAAGTGGCTGCTGACTGTTTGACTTGGTTAAAAGTGGCCAAATAGAAGCCCAATCCACAATACATGAGCCCAAAGGCCTTCCTTATGACTAAACTGACACCCACTTTTTTAAACATATCATGGGTCTAAATAACGTTTTCAGGCTGAGAAAAGCACTTTGGTGACATTTGGCCGTAACTTGTTCCCAGTACATTCTGAGTGGCTGGTGACTGTGTGTTGTACCTAAAAGTACCCAACAAGAATCCCAATGCACTATACATGGGCCCAAATGCCTTCCTTATGACAAAACTGACACTCATTTTCAAAATAGCCTATTCAGGCTGAGAGAAGCACTTTGGTGACGTTTCACTGTAACTTGTTCCCAGTACAGTCTAAGTGGCTGCTGACTGTGTGACTTGGCTAAAAGTGGCCAAATAGAAGCCCAATCCACAATACATGAGCCCAAAGGCCTTCCTTATGACTAAACTGACACCCACTTTCTTAAAAATATCATGGGTCTAAATAGCCTTTTCAGGCTGAGAAAAGCACTTTGGTGACATTTGGCTGTAACTTGTTCCCAGTACATTCTGAGTGGCTGGTGACTGTGTGTTGTACCTAAAAGTGCCCAACAAGAATCCCAATGCACTATACATGGGCCCAAATGCCTTCCTTATGACAAAACTGACACTTATTTTCTTTAAAAAAATCATTGGTCAAAATAGCCTTTTCAGGCTGAGAGAAGCACTTTGGTGACGTTTCACTGTAACTTGTTCCCAGTACAGTCTAAGTGGCTGCTGACTGTTTGACTTGGTTAAAAGTGGCCAAATAGAAGCCCAATCCACAATACATGAGCCCAAAGGCCTTCCTTATGACTAAACTGACACCCACTTTTTTAAACATATCATGGGTCTAAATAACGTTTTCAGGCTGAGAAAAGCACTTTGGTGACATTTGGCCGTAACTTGTTCCCAGTACATTCTGAGTGGCTGGTGACTGTGTGTTGTACCTAAAAGTACCCAACAAGAATCCCAATGCACTATACATGGGCCCAAATGCCTTCCTTATGACAAAACTGACACTCATTTTCAAAATAGCCTATTCAGGCTGAGAGAAGCACTTTGGTGACGTTTCACTGTAACTTGTTCCCAGTACAGTCTAAGTGGCTGCTGACTGTGTGACTTGGCTAAAAGTGGCCAAATAGAAGCCCAATCCACAATACATGAGCCCAAAGGCCTTCCTTATGACTAAACTGACACCCACTTTCTTAAAAATATCATGGGTCTAAATAGCCTTTTCAGGCTGAGAAAAGCACTTTGGTGACATTTGGCTGTAACTTGTTCCCAGTACATTCTGAGTGGCTGGTGACTGTGTGTTGTACCTAAAAGTGCCCAACAAGAATCCCAATGCACTATACATGGGCCCAAATGCCTTCCTTATGACAAAACTGACACTTATTTTCTTTAAAAAAATCATTGGTCAAAATAGCCTTTTCAGGCTGAGAGAAGCACTTTGGTGACGTTTCACTGTAACTTGTTCCCAGTACAGTCTAAGTGGCTGCTGACTGTGTGACTTGGCTAAAAGTGGCCAAATAGAAGCCCAATCCACAATACATGAGCCCAAAGGCCTTCCTTATGACTAAACTGACACCCACTTTCTTAAAAATATCATGGGTCTAAATAGCCTTTTCAGGCTGAGAAAAGCACTTTGGTGACATTTGGCTGTAACTTGTTCCCAGTACATTCTGAGTGGCTGGTGACTGTGTGTTGTACCTAAAAGTGCCCAACAAGAATCCCAATGTACTACACATGGGCCCAAATGCCTTCCTTATGACAAAACTGACACTCATTTTCTTAAAAAAATCATTGGTCAAAATAGCCTTTTCAGGCTGAGAGAAGCACTTTGGTGACGTTTCACTGTAACTTGTTCCCAGTACAGTCTAAGTGGCTGCTGACTGTGTGACTTGGCTAAAAGTGGCCAAATAGAAGCCCAATCCACAATACATGAGCCCAAAGGCCTTCCTTATGACTAAACTGACACCCACTTTTTTAAAAATATCATGGGTCTAAATAGCCTTTTCAGGCTGAGAAAAGCACTTTGGTGACATTTGGCTGTAACTTGTTCCCAGTACATTCTGAGTGGCTGGTGACTGTGTGTTGTACCTAAAAGTGCCCAACAAGAATCCCAATGTACTACACATGGGCCCAAATGCCTTCCTTATGACAAAACTGACACTCATTTTCTTAAAAAAATCATTGGTCAAAATAGCCTTTTCAGGCTGAGAGAAGCACTTTGGTGACGTTTCACTGTAACTTGTTCCCAGTACAGTCTAAGTGGCTGCTGACTGTGTGACTTGGTTAAAAGTGGCCAAATAGAAGCCCAATCCACAATACATGAGCCCAAAGGCCTTCCTTATGACTAAACTGACACCCACTTTTTTAAAAAATATCATGGGTCTAAATAGCCTTTTCAGGCTGAGAAAAGCACTTTGGTGACATTTGGCTGTAACTTGTTCCCAGTACATTCTGAGTGGCTGGTGACTGTGTGTTGTACCTAAAAGTGCCCAACAAGAATCCCAATGCACTATACATGGGCCCGAATGCCTTCCTTATGACAAAACTGACACTCATTTTCTTAAAAAAATCATTGGTCAAAATAGCCTTTTCAGGCTGAGAGAAGCACTTTGGTGACGTTTCACTGTAACTTGTTCCCAGTACAGTCTAAGTGGCTGCTGACTGTGTGACTTGGCTAAAAGTGGCCAAATAGAAGCCCAATCCACAATACATGAGCCCAAAGGCCTTCCTTATGACTAAACTGACACCCACTTTCTTAAAAATATCATGGGTCTAAATAGCCTTTTCAGGCTGAGAAAAGCACTTTGGTGACATTTGGCTGTAACTTGTTCCCAGTACATTCTGAGTGGCTGGTGACTGTGTGTTGTACCTAAAAGTGCCCAACAAGAATCCCAATGTACTACACATGGGCCCAAATGCCTTCCTTATGACAAAACTGACACTCATTTTCTTTAAAAAATCATTGGTCAAAATAGCCTTTTCAGGCTGAGAGAAGCACTTTGGTGACGTTTCACTGTAACTTGTTCCCAGTACAGTCTAAGTGGCTGCTGACTGTTTGACTTGGTTAAAAGTGGCCAAATAGAAGCCCAATCCACAATACATGAGCCCAAAGGCCTTCCTTATGACTAAACTGACACCCACTTTTTTAAACATATCATGGGTCTAAATAACGTTTTCAGGCTGAGAAAAGCACTTTGGTGACATTTGGCCGTAACTTGTTCCCAGTACATTCTGAGTGGCTGGTGACTGTGTGTTGTACCTAAAAGTACCCAACAAGAATCCCAATGCACTATACATGGGCCCAAATGCCTTCCTTATGACAAAACTGACACTCATTTTCAAAATAGCCTATTCAGGCTGAGAGAAGCACTTTGGTGACGTTTCACTGTAACTTGTTCCCAGTACAGTCTAAGTGGCTGCTGACTGTGTGACTTGGCTAAAAGTGGCCAAATAGAAGCCCAATCCACAATACATGAGCCCAAAGGCCTTCCTTATGACTAAACTGACACCCACTTTCTTAAAAATATCATGGGTCTAAATAGCCTTTTCAGGCTGAGAAAAGCACTTTGGTGACATTTGGCTGTAACTTGTTCCCAGTACATTCTGAGTGGCTGGTGACTGTGTGTTGTACCTAAAAGTGCCCAACAAGAATCCCAATGCACTATACATGGGCCCAAATGCCTTCCTTATGACAAAACTGACACTTATTTTCTTTAAAAAAATCATTGGTCAAAATAGCCTTTTCAGGCTGAGAGAAGCACTTTGGTGACGTTTCACTGTAACTTGTTCCCAGTACAGTCTAAGTGGCTGCTGACTGTGTGACTTGGCTAAAAGTGGCCAAATAGAAGCCCAATCCACAATACATGAGCCCAAAGGCCTTCCTTATGACTAAACTGACACCCACTTTCTTAAAAATATCATGGGTCTAAATAGCCTTTTCAGGCTGAGAAAAGCACTTTGGTGACATTTGGCTGTAACTTGTTCCCAGTACATTCTGAGTGGCTGGTGACTGTGTGTTGTACCTAAAAGTGCCCAACAAGAATCCCAATGTACTACACATGGGCCCAAATGCCTTCCTTATGACAAAACTGACACTCATTTTCTTAAAAAAATCATTGGTCAAAATAGCCTTTTCAGGCTGAGAGAAGCACTTTGGTGACGTTTCACTGTAACTTGTTCCCAGTACAGTCTAAGTGGCTGCTGACTGTTTGACTTGGTTAAAAGTGGCCAAATAGAAGCCCAATCCACAATACATGAGCCCAAAGGCCTTCCTTATGACTAAACTGACACCCACTTTTTTAAACATATCATGGGTCTAAATAACGTTTTCAGGCTGAGAAAAGCACTTTGGTGACATTTGGCCGTAACTTGTTCCCAGTACATTCTGAGTGGCTGGTGACTGTGTGTTGTACCTAAAAGTACCCAACAAGAATCCCAATGCACTATACATGGGCCCAAATGCCTTCCTTATGACAAAACTGACACTCATTTTCAAAATAGCCTATTCAGGCTGAGAGAAGCACTTTGGTGACGTTTCACTGTAACTTGTTCCCAGTACAGTCTAAGTGGCTGCTGACTGTGTGACTTGGCTAAAAGTGGCCAAATAGAAGCCCAATCCACAATACATGAGCCCAAAGGCCTTCCTTATGACTAAACTGACACCCACTTTCTTAAAAATATCATGGGTCTAAATAGCCTTTTCAGGCTGAGAAAAGCACTTTGGTGACATTTGGCTGTAACTTGTTCCCAGTACATTCTGAGTGGCTGGTGACTGTGTGTTGTACCTAAAAGTGCCCAACAAGAATCCCAATGTACTACACATGGGCCCAAATGCCTTCCTTATGACAAAACTGACACTCATTTTCTTAAAAAAATCATTGGTCAAAATAGCCTTTTCAGGCTGAGAGAAGCACTTTGGTGACGTTTCACTGTAACTTGTTCCCAGTACAGTCTAAGTGGCTGCTGACTGTGTGACTTGGCTAAAAGTGGCCAAATAGAAGCCCAATCCACAATACATGAGCCCAAAGGCCTTCCTTATGACTAAACTGACACCCACTTTTTTAAAAATATCATGGGTCTAAATAGCCTTTTCAGGCTGAGAAAAGCACTTTGGTGACATTTGGCTGTAACTTGTTCCCAGTACATTCTGAGTGGCTGGTGACTGTGTGTTGTACCTAAAAGTGCCCAACAAGAATCCCAATGTACTACACATGGGCCCAAATGCCTTCCTTATGACAAAACTGACACTCATTTTCTTAAAAAAATCATTGGTCAAAATAGCCTTTTCAGGCTGAGAGAAGCACTTTGGTGACGTTTCACTGTAACTTGTTCCCAGTACAGTCTAAGTGGCTGCTGACTGTGTGACTTGGTTAAAAGTGGCCAAATAGAAGCCCAATCCACAATACATGAGCCCAAAGGCCTTCCTTATGACTAAACTGACACCCACTTTTTTAAAAAATATCATGGGTCTAAATAGCCTTTTCAGGCTGAGAAAAGCACTTTGGTGACATTTGGCTGTAACTTGTTCCCAGTACATTCTGAGTGGCTGGTGACTGTGTGTTGTACCTAAAAGTGCCCAACAAGAATCCCAATGCACTATACATGGGCCCGAATGCCTTCCTTATGACAAAACTGACACTCATTTTCTTAAAAAAATCATTGGTCAAAATAGCCTTTTCAGGCTGAGAGAAGCACTTTGGTGACGTTTCACTGTAACTTGTTCCCAGTACAGTCTAAGTGGCTGCTGACTGTGTGACTTGGCTAAAAGTGGCCAAATAGAAGCCCAATCCACAATACATGAGCCCAAAGGCCTTCCTTATGACTAAACTGACACCCACTTTCTTAAAAATATCATGGGTCTAAATAGCCTTTTCAGGCTGAGAAAAGCACTTTGGTGACATTTGGCTGTAACTTGTTCCCAGTACATTCTGAGTGGCTGGTGACTGTGTGTTGTACCTAAAAGTGCCCAACAAGAATCCCAATGTACTACACATGGGCCCAAATGCCTTCCTTATGACAAAACTGACACTCATTTTCTTAAAAAAATCATTGGTCAAAATAGCCTTTTCAGGCTGAGAGAAGCACTTTGGTGACGTTTCACTGTAACTTGTTCCCAGTACAGTCTAAGTGGCTGCTGACCTTTTGACTTGGTTAAAAGTGGCCAAATAGAAGCCCAATCCACAATACATGAGCCCAAAGGCCTTCCTTATGACTAAACTGACACCCACTTTTTTAAACATATCATGGGTCTAAATAACGTTTTCAGGCTGAGAAAAGCACTTTGGTGACATTTGGCCGTAACTTGTTCCCAGTACATTCTGAGTGGCTGGTGACTGTGTGTTGTACCTAAAAGTACCCAACAAGAATCCCAATGCACTATACATGGGCCCAAATGCCTTCCTTATGACAAAACTGACACTCATTTTCAAAATAGCCTATTCAGGCTGAGAGAAGCACTTTGGTGACGTTTCACTGTAACTTGTTCCCAGTACAGTCTAAGTGGCTGCTGACTGTGTGACTTGGCTAAAAGTGGCCAAATAGAAGCCCAATCCACAATACATGAGCCCAAAGGCCTTCCTTATGACTAAACTGACACCCACTTTCTTAAAAATATCATGGGTCTAAATAGCCTTTTCAGGCTGAGAAAAGCACTTTGGTGACATTTGGCTGTAACTTGTTCCCAGTACATTCTGAGTGGCTGGTGACTGTGTGTTGTACCTAAAAGTGCCCAACAAGAATCCCAATGCACTATACATGGGCCCAAATGCCTTCCTTATGACAAAACTGACACTTATTTTCTTTAAAAAAATCATTGGTCAAAATAGCCTTTTCAGGCTGAGAGAAGCACTTTGGTGACGTTTCACTGTAACTTGTTCCCAGTACAGTCTAAGTGGCTGCTGACTGTGTGACTTGGCTAAAAGTGGCCAAATAGAAGCCCAATCCACAATACATGAGCCCAAAGGCCTTCCTTATGACTAAACTGACACCCACTTTCTTAAAAATATCATGGGTCTAAATAGCCTTTTCAGGCTGAGAAAAGCACTTTGGTGACATTTGGCTGTAACTTGTTCCCAGTACATTCTGAGTGGCTGGTGACTGTGTGTTGTACCTAAAAGTGCCCAACAAGAATCCCAATGTACTACACATGGGCCCAAATGCCTTCCTTATGACAAAACTGACACTCATTTTCTTAAAAAAATCATTGGTCAAAATAGCCTTTTCAGGCTGAGAGAAGCACTTTGGTGACGTTTCACTGTAACTTGTTCCCAGTACAGTCTAAGTGGCTGCTGACTGTTTGACTTGGTTAAAAGTGGCCAAATAGAAGCCCAATCCACAATACATGAGCCCAAAGGCCTTCCTTATGACTAAACTGACACCCACTTTTTTAAACATATCATGGGTCTAAATAACGTTTTCAGGCTGAGAAAAGCACTTTGGTGACATTTGGCCGTAACTTGTTCCCAGTACATTCTGAGTGGCTGGTGACTGTGTGTTGTACCTAAAAGTACCCAACAAGAATCCCAATGCACTATACATGGGCCCAAATGCCTTCCTTATGACAAAACTGACACTCATTTTCAAAATAGCCTATTCAGGCTGAGAGAAGCACTTTGGTGACGTTTCACTGTAACTTGTTCCCAGTACAGTCTAAGTGGCTGCTGACTGTGTGACTTGGCTAAAAGTGGCCAAATAGAAGCCCAATCCACAATACATGAGCCCAAAGGCCTTCCTTATGACTAAACTGACACCCACTTTCTTAAAAATATCATGGGTCTAAATAGCCTTTTCAGGCTGAGAAAAGCACTTTGGTGACATTTGGCTGTAACTTGTTCCCAGTACATTCTGAGTGGCTGGTGACTGTGTGTTGTACCTAAAAGTGCCCAACAAGAATCCCAATGTACTACACATGGGCCCAAATGCCTTCCTTATGACAAAACTGACACTCATTTTCTTCAAAAAATCATTGGTCAAAATAGCCTTTTCAGGCTGAGAGAAGCACTTTGGTGACGTTTCACTGTAACTTGTTCCCAGTACAGTCTAAGTGGCTGCTGACTGTGTGACTTGGTTAAAAGTGGCCAAATAGAAGCCCAATCCACAATACATGAGCCCAAAGGCCTTCCTTATGACTAAACTGACACCCACTTTTTTTAAAATATCATGGGTCTAAATAGCCTTTTCAGGCTGAGAAAAGCACTTTGGTGACATTTGGCTGTAACTTGTTCCCAGTACATTCTGAGTGGCTGGTGACTGTGTGTTGTACCTAAAAGTGCCCAACAAGAATCCCAATGCACTATACATGGGCCCAAATGCCTTCCTTATGACAAAACTGACACTCATTTTCTTTAAAAAAATCATTGGTCAAAATAGCCTTTTCAGGCTGAGAGAAGCACTTTGGTGACGTTTCACTGTAACTTGTTCCCAGTACAGTCTAAGTGGCTGCTGACTGTGTGACTTGGCTAAAAGTGGCCAAATAGAAGCCCAATCCACAATACATGAGCCCAAAGGCCTTCCTTATGACTAAACTGACACCCACTTTCTTAAAAATATCATGGGTCTAAATAGCCTTTTCAGGCTGAGAAAAGCACTTTGGTGACATTTGGCTGTAACTTGTTCCCAGTACATTCTGAGTGGCTGGTGACTGTGTGTTGTACCTAAAAGTGCCCAACAAGAATCCCAATGCACTATACATGGGCCCAAATGCCTTCCTTATGACAAAACTGACACTTATTTTCTTTAAAAAAATCATTGGTCAAAATAGCCTTTTCAGGCTGAGAGAAGCACTTTGGTGACGTTTCACTGTAACTTGTTCCCAGTACAGTCTAAGTGGCTGCTGACTGTGTGACTTGGCTAAAAGTGGCCAAATAGAAGCCCAATCCACAATACATGAGCCCAAAGGCCTTCCTTATGACTAAACTGACACCCACTTTCTTAAAAATATCATGGGTCTAAATAGCCTTTTCAGGCTGAGAAAAGCACTTTGGTGACATTTGGCTGTAACTTGTTCCCAGTACATTCTGAGTGGCTGGTGACTGTGTGTTGTACCTAAAAGTGCCCAACAAGAATCCCAATGTACTACACATGGGCCCAAATGCCTTCCTTATGACAAAACTGACACTCATTTTCTTAAAAAAATCATTGGTCAAAATAGCCTTTTCAGGCTGAGAGAAGCACTTTGGTGACGTTTCACTGTAACTTGTTCCCAGTACAGTCTAAGTGGCTGCTGACTGTGTGACTTGGCTAAAAGTGGCCAAATAGAAGCCCAATCCACAATACATGAGCCCAAAGGCCTTCCTTATGACTAAACTGACACCCACTTTCTTAAAAATATCATGGGTCTAAATAGCCTTTTCAGGCTGAGAAAAGCACTTTGGTAACATTTGGCTGTAACTTGTTCCCAGTACATTCTGAGTGGCTGGTGACTGTGTGTTGTACCTAAAAGTGCCCAACAAGAATCCCAATGCACTATACATGGGCCCAAATGCCTTCCTTATGACAAAACTGACACTCATTTTCTTAAAGAAATCATTGGTCAAAATAGCCTTTTCAGGCTGAGAGAAGCACTTTGGTGACGTTTCACTGTAACTTGTTCCCAGTACAGTCTAAGTGGCTGCTGACTGTGTGACTTGGCTAAAAGTGGCCAAATAGAAGCCCAATCCACAATACATGAGCCCAAAGGCCTTCCTTATGACTAAACTGACACCCACTTTCTTAAAAATATCATGGGTCTAAATAGCCTTTTCAGGCTGAGAAAAGCACTTTGGTGACATTTGGCTGTAACTTGTTCCCAGTACATTCTGAGTGGCTGGTGACTGTGTGTTGTACCTAAAAGTGCCCAACAAGAATCCCAATGTACTACACATGGGCCCAAATGCCTTCCTTATGACAAAACTGACACTCATTTTCTTAAAAAAATCATTGGTCAAAATAGCCTTTTCAGGCTGAGAGAAGCACTTTGGTGACGTTTCACTGTAACTTGTTCCCAGTACAGTCTAAGTGGCTGCTGACTGTGTGACTTGGTTAAAAGTGGCCAAATAGAAGCCCAATCCACAATACATGAGCCCAAAGGCCTTCCTTATGACTAAACTGACACCCACTTTTTTAAAAATATCATGGGTCTAAATAACGTTTTCAGGCTGAGAAAAGCACTTTGGTGACATTTGGCCGTAACTTGTTCCCAGTACATTCTGAGTGGCTGGTGACTGTGTGTTGTACCTAAAAGTACCCAACAAGAATCCCAATGCACTATACATGGGCCCAAATGCCTTCCTTATGACAAAACTGACACTCATTTTCAAAATAGCCTTTTCAGGCTGAGAGAAGCACTTTGGTGACGTTTCACTGTAACTTGTTCCCAGTACAGTCTAAGTGGCTGCTGACTGTGTGACTTGGCTAAAAGTGGCCAAATAGAAGCCCAATCCACAATACATGAGCCCAAAGGCCTTCCTTATGACTAAACTGACACCCACTTTCTTAAAAATATCATGGGTCTAAATAGCCTTTTCAGGCTGAGAAAAGCACTTTGGTGACATTTGGCTGTAACTTGTTCCCAGTACATTCTGAGTGGCTGGTGACTGTGTGTTGTACCTAAAAGTGCCCAACAAGAATCCCAATGTACTACACATGGGCCCAAATGCCTTCCTTATGACAAAACTGACACTCATTTTCTTAAAAAAAATCATTGGTCAAAATAGCCTTTTCAGGCTGAGAGAAGCACTTTGGTGACGTTTCACTGTAACTTGTTCCCAGTACAGTCTAAGTGGCTGCTGACTGTGTGACTTGGTTAAAAGTGGCCAAATAGAAGCCCAATCCACAATACATGAGCCCAAAGGCCTTCCTTATGACTAAACTGACACCCACTTTTTTTAAAATATCATGGGTCTAAATAGCCTTTTCAGGCTGAGAAAAGCACTTTGGTGACATTTGGCTGTAACTTGTTCCCAGTACATTCTGAGTGGCTGGTGACTGTGTGTTGTACCTAAAAGTGCCCAACAAGAATCCCAATGCACTATACATGGGCCCAAATGCCTTCCTTATGACAAAACTGACACTCATTTTCTTTAAAAAAATCATTGGTCAAAATAGCCTTTTCAGGCTGAGAGAAGCACTTTGGTGACGTTTCACTGTAACTTGTTCCCAGTACAGTCTAAGTGGCTGCTGACTGTGTGACTTGGCTAAAAGTGGCCAAATAGAAGCCCAATCCACAATACATGAGCCCAAAGGCCTTCCTTATGACTAAACTGACACCCACTTTCTTAAAAATATCATGGGTCTAAATAGCCTTTTCAGGCTGAGAAAAGCACTTTGGTGACATTTGGCTGTAACTTGTTCCCAGTACATTCTGAGTGGCTGGTGACTGTGTGTTGTACCTAAAAGTGCCCAACAAGAATCCCAATGCACTATACATGGGCCCAAATGCCTTCCTTATGACAAAACTGACACTCATTTTCTTAAAGAAATCATTGGTCAAAATAGCCTTTTCAGGCTGAGAGAAGCACTTTGGTGACGTTTCACTGTAACTTGTTCCCAGTACAGTCTAAGTGGCTGCTGACTGTGTGACTTGGCTAAAAGTGGCCAAATAGAAGCCCAATCCACAATACATGAGCCCAAAGGCCTTCCTTATGACTAAACTGACACCCACTTTCTTAAAAATATCATGGGTCTAAATAGCCTTTTCAGGCTGAGAAAAGCACTTTGGTGACATTTGGCTGTAACTTGTTCCCAGTACATTCTGAGTGGCTGGTGACTGTGTGTTGTACCTAAAAGTGCCCAACAAGAATCCCAATGTACTACACATGGGCCCAAATGCCTTCCTTATGACAAAACTGACACTCATTTTCTTAAAAAAATCATTGGTCAAAATAGCCTTTTCAGGCTGAGAGAAGCACTTTGGTGACGTTTCACTGTAACTTGTTCCCAGTACAGTCTAAGTGGCTGCTGACTGTGTGACTTGGTTAAAAGTGGCCAAATAGAAGCCCAATCCACAATACATGAGCCCAAAGGCCTTCCTTATGACTAAACTGACACCCACTTTTTTAAAAATATCATGGGTCTAAATAACGTTTTCAGGCTGAGAAAAGCACTTTGGTGACATTTGGCCGTAACTTGTTCCCAGTACATTCTGAGTGGCTGGTGACTGTGTGTTGTACCTAAAAGTACCCAACAAGAATCCCAATGCACTATACATGGGCCCAAATGCCTTCCTTATGACAAAACTGACACTCATTTTCAAAATAGCCTTTTCAGGCTGAGAGAAGCACTTTGGTGACGTTTCACTGTAACTTGTTCCCAGTACAGTCTAAGTGGCTGCTGACTGTGTGACTTGGCTAAAAGTGGCCAAATAGAAGCCCAATCCACAATACATGAGCCCAAAGGCCTTCCTTATGACTAAACTGACACCCACTTTCTTAAAAATATCATGGGTCTAAATAGCCTTTTCAGGCTGAGAAAAGCACTTTGGTGACATTTGGCTGTAACTTGTTCCCAGTACATTCTGAGTGGCTGGTGACTGTGTGTTGTACCTAAAAGTGCCCAACAAGAATCCCAATGTACTACACATGGGCCCAAATGCCTTCCTTATGACAAAACTGACACTCATTTTCTTAAAAAAAATCATTGGTCAAAATAGCCTTTTCAGGCTGAGAGAAGCACTTTGGTGACGTTTCACTGTAACTTGTTCCCAGTACAGTCTAAGTGGCTGCTGACTGTGTGACTTGGTTAAAAGTGGCCAAATAGAAGCCCAATCCACAATACATGAGCCCAAAGGCCTTCCTTATGACTAAACTGACACCCACTTTTTTTAAAATATCATGGGTCTAAATAGCCTTTTCAGGCTGAGAAAAGCACTTTGGTGACATTTGGCTGTAACTTGTTCCCAGTACATTCTGAGTGGCTGGTGACTGTGTGTTGTACCTAAAAGTGCCCAACAAGAATCCCAATGCACTATACATGGGCCCAAATGCCTTCCTTATGACAAAACTGACACTCATTTTCTTTAAAAAAATCATTGGTCAAAATAGCCTTTTCAGGCTGAGAGAAGCACTTTGGTGACGTTTCACTGTAACTTGTTCCCAGTACAGTCTAAGTGGCTGCTGACTGTGTGACTTGGCTAAAAGTGGCCAAATAGAAGCCCAATCCACAATACATGAGCCCAAAGGCCTTCCTTATGACTAAACTGACACCCACTTTCATAAAAATATCATGGGTCTAAATAGCCTTTTCAGGCTGAGAAAAGCACTTTGGTGACATTTGGCTGTAACTTGTTCCCAGTACATTCTGAGTGGCTGGTGACTGTGTGTTGTACCTAAAAGTGCCCAACAAGAATCCCAATGCACTATACATGGGCCCAAATGCCTTCCTTATGACAAAACTGACACTTATTTTCTTTAAAAAAATCATTGGTCAAAATAGCCTTTTCAGGCTGAGAGAAGCACTTTGGTGACGTTTCACTGTAACTTGTTCCCAGTACAGTCTAAGTGGCTGCTGACTGTGTGACTTGGTTAAAAGTGGCCAAATAGAAGCCCAATCCACAATACATGAGCCCAAAGGCCTTCCTTATGACTAAACTGACACCCACTTTTTTTAAAATATCATGGGTCTAAATAGCCTTTTCAGGCTGAGAAAAGCACTTTGGTGACATTTGGCTGTAACTTGTTCCCAGTACATTCTGAGTGGCTGGTGACTGTGTGTTGTACCTAAAAGTGCCCAACAAGAATCCCAATGCACTATACATGGGCCCAAATGCCTTCCTTATGACAAAACTGACACTCATTTTCTTTAAAAAAATCATTGGTCAAAATAGCCTTTTCAGGCTGAGAGAAGCACTTTGGTGACGTTTCACTGTAACTTGTTCCCAGTACAGTCTAAGTGGCTGCTGACTGTGTGACTTGGCTAAAAGTGGCCAAATAGAAGCCCAATCCACAATACATGAGCCCAAAGGCCTTCCTTATGACTAAACTGACACCCACTTTCTTAAAAATATCATGGGTCTAAATAGCCTTTTCAGGCTGAGAAAAGCACTTTGGTGACATTTGGCTGTAACTTGTTCCCAGTACATTCTGAGTGGCTGGTGACTGTGTGTTGTACCTAAAAGTGCCCAACAAGAATCCCAATGCACTATACATGGGCCCAAATGCCTTCCTTATGACAAAACTGACACTCATTTTCTTTAAAAAAATCATTGGTCAAAATAGCCTTTTCAGGCTGAGAGAAGCACTTTGGTGACGTTTCACTGTAACTTGTTCCCAGTACAGTCTAAGTGGCTGCTGACTGTGTGACTTGGCTAAAAGTGGCCAAATAGAAGCCCAATCCACAATACATGAGCCCAAAGGCCTTCCTTATGACTAAACTGACACCCACTTTCTTAAAAATATCATGGGTCTAAATAGCCTTTTCAGGCTGAGAAAAGCACTTTGGTGACATTTGGCTGTAACTTGTTCCCAGTACATTCTGAGTGGCTGGTGACTGTGTGTTGTACCTAAAAGTGCCCAACAAGAATCCCAATGCACTATACATGGGCCCAAATGCCTTCCTTATGACAAAACTGACACTTATTTTCTTTAAAAAAATCATTGGTCAAAATAGCCTTTTCAGGCTGAGAGAAGCACTTTGGTGACGTTTCACTGTAACTTGTTCCCAGTACAGTCTAAGTGGCTGCTGACTGTGTGACTTGGCTAAAAGTGGCCAAATAGAAGCCCAATCCACAATACATGAGCCCAAAGGCCTTCCTTATGACTAAACTGACACCCACTTTCTTAAAAATATCATGGGTCTAAATAGCCTTTTCAGGCTGAGAAAAGCACTTTGGTGACATTTGGCTGTAACTTGTTCCCAGTACATTCTGAGTGGCTGGTGACTGTGTGTTGTACCTAAAAGTGCCCAACAAGAATCCCAATGTACTACACATGGGCCCAAATGCCTTCCTTATGACAAAACTGACACTCATTTTCTTAAAAAAATCATTGGTCAAAATAGCCTTTTCAGGCTGAGAGAAGCACTTTGGTGACGTTTCACTGTAACTTGTTCCCAGTACAGTCTAAGTGGCTGCTGACTGTGTGACTTGGCTAAAAGTGGCCAAATAGAAGCCCAATCCACAATACATGAGCCCAAAGGCCTTCCTTATGACTAAACTGACACCCACTTTCTTAAAAATATCATGGGTCTAAATAGCCTTTTCAGGCTGAGAAAAGCACTTTGGTAACATTTGGCTGTAACTTGTTCCCAGTACATTCTGAGTGGCTGGTGACTGTGTGTTGTACCTAAAAGTGCCCAACAAGAATCCCAATGCACTATACATGGGCCCGAATGCCTTCCTTATGACAAAACTGACACTCATTTTCTTAAAAAAATCATTGGTCAAAATAGCCTTTTCAGGCTGAGAGAAGCACTTTGGTGACGTTTCACTGTAACTTGTTCCCAGTACAGTCTAAGTGGCTGCTGACTGTGTGACTTGGCTAAAAGTGGCCAAATAGAAGCCCAATCCACAATACATGAGCCCAAAGGCCTTCCTTATGACTAAACTGACACCCACTTTCTTAAAAATATCATGGGTCTAAATAGCCTTTTCAGGCTGAGAAAAGCACTTTGGTGACATTTGGCTGTAACTTGTTCCCAGTACATTCTGAGTGGCTGGTGACTGTGTGTTGTACCTAAAAGTGCCCAACAAGAATCCCAATGTACTACACATGGGCCCAAATGCCTTCCTTATGACAAAACTGACACTCATTTTCTTAAAAAAATCATTGGTCAAAATAGCCTTTTCAGGCTGAGAGAAGCACTTTGGTGACGTTTCACTGTAACTTGTTCCCAGTACAGTCTAAGTGGCTGCTGACTGTGTGACTTGGTTAAAAGTGGCCAAATAGAAGCCCAATCCACAATACATGAGCCCAAAGGCCTTCCTTATGACTAAACTGACACCCACTTTTTTAAAAATATCATGGGTCTAAATAACGTTTTCAGGCTGAGAAAAGCACTTTGGTGACATTTGGCCGTAACTTGTTCCCAGTACATTCTGAGTGGCTGGTGACTGTGTGTTGTACCTAAAAGTACCCAACAAGAATCCCAATGCACTATACATGGGCCCAAATGCCTTCCTTATGACAAAACTGACACTCATTTTCAAAATAGCCTTTTCAGGCTGAGAGAAGCACTTTGGTGACGTTTCACTGTAACTTGTTCCCAGTACAGTCTAAGTGGCTGCTGACTGTGTGACTTGGCTAAAAGTGGCCAAATAGAAGCCCAATCCACAATACATGAGCCCAAAGGCCTTCCTTATGACTAAACTGACACCCACTTTCTTAAAAATATCATGGGTCTAAATAGCCTTTTCAGGCTGAGAAAAGCACTTTGGTGACATTTGGCTGTAACTTGTTCCCAGTACATTCTGAGTGGCTGGTGACTGTGTGTTGTACCTAAAAGTGCCCAACAAGAATCCCAATGCACTATACATGGGCCCGAATGCCTTCCTTATGACAAAACTGACACTCATTTTCTTAAAAAAATCATTGGTCAAAATAGCCTTTTCAGGCTGAGAGAAGCACTTTGGTGACGTTTCACTGTAACTTGTTCCCAGTACAGTCTAAGTGGCTGCTGACTGTGTGACTTGGCTAAAAGTGGCCAAATAGAAGCCCAATCCACAATACATGAGCCCAAAGGCCTTCCTTATGACTAAACTGACACCCACTTTCTTAAAAATATCATGGGTCTAAATAGCCTTTTCAGGCTGAGAAAAGCACTTTGGTGACATTTGGCTGTAACTTGTTCCCAGTACATTCTGAGTGGCTGGTGACTGTGTGTTGTACCTAAAAGTGCCCAACAAGAATCCCAATGTACTACACATGGGCCCAAATGCCTTCCTTATGACAAAACTGACACTCATTTTCTTAAAAAAATCATTGGTCAAAATAGCCTTTTCAGGCTGAGAGAAGCACTTTGGTGACGTTTCACTGTAACTTGTTCCCAGTACAGTCTAAGTGGCTGCTGACTGTGTGACTTGGCTAAAAGTGGCCAAATAGAAGCCCAATCCACAATACATGAGCCCAAAGGCCTTCCTTATGACTAAACTGACACCCACTTTTTTAAAAATATCATGGGTCTAAATAGCCTTTTCAGGCTGAGAAAAGCACTTTGGTGACATTTGGCTGTAACTTGTTCCCAGTACATTCTGAGTGGCTGGTGACTGTGTGTTGTACCTAAAAGTGCCCAACAAGAATCCCAATGTACTACACATGGGCCCAAATGCCTTCCTTATGACAAAACTGACACTCATTTTCTTAAAAAAATCATTGGTCAAAATAGCCTTTTCAGGCTGAGAGAAGCACTTTGGTGACGTTTCACTGTAACTTGTTCCCAGTACAGTCTAAGTGGCTGCTGACTGTGTGACTTGGCTAAAAGTGGCCAAATAGAAGCCCAATCCACAATACATGAGCCCAAAGGCCTTCCTTATGACTAAACTGACACCCACTTTCTTAAAAATATCATGGGTCTAAATAGCCTTTTCAGGCTGAGAAAAGCACTTTGGTGACATTTGGCTGTAACTTGTTCCCAGTACATTCTGAGTGGCTGGTGACTGTGTGTTGTACCTAAAAGTGCCCAACAAGAATCCCAATGTACTACACATGGGCCCAAATGCCTTCCTTATGACAAAACTGACACTCATTTTCTTAAAAAAATCATTGGTCAAAATAGCCTTTTCAGGCTGAGAGAAGCACTTTGGTGATGTTTCACTGTAACTTGTTCCCAGTACAGTCTAAGTGGCTGCTGACTGTTTGACTTAGTTAAAAGTGGCCAAATAGAAGCCCAATCCACAATACATGAGCCCAAAGGCCTTCCTTATGACTAAACTGACACCCACTTTTTTAAACATATCATGGGTCTAAATATAGTTTTCAGGCTGAGAAAAGCACTTTGGTGACATTTGGCCGTAACTTGTTCCCAGTACATTCTGAGTGGCTGGTGACTGTGTGTTGTACCTAAAAGTACCCAACAAGAATCCCAATGCACTATACATGGGCCCAAATGCCTTCCTTATGACAAAACTGACACTCATTTTCAAAATAGCCTATTCAGGCTGAGAGAAGCACTTTGGTGACGTTTCACTGTAACTTGTTCCCAGTACAGTCTAAGTGGCTGCTGACTGTGTGACTTGGCTAAAAGTGGCCAAATAGAAGCCCAATCCACAATACATGAGCCCAAAGGCCTTCCTTATGACTAAACTGACACCCACTTTCTTAAAAATATCATGGGTCTAAATAGCCTTTTCAGGCTGAGAAAAGCACTTTGGTGACATTTGGCTGTAACTTGTTCCCAGTACATTCTGAGTGGCTGGTGACTGTGTGTTGTACCTAAAAGTGCCCAACAAGAATCCCAATGTACTACACATGGGCCCAAATGCCTTCCTTATGACAAAACTGACACTCATTTTCTTAAAAAAATCATTGGTCAAAATAGCCTTTTCAGGCTGAGAGAAGCACTTTGGTGACGTTTCACTGTAACTTGTTCCCAGTACAGTCTAAGTGGCTGCTGACTGTTTGACTTGGTTAAAAGTGGCCAAATAGAAGCCCAATCCACAATACATGAGCCCAAAGGCCTTCCTTATGACTAAACTGACACCCACTTTTTTAAACATATCATGGGTCTAAATAACGTTTTCAGGCTGAGAAAAGCACTTTGGTGACATTTGGCCGTAACTTGTTCCCAGTACATTCTGAGTGGCTGGTGACTGTGTGTTGTACCTAAAAGTACCCAACAAGAATCCCAATGCACTATACATGGGCCCAAATGCCTTCCTTATGACAAAACTGACACTCATTTTCAAAATAGCCTATTCAGGCTGAGAGAAGCACTTTGGTGACGTTTCACTGTAACTTGTTCCCAGTACAGTCTAAGTGGCTGCTGACTGTGTGACTTGGCTAAAAGTGGCCAAATAGAAGCCCAATCCACAATACATGAGCCCAAAGGCCTTCCTTATGACTAAACTGACACCCACTTTCTTAAAAATATCATGGGTCTAAATAGCCTTTTCAGGCTGAGAAAAGCACTTTGGTGACATTTGGCTGTAACTTGTTCCCAGTACATTCTGAGTGGCTGGTGACTGTGTGTTGTACCTAAAAGTGCCCAACAAGAATCCCAATGTACTACACATGGGCCCAAATGCCTTCCTTATGACAAAACTGACACTCATTTTCTTAAAAAAATCATTGGTCAAAATAGCCTTTTCAGGCTGAGAGAAGCACTTTGGTGACGTTTCACTGTAACTTGTTCCCAGTACAGTCTAAGTGGTTGCTGACTGTGTGACTTGGCTAAAAGTGGCCAAATAGAAGCCCAATCCACAATACATGAGCCCAAAGGCCTTCCTTATGACTAAACTGACACCCACTTTCTTAAAAATATCATGGGTCTAAATAGCCTTTTCAGGCTGAGAAAAGCACTTTGGTAACATTTGGCTGTAACTTGTTCCCAGTACATTCTGAGTGGCTGGTGACTGTGTGTTGTACCTAAAAGTGCCCAACAAGAATCCCAATGCACTATACATGGGCCCGAATGCCTTCCTTATGACAAAACTGACACTCATTTTCTTAAAAAAATCATTGGTCAAAATAGCCTTTTCAGGCTGAGAGAAGCACTTTGGTGACGTTTCACTGTAACTTGTTCCCAGTACAGTCTAAGTGGCTGCTGACTGTGTGACTTGGCTAAAAGTGGCCAAATAGAAGCCCAATCCACAATACATGAGCCCAAAGGCCTTCCTTATGACTAAACTGACACCCACTTTCTTAAAAATATCATGGGTCTAAATAGCCTTTTCAGGCTGAGAAAAGCACTTTGGTGACATTTGGCTGTAACTTGTTCCCAGTACATTCTGAGTGGCTGGTGACTGTGTGTTGTACCTAAAAGTGCCCAACAAGAATCCCAATGTACTACACATGGGCCCAAATGCCTTCCTTATGACAAAACTGACACTCATTTTCTTAAAAAAATCATTGGTCAAAATAGCCTTTTCAGGCTGAGAGAAGCACTTTGGTGACGTTTCACTGTAACTTGTTCCCAGTACAGTCTAAGTGGCTGCTGACTGTTTGACTTGGTTAAAAGTGGCCAAATAGAAGCCCAATCCACAATACATGAGCCCAAAGGCCTTCCTTATGACTAAACTGACACCCACTTTTTTAAACATATCATGGGTCTAAATAACGTTTTCAGGCTGAGAAAAGCACTTTGGTGACATTTGGCCGTAACTTGTTCCCAGTACATTCTGAGTGGCTGGTGACTGTGTGTTGTACCTAAAAGTACCCAACAAGAATCCCAATGCACTATACATGGGCCCAAATGCCTTCCTTATGACAAAACTGACACTCATTTTCAAAATAGCCTATTCAGGCTGAGAGAAGCACTTTGGTGACGTTTCACTGTAACTTGTTCCCAGTACAGTCTAAGTGGCTGCTGACTGTGTGACTTGGCTAAAAGTGGCCAAATAGAAGCCCAATCCACAATACATGAGCCCAAAGGCCTTCCTTATGACTAAACTGACACCCACTTTCTTAAAAATATCATGGGTCTAAATAGCCTTTTCAGGCTGAGAAAAGCACTTTGGTGACATTTGGCTGTAACTTGTTCCCAGTACATTCTGAGTGGCTGGTGACTGTGTGTTGTACCTAAAAGTGCCCAACAAGAATCCCAATGTACTACACATGGGCCCAAATGCCTTCCTTATGACAAAACTGACACTCATTTTCTTAAAAAAATCATTGGTCAAAATAGCCTTTTCAGGCTGAGAGAAGCACTTTGGTGACGTTTCACTGTAACTTGTTCCCAGTACAGTCTAAGTGGCTGCTGACTGTTTGACTTGGTTAAAAGTGGCCAAATAGAAGCCCAATCCACAATACATGAGCCCAAAGGCCTTCCTTATGACTAAACTGACACCCACTTTTTTAAACATATCATGGGTCTAAATAACGTTTTCAGGCTGAGAAAAGCACTTTGGTGACATTTGGCCGTAACTTGTTCCCAGTACATTCTGAGTGGCTGGTGACTGTGTGTTGTACCTAAAAGTACCCAACAAGAATCCCAATGCACTATACATGGGCCCAAATGCCTTCCTTATGACAAAACTGACACTCATTTTCAAAATAGCCTATTCAGGCTGAGAGAAGCACTTTGGTGACGTTTCACTGTAACTTGTTCCCAGTACAGTCTAAGTGGCTGCTGACTGTGTGACTTGGCTAAAAGTGGCCAAATAGAAGCCCAATCCACAATACATGAGCCCAAAGGCCTTCCTTATGACTAAACTGACACCCACTTTCTTAAAAATATCATGGGTCTAAATAGCCTTTTCAGGCTGAGAAAAGCACTTTGGTGACATTTGGCTGTAACTTGTTCCCAGTACATTCTGAGTGGCTGGTGACTGTGTGTTGTACCTAAAAGTGCCCAACAAGAATCCCAATGTACTACACATGGGCCCAAATGCCTTCCTTATGACAAAACTGACACTCATTTTCTTAAAAAAATCATTGGTCAAAATAGCCTTTTCAGGCTGAGAGAAGCACTTTGGTGACGTTTCACTGTAACTTGTTCCCAGTACAGTCTAAGTGGTTGCTGACTGTGTGACTTGGCTAAAAGTGGCCAAATAGAAGCCCAATCCACAATACATGAGCCCAAAGGCCTTCCTTATGACTAAACTGACACCCACTTTCTTAAAAATATCATGGGTCTAAATAGCCTTTTCAGGCTGAGAAAAGCACTTTGGTAACATTTGGCTGTAACTTGTTCCCAGTACATTCTGAGTGGCTGGTGACTGTGTGTTGTACCTAAAAGTGCCCAACAAGAATCCCAATGTACTACACATGGGCCCAAATGCCTTCCTTATGACAAAACTGACACTCATTTTCTTAAAAAAATCATTGGTCAAAATAGCCTTTTCAGGCTGAGAGAAGCACTTTGGTGACGTTTCACTGTAACTTGTTCCCAGTACAGTCTAAGTGGCTGCTGACTGTTTGACTTGGTTAAAAGTGGCCAAATAGAAGCCCAATCCACAATACATGAGCCCAAAGGCCTTCCTTATGACTAAACTGACACCCACTTTTTTAAACATATCATGGGTCTAAATAACGTTTTCAGGCTGAGAAAAGCACTTTGGTGACATTTGGCCGTAACTTGTTCCCAGTACATTCTGAGTGGCTGGTGACTGTGTGTTGTACCTAAAAGTACCCAACAAGAATCCCAATGCACTATACATGGGCCCAAATGCCTTCCTTATGACAAAACTGACACTCATTTTCAAAATAGCCTATTCAGGCTGAGAGAAGCACTTTGGTGACGTTTCACTGTAACTTGTTCCCAGTACAGTCTAAGTGGCTGCTGACTGTGTGACTTGGCTAAAAGTGGCCAAATAGAAGCCCAATCCACAATACATGAGCCCAAAGGCCTTCCTTATGACTAAACTGACACCCACTTTCTTAAAAATATCATGGGTCTAAATAGCCTTTTCAGGCTGAGAAAAGCACTTTGGTGACATTTGGCTGTAACTTGTTCCCAGTACATTCTGAGTGGCTGGTGACTGTGTGTTGTACCTAAAAGTGCCCAACAAGAATCCCAATGCACTATACATGGGCCCAAATGCCTTCCTTATGACAAAACTGACACTTATTTTCTTTAAAAAAATCATTGGTCAAAATAGCCTTTTCAGGCTGAGAGAAGCACTTTGGTGACGTTTCACTGTAACTTGTTCCCAGTACAGTCTAAGTGGCTGCTGACTGTGTGACTTGGCTAAAAGTGGCCAAATAGAAGCCCAATCCACAATACATGAGCCCAAAGGCCTTCCTTATGACTAAACTGACACCCACTTTCTTAAAAATATCATGGGTCTAAATAGCCTTTTCAGGCTGAGAAAAGCACTTTGGTGACATTTGGCTGTAACTTGTTCCCAGTACATTCTGAGTGGCTGGTGACTGTGTGTTGTACCTAAAAGTGCCCAACAAGAATCCCAATGTACTACACATGGGCCCAAATGCCTTCCTTATGACAAAACTGACACTCATTTTCTTAAAAAAATCATTGGTCAAAATAGCCTTTTCAGGCTGAGAGAAGCACTTTGGTGACGTTTCACTGTAACTTGTTCCCAGTACAGTCTAAGTGGCTGCTGACTGTGTGACTTGGCTAAAAGTGGCCAAATAGAAGCCCAATCCACAATACATGAGCCCAAAGGCCTTCCTTATGACTAAACTGACACCCACTTTCTTAAAAATATCATGGGTCTAAATAGCCTTTTCAGGCTGAGAAAAGCACTTTGGTAACATTTGGCTGTAACTTGTTCCCAGTACATTCTGAGTGGCTGGTGACTGTGTGTTGTACCTAAAAGTGCCCAACAAGAATCCCAATGCACTATACATGGGCCCGAATGCCTTCCTTATGACAAAACTGACACTCATTTTCTTAAAAAAATCATTGGTCAAAATAGCCTTTTCAGGCTGAGAGAAGCACTTTGGTGACGTTTCACTGTAACTTGTTCCCAGTACAGTCTAAGTGGCTGCTGACTGTGTGACTTGGCTAAAAGTGGCCAAATAGAAGCCCAATCCACAATACATGAGCCCAAAGGCCTTCCTTATGACTAAACTGACACCCACTTTCTTAAAAATATCATGGGTCTAAATAGCCTTTTCAGGCTGAGAAAAGCACTTTGGTGACATTTGGCTGTAACTTGTTCCCAGTACATTCTGAGTGGCTGGTGACTGTGTGTTGTACCTAAAAGTGCCCAACAAGAATCCCAATGTACTACACATGGGCCCAAATGCCTTCCTTATGACAAAACTGACACTCATTTTCTTAAAAAAATCATTGGTCAAAATAGCCTTTTCAGGCTGAGAGAAGCACTTTGGTGACGTTTCACTGTAACTTGTTCCCAGTACAGTCTAAGTGGCTGCTGACTGTGTGACTTGGTTAAAAGTGGCCAAATAGAAGCCCAATCCACAATACATGAGCCCAAAGGCCTTCCTTATGACTAAACTGACACCCACTTTTTTAAAAATATCATGGGTCTAAATAACGTTTTCAGGCTGAGAAAAGCACTTTGGTGACATTTGGCCGTAACTTGTTCCCAGTACATTCTGAGTGGCTGGTGACTGTGTGTTGTACCTAAAAGTACCCAACAAGAATCCCAATGCACTATACATGGGCCCAAATGCCTTCCTTATGACAAAACTGACACTCATTTTCAAAATAGCCTTTTCAGGCTGAGAGAAGCACTTTGGTGACGTTTCACTGTAACTTGTTCCCAGTACAGTCTAAGTGGCTGCTGACTGTGTGACTTGGCTAAAAGTGGCCAAATAGAAGCCCAATCCACAATACATGAGCCCAAAGGCCTTCCTTATGACTAAACTGACACCCACTTTCTTAAAAATATCATGGGTCTAAATAGCCTTTTCAGGCTGAGAAAAGCACTTTGGTGACATTTGGCTGTAACTTGTTCCCAGTACATTCTGAGTGGCTGGTGACTGTGTGTTGTACCTAAAAGTGCCCAACAAGAATCCCAATGCACTATACATGGGCCCGAATGCCTTCCTTATGACAAAACTGACACTCATTTTCTTAAAAAAATCATTGGTCAAAATAGCCTTTTCAGGCTGAGAGAAGCACTTTGGTGACGTTTCACTGTAACTTGTTCCCAGTACAGTCTAAGTGGCTGCTGACTGTGTGACTTGGCTAAAAGTGGCCAAATAGAAGCCCAATCCACAATACATGAGCCCAAAGGCCTTCCTTATGACTAAACTGACACCCACTTTCTTAAAAATATCATGGGTCTAAATAGCCTTTTCAGGCTGAGAAAAGCACTTTGGTGACATTTGGCTGTAACTTGTTCCCAGTACATTCTGAGTGGCTGGTGACTGTGTGTTGTACCTAAAAGTGCCCAACAAGAATCCCAATGTACTACACATGGGCCCAAATGCCTTCCTTATGACAAAACTGACACTCATTTTCTTAAAAAAATCATTGGTCAAAATAGCCTTTTCAGGCTGAGAGAAGCACTTTGGTGACGTTTCACTGTAACTTGTTCCCAGTACAGTCTAAGTGGCTGCTGACTGTGTGACTTGGCTAAAAGTGGCCAAATAGAAGCCCAATCCACAATACATGAGCCCAAAGGCCTTCCTTATGACTAAACTGACACCCACTTTTTTAAAAATATCATGGGTCTAAATAGCCTTTTCAGGCTGAGAAAAGCACTTTGGTGACATTTGGCTGTAACTTGTTCCCAGTACATTCTGAGTGGCTGGTGACTGTGTGTTGTACCTAAAAGTGCCCAACAAGAATCCCAATGTACTACACATGGGCCCAAATGCCTTCCTTATGACAAAACTGACACTCATTTTCTTAAAAAAATCATTGGTCAAAATAGCCTTTTCAGGCTGAGAGAAGCACTTTGGTGACGTTTCACTGTAACTTGTTCCCAGTACAGTCTAAGTGGCTGCTGACTGTGTGACTTGGCTAAAAGTGGCCAAATAGAAGCCCAATCCACAATACATGAGCCCAAAGGCCTTCCTTATGACTAAACTGACACCCACTTTCTTAAAAATATCATGGGTCTAAATAGCCTTTTCAGGCTGAGAAAAGCACTTTGGTGACATTTGGCTGTAACTTGTTCCCAGTACATTCTGAGTGGCTGGTGACTGTGTGTTGTACCTAAAAGTGCCCAACAAGAATCCCAATGTACTACACATGGGCCCAAATGCCTTCCTTATGACAAAACTGACACTCATTTTCTTAAAAAAATCATTGGTCAAAATAGCCTTTTCAGGCTGAGAGAAGCACTTTGGTGATGTTTCACTGTAACTTGTTCCCAGTACAGTCTAAGTGGCTGCTGACTGTTTGACTTAGTTAAAAGTGGCCAAATAGAAGCCCAATCCACAATACATGAGCCCAAAGGCCTTCCTTATGACTAAACTGACACCCACTTTTTTAAACATATCATGGGTCTAAATATAGTTTTCAGGCTGAGAAAAGCACTTTGGTGACATTTGGCCGTAACTTGTTCCCAGTACATTCTGAGTGGCTGGTGACTGTGTGTTGTACCTAAAAGTACCCAACAAGAATCCCAATGCACTATACATGGGCCCAAATGCCTTCCTTATGACAAAACTGACACTCATTTTCAAAATAGCCTATTCAGGCTGAGAGAAGCACTTTGGTGACGTTTCACTGTAACTTGTTCCCAGTACAGTCTAAGTGGCTGCTGACTGTGTGACTTGGCTAAAAGTGGCCAAATAGAAGCCCAATCCACAATACATGAGCCCAAAGGCCTTCCTTATGACTAAACTGACACCCACTTTCTTAAAAATATCATGGGTCTAAATAGCCTTTTCAGGCTGAGAAAAGCACTTTGGTGACATTTGGCTGTAACTTGTTCCCAGTACATTCTGAGTGGCTGGTGACTGTGTGTTGTACCTAAAAGTGCCCAACAAGAATCCCAATGTACTACACATGGGCCCAAATGCCTTCCTTATGACAAAACTGACACTCATTTTCTTAAAAAAATCATTGGTCAAAATAGCCTTTTCAGGCTGAGAGAAGCACTTTGGTGACGTTTCACTGTAACTTGTTCCCAGTACAGTCTAAGTGGCTGCTGACTGTTTGACTTGGTTAAAAGTGGCCAAATAGAAGCCCAATCCACAATACATGAGCCCAAAGGCCTTCCTTATGACTAAACTGACACCCACTTTTTTAAACATATCATGGGTCTAAATAACGTTTTCAGGCTGAGAAAAGCACTTTGGTGACATTTGGCCGTAACTTGTTCCCAGTACATTCTGAGTGGCTGGTGACTGTGTGTTGTACCTAAAAGTACCCAACAAGAATCCCAATGCACTATACATGGGCCCAAATGCCTTCCTTATGACAAAACTGACACTCATTTTCAAAATAGCCTATTCAGGCTGAGAGAAGCACTTTGGTGACGTTTCACTGTAACTTGTTCCCAGTACAGTCTAAGTGGCTGCTGACTGTGTGACTTGGCTAAAAGTGGCCAAATAGAAGCCCAATCCACAATACATGAGCCCAAAGGCCTTCCTTATGACTAAACTGACACCCACTTTCTTAAAAATATCATGGGTCTAAATAGCCTTTTCAGGCTGAGAAAAGCACTTTGGTGACATTTGGCTGTAACTTGTTCCCAGTACATTCTGAGTGGCTGGTGACTGTGTGTTGTACCTAAAAGTGCCCAACAAGAATCCCAATGTACTACACATGGGCCCAAATGCCTTCCTTATGACAAAACTGACACTCATTTTCTTAAAAAAATCATTGGTCAAAATAGCCTTTTCAGGCTGAGAGAAGCACTTTGGTGACGTTTCACTGTAACTTGTTCCCAGTACAGTCTAAGTGGTTGCTGACTGTGTGACTTGGCTAAAAGTGGCCAAATAGAAGCCCAATCCACAATACATGAGCCCAAAGGCCTTCCTTATGACTAAACTGACACCCACTTTCTTAAAAATATCATGGGTCTAAATAGCCTTTTCAGGCTGAGAAAAGCACTTTGGTAACATTTGGCTGTAACTTGTTCCCAGTACATTCTGAGTGGCTGGTGACTGTGTGTTGTACCTAAAAGTGCCCAACAAGAATCCCAATGCACTATACATGGGCCCGAATGCCTTCCTTATGACAAAACTGACACTCATTTTCTTAAAAAAATCATTGGTCAAAATAGCCTTTTCAGGCTGAGAGAAGCACTTTGGTGACGTTTCACTGTAACTTGTTCCCAGTACAGTCTAAGTGGCTGCTGACTGTGTGACTTGGCTAAAAGTGGCCAAATAGAAGCCCAATCCACAATACATGAGCCCAAAGGCCTTCCTTATGACTAAACTGACACCCACTTTCTTAAAAATATCATGGGTCTAAATAGCCTTTTCAGGCTGAGAAAAGCACTTTGGTGACATTTGGCTGTAACTTGTTCCCAGTACATTCTGAGTGGCTGGTGACTGTGTGTTGTACCTAAAAGTGCCCAACAAGAATCCCAATGTACTACACATGGGCCCAAATGCCTTCCTTATGACAAAACTGACACTCATTTTCTTAAAAAAATCATTGGTCAAAATAGCCTTTTCAGGCTGAGAGAAGCACTTTGGTGACGTTTCACTGTAACTTGTTCCCAGTACAGTCTAAGTGGCTGCTGACTGTTTGACTTGGTTAAAAGTGGCCAAATAGAAGCCCAATCCACAATACATGAGCCCAAAGGCCTTCCTTATGACTAAACTGACACCCACTTTTTTAAACATATCATGGGTCTAAATAACGTTTTCAGGCTGAGAAAAGCACTTTGGTGACATTTGGCCGTAACTTGTTCCCAGTACATTCTGAGTGGCTGGTGACTGTGTGTTGTACCTAAAAGTACCCAACAAGAATCCCAATGCACTATACATGGGCCCAAATGCCTTCCTTATGACAAAACTGACACTCATTTTCAAAATAGCCTATTCAGGCTGAGAGAAGCACTTTGGTGACGTTTCACTGTAACTTGTTCCCAGTACAGTCTAAGTGGCTGCTGACTGTGTGACTTGGCTAAAAGTGGCCAAATAGAAGCCCAATCCACAATACATGAGCCCAAAGGCCTTCCTTATGACTAAACTGACACCCACTTTCTTAAAAATATCATGGGTCTAAATAGCCTTTTCAGGCTGAGAAAAGCACTTTGGTGACATTTGGCTGTAACTTGTTCCCAGTACATTCTGAGTGGCTGGTGACTGTGTGTTGTACCTAAAAGTGCCCAACAAGAATCCCAATGTACTACACATGGGCCCAAATGCCTTCCTTATGACAAAACTGACACTCATTTTCTTAAAAAAATCATTGGTCAAAATAGCCTTTTCAGGCTGAGAGAAGCACTTTGGTGACGTTTCACTGTAACTTGTTCCCAGTACAGTCTAAGTGGCTGCTGACTGTTTGACTTGGTTAAAAGTGGCCAAATAGAAGCCCAATCCACAATACATGAGCCCAAAGGCCTTCCTTATGACTAAACTGACACCCACTTTTTTAAACATATCATGGGTCTAAATAACGTTTTCAGGCTGAGAAAAGCACTTTGGTGACATTTGGCCGTAACTTGTTCCCAGTACATTCTGAGTGGCTGGTGACTGTGTGTTGTACCTAAAAGTACCCAACAAGAATCCCAATGCACTATACATGGGCCCAAATGCCTTCCTTATGACAAAACTGACACTCATTTTCAAAATAGCCTATTCAGGCTGAGAGAAGCACTTTGGTGACGTTTCACTGTAACTTGTTCCCAGTACAGTCTAAGTGGCTGCTGACTGTGTGACTTGGCTAAAAGTGGCCAAATAGAAGCCCAATCCACAATACATGAGCCCAAAGGCCTTCCTTATGACTAAACTGACACCCACTTTCTTAAAAATATCATGGGTCTAAATAGCCTTTTCAGGCTGAGAAAAGCACTTTGGTGACATTTGGCTGTAACTTGTTCCCAGTACATTCTGAGTGGCTGGTGACTGTGTGTTGTACCTAAAAGTGCCCAACAAGAATCCCAATGTACTACACATGGGCCCAAATGCCTTCCTTATGACAAAACTGACACTCATTTTCTTAAAAAAATCATTGGTCAAAATAGCCTTTTCAGGCTGAGAGAAGCACTTTGGTGACGTTTCACTGTAACTTGTTCCCAGTACAGTCTAAGTGGTTGCTGACTGTGTGACTTGGCTAAAAGTGGCCAAATAGAAGCCCAATCCACAATACATGAGCCCAAAGGCCTTCCTTATGACTAAACTGACACCCACTTTCTTAAAAATATCATGGGTCTAAATAGCCTTTTCAGGCTGAGAAAAGCACTTTGGTAACATTTGGCTGTAACTTGTTCCCAGTACATTCTGAGTGGCTGGTGACTGTGTGTTGTACCTAAAAGTGCCCAACAAGAATCCCAATGTACTACACATGGGCCCAAATGCCTTCCTTATGACAAAACTGACACTCATTTTCTTAAAAAAATCATTGGTCAAAATAGCCTTTTCAGGCTGAGAGAAGCACTTTGGTGACGTTTCACTGTAACTTGTTCCCAGTACAGTCTAAGTGGCTGCTGACTGTTTGACTTGGTTAAAAGTGGCCAAATAGAAGCCCAATCCACAATACATGAGCCCAAAGGCCTTCCTTATGACTAAACTGACACCCACTTTTTTAAACATATCATGGGTCTAAATAACGTTTTCAGGCTGAGAAAAGCACTTTGGTGACATTTGGCCGTAACTTGTTCCCAGTACATTCTGAGTGGCTGGTGACTGTGTGTTGTACCTAAAAGTACCCAACAAGAATCCCAATGCACTATACATGGGCCCAAATGCCTTCCTTATGACAAAACTGACACTCATTTTCAAAATAGCCTATTCAGGCTGAGAGAAGCACTTTGGTGACGTTTCACTGTAACTTGTTCCCAGTACAGTCTAAGTGGCTGCTGACTGTGTGACTTGGCTAAAAGTGGCCAAATAGAAGCCCAATCCACAATACATGAGCCCAAAGGCCTTCCTTATGACTAAACTGACACCCACTTTCTTAAAAATATCATGGGTCTAAATAGCCTTTTCAGGCTGAGAAAAGCACTTTGGTGACATTTGGCTGTAACTTGTTCCCAGTACATTCTGAGTGGCTGGTGACTGTGTGTTGTACCTAAAAGTGCCCAACAAGAATCCCAATGCACTATACATGGGCCCAAATGCCTTCCTTATGACAAAACTGACACTTATTTTCTTTAAAAAAATCATTGGTCAAAATAGCCTTTTCAGGCTGAGAGAAGCACTTTGGTGACGTTTCACTGTAACTTGTTCCCAGTACAGTCTAAGTGGCTGCTGACTGTGTGACTTGGCTAAAAGTGGCCAAATAGAAGCCCAATCCACAATACATGAGCCCAAAGGCCTTCCTTATGACTAAACTGACACCCACTTTCTTAAAAATATCATGGGTCTAAATAGCCTTTTCAGGCTGAGAAAAGCACTTTGGTGACATTTGGCTGTAACTTGTTCCCAGTACATTCTGAGTGGCTGGTGACTGTGTGTTGTACCTAAAAGTGCCCAACAAGAATCCCAATGTACTACACATGGGCCCAAATGCCTTCCTTATGACAAAACTGACACTCATTTTCTTAAAAAAATCATTGGTCAAAATAGCCTTTTCAGGCTGAGAGAAGCACTTTGGTGACGTTTCACTGTAACTTGTTCCCAGTACAGTCTAAGTGGCTGCTGACTGTTTGACTTGGTTAAAAGTGGCCAAATAGAAGCCCAATCCACAATACATGAGCCCAAAGGCCTTCCTTATGACTAAACTGACACCCACTTTTTTAAACATATCATGGGTCTAAATAACGTTTTCAGGCTGAGAAAAGCACTTTGGTGACATTTGGCCGTAACTTGTTCCCAGTACATTCTGAGTGGCTGGTGACTGTGTGTTGTACCTAAAAGTACCCAACAAGAATCCCAATGCACTATACATGGGCCCAAATGCCTTCCTTATGACAAAACTGACACTCATTTTCAAAATAGCCTATTCAGGCTGAGAGAAGCACTTTGGTGACGTTTCACTGTAACTTGTTCCCAGTACAGTCTAAGTGGCTGCTGACTGTGTGACTTGGCTAAAAGTGGCCAAATAGAAGCCCAATCCACAATACATGAGCCCAAAGGCCTTCCTTATGACTAAACTGACACCCACTTTCTTAAAAATATCATGGGTCTAAATAGCCTTTTCAGGCTGAGAAAAGCACTTTGGTGACATTTGGCTGTAACTTGTTCCCAGTACATTCTGAGTGGCTGGTGACTGTGTGTTGTACCTAAAAGTGCCCAACAAGAATCCCAATGTACTACACATGGGCCCAAATGCCTTCCTTATGACAAAACTGACACTCATTTTCTTAAAAAAATCATTGGTCAAAATAGCCTTTTCAGGCTGAGAGAAGCACTTTGGTGACGTTTCACTGTAACTTGTTCCCAGTACAGTCTAAGTGGCTGCTGACTGTGTGACTTGGTTAAAAGTGGCCAAATAGAAGCCCAATCCACAATACATGAGCCCAAAGGCCTTCCTTATGACTAAACTGACACCCACTTTTTTTAAAATATCATGGGTCTAAATAGCCTTTTCAGGCTGAGAAAAGCACTTTGGTGACATTTGGCTGTAACTTGTTCCCAGTACATTCTGAGTGGCTGGTGACTGTGTGTTGTACCTTAAAGTGCCCAACAAGAATCCCAATGCACTATACATGGGCCCAAATGCCTTCCTTATGACAAAACTGACACTCATTTTCTTTAAAAAAATCATTGGTCAAAATAGCCTTTTCAGGCTGAGAGAAGCACTTTGGTGACGTTTCACTGTAACTTGTTCCCAGTACAGTCTAAGTGGCTGCTGACTGTGTGACTTGGCTAAAAGTGGCCAAATAGAAGCCCAATCCACAATACATGAGCCCAAAGGCCTTCCTTATGACTAAACTGACACCCACTTTCTTAAAAATATCATGGGTCTAAATAGCCTTTTCAGGCTGAGAAAAGCACTTTGGTGACATTTGGCTGTAACTTGTTCCCAGTACATTCTGAGTGGCTGGTGACTGTGTGTTGTACCTAAAAGTGCCCAACAAGAATCCCAATGCACTATACATGGGCCCAAATGCCTTCCTTATGACAAAACTGACACTTATTTTCTTTAAAAAAATCATTGGTCAAAATAGCCTTTTCAGGCTGAGAGAAGCACTTTGGTGACGTTTCACTGTAACTTGTTCCCAGTACAGTCTAAGTGGCTGCTGACTGTGTGACTTGGCTAAAAGTGGCCAAATAGAAGCCCAATCCACAATACATGAGCCCAAAGGCCTTCCTTATGACTAAACTGACACCCACTTTCTTAAAAATATCATGGGTCTAAATAGCCTTTTCAGGCTGAGAAAAGCACTTTGGTGACATTTGGCTGTAACTTGTTCCCAGTACATTCTGAGTGGCTGGTGACTGTGTGTTGTACCTAAAAGTGCCCAACAAGAATCCCAATGTACTACACATGGGCCCAAATGCCTTCCTTATGACAAAACTGACACTCATTTTCTTAAAAAAATCATTGGTCAAAATAGCCTTTTCAGGCTGAGAGAAGCACTTTGGTGACGTTTCACTGTAACTTGTTCCCAGTACAGTCTAAGTGGCTGCTGACTGTGTGACTTGGCTAAAAGTGGCCAAATAGAAGCCCAATCCACAATACATGAGCCCAAAGGCCTTCCTTATGACTAAACTGACACCCACTTTCTTAAAAATATCATGGGTCTAAATAGCCTTTTCAGGCTGAGAAAAGCACTTTGGTAACATTTGGCTGTAACTTGTTCCCAGTACATTCTGAGTGGCTGGTGACTGTGTGTTGTACCTAAAAGTGCCCAACAAGAATCCCAATGCACTATACATGGGCCCGAATGCCTTCCTTATGACAAAACTGACACTCATTTTCTTAAAAAAATCATTGGTCAAAATAGCCTATTCAGGCTGAGAGAAGCACTTTGGTGACGTTTCACTGTAACTTGTTCCCAGTACAGTCTAAGTGGCTGCTGACTGTGTGACTTGGCTAAAAGTGGCCAAATAGAAGCCCAATCCACAATACATGAGCCCAAAGGCCTTCCTTATGACTAAACTGACACCCACTTTCTTAAAAATATCATGGGTCTAAATAGCCTTTTCAGGCTGAGAAAAGCACTTTGGTGACATTTGGCTGTAACTTGTTCCCAGTACATTCTGAGTGGCTGGTGACTGTGTGTTGTACCTAAAAGTGCCCAACAAGAATCCCAATGTACTACACATGGGCCCAAATGCCTTCCTTATGACAAAACTGACACTCATTTTCTTAAAAAAATCATTGGTCAAAATAGCCTTTTCAGGCTGAGAGAAGCACTTTGGTGACGTTTCACTGTAACTTGTTCCCAGTACAGTCTAAGTGGCTGCTGACTGTTTGACTTGGTTAAAAGTGGCCAAATAGAAGCCCAATCCACAATACATGAGCCCAAAGGCCTTCCTTATGACTAAACTGACACCCACTTTTTTAAACATATCATGGGTCTAAATAACGTTTTCAGGCTGAGAAAAGCACTTTGGTGACATTTGGCCGTAACTTGTTCCCAGTACATTCTGAGTGGCTGGTGACTGTGTGTTGTACCTAAAAGTACCCAACAAGAATCCCAATGCACTATACATGGGCCCAAATGCCTTCCTTATGACAAAACTGACACTCATTTTCAAAATAGCCTATTCAGGCTGAGAGAAGCACTTTGGTGACGTTTCACTGTAACTTGTTCCCAGTACAGTCTAAGTGGCTGCTGACTGTGTGACTTGGCTAAAAGTGGCCAAATAGAAGCCCAATCCACAATACATGAGCCCAAAGGCCTTCCTTATGACTAAACTGACACCCACTTTCTTAAAAATATCATGGGTCTAAATAGCCTTTTCAGGCTGAGAAAAGCACTTTGGTGACATTTGGCTGTAACTTGTTCCCAGTACATTCTGAGTGGCTGGTGACTGTGTGTTGTACCTAAAAGTGCCCAACAAGAATCCCAATGTACTACACATGGGCCCAAATGCCTTCCTTATGACAAAACTGACACTCATTTTCTTAAAAAAATCATTGGTCAAAATAGCCTTTTCAGGCTGAGAGAAGCACTTTGGTGACGTTTCACTGTAACTTGTTCCCAGTACAGTCTAAGTGGCTGCTGACTGTTTGACTTGGTTAAAAGTGGCCAAATAGAAGCCCAATCCACAATACATGAGCCCAAAGGCCTTCCTTATGACTAAACTGACACCCACTTTTTTAAACATATCATGGGTCTAAATAACGTTTTCAGGCTGAGAAAAGCACTTTGGTGACATTTGGCCGTAACTTGTTCCCAGTACATTCTGAGTGGCTGGTGACTGTGTGTTGTACCTAAAAGTACCCAACAAGAATCCCAATGCACTATACATGGGCCCAAATGCCTTCCTTATGACAAAACTGACACTCATTTTCAAAATAGCCTATTCAGGCTGAGAGAAGCACTTTGGTGACGTTTCACTGTAACTTGTTCCCAGTACAGTCTAAGTGGCTGCTGACTGTGTGACTTGGCTAAAAGTGGCCAAATAGAAGCCCAATCCACAATACATGAGCCCAAAGGCCTTCCTTATGACTAAACTGACACCCACTTTCTTAAAAATATCATGGGTCTAAATAGCCTTTTCAGGCTGAGAAAAGCACTTTGGTGACATTTGGCTGTAACTTGTTCCCAGTACATTCTGAGTGGCTGGTGACTGTGTGTTGTACCTAAAAGTGCCCAACAAGAATCCCAATGTACTACACATGGGCCCAAATGCCTTCCTTATGACAAAACTGACACTCATTTTCTTTAAAAAATCATTGGTCAAAATAGCCTTTTCAGGCTGAGAGAAGCACTTTGGTGACGTTTCACTGTAACTTGTTCCCAGTACAGTCTAAGTGGTTGCTGACTGTGTGACTTGGCTAAAAGTGGCCAAATAGAAGCCCAATCCACAATACATGAGCCCAAAGGCCTTCCTTATGACTAAACTGACACCCACTTTCTTAAAAATATCATGGGTCTAAATAGCCTTTTCAGGCTGAGAAAAGCACTTTGGTAACATTTGGCTGTAACTTGTTCCCAGTGCATTCTGAGTGGCTGGTGACTGTGTGTTGTACCTAAAAGTGCCCAACAAGAATCCCAATGTACTACACATGGGCCCAAATGCCTTCCTTATGACAAAACTGACACTCATTTTCTTAAAAAAATCATTGGTCAAAATAGCCTTTTCAGGCTGAGAGAAGCACTTTGGTGACGTTTCACTGTAACTTGTTCCCAGTACAGTCTAAGTGGCTGCTGACTGTTTGACTTGGTTAAAAGTGGCCAAATAGAAGCCCAATCCACAATACATGAGCCCAAAGGCCTTCCTTATGACTAAACTGACACCCACTTTTTTAAACATATCATGGGTCTAAATAACGTTTTCAGGCTGAGAAAAGCACTTTGGTGACATTTGGCCGTAACTTGTTCCCAGTACATTCTGAGTGGCTGGTGACTGTGTGTTGTACCTAAAAGTACCCAACAAGAATCCCAATGCACTATACATGGGCCCAAATGCCTTCCTTATGACAAAACTGACACTCATTTTCAAAATAGCCTATTCAGGCTGAGAGAAGCACTTTGGTGACGTTTCACTGTAACTTGTTCCCAGTACAGTCTAAGTGGCTGCTGACTGTGTGACTTGGCTAAAAGTGGCCAAATAGAAGCCCAATCCACAATACATGAGCCCAAAGGCCTTCCTTATGACTAAACTGACACCCACTTTCTTAAAAATATCATGGGTCTAAATAGCCTTTTCAGGCTGAGAAAAGCACTTTGGTGACATTTGGCTGTAACTTGTTCCCAGTACATTCTGAGTGGCTGGTGACTGTGTGTTGTACCTAAAAGTGCCCAACAAGAATCCCAATGCACTATACATGGGCCCAAATGCCTTCCTTATGACAAAACTGACACTTATTTTCTTTAAAAAAATCATTGGTCAAAATAGCCTTTTCAGGCTGAGAGAAGCACTTTGGTGACGTTTCACTGTAACTTGTTCCCAGTACAGTCTAAGTGGCTGCTGACTGTGTGACTTGGCTAAAAGTGGCCAAATAGAAGCCCAATCCACAATACATGAGCCCAAAGGCCTTCCTTATGACTAAACTGACACCCACTTTCTTAAAAATATCATGGGTCTAAATAGCCTTTTCAGGCTGAGAAAAGCACTTTGGTGACATTTGGCTGTAACTTGTTCCCAGTACATTCTGAGTGGCTGGTGACTGTGTGTTGTACCTAAAAGTGCCCAACAAGAATCCCAATGTACTACACATGGGCCCAAATGCCTTCCTTATGACAAAACTGACACTCATTTTCTTAAAAAAATCATTGGTCAAAATAGCCTTTTCAGGCTGAGAGAAGCACTTTGGTGACGTTTCACTGTAACTTGTTCCCAGTACAGTCTAAGTGGCTGCTGACTGTTTGACTTGGTTAAAAGTGGCCAAATAGAAGCCCAATCCACAATACATGAGCCCAAAGGCCTTCCTTATGACTAAACTGACACCCACTTTTTTAAACATATCATGGGTCTAAATAACGTTTTCAGGCTGAGAAAAGCACTTTGGTGACATTTGGCCGTAACTTGTTCCCAGTACATTCTGAGTGGCTGGTGACTGTGTGTTGTACCTAAAAGTACCCAACAAGAATCCCAATGCACTATACATGGGCCCAAATGCCTTCCTTATGACAAAACTGACACTCATTTTCAAAATAGCCTATTCAGGCTGAGAGAAGCACTTTGGTGACGTTTCACTGTAACTTGTTCCCAGTACAGTCTAAGTGGCTGCTGACTGTGTGACTTGGCTAAAAGTGGCCAAATAGAAGCCCAATCCACAATACATGAGCCCAAAGGCCTTCCTTATGACTAAACTGACACCCACTTTCTTAAAAATATCATGGGTCTAAATAGCCTTTTCAGGCTGAGAAAAGCACTTTGGTGACATTTGGCTGTAACTTGTTCCCAGTACATTCTGAGTGGCTGGTGACTGTGTGTTGTACCTAAAAGTGCCCAACAAGAATCCCAATGTACTACACATGGGCCCAAATGCCTTCCTTATGACAAAACTGACACTCATTTTTTTAAAAAAATCATTGGTCAAAATAGCCTTTTCAGGCTGAGAGAAGCACTTTGGTGACGTTTCACTGTAACTTGTTCCCAGTACAGTCTAAGTGGCTGCTGACTGTGTGACTTGGTTAAAAGTGGCCAAATAGAAGCCCAATCCACAATACATGAGCCCAAAGGCCTTCCTTATGACTAAACTGACACCCACTTTTTTTAAAATATCATGGGTCTAAATAGCCTTTTCAGGCTGAGAAAAGCACTTTGGTGACATTTGGCTGTAACTTGTTCCCAGTACATTCTGAGTGGCTGGTGACTGTGTGTTGTACCTAAAAGTGCCCAACAAGAATCCCAATGCACTATACATGGGCCCAAATGCCTTCCTTATGACAAAACTGACACTCATTTTCTTTAAAAAAATCATTGGTCAAAATAGCCTTTTCAGGCTGAGAGAAGCACTTTGGTGACGTTTCACTGTAACTTGTTCCCAGTACAGTCTAAGTGGCTGCTGACTGTGTGACTTGGCTAAAAGTGGCCAAATAGAAGCCCAATCCACAATACATGAGCCCAAAGGCCTTCCTTATGACTAAACTGACACCCACTTTCTTAAAAATATCATGGGTCTAAATAGCCTTTTCAGGCTGAGAAAAGCACTTTGGTGACATTTGGCTGTAACTTGTTCCCAGTACATTCTGAGTGGCTGGTGACTGTGTGTTGTACCTAAAAGTGCCCAACAAGAATCCCAATGCACTATACATGGGCCCAAATGCCTTCCTTATGACAAAACTGACACTTATTTTCTTTAAAAAAATCATTGGTCAAAATAGCCTTTTCAGGCTGAGAGAAGCACTTTGGTGACGTTTCACTGTAACTTGTTCCCAGTACAGTCTAAGTGGCTGCTGACTGTGTGACTTGGCTAAAAGTGGCCAAATAGAAGCCCAATCCACAATACATGAGCCCAAAGGCCTTCCTTATGATTAAACTGACACCCACTTTCTTAAAAATATCATGGGTCTAAATAGCCTTTTCAGGCTGAGAAAAGCACTTTGGTGACATTTGGCTGTAACTTGTTCCCAGTACATTCTGAGTGGCTGGTGACTGTGTGTTGTACCTAAAAGTGCCCAACAAGAATCCCAATGTACTACACATGGGCCCAAATGCCTTCCTTATGACAAAACTGACACTCATTTTCTTAAAAAAATCATTGGTCAAAATAGCCTTTTCAGGCTGAGAGAAGCACTTTGGTGACGTTTCACTGTAACTTGTTCCCAGTACAGTCTAAGTGGCTGCTGATTGTGTGACTTGGCTAAAAGTGGCCAAATAGAAGCCCAATCCACAATACATGAGCCCAAAGGCCTTCCTTATGACTAAACTGACACCCACTTTCTTAAAAATATCATGGGTCTAAATAGCCTTTTCAGGCTGAGAAAAGCACTTTGGTAACATTTGGCTGTAACTTGTTCCCAGTACATTCTGAGTGGCTGGTGACTGTGTGTTGTACCTAAAAGTGCCCAACAAGAATCCCAATGCACTATACATGGGCCCGAATGCCTTCCTTATGACAAAACTGACACTCATTTTCTTAAAAAAATCATTGGTCAAAATAGCCTTTTCAGGCTGAGAGAAGCACTTTGGTGACGTTTCACTGTAACTTGTTCCCAGTACAGTCTAAGTGGCTGCTGACTGTGTGACTTGGCTAAAAGTGGCCAAATAGAAGCCCAATCCACAATACATGAGCCCAAAGGCCTTCCTTATGACTAAACTGACACCCACTTTCTTAAAAATATCATGGGTCTAAATAGCCTTTTCAGGCTGAGAAAAGCACTTTGGTGACATTTGGCTGTAACTTGTTCCCAGTACATTCTGAGTGGCTGGTGACTGTGTGTTGTACCTAAAAGTGCCCAACAAGAATCCCAATGTACTACACATGGGCCCAAATGCCTTCCTTATGACAAAACTGACACTCATTTTCTTAAAAAAATCATTGGTCAAAATAGCCTTTTCAGGCTGAGAGAAGCACTTTGGTGACGTTTCACTGTAACTTGTTCCCAGTACAGTCTAAGTGGCTGCTGACTGTGTGACTTGGTTAAAAGTGGCCAAATAGAAGCCCAATCCACAATACATGAGCCCAAAGGCCTTCCTTATGACTAAACTGACACCCACTTTTTTAAAAATATCATGGGTCTAAATAACGTTTTCAGGCTGAGAAAAGCACTTTGGTGACATTTGGCCGTAACTTGTTCCCAGTACATTCTGAGTGGCTGGTGACTGTGTGTTGTACCTAAAAGTACCCAACAAGAATCCCAATGCACTATACATGGGCCCAAATGCCTTCCTTATGACAAAACTGACACTCATTTTCAAAATAGCCTTTTCAGGCTGAGAGAAGCACTTTGGTGACGTTTCACTGTAACTTGTTCCCAGTACAGTCTAAGTGGCTGCTGACTGTGTGACTTGGCTAAAAGTGGCCAAATAGAAGCCCAATCCACAATACATGGGCCCAAAGGCCTTCCTTATGACTAAACTGACACCCACTTTCTTAAAAATATCATGGGTCTAAATAGCCTTTTCAGGCTGAGAAAAGCACTTTGGTGACATTTGGCTGTAACTTGTTCCCAGTACATTCTGAGTGGCTGGTGACTGTGTGTTGTACCTAAAAGTGCCCAACAAGAATCCCAATGTACTACACATGGGCCCAAATGCCTTCCTTATGACAAAACTGACACTCATTTTCTTAAAAAAATCATTGGTCAAAATAGCCTTTTCAGGCTGAGAGAAGCACTTTGGTGACGTTTCACTGTAACTTGTTCCCAGTACAGTCTAAGTGGCTGCTGACTGTTTGACTTGGTTAAAAGTGGCCAAATAGAAGCCCAATCCACAATACATGAGCCCAAAGGCCTTCCTTATGACTAAACTGACACCCACTTTTTTAAACATATCATGGGTCTAAATAACGTTTTCAGGCTGAGAAAAGCACTTTGGTGACATTTGGCCGTAACTTGTTCCCAGTACATTCTGAGTGGCTGGTGACTGTGTGTTGTACCTAAAAGTACCCAACAAGAATCCCAATGCACTATACATGGGCCCAAATGCCTTCCTTATGACAAAACTGACACTCATTTTCAAAATAGCCTATTCAGGCTGAGAGAAGCACTTTGGTGACGTTTCACTGTAACTTGTTCCCAGTACAGTCTAAGTGGCTGCTGACTGTGTGACTTGGCTAAAAGTGGCCAAATAGAAGCCCAATCCACAATACATGAGCCCAAAGGCCTTCCTTATGACTAAACTGACACCCACTTTCTTAAAAATATCATGGGTCTAAATAGCCTTTTCAGGCTGAGAAAAGCACTTTGGTGACATTTGGCTGTAACTTGTTCCCAGTACATTCTGAGTGGCTGGTGACTGTGTGTTGTACCTAAAAGTGCCCAACAAGAATCCCAATGTACTACACATGGGCCCAAATGCCTTCCTTATGACAAAACTGACACTCATTTTCTTAAAAAAATCATTGGTCAAAATAGCCTTTTCAGGCTGAGAGAAGCACTTTGGTGACGTTTCACTGTAACTTGTTCCCAGTACAGTCTAAGTGGCTGCTGACTGTTTGACTTGGTTAAAAGTGGCCAAATAGAAGCCCAATCCACAATACATGAGCCCAAAGGCCTTCCTTATGACTAAACTGACACCCACTTTTTTAAACATATCATGGGTCTAAATAACGTTTTCAGGCTGAGAAAAGCACTTTGGTGACATTTGGCCGTAACTTGTTCCCAGTACATTCTGAGTGGCTGGTGACTGTGTGTTGTACCTAAAAGTACCCAACAAGAATCCCAATGCACTATACATGGGCCCAAATGCCTTCCTTATGACAAAACTGACACTCATTTTCAAAATAGCCTATTCAGGCTGAGAGAAGCACTTTGGTGACGTTTCACTGTAACTTGTTCCCAGTACAGTCTAAGTGGCTGCTGACTGTGTGACTTGGCTAAAAGTGGCCAAATAGAAGCCCAATCCACAATACATGAGCCCAAAGGCCTTCCTTATGACTAAACTGACACCCACTTTCTTAAAAATATCATGGGTCTAAATAGCCTTTTCAGGCTGAGAAAAGCACTTTGGTGACATTTGGCTGTAACTTGTTCCCAGTACATTCTGAGTGGCTGGTGACTGTGTGTTGTACCTAAAAGTGCCCAACAAGAATCCCAATGTACTACACATGGGCCCAAATGCCTTCCTTATGACAAAACTGACACTCATTTTCTTAAAAAAATCATTGGTCAAAATAGCCTTTTCAGGCTGAGAGAAGCACTTTGGTGACGTTTCACTGTAACTTGTTCCCAGTACAGTCTAAGTGGTTGCTGACTGTGTGACTTGGCTAAAAGTGGCCAAATAGAAGCCCAATCCACAATACATGAGCCCAAAGGCCTTCCTTATGACTAAACTGACACCCACTTTCTTAAAAATATCATGGGTCTAAATAGCCTTTTCAGGCTGAGAAAAGCACTTTGGTAACATTTGGCTGTAACTTGTTCCCAGTACATTCTGAGTGGCTGGTGACTGTGTGTTGTACCTAAAAGTGCCCAACAAGAATCCCAATGCACTATACATGGGCCCGAATGCCTTCCTTATGACAAAACTGACACTCATTTTCTTAAAAAAATCATTGGTCAAAATAGCCTTTTCAGGCTGAGAGAAGCACTTTGGTGACGTTTCACTGTAACTTGTTCCCAGTACAGTCTAAGTGGCTGCTGACTGTGTGACTTGGCTAAAAGTGGCCAAATAGAAGCCCAATCCACAATACATGAGCCCAAAGGCCTTCCTTATGACTAAACTGACACCCACTTTCTTAAAAATATCATGGGTCTAAATAGCCTTTTCAGGCTGAGAAAAGCACTTTGGTGACATTTGGCTGTAACTTGTTCCCAGTACATTCTGAGTGGCTGGTGACTGTGTGTTGTACCTAAAAGTGCCCAACAAGAATCCCAATGTACTACACATGGGCCCAAATGCCTTCCTTATGACAAAACTGACACTCATTTTCTTAAAAAAATCATTGGTCAAAATAGCCTTTTCAGGCTGAGAGAAGCACTTTGGTGACGTTTCACTGTAACTTGTTCCCAGTACAGTCTAAGTGGCTGCTGACTGTTTGACTTGGTTAAAAGTGGCCAAATAGAAGCCCAATCCACAATACATGAGCCCAAAGGCCTTCCTTATGACTAAACTGACACCCACTTTTTTAAACATATCATGGGTCTAAATAACGTTTTCAGGCTGAGAAAAGCACTTTGGTGACATTTGGCCGTAACTTGTTCCCAGTACATTCTGAGTGGCTGGTGACTGTGTGTTGTACCTAAAAGTACCCAACAAGAATCCCAATGCACTATACATGGGCCCAAATGCCTTCCTTATGACAAAACTGACACTCATTTTCAAAATAGCCTATTCAGGCTGAGAGAAGCACTTTGGTGACGTTTCACTGTAACTTGTTCCCAGTACAGTCTAAGTGGCTGCTGACTGTGTGACTTGGCTAAAAGTGGCCAAATAGAAGCCCAATCCACAATACATGAGCCCAAAGGCCTTCCTTATGACTAAACTGACACCCACTTTCTTAAAAATATCATGGGTCTAAATAGCCTTTTCAGGCTGAGAAAAGCACTTTGGTGACATTTGGCTGTAACTTGTTCCCAGTACATTCTGAGTGGCTGGTGACTGTGTGTTGTACCTAAAAGTGCCCAACAAGAATCCCAATGCACTATACATGGGCCCAAATGCCTTCCTTATGACAAAACTGACACTTATTTTCTTTAAAAAAATCATTGGTCAAAATAGCCTTTTCAGGCTGAGAGAAGCACTTTGGTGACGTTTCACTGTAACTTGTTCCCAGTACAGTCTAAGTGGCTGCTGACTGTGTGACTTGGCTAAAAGTGGCCAAATAGAAGCCCAATCCACAATACATGAGCCCAAAGGCCTTCCTTATGACTAAACTGACACCCACTTTCTTAAAAATATCATGGGTCTAAATAGCCTTTTCAGGCTGAGAAAAGCACTTTGGTGACATTTGGCTGTAACTTGTTCCCAGTACATTCTGAGTGGCTGGTGACTGTGTGTTGTACCTAAAAGTGCCCAACAAGAATCCCAATGTACTACACATGGGCCCAAATGCCTTCCTTATGACAAAACTGACACTCATTTTCTTAAAAAAATCATTGGTCAAAATAGCCTTTTCAGGCTGAGAGAAGCACTTTGGTGACGTTTCACTGTAACTTGTTCCCAGTACAGTCTAAGTGGCTGCTGACTGTTTGACTTGGTTAAAAGTGGCCAAATAGAAGCCCAATCCACAATACATGAGCCCAAAGGCCTTCCTTATGACTAAACTGACACCCACTTTTTTAAACATATCATGGGTCTAAATAACGTTTTCAGGCTGAGAAAAGCACTTTGGTGACATTTGGCCGTAACTTGTTCCCAGTACATTCTGAGTGGCTGGTGACTGTGTGTTGTACCTAAAAGTACCCAACAAGAATCCCAATGCACTATACATGGGCCCAAATGCCTTCCTTATGACAAAACTGACACTCATTTTCAAAATAGCCTATTCAGGCTGAGAGAAGCACTTTGGTGACGTTTCACTGTAACTTGTTCCCAGTACAGTCTAAGTGGCTGCTGACTGTGTGACTTGGCTAAAAGTGGCCAAATAGAAGCCCAATCCACAATACATGAGCCCAAAGGCCTTCCTTATGACTAAACTGACACCCACTTTCTTAAAAATATCATGGGTCTAAATAGCCTTTTCAGGCTGAGAAAAGCACTTTGGTGACATTTGGCTGTAACTTGTTCCCAGTACATTCTGAGTGGCTGGTGACTGTGTGTTGTACCTAAAAGTGCCCAACAAGAATCCCAATGCACTATACATGGGCCCAAATGCCTTCCTTATGACAAAACTGACACTTATTTTCTTTAAAAAAATCATTGGTCAAAATAGCCTTTTCAGGCTGAGAGAAGCACTTTGGTGACGTTTCACTGTAACTTGTTCCCAGTACAGTCTAAGTGGCTGCTGACTGTGTGACTTGGCTAAAAGTGGCCAAATAGAAGCCCAATCCACAATACATGAGCCCAAAGGCCTTCCTTATGACTAAACTGACACCCACTTTCTTAAAAATATCATGGGTCTAAATAGCCTTTTCAGGCTGAGAAAAGCACTTTGGTGACATTTGGCTGTAACTTGTTCCCAGTACATTCTGAGTGGCTGGTGACTGTGTGTTGTACCTAAAAGTGCCCAACAAGAATCCCAATGTACTACACATGGGCCCAAATGCCTTCCTTATGACAAAACTGACACTCATTTTCAAAATAGCCTATTCAGGCTGAGAGAAGCACTTTGGTGACGTTTCACTGTAACTTGTTCCCAGTACAGTCTAAGTGGCTGCTGACTGTGTGACTTGGCTAAAAGTGGCCAAATAGAAGCCCAATCCACAATACATGAGCCCAAAGGCCTTCCTTATGACTAAACTGACACCCACTTTCTTAAAAATATCATGGGTCTAAATAGCCTTTTCAGGCTGAGAAAAGCACTTTGGTGACATTTGGCTGTAACTTGTTCCCAGTACATTCTGAGTGGCTGGTGACTGTGTGTTGTACCTAAAAGTGCCCAACAAGAATCCCAATGTACTACACATGGGCCCAAATGCCTTCCTTATGACAAAACTGACACTCATTTTCTTAAAAAAATCATTGGTCAAAATAGCCTTTTCAGGCTGAGAGAAGCACTTTGGTGACGTTTCACTGTAACTTGTTCCCAGTACAGTCTAAGTGGCTGCTGACTGTTTGACTTGGTTAAAAGTGGCCAAATAGAAGCCCAATCCACAATACATGAGCCCAAAGGCCTTCCTTATGACTAAACTGACACCCACTTTTTTAAACATATCATGGGTCTAAATAACGTTTTCAGGCTGAGAAAAGCACTTTGGTGACATTTGGCCGTAACTTGTTCCCAGTACATTCTGAGTGGCTGGTGACTGTGTGTTGTACCTAAAAGTACCCAACAAGAATCCCAATGCACTATACATGGGCCCAAATGCCTTCCTTATGACAAAACTGACACTCATTTTCAAAATAGCCTATTCAGGCTGAGAGAAGCACTTTGGTGACGTTTCACTGTAACTTGTTCCCAGTACAGTCTAAGTGGCTGCTGACTGTGTGACTTGGCTAAAAGTGGCCAAATAGAAGCCCAATCCACAATACATGAGCCCAAAGGCCTTCCTTATGACTAAACTGACACCCACTTTCTTAAAAATATCATGGGTCTAAATAGCCTTTTCAGGCTGAGAAAAGCACTTTGGTGACATTTGGCTGTAACTTGTTCCCAGTACATTCTGAGTGGCTGGTGACTGTGTGTTGTACCTAAAAGTGCCCAACAAGAATCCCAATGTACTACACATGGGCCCAAATGCCTTCCTTATGACAAAACTGACACTCATTTTCTTAAAAAAATCATTGGTCAAAATAGCCTTTTCAGGCTGAGAGAAGCACTTTGGTGACGTTTCACTGTAACTTGTTCCCAGTACAGTCTAAGTGGTTGCTGACTGTGTGACTTGGCTAAAAGTGGCCAAATAGAAGCCCAATCCACAATACATGAGCCCAAAGGCCTTCCTTATGACTAAACTGACACCCACTTTCTTAAAAATATCATGGGTCTAAATAGCCTTTTCAGGCTGAGAAAAGCACTTTGGTAACATTTGGCTGTAACTTGTTCCCAGTACATTCTGAGTGGCTGGTGACTGTGTGTTGTACCTAAAAGTGCCCAACAAGAATCCCAATGCACTATACATGGGCCCGAATGCCTTCCTTATGACAAAACTGACACTCATTTTCTTAAAAAAAATCATTGGTCAAAATAGCCTTTTCAGGCTGAGAGAAGCACTTTGGTGACGTTTCACTGTAACTTGTTCCCAGTACAGTCTAAGTGGCTGCTGACTGTGTGACTTGGCTAAAAGTGGCCAAATAGAAGCCCAATCCACAATACATGAGCCCAAAGGCCTTCCTTATGACTAAACTGACACCCACTTTCTTAAAAATATCATGGGTCTAAATAGCCTTTTCAGGCTGAGAAAAGCACTTTGGTGACATTTGGCTGTAACTTGTTCCCAGTACATTCTGAGTGGCTGGTGACTGTGTGTTGTACCTAAAAGTGCCCAACAAGAATCCCAATGTACTACACATGGGCCCAAATGCCTTCCTTATGACAAAACTGACACTCATTTTCTTAAAAAAATCATTGGTCAAAATAGCCTTTTCAGGCTGAGAGAAGCACTTTGGTGACGTTTCACTGTAACTTGTTCCCAGTACAGTCTAAGTGGCTGCTGACTGTTTGACTTGGTTAAAAGTGGCCAAATAGAAGCCCAATCCACAATACATGAGCCCAAAGGCCTTCCTTATGACTAAACTGACACCCACTTTTTTAAACATATCATGGGTCTAAATAACGTTTTCAGGCTGAGAAAAGCACTTTGGTGACATTTGGCCGTAACTTGTTCCCAGTACATTCTGAGTGGCTGGTGACTGTGTGTTGTACCTAAAAGTACCCAACAAGAATCCCAATGCACTATACATGGGCCCAAATGCCTTCCTTATGACAAAACTGACACTCATTTTCAAAATAGCCTATTCAGGCTGAGAGAAGCACTTTGGTGACGTTTCACTGTAACTTGTTCCCAGTACAGTCTAAGTGGCTGCTGACTGTGTGACTTGGCTAAAAGTGGCCAAATAGAAGCCCAATCCACAATACATGAGCCCAAAGGCCTTCCTTATGACTAAACTGACACCCACTTTCTTAAAAATATCATGGGTCTAAATAGCCTTTTCAGGCTGAGAAAAGCACTTTGGTGACATTTGGCTGTAACTTGTTCCCAGTACATTCTGAGTGGCTGGTGACTGTGTGTTGTACCTAAAAGTGCCCAACAAGAATCCCAATGCACTATACATGGGCCCAAATGCCTTCCTTATGACAAAACTGACACTTATTTTCTTTAAAAAAATCATTGGTCAAAATAGCCTTTTCAGGCTGAGAGAAGCACTTTGGTGACGTTTCACTGTAACTTGTTCCCAGTACAGTCTAAGTGGCTGCTGACTGTGTGACTTGGCTAAAAGTGGCCAAATAGAAGCCCAATCCACAATACATGAGCCCAAAGGCCTTCCTTATGACTAAACTGACACCCACTTTCTTAAAAATATCATGGGTCTAAATAGCCTTTTCAGGCTGAGAAAAGCACTTTGGTGACATTTGGCTGTAACTTGTTCCCAGTACATTCTGAGTGGCTGGTGACTGTGTGTTGTACCTAAAAGTGCCCAACAAGAATCCCAATGTACTACACATGGGCCCAAATGCCTTCCTTATGACAAAACTGACACTCATTTTCTTAAAAAAATCATTGGTCAAAATAGCCTTTTCAGGCTGAGAGAAGCACTTTGGTGACGTTTCACTGTAACTTGTTCCCAGTACAGTCTAAGTGGCTGCTGACTGTTTGACTTGGTTAAAAGTGGCCAAATAGAAGCCCAATCCACAATACATGAGCCCAAAGGCCTTCCTTATGACTAAACTGACACCCACTTTTTTAAACATATCATGGGTCTAAATAACGTTTTCAGGCTGAGAAAAGCACTTTGGTGACATTTGGCCGTAACTTGTTCCCAGTACATTCTGAGTGGCTGGTGACTGTGTGTTGTACCTAAAAGTACCCAACAAGAATCCCAATGCACTATACATGGGCCCAAATGCCTTCCTTATGACAAAACTGACACTCATTTTCAAAATAGCCTATTCAGGCTGAGAGAAGCACTTTGGTGACGTTTCACTGTAACTTGTTCCCAGTACAGTCTAAGTGGCTGCTGACTGTGTGACTTGGCTAAAAGTGGCCAAATAGAAGCCCAATCCACAATACATGAGCCCAAAGGCCTTCCTTATGACTAAACTGACACCCACTTTCTTAAAAATATCATGGGTCTAAATAGCCTTTTCAGGCTGAGAAAAGCACTTTGGTGACATTTGGCTGTAACTTGTTCCCAGTACATTCTGAGTGGCTGGTGACTGTGTGTTGTACCTAAAAGTGCCCAACAAGAATCCCAATGCACTATACATGGGCCCAAATGCCTTCCTTATGACAAAACTGACACTTATTTTCTTTAAAAAAATCATTGGTCAAAATAGCCTTTTCAGGCTGAGAGAAGCACTTTGGTGACGTTTCACTGTAACTTGTTCCCAGTACAGTCTAAGTGGCTGCTGACTGTGTGACTTGGCTAAAAGTGGCCAAATAGAAGCCCAATCCACAATACATGAGCCCAAAGGCCTTCCTTATGACTAAACTGACACCCACTTTCTTAAAAATATCATGGGTCTAAATAGCCTTTTCAGGCTGAGAAAAGCACTTTGGTGACATTTGGCTGTAACTTGTTCCCAGTACATTCTGAGTGGCTGGTGACTGTGTGTTGTACCTAAAAGTGCCCAACAAGAATCCCAATGTACTACACATGGGCCCAAATGCCTTCCTTATGACAAAACTGACACTCATTTTCTTAAAAAAATCATTGGTCAAAATAGCCTTTTCAGGCTGAGAGAAGCACTTTGGTGACGTTTCACTGTAACTTGTTCCCAGTACAGTCTAAGTGGCTGCTGACTGTGTGACTTGGTTAAAAGTGGCCAAATAGAAGCCCAATCCACAATACATGAGCCCAAAGGCCTTCCTTATGACTAAACTGACACCCACTTTTTTAAAAATATCATGGGTCTAAATAACGTTTTCAGGCTGAGAAAAGCACTTTGGTGACATTTGGCCGTAACTTGTTCCCAGTACATTCTGAGTGGCTGGTGACTGTGTGTTGTACCTAAAAGTACCCAACAAGAATCCCAATGCACTATACATGGGCCCAAATGCCTTCCTTATGACAAAACTGACACTCATTTTCAAAATAGCCTTTTCAGGCTGAGAGAAGCACTTTGGTGACGTTTCACTGTAACTTGTTCCCAGTACAGTCTAAGTGGCTGCTGACTGTGTGACTTGGTTAAAAGTGGCCAAATAGAAGCCCAATCCACAATACATGAGCCCAAAGGCCTTCCTTATGACTAAACTGACACCCACTTTTTTAAAAATATCATGGGTCTAAATAACGTTTTCAGGCTGAGAAAAGCACTTTGGTGACATTTGGCCGTAACTTGTTCCCAGTACATTCTGAGTGGCTGGTGACTGTGTGTTGTACCTAAAAGTACCCAACAAGAATCCCAATGCACTATACATGGGCCCAAATGCCTTCCTTATGACAAAACTGACACTCATTTTCAAAATAGCCTTTTCAGGCTGAGAGAAGCACTTTGGTGACGTTTCACTGTAACTTGTTCCCAGTACAGTCTAAGTGGCTGCTGACTGTGTGACTTGGCTAAAAGTGGCCAAATAGAAGCCCAATCCACAATACATGAGCCCAAAGGCCTTCCTTATGACTAAACTGACACCCACTTTCTTAAAAATATCATGGGTCTAAATAGCCTTTTCAGGCTGAGAAAAGCACTTTGGTGACATTTGGCTGTAACTTGTTCCCAGTACATTCTGAGTGGCTGGTGACTGTGTGTTGTACCTAAAAGTGCCCAACAAGAATCCCAATGTACTACACATGGGCCCAAATGCCTTCCTTATGACAAAACTGACACTCATTTTCTTAAAAAAATCATTGGTCAAAATAGCCTTTTCAGGCTGAGAGAAGCACTTTGGTGACATTTGGCTGTAACTTGTTCCCAGTACATTCTGAGTGGCTGGTGACTGTGTGTTGTACCTAAAAGTACCCAACAAGAATCCCAATGCACTATACATGGGCCCAAATGCCTTCCTTATGACAAAACTGACACTCATTTTCAAAATAGCCTTTTCAGGCTGAGAGAAGCACTTTGGTGACGTTTCACTGTAACTTGTTCCCAGTACAGTCTAAGTGGCTGCTGACTGTGTGACTTGGCTAAAAGTGGCCAAATAGAAGCCCAATCCACAATACATGAGCCCAAAGGCCTTCCTTATGACTAAACTGACACCCACTTTCTTAAAAATATCATGGGTCTAAATAGCCTTTTCAGGCTGAGAAAAGCACTTTGGTGACATTTGGCTGTAACTTGTTCCCAGTACATTCTGAGTGGCTGGTGACTGTGTGTTGTACCTAAAAGTGCCCAACAAGAATCCCAATGCACTATACATGGGCCCGAATGCCTTCCTTATGACAAAACTGACACTCATTTTCTTAAAAAAATCATTGGTCAAAATAGCCTTTTCAGGCTGAGAGAAGCACTTTGGTGACGTTTCACTGTAACTTGTTCCCAGTACAGTCTAAGTGGCTGCTGACTGTGTGACTTGGCTAAAAGTGGCCAAATAGAAGCCCAATCCACAATACATGAGCCCAAAGGCCTTCCTTATGACTAAACTGACACCCACTTTCTTAAAAATATCATGGGTCTAAATAGCCTTTTCAGGCTGAGAAAAGCACTTTGGTGACATTTGGCTGTAACTTGTTCCCAGTACATTCTGAGTGGCTGGTGACTGTGTGTTGTACCTAAAAGTGCCCAACAAGAATCCCAATGTACTACACATGGGCCCAAATGCCTTCCTTATGACAAAACTGACACTCATTTTCTTAAAAAAATCATTGGTCAAAATAGCCTTTTCAGGCTGAGAGAAGCACTTTGGTGACGTTTCACTGTAACTTGTTCCCAGTACAGTCTAAGTGGCTGCTGACTGTGTGACTTGGTTAAAAGTGGCCAAATAGAAGCCCAATCCACAATACATGAGCCCAAAGGCCTTCCTTATGACTAAACTGACACCCACTTTTTTTAAAATATCATGGGTCTAAATAGCCTTTTCAGGCTGAGAAAAGCACTTTGGTGACATTTGGCTGTAACTTGTTCCCAGTACATTCTGAGTGGCTGGTGACTGTGTGTTGTACCTAAAAGTGCCCAACAAGAATCCCAATGCACTATACATGGGCCCAAATGCCTTCCTTATGACAAAACTGACACTCATTTTCTTTAAAAAAATCATTGGTCAAAATAGCCTTTTCAGGCTGAGAGAAGCACTTTGGTGACGTTTCACTGTAACTTGTTCCCAGTACAGTCTAAGTGGCTGCTGACTGTGTGACTTGGCTAAAAGTGGCCAAATAGAAGCCCAATCCACAATACATGAGCCCAAAGGCCTTCCTTATGACTAAACTGACACCCACTTTCTTAAAAATATCATGGGTCTAAATAGCCTTTTCAGGCTGAGAAAAGCACTTTGGTGACATTTGGCTGTAACTTGTTCCCAGTACATTCTGAGTGGCTGGTGACTGTGTGTTGTACCTAAAAGTGCCCAACAAGAATCCCAATGCACTATACATGGGCCCAAATGCCTTCCTTATGACAAAACTGACACTTATTTTCTTTAAAAAAATCATTGGTCAAAATAGCCTTTTCAGGCTGAGAGAAGCACTTTGGTGACGTTTCACTGTAACTTGTTCCCAGTACAGTCTAAGTGGCTGCTGACTGTGTGACTTGGCTAAAAGTGGCCAAATAGAAGCCCAATCCACAATACATGAGCCCAAAGGCCTTCCTTATGACTAAACTGACACCCACTTTCTTAAAAATATCATGGGTCTAAATAGCCTTTTCAGGCTGAGAAAAGCACTTTGGTAACATTTGGCTGTAACTTGTTCCCAGTACATTCTGAGTGGCTGGTGACTGTGTGTTGTACCTAAAAGTGCCCAACAAGAATCCCAATGCACTATACATGGGCCCGAATGCCTTCCTTATGACAAAACTGACACTCATTTTCTTAAAAAAATCATTGGTCAAAATAGCCTTTTCAGGCTGAGAGAAGCACTTTGGTGACGTTTCACTGTAACTTGTTCCCAGTACAGTCTAAGTGGCTGCTGACTGTGTGACTTGGCTAAAAGTGGCCAAATAGAAGCCCAATCCACAATACATGAGCCCAAAGGCCTTCCTTATGACTAAACTGACACCCACTTTCTTAAAAATATCATGGGTCTAAATAGCCTTTTCAGGCTGAGAAAAGCACTTTGGTGACATTTGGCTGTAACTTGTTCCCAGTACATTCTGAGTGGCTGGTGACTGTGTGTTGTACCTAAAAGTGCCCAACAAGAATCCCAATGTACTACACATGGGCCCAAATGCCTTCCTTATGACAAAACTGACACTCATTTTCTTAAAAAAATCATTGGTCAAAATAGCCTTTTCAGGCTGAGAGAAGCACTTTGGTGACGTTTCACTGTAACTTGTTCCCAGTACAGTCTAAGTGGCTGCTGACTGTGTGACTTGGTTAAAAGTGGCCAAATAGAAGCCCAATCCACAATACATGAGCCCAAAGGCCTTCCTTATGACTAAACTGACACCCACTTTTTTAAAAATATCATGGGTCTAAATAACGTTTTCAGGCTGAGAAAAGCACTTTGGTGACATTTGGCCGTAACTTGTTCCCAGTACATTCTGAGTGGCTGGTGACTGTGTGTTGTACCTAAAAGTACCCAACAAGAATCCCAATGCACTATACATGGGCCCAAATGCCTTCCTTATGACAAAACTGACACTCATTTTCAAAATAGCCTTTTCAGGCTGAGAGAAGCACTTTGGTGACGTTTCACTGTAACTTGTTCCCAGTACAGTCTAAGTGGCTGCTGACTGTGTGACTTGGCTAAAAGTGGCCAAATAGAAGCCCAATCCACAATACATGAGCCCAAAGGCCTTCCTTATGACTAAACTGACACCCACTTTCTTAAAAATATCATGGGTCTAAATAGCCTTTTCAGGCTGAGAAAAGCACTTTGGTGACATTTGGCTGTAACTTGTTCCCAGTACATTCTGAGTGGCTGGTGACTGTGTGTTGTACCTAAAAGTGCCCAACAAGAATCCCAATGTACTACACATGGGCCCAAATGCCTTCCTTATGACAAAACTGACACTCATTTTCTTAAAAAAATCATTGGTCAAAATAGCCTTTTCAGGCTGAGAGAAGCACTTTGGTGACGTTTCACTGTAACTTGTTCCCAGTACAGTCTAAGTGGCTGCTGACTGTGTGACTTGGTTAAAAGTGGCCAAATAGAAGCCCAATCCACAATACATGAGCCCAAAGGCCTTCCTTATGACTAAACTGACACCCACTTTTTTAAAAATATCATGGGTCTAAATAACGTTTTCAGGCTGAGAAAAGCACTTTGGTGACATTTGGCCGTAACTTGTTCCCAGTACATTCTGAGTGGCTGGTGACTGTGTGTTGTACCTAAAAGTACCCAACAAGAATCCCAATGCACTATACATGGGCCCAAATGCCTTCCTTATGACAAAACTGACACTCATTTTCAAAATAGCCTATTCAGGCTGAGAGAAGCACTTTGGTGACGTTTCACTGTAACTTGTTCCCAGTACAGTCTAAGTGGCTGCTGACTGTGTGACTTGGCTAAAAGTGGCCAAATAGAAGCCCAATCCACAATACATGAGCCCAAAGGCCTTCCTTATGACTAAACTGACACCCACTTTCTTAAAAATATCATGGGTCTAAATAGCCTTTTCAGGCTGAGAAAAGCACTTTGGTGACATTTGGCTGTAACTTGTTCCCAGTACATTCTGAGTGGCTGGTGACTGTGTGTTGTACCTAAAAGTGCCCAACAAGAATCCCAATGCACTATACATGGGCCCGAATGCCTTCCTTATGACAAAACTGACACTCATTTTCTTAAAAAAATCATTGGTCAAAATAGCCTTTTCAGGCTGAGAGAAGCACTTTGGTGACGTTTCACTGTAACTTGTTCCCAGTACAGTCTAAGTGGCTGCTGACTGTGTGACTTGGCTAAAAGTGGCCAAATAGAAGCCCAATCCACAATACATGAGCCCAAAGGCCTTCCTTATGACTAAACTGACACCCACTTTCTTAAAAATATCATGGGTCTAAATAGCCTTTTCAGGCTGAGAAAAGCACTTTGGTGACATTTGGCTGTAACTTGTTCCCAGTACATTCTGAGTGGCTGGTGACTGTGTGTTGTACCTAAAAGTGCCCAACAAGAATCCCAATGTACTACACATGGGCCCAAATGCCTTCCTTATGACAAAACTGACACTCATTTTCTTAAAAAAATCATTGGTCAAAATAGCCTTTTCAGGCTGAGAGAAGCACTTTGGTGACGTTTCACTGTAACTTGTTCCCAGTACAGTCTAAGTGGCTGCTGACTGTGTGACTTGGCTAAAAGTGGCCAAATAGAAGCCCAATCCACAATACATGAGCCCAAAGGCCTTCCTTATGACTAAACTGACACCCACTTTTTTTAAAATATCATGGGTCTAAATAGCCTTTTCAGGCTGAGAAAAGCACTTTGGTGACATTTGGCTGTAACTTGTTCCCAGTACATTCTGAGTGGCTGGTGACTGTGTGTTGTACCTAAAAGTGCCCAACAAGAATCCCAATGCACTATACATGGGCCCAAATGCCTTCCTTATGACAAAACTGACACTCATTTTCTTTAAAAAAATCATTGGTCAAAATAGCCTTTTCAGGCTGAGAGAAGCACTTTGGTGACGTTTCACTGTAACTTGTTCCCAGTACAGTCTAAGTGGCTGCTGACTGTGTGACTTGGCTAAAAGTGGCCAAATAGAAGCCCAATCCACAATACATGAGCCCAAAGGCCTTCCTTATGACTAAACTGACACCCACTTTCTTAAAAATATCATGGGTCTAAATAGCCTTTTCAGGCTGAGAAAAGCACTTTGGTGACATTTGGCTGTAACTTGTTCCCAGTACATTCTGAGTGGCTGGTGACTGTGTGTTGTACCTAAAAGTGCCCAACAAGAATCCCAATGCACTATACATGGGCCCAAATGCCTTCCTTATGACAAAACTGACACTTATTTTCTTTAAAAAAATCATTGGTCAAAATAGCCTTTTCAGGCTGAGAGAAGCACTTTGGTGACGTTTCACTGTAACTTGTTCCCAGTACAGTCTAAGTGGCTGCTGACTGTGTGACTTGGCTAAAAGTGGCCAAATAGAAGCCCAATCCACAATACATGAGCCCAAAGGCCTTCCTTATGACTAAACTGACACCCACTTTCTTAAAAATATCATGGGTCTAAATAGCCTTTTCAGGCTGAGAAAAGCACTTTGGTGACATTTGGCTGTAACTTGTTCCCAGTACATTCTGAGTGGCTGGTGACTGTGTGTTGTACCTAAAAGTGCCCAACAAGAATCCCAATGTACTACACATGGGCCCAAATGCCTTCCTTATGACAAAACTGACACTCATTTTCTTAAAAAAATCATTGGTCAAAATAGCCTTTTCAGGCTGAGAGAAGCACTTTGGTGACGTTTCACTGTAACTTGTTCCCAGTACAGTCTAAGTGGCTGCTGACTGTGTGACTTGGCTAAAAGTGGCCAAATAGAAGCCCAATCCACAATACATGAGCCCAAAGGCCTTCCTTATGACTAAACTGACACCCACTTTCTTAAAAATATCATGGGTCTAAATAGCCTTTTCAGGCTGAGAAAAGCACTTTGGTAACATTTGGCTGTAACTTGTTCCCAGTACATTCTGAGTGGCTGGTGACTGTGTGTTGTACCTAAAAGTGCCCAACAAGAATCCCAATGCACTATACATGGGCCCGAATGCCTTCCTTATGACAAAACTGACACTCATTTTCTTAAAAAAATCATTGGTCAAAATAGCCTTTTCAGGCTGAGAGAAGCACTTTGGTGACGTTTCACTGTAACTTGTTCCCAGTACAGTCTAAGTGGCTGCTGACTGTGTGACTTGGCTAAAAGTGGCCAAATAGAAGCCCAATCCACAATACATGAGCCCAAAGGCCTTCCTTATGACTAAACTGACACCCACTTTCTTAAAAATATCATGGGTCTAAATAGCCTTTTCAGGCTGAGAAAAGCACTTTGGTGACATTTGGCTGTAACTTGTTCCCAGTACATTCTGAGTGGCTGGTGACTGTGTGTTGTACCTAAAAGTGCCCAACAAGAATCCCAATGTACTACACATGGGCCCAAATGCCTTCCTTATGACAAAACTGACACTCATTTTCTTAAAAAAATCATTGGTCAAAATAGCCTTTTCAGGCTGAGAGAAGCACTTTGGTGACGTTTCACTGTAACTTGTTCCCAGTACAGTCTAAGTGGCTGCTGACTGTGTGACTTGGCTAAAAGTGGCCAAATAGAAGCCCAATCCACAATACATGAGCCCAAAGGCCTTCCTTATGACTAAACTGACACCCACTTTCTTAAAAATATCATGGGTCTAAATAGCCTTTTCAGGCTGAGAAAAGCACTTTGGTGACATTTGGCTGTAACTTGTTCCCAGTACATTCTGAGTGGCTGGTGACTGTGTGTTGTACCTAAAAGTGCCCAACAAGAATCCCAATGCACTATACATGGGCCCGAATGCCTTCCTTATGACAAAACTGACACTCATTTTCTTAAAAAAATCATTGGTCAAAATAGCCTTTTCAGGCTGAGAGAAGCACTTTGGTGACGTTTCACTGTAACTTGTTCCCAGTACAGTCTAAGTGGCTGCTGACTGTGTGACTTGGCTAAAAGTGGCCAAATAGAAGCCCAATCCACAATACATGAGCCCAAAGGCCTTCCTTATGACTAAACTGACACCCACTTTCTTAAAAATATCATGGGTCTAAATAGCCTTTTCAGGCTGAGAAAAGCACTTTGGTGACATTTGGCTGTAACTTGTTCCCAGTACATTCTGAGTGGCTGGTGACTGTGTGTTGTACCTAAAAGTGCCCAACAAGAATCCCAATGTACTACACATGGGCCCAAATGCCTTCCTTATGACAAAACTGACACTCATTTTCTTAAAAAAATCATTGGTCAAAATAGCCTTTTCAGGCTGAGAGAAGCACTTTGGTGACGTTTCACTGTAACTTGTTCCCAGTACAGTCTAAGTGGCTGCTGACTGTGTGACTTGGTTAAAAGTGGCCAAATAGAAGCCCAATCCACAATACATGAGCCCAAAGGCCTTCCTTATGACTAAACTGACACCCACTTTTTTTAAAATATCATGGGTCTAAATAGCCTTTTCAGGCTGAGAAAAGCACTTTGGTGACATTTGGCTGTAACTTGTTCCCAGTACATTCTGAGTGGCTGGTGACTGTGTGTTGTACCTAAAAGTGCCCAACAAGAATCCCAATGCACTATACATGGGCCCAAATGCCTTCCTTATGACAAAACTGACACTCATTTTCTTTAAAAAAATCATTGGTCAAAATAGCCTTTTCAGGCTGAGAGAAGCACTTTGGTGACGTTTCACTGTAACTTGTTCCCAGTACAGTCTAAGTGGCTGCTGACTGTGTGACTTGGCTAAAAGTGGCCAAATAGAAGCCCAATCCACAATACATGAGCCCAAAGGCCTTCCTTATGACTAAACTGACACCCACTTTCTTAAAAATATCATGGGTCTAAATAGCCTTTTCAGGCTGAGAAAAGCACTTTGGTGACATTTGGCTGTAACTTGTTCCCAGTACATTCTGAGTGGCTGGTGACTGTGTGTTGTACCTAAAAGTGCCCAACAAGAATCCCAATGCACTATACATGGGCCCGAATGCCTTCCTTATGACAAAACTGACACTCATTTTCTTAAAAAAATCATTGGTCAAAATAGCCTTTTCAGGCTGAGAGAAGCACTTTGGTGACGTTTCACTGTAACTTGTTCCCAGTACAGTCTAAGTGGCTGCTGACTGTGTGACTTGGCTAAAAGTGGCCAAATAGAAGCCCAATCCACAATACATGAGCCCAAAGGCCTTCCTTATGACTAAACTGACACCCACTTTCTTAAAAATATCATGGGTCTAAATAGCCTTTTCAGGCTGAGAAAAGCACTTTGGTGACATTTGGCTGTAACTTGTTCCCAGTACATTCTGAGTGGCTGGTGACTGTGTGTTGTACCTAAAAGTGCCCAACAAGAATCCCAATGCACTATACATGGGCCCGAATGCCTTCCTTATGACAAAACTGACACTCATTTTCTTAAAAAAATCATTGGTCAAAATAGCCTTTTCAGGCTGAGAGAAGCACTTTGGTGACGTTTCACTGTAACTTGTTCCCAGTACAGTCTAAGTGGCTGCTGACTGTGTGACTTGGCTAAAAGTGGCCAAATAGAAGCCCAATCCACAATACATGAGCCCAAAGGCCTTCCTTATGACTAAACTGACACCCACTTTCTTAAAAATATCATGGGTCTAAATAGCCTTTTCAGGCTGAGAAAAGCACTTTGGTGACATTTGGCTGTAACTTGTTCCCAGTACATTCTGAGTGGCTGGTGACTGTGTGTTGTACCTAAAAGTGCCCAACAAGAATCCCAATGTACTACACATGGGCCCAAATGCCTTCCTTATGACAAAACTGACACTCATTTTCTTAAAAAAATCATTGGTCAAAATAGCCTTTTCAGGCTGAGAGAAGCACTTTGGTGACGTTTCACTGTAACTTGTTCCCAGTACAGTCTAAGTGGCTGCTGACTGTGTGACTTGGTTAAAAGTGGCCAAATAGAAGCCCAATCCACAATACATGAGCCCAAAGGCCTTCCTTATGACTAAACTGACACCCACTTTTTTAAAAATATCATGGGTCTAAATAACGTTTTCAGGCTGAGAAAAGCACTTTGGTGACATTTGGCCGTAACTTGTTCCCAGTACATTCTGAGTGGCTGGTGACTGTGTGTTGTACCTAAAAGTACCCAACAAGAATCCCAATGCACTATACATGGGCCCAAATGCCTTCCTTATGACAAAACTGACACTCATTTTCAAAATAGCCTTTTCAGGCTGAGAGAAGCACTTTGGTGACGTTTCACTGTAACTTGTTCCCAGTACAGTCTAAGTGGCTGCTGACTGTGTGACTTGGCTAAAAGTGGCCAAATAGAAGCCCAATCCACAATACATGAGCCCAAAGGCCTTCCTTATGACTAAACTGACACCCACTTTCTTAAAAATATCATGGGTCTAAATAGCCTTTTCAGGCTGAGAAAAGCACTTTGGTGACATTTGGCTGTAACTTGTTCCCAGTACATTCTGAGTGGCTGGTGACTGTGTGTTGTACCTAAAAGTGCCCAACAAGAATCCCAATGCACTATACATGGGCCCGAATGCCTTCCTTATGACAAAACTGACACTCATTTTCTTAAAAAAATCATTGGTCAAAATAGCCTTTTCAGGCTGAGAGAAGCACTTTGGTGACGTTTCACTGTAACTTGTTCCCAGTACAGTCTAAGTGGCTGCTGACTGTGTGACTTGGCTAAAAGTGGCCAAATAGAAGCCCAATCCACAATACATGAGCCCAAAGGCCTTCCTTATGACTAAACTGACACCCACTTTCTTAAAAATATCATGGGTCTAAATAGCCTTTTCAGGCTGAGAAAAGCACTTTGGTGACATTTGGCTGTAACTTGTTCCCAGTACATTCTGAGTGGCTGGTGACTGTGTGTTGTACCTAAAAGTGCCCAACAAGAATCCCAATGTACTACACATGGGCCCAAATGCCTTCCTTATGACAAAACTGACACTCATTTTCTTAAAAAAATCATTGGTCAAAATAGCCTTTTCAGGCTGAGAGAAGCACTTTGGTGACGTTTCACTGTAACTTGTTCCCAGTACAGTCTAAGTGGCTGCTGACTGTGTGACTTGGCTAAAAGTGGCCAAATAGAAGCCCAATCCACAATACATGAGCCCAAAGGCCTTCCTTATGACTAAACTGACACCCACTTTTTTAAAAATATCATGGGTCTAAATAGCCTTTTCAGGCTGAGAAAAGCACTTTGGTGACATTTGGCTGTAACTTGTTCCCAGTACATTCTGAGTGGCTGGTGACTGTGTGTTGTACCTAAAAGTGCCCAACAAGAATCCCAATGTACTACACATGGGCCCAAATGCCTTCCTTATGACAAAACTGACACTCATTTTCTTAAAAAAATCATTGGTCAAAATAGCCTTTTCAGGCTGAGAGAAGCACTTTGGTGACGTTTCACTGTAACTTGTTCCCAGTACAGTCTAAGTGGCTGCTGACTGTGTGACTTGGTTAAAAGTGGCCAAATAGAAGCCCAATCCACAATACATGAGCCCAAAGGCCTTCCTTATGACTAAACTGACACCCACTTTTTTTAAAAATATCATGGGTCTAAATAGCCTTTTCAGGCTGAGAAAAGCACTTTGGTGACATTTGGCTGTAACTTGTTCCCAGTACATTCTGAGTGGCTGGTGACTGTGTGTTGTACCTAAAAGTGCCCAACAAGAATCCCAATGCACTATACATGGGCCCGAATGCCTTCCTTATGACAAAACTGACACTCATTTTCTTAAAAAAATCATTGGTCAAAATAGCCTTTTCAGGCTGAGAGAAGCACTTTGGTGACGTTTCACTGTAACTTGTTCCCAGTACAGTCTAAGTGGCTGCTGACTGTGTGACTTGGCTAAAAGTGGCCAAATAGAAGCCCAATCCACAATACATGAGCCCAAAGGCCTTCCTTATGACTAAACTGACACCCACTTTCTTAAAAATATCATGGGTCTAAATAGCCTTTTCAGGCTGAGAAAAGCACTTTGGTGACATTTGGCTGTAACTTGTTCCCAGTACATTCTGAGTGGCTGGTGACTGTGTGTTGTACCTAAAAGTGCCCAACAAGAATCCCAATGTACTACACATGGGCCCAAATGCCTTCCTTATGACAAAACTGACACTCATTTTCTTAAAAAAATCATTGGTCAAAATAGCCTTATCAGGCTGAGAGAAGCACTTTGGTGACGTTTCACTGTAACTTGTTCCCAGTACAGTCTAAGTGGCTGCTGACTGTTTGACTTGGTTAAAAGTGGCCAAATAGAAGCCCAATCCACAATACATGAGCCCAAAGGCCTTCCTTATGACTAAACTGACACCCACTTTTTTAAACATATCATGGGTCTAAATAACGTTTTCAGGCTGAGAAAAGCACTTTGGTGACATTTGGCCGTAACTTGTTCCCAGTACATTCTGAGTGGCTGGTGACTGTGTGTTGTACCTAAAAGTACCCAACAAGAATCCCAATGCACTATACATGGGCCCAAATGCCTTCCTTATGACAAAACTGACACTCATTTTCAAAATAGCCTATTCAGGCTGAGAGAAGCACTTTGGTGACGTTTCACTGTAACTTGTTCCCAGTACAGTCTAAGTGGCTGCTGACTGTGTGACTTGGCTAAAAGTGGCCAAATAGAAGCCCAATCCACAATACATGAGCCCAAAGGCCTTCCTTATGACTAAACTGACACCCACTTTCTTAAAAATATCATGGGTCTAAATAGCCTTTTCAGGCTGAGAAAAGCACTTTGGTGACATTTGGCTGTAACTTGTTCCCAGTACATTCTGAGTGGCTGGTGACTGTGTGTTGTACCTAAAAGTGCCCAACAAGAATCCCAATGTACTACACATGGGCCCAAATGCCTTCCTTATGACAAAACTGACACTCATTTTCTTTAAAAAATCATTGGTCAAAATAGCCTTTTCAGGCTGAGAGAAGCACTTTGGTGACGTTTCACTGTAACTTGTTCCCAGTACAGTCTAAGTGGCTGCTGACTGTTTGACTTGGTTAAAAGTGGCCAAATAGAAGCCCAATCCACAATACATGAGCCCAAAGGCCTTCCTTATGACTAAACTGACACCCACTTTTTTAAACATATCATGGGTCTAAATAACGTTTTCAGGCTGAGAAAAGCACTTTGGTGACATTTGGCCGAAACTTGTTCCCAGTACATTCTGAGTGGCTGGTGACTGTGTGTTGTACCTAAAAGTACCCAACAAGAATCCCAATGCACTATACATGGGCCCAAATGCCTTCCTTATGACAAAACTGACACTCATTTTCAAAATAGCCTATTCAGGCTGAGAGAAGCACTTTGGTGACGTTTCACTGTAACTTGTTCCCAGTACAGTCTAAGTGGCTGCTGACTGTGTGACTTGGCTAAAAGTGGCCAAATAGAAGCCCAATCCACAATACATGAGCCCAAAGGCCTTCCTTATGACTAAACTGACACCCACTTTCTTAAAAATATCATGGGTCTAAATAGCCTTTTCAGGCTGAGAAAAGCACTTTGGTGACATTTGGCTGTAACTTGTTCCCAGTACATTCTGAGTGGCTGGTGACTGTGTGTTGTACCTAAAAGTGCCCAACAAGAATCCCAATGCACTATACATGGGCCCAAATGCCTTCCTTATGACAAAACTGACACTTATTTTCTTTAAAAAAATCATTGGTCAAAATAGCCTTTTCAGGCTGAGAGAAGCACTTTGGTGACGTTTCACTGTAACTTGTTCCCAGTACAGTCAAAGTGGCTGCTGACTGTGTGACTTGGCTAAAAGTGGCCAAATAGAAGCCCAATCCACAATACATGAGCCCAAAGGCCTTCCTTATGACTAAACTGACACCCACTTTCTTAAAAATATCATGGGTCTAAATAGCCTTTTCAGGCTGAGAAAAGCACTTTGGTGACATTTGGCTGTAACTTGTTCCCAGTACATTCTGAGTGGCTGGTGACTGTGTGTTGTACCTAAAAGTGCCCAACAAGAATCCCAATGTACTACACATGGGCCCAAATGCCTTCCTTATGACAAAACTGACACTCATTTTCTTAAAAAAATCATTGGTCAAAATAGCCTTTTCAGGCTGAGAGAAGCACTTTGGTGACGTTTCACTGTAACTTGTTCCCAGTACAGTCTAAGTGGCTGCTGACTGTGTGACTTGGCTAAAAGTGGCCAAATAGAAGCCCAATCCACAATACATGAGCCCAAAGGCCTTCCTTATGACTAAACTGACACCCACTTTTTTAAAAATATCATGGGTCTAAATAGCCTTTTCAGGCTGAGAAAAGCACTTTGGTGACATTTGGCTGTAACTTGTTCCCAGTACATTCTGAGTGGCTGGTGACTGTGTGTTGTACCTAAAAGTGCCCAACAAGAATCCCAATGCACTATACATGGGCCCGAATGCCTTCCTTATGACAAAACTGACACTCATTTTCTTAAAAAAATCATTGGTCAAAATAGCCTTTTCAGGCTGAGAGAAGCACTTTGGTGACGTTTCACTGTAACTTGTTCCCAGTACAGTCTAAGTGGCTGCTGACTGTGTGACTTGGCTAAAAGTGGCCAAATAGAAGCCCAATCCACAATACATGAGCCCAAAGGCCTTCCTTATGACTAAACTGACACCCACTTTCTTAAAAATATCATGGGTCTAAATAGCCTTTTCAGGCTGAGAAAAGCACTTTGGTGACATTTGGCTGTAACTTGTTCCCAGTACATTCTGAGTGGCTGGTGACTGTGTGTTGTACCTAAAAGTGCCCAACAAGAATCCCAATGTACTACACATGGGCCCAAATGCCTTCCTTATGACAAAACTGACACTCATTTTCTTAAAAAAATCATTGGTCAAAATAGCCTTTTCAGGCTGAGAGAAGCACTTTGGTGACGTTTCACTGTAACTTGTTCCCAGTACAGTCTAAGTGGCTGCTGACTGTTTGACTTGGTTAAAAGTGGCCAAATAGAAGCCCAATCCACAATACATGAGCCCAAAGGCCTTCCTTATGACTAAACTGACACCCACTTTTTTAAACATATCATCGGTCTAAATAACGTTTTCAGGCTGAGAAAAGCACTTTGGTGACATTTGGCCGTAACTTGTTCCCAGTACATTCTGAGTGGCTGGTGACTGTGTGTTGTACCTAAAAGTACCCAACAAGAATCCCAATGCACTATACATGGGCCCAAATGCCTTCCTTATGACAAAACTGACACTCATTTTCAAAATAGCCTATTCAGGCTGAGAGAAGCACTTTGGTGACGTTTCACTGTAACTTGTTCCCAGTACAGTCTAAGTGGCTGCTGACTGTGTGACTTGGCTAAAAGTGGCCAAATAGAAGCCCAATCCACAATACATGAGCCCAAAGGCCTTCCTTATGACTAAACTGACACCCACTTTCTTAAAAATATCATGGGTCTAAATAGCCTTTTCAGGCTGAGAAAAGCACTTTGGTGACATTTGGCTGTAACTTGTTCCCAGTACATTCTGAGTGGCTGGTGACTGTGTGTTGTACCTAAAAGTGCCCAACAAGAATCCCAATGCACTATACATGGGCCCAAATGCCTTCCTTATGACAAAACTGACACTTATTTTCTTTAAAAAAATCATTGGTCAAAATAGCCTTTTCAGGCTGAGAGAAGCACTTTGGTGACGTTTCACTGTAACTTGTTCCCAGTACAGTCTAAGTGGCTGCTGACTGTGTGACTTGGCTAAAAGTGGCCAAATAGAAGCCCAATCCACAATACATGAGCCCAAAGGCCTTCCTTATGACTAAACTGACACCCACTTTCTTAAAAATATCATGGGTCTAAATAGCCTTTTCAGGCTGAGAAAAGCACTTTGGTGACATTTGGCTGTAACTTGTTCCCAGTACATTCTGAGTGGCTGGTGACTGTGTGTTGTACCTAAAAGTGCCCAACAAGAATCCCAATGTACTACACATGGGCCCAAATGCCTTCCTTATGACAAAACTGACACTCATTTTCTTAAAAAAATCATTGGTCAAAATAGCCTTTTCAGGCTGAGAGAAGCACTTTGGTGACGTTTCACTGTAACTTGTTCCCAGTACAGTCTAAGTGGCTGCTGACTGTTTGACTTGGTTAAAAGTGGCCAAATAGAAGCCCAATCCACAATACATGAGCCCAAAGGCCTTCCTTATGACTAAACTGACACCCACTTTTTTAAACATATCATGGGTCTAAATAACGTTTTCAGGCTGAGAAAAGCACTTTGGTGACATTTGGCCGTAACTTGTTCCCAGTACATTCTGAGTGGCTGGTGACTGTGTGTTGTACCTAAAAGTACCCAACAAGAATCCCAATGCACTATACATGGGCCCAAATGCCTTCCTTATGACAAAACTGACACTCATTTTCAAAATAGCCTATTCAGGCTGAGAGAAGCACTTTGGTGACGTTTCACTGTAACTTGTTCCCAGTACAGTCTAAGTGGCTGCTGACTGTGTGACTTGGCTAAAAGTGGCCAAATAGAAGCCCAATCCACAATACATGAGCCCAAAGGCCTTCCTTATGACTAAACTGACACCCACTTTCTTAAAAATATCATGGGTCTAAATAGCCTTTTCAGGCTGAGAAAAGCACTTTGGTGACATTTGGCTGTAACTTGTTCCCAGTACATTCTGAGTGGCTGGTGACTGTGTGTTGTACCTAAAAGTGCCCAACAAGAATCCCAATGCACTATACATGGGCCCAAATGCCTTCCTTATGACAAAACTGACACTTATTTTCTTTAAAAAAATCATTGGTCAAAATAGCCTTTTCAGGCTGAGAGAAGCACTTTGGTGACGTTTCACTGTAACTTGTTCCCAGTACAGTCAAAGTGGCTGCTGACTGTGTGACTTGGCTAAAAGTGGCCAAATAGAAGCCCAATCCACAATACATGAGCCCAAAGGCCTTCCTTATGACTAAACTGACACCCACTTTCTTAAAAATATCATGGGTCTAAATAGCCTTTTCAGGCTGAGAAAAGCACTTTGGTGACATTTGGCTGTAACTTGTTCCCAGTACATTCTGAGTGGCTGGTGACTGTGTGTTGTACCTAAAAGTGCCCAACAAGAATCCCAATGTACTACACATGGGCCCAAATGCCTTCCTTATGACAAAACTGACACTCATTTTCTTAAAAAAATCATTGGTCAAAATAGCCTTTTCAGGCTGAGAGAAGCACTTTGGTGACGTTTCACTGTAACTTGTTCCCAGTACAGTCTAAGTGGCTGCTGACTGTTTGACTTGGTTAAAAGTGGCCAAATAGAAGCCCAATCCACAATACATGAGCCCAAAGGCCTTCCTTATGACTAAACTGACACCCACTTTTTTAAACATATCATGGGTCTAAATAACGTTTTCAGGCTGAGAAAAGCACTTTGGTGACATTTGGCCGTAACTTGTTCCCAGTACATTCTGAGTGGCTGGTGACTGTGTGTTGTACCTAAAAGTACCCAACAAGAATCCCAATGCACTATACATGGGCCCAAATGCCTTCCTTATGACAAAACTGACACTCATTTTCAAAATAGCCTATTCAGGCTGAGAGAAGCACTTTGGTGACGTTTCACTGTAACTTGTTCCCAGTACAGTCTAAGTGGCTGCTGACTGTGTGACTTGGCTAAAAGTGGCCAAATAGAAGCCCAATCCACAATACATGAGCCCAAAGGCCTTCCTTATGACTAAACTGACACCCACTTTCTTAAAAATATCATGGGTCTAAATAGCCTTTTCAGGCTGAGAAAAGCACTTTGGTGACATTTGGCTGTAACTTGTTCCCAGTACATTCTGAGTGGCTGGTGACTGTGTGTTGTACCTAAAAGTGCCCAACAAGAATCCCAATGCACTATACATGGGCCCAAATGCCTTCCTTATGACAAAACTGACACTTATTTTCTTTAAAAAAATCATTGGTCAAAATAGCCTTTTCAGGCTGAGAGAAGCACTTTGGTGACGTTTCACTGTAACTTGTTCCCAGTACAGTCAAAGTGGCTGCTGACTGTGTGACTTGGCTAAAAGTGGCCAAATAGAAGCCCAATCCACAATACATGAGCCCAAAGGCCTTCCTTATGACTAAACTGACACCCACTTTCTTAAAAATATCATGGGTCTAAATAGCCTTTTCAGGCTGAGAAAAGCACTTTGGTGACATTTGGCTGTAACTTGTTCCCAGTACATTCTGAGTGGCTGGTGACTGTGTGTTGTACCTAAAAGTGCCCAACAAGAATCCCAATGTACTACACATGGGCCCAAATGCCTTCCTTATGACAAAACTGACACTCATTTTCTTAAAAAAATCATTGGTCAAAATAGCCTTTTCAGGCTGAGAGAAGCACTTTGGTGACGTTTCACTGTAACTTGTTCCCAGTACAGTCTAACTGGCTGCTGACTGTTTGACTTGGTTAAAAGTGGCCAAATAGAAGCCCAATCCACAATACATGAGCCCAAAGGCCTTCCTTATGACTAAACTGACACCCACTTTTTTAAACATATCATGGGTCTAAATAACGTTTTCAGGCTGAGAAAAGCACTTTGGTGACATTTGGCCGTAACTTGTTCCCAGTACATTCTGAGTGGCTGGTGACTGTGTGTTGTACCTAAAAGTACCCAACAAGAATCCCAATGCACTATACATGGGCCCAAATGCCTTCCTTATGACAAAACTGACACTCATTTTCAAAATAGCCTATTCAGGCTGAGAGAAGCACTTTGGTGACGTTTCACTGTAACTTGTTCCCAGTACAGTCTAAGTGGCTGCTGACTGTGTGACTTGGCTAAAAGTGGCCAAATAGAAGCCCAATCCACAACACATGAGCCCAAAGGCCTTCCTTATGACTAAACTGACACCCACTTTCTTAAAAATATCATGGGTCTAAATAGCCTTTTCAGGCTGAGAAAAGCACTTTGGTGACATTTGGCTGTAACTTGTTCCCAGTACATTCTGAGTGGCTGGTGACTGTGTGTTGTACCTAAAAGTGCCCAACAAGAATCCCAATGTACTACACATGGGCCCAAATGCCTTCCTTATGACAAAACTGACACTCATTTTCTTTAAAAAATCATTGGTCAAAATAGCCTTTTCAGGCTGAGAGAAGCACTTTGGTGACGTTTCACTGTAACTTGTTCCCAGTACAGTCTAAGTGGCTGCTGACTGTGTGACTTGGTTAAAAGTGGCCAAATAGAAGCCCAATCCACAATACATGAGCCCAAAGGCCTTCCTTATGACTAAACTGACACCCACTTTTTTTAAAATATCATGGGTCTAAATAGCCTTTTCAGGCTGAGAAAAGCACTTTGGTGACATTTGGCTGTAACTTGTTCCCAGTACATTCTGAGTGGCTGGTGACTGTGTGTTGTACCTAAAAGTGCCCAACAAGAATCCCAATGCACTATACATGGGCCCAAATGCCTTCCTTATGACAAAACTGACACTCATTTTCTTTAAAAAAATCATTGGTCAAAATAGCCTTTTCAGGCTGAGAGAAGCACTTTGGTGACGTTTCACTGTAACTTGTTCCCAGTACAGTCTAAGTGGCTGCTGACTGTTTGACTTGGTTAAAAGTGGCCAAATAGAAGCCCAATCCACAATACATGAGCCCAAAGGCCTTCCTTATGACTAAACTGACACCCACTTTTTTAAACATATCATGGGTCTAAATAACGTTTTCAGGCTGAGAAAAGCACTTTGGTGACATTTGGCCGTAACTTGTTCCCAGTACATTCTGAGTGGCTGGTGACTGTGTGTTGTACCTAAAAGTACCCAACAAGAATCCCAATGCACTATACATGGGCCCAAATGCCTTCCTTATGACAAAACTGACACTCATTTTCAAAATAGCCTATTCAGGCTGAGAGAAGCACTTTGGTGACGTTTCACTGTAACTTGTTCCCAGTACAGTCTAAGTGGCTGCTGACTGTGTGACTTGGCTAAAAGTGGCCAAATAGAAGCCCAATCCACAATACATGAGCCCAAAGGCCTTCCTTATGACTAAACTGACACCCACTTTCTTAAAAATATCATGGGTCTAAATAGCCTTTTCAGGCTGAGAAAAGCACTTTGGTGACATTTGGCTGTAACTTGTTCCCAGTACATTCTGAGTGGCTGGTGACTGTGTGTTGTACCTAAAAGTGCCCAACAAGAATCCCAATGCACTATACATGGGCCCAAATGCCTTCCTTATGACAAAACTGACACTTATTTTCTTTAAAAAAATCATTGGTCAAAATAGCCTTTTCAGGCTGAGAGAAGCACTTTGGTGACGTTTCACTGTAACTTGTTCCCAGTACAGTCTAAGTGGCTGCTGACTGTGTGACTTGGCTAAAAGTGGCCAAATAGAAGCCCAATCCACAATACATGAGCCCAAAGGCCTTCCTTATGACTAAACTGACACCCACTTTCTTAAAAATATCATGGGTCTAAATAGCCTTTTCAGGCTGAGAAAAGCACTTTGGTGACATTTGGCTGTAACTTGTTCCCAGTACATTCTGAGTGGCTGGTGACTGTGTGTTGTACCTAAAAGTGCCCAACAAGAATCCCAATGTACTACACATGGGCCCAAATGCCTTCCTTATGACAAAACTGACACTCATTTTCTTAAAAAAATCATTGGTCAAAATAGCCTTTTCAGGCTGAGAGAAGCACTTTGGTGACGTTTCACTGTAACTTGTTCCCAGTACAGTCTAAGTGGCTGCTGACTGTTTGACTTGGTTAAAAGTGGCCAAATAGAAGCCCAATCCACAATACATGAGCCCAAAGGCCTTCCTTATGACTAAACTGACACCCACTTTTTTAAACATATCATGGGTCTAAATAACGTTTTCAGGCTGAGAAAAGCACTTTGGTGACATTTGGCCGTAACTTGTTCCCAGTACATTCTGAGTGGCTGGTGACTGTGTGTTGTACCTAAAAGTACCCAACAAGAATCCCAATGCACTATACATGGGCCCAAATGCCTTCCTTATGACAAAACTGACACTCATTTTCAAAATAGCCTATTCAGGCTGAGAGAAGCACTTTGGTGACGTTTCACTGTAACTTGTTCCCAGTACAGTCTAAGTGGCTGCTGACTGTGTGACTTGGCTAAAAGTGGCCAAATAGAAGCCCAATCCACAATACATGAGCCCAAAGGCCTTCCTTATGACTAAACTGACACCCACTTTCTTAAAAATATCATGGGTCTAAATAGCCTTTTCAGGCTGAGAAAAGCACTTTGGTGACATTTGGCTGTAACTTGTTCCCAGTACATTCTGAGTGGCTGGTGACTGTGTGTTGTACCTAAAAGTGCCCAACAAGAATCCCAATGCACTATACATGGGCCCAAATGCCTTCCTTATGACAAAACTGACACTTATTTTCTTTAAAAAAATCATTGGTCAAAATAGCCTTTTCAGGCTGAGAGAAGCACTTTGGTGACGTTTCACTGTAACTTGTTCCCAGTACAGTCTAAGTGGCTGCTGACTGTGTGACTTGGCTAAAAGTGGCCAAATAGAAGCCCAATCCACAATACATGAGCCCAAAGGCCTTCCTTATGACTAAACTGACACCCACTTTCTTAAAAATATCATGGGTCTAAATAGCCTTTTCAGGCTGAGAAAAGCACTTTGGTGACATTTGGCTGTAACTTGTTCCCAGTACATTCTGAGTGGCTGGTGACTGTGTGTTGTACCTAAAAGTGCCCAACAAGAATCCCAATGTACTACACATGGGCCCAAATGCCTTCCTTATGACAAAACTGACACTCATTTTCTTAAAAAAATCATTGGTCAAAATAGCCTTTTCAGGCTGAGAGAAGCACTTTGGTGACGTTTCACTGTAACTTGTTCCCAGTACAGTCTAAGTGGCTGCTGACTGTGTGACTTGGTTAAAAGTGGCCAAATAGAAGCCCAATCCACAATACATGAGCCCAAAGGCCTTCCTTATGACTAAACTGACACCCACTTTTTTAAAAATATCATGGGTCTAAATAACGTTTTCAGGCTGAGAAAAGCACTTTGGTGACATTTGGCCGTAACTTGTTCCCAGTACATTCTGAGTGGCTGGTGACTGTGTGTTGTACCTAAAAGTACCCAACAAGAATCCCAATGCACTATACATGGGCCCAAATGCCTTCCTTATGACAAAACTGACACTCATTTTCAAAATAGCCTTTTCAGGCTGAGAGAAGCACTTTGGTGACGTTTCACTGTAACTTGTTCCCAGTACAGTCTAAGTGGCTGCTGACTGTGTGACTTGGTTAAAAGTGGCCAAATAGAAGCCCAATCCACAATACATGAGCCCAAAGGCCTTCCTTATGACTAAACTGACACCCACTTTTTTAAAAATATCATGGGTCTAAATAACGTTTTCAGGCTGAGAAAAGCACTTTGGTGACATTTGGCCGTAACTTGTTCCCAGTACATTCTGAGTGGCTGGTGACTGTGTGTTGTACCTAAAAGTACCCAACAAGAATCCCAATGCACTATACATGGGCCCAAATGCCTTCCTTATGACAAAACTGACACTCATTTTCAAAATAGCCTTTTCAGGCTGAGAGAAGCACTTTGGTGACGTTTCACTGTAACTTGTTCCCAGTACAGTCTAAGTGGCTGCTGACTGTGTGACTTGGCTAAAAGTGGCCAAATAGAAGCCCAATCCACAATACATGAGCCCAAAGGCCTTCCTTATGACTAAACTGACACCCACTTTCTTAAAAATATCATGGGTCTAAATAGCCTTTTCAGGCTGAGAAAAGCACTTTGGTGACATTTGGCTGTAACTTGTTCCCAGTACATTCTGAGTGGCTGGTGACTGTGTGTTGTACCTAAAAGTGCCCAACAAGAATCCCAATGTACTACACATGGGCCCAAATGCCTTCCTTATGACAAAACTGACACTCATTTTCTTAAAAAAATCATTGGTCAAAATAGCCTTTTCAGGCTGAGAGAAGCACTTTGGTGACATTTGGCTGTAACTTGTTCCCAGTACATTCTGAGTGGCTGGTGACTGTGTGTTGTACCTAAAAGTACCCAACAAGAATCCCAATGCACTATACATGGGCCCAAATGCCTTCCTTATGACAAAACTGACACTCATTTTCAAAATAGCCTTTTCAGGCTGAGAGAAGCACTTTGGTGACGTTTCACTGTAACTTGTTCCCAGTACAGTCTAAGTGGCTGCTGACTGTGTGACTTGGCTAAAAGTGGCCAAATAGAAGCCCAATCCACAATACATGAGCCCAAAGGCCTTCCTTATGACTAAACTGACACCCACTTTCTTAAAAATATCATGGGTCTAAATAGCCTTTTCAGGCTGAGAAAAGCACTTTGGTGACATTTGGCTGTAACTTGTTCCCAGTACATTCTGAGTGGCTGGTGACTGTGTGTTGTACCTAAAAGTGCCCAACAAGAATCCCAATGCACTATACATGGGCCCGAATGCCTTCCTTATGACAAAACTGACACTCATTTTCTTAAAAAAATCATTGGTCAAAATAGCCTTTTCAGGCTGAGAGAAGCACTTTGGTGACGTTTCACTGTAACTTGTTCCCAGTACAGTCTAAGTGGCTGCTGACTGTGTGACTTGGCTAAAAGTGGCCAAATAGAAGCCCAATCCACAATACATGAGCCCAAAGGCCTTCCTTATGACTAAACTGACACCCACTTTCTTAAAAATATCATGGGTCTAAATAGCCTTTTCAGGCTGAGAAAAGCACTTTGGTGACATTTGGCTGTAACTTGTTCCCAGTACATTCTGAGTGGCTGGTGACTGTGTGTTGTACCTAAAAGTGCCCAACAAGAATCCCAATGTACTACACATGGGCCCAAATGCCTTCCTTATGACAAAACTGACACTCATTTTCTTAAAAAAATCATTGGTCAAAATAGCCTTTTCAGGCTGAGAGAAGCACTTTGGTGACGTTTCACTGTAACTTGTTCCCAGTACAGTCTAAGTGGCTGCTGACTGTGTGACTTGGTTAAAAGTGGCCAAATAGAAGCCCAATCCACAATACATGAGCCCAAAGGCCTTCCTTATGACTAAACTGACACCCACTTTTTTTAAAATATCATGGGTCTAAATAGCCTTTTCAGGCTGAGAAAAGCACTTTGGTGACATTTGGCTGTAACTTGTTCCCAGTACATTCTGAGTGGCTGGTGACTGTGTGTTGTACCTAAAAGTGCCCAACAAGAATCCCAATGCACTATACATGGGCCCAAATGCCTTCCTTATGACAAAACTGACACTCATTTTCTTTAAAAAAATCATTGGTCAAAATAGCCTTTTCAGGCTGAGAGAAGCACTTTGGTGACGTTTCACTGTAACTTGTTCCCAGTACAGTCTAAGTGGCTGCTGACTGTGTGACTTGGCTAAAAGTGGCCAAATAGAAGCCCAATCCACAATACATGAGCCCAAAGGCCTTCCTTATGACTAAACTGACACCCACTTTCTTAAAAATATCATGGGTCTAAATAGCCTTTTCAGGCTGAGAAAAGCACTTTGGTGACATTTGGCTGTAACTTGTTCCCAGTACATTCTGAGTGGCTGGTGACTGTGTGTTGTACCTAAAAGTGCCCAACAAGAATCCCAATGCACTATACATGGGCCCAAATGCCTTCCTTATGACAAAACTGACACTTATTTTCTTTAAAAAAATCATTGGTCAAAATAGCCTTTTCAGGCTGAGAGAAGCACTTTGGTGACGTTTCACTGTAACTTGTTCCCAGTACAGTCTAAGTGGCTGCTGACTGTGTGACTTGGCTAAAAGTGGCCAAATAGAAGCCCAATCCACAATACATGAGCCCAAAGGCCTTCCTTATGACTAAACTGACACCCACTTTCTTAAAAATATCATGGGTCTAAATAGCCTTTTCAGGCTGAGAAAAGCACTTTGGTAACATTTGGCTGTAACTTGTTCCCAGTACATTCTGAGTGGCTGGTGACTGTGTGTTGTACCTAAAAGTGCCCAACAAGAATCCCAATGCACTATACATGGGCCCGAATGCCTTCCTTATGACAAAACTGACACTCATTTTCTTAAAAAAATCATTGGTCAAAATAGCCTTTTCAGGCTGAGAGAAGCACTTTGGTGACGTTTCACTGTAACTTGTTCCCAGTACAGTCTAAGTGGCTGCTGACTGTGTGACTTGGCTAAAAGTGGCCAAATAGAAGCCCAATCCACAATACATGAGCCCAAAGGCCTTCCTTATGACTAAACTGACACCCACTTTCTTAAAAATATCATGGGTCTAAATAGCCTTTTCAGGCTGAGAAAAGCACTTTGGTGACATTTGGCTGTAACTTGTTCCCAGTACATTCTGAGTGGCTGGTGACTGTGTGTTGTACCTAAAAGTGCCCAACAAGAATCCCAATGTACTACACATGGGCCCAAATGCCTTCCTTATGACAAAACTGACACTCATTTTCTTAAAAAAATCATTGGTCAAAATAGCCTTTTCAGGCTGAGAGAAGCACTTTGGTGACGTTTCACTGTAACTTGTTCCCAGTACAGTCTAAGTGGCTGCTGACTGTGTGACTTGGTTAAAAGTGGCCAAATAGAAGCCCAATCCACAATACATGAGCCCAAAGGCCTTCCTTATGACTAAACTGACACCCACTTTTTTAAAAATATCATGGGTCTAAATAACGTTTTCAGGCTGAGAAAAGCACTTTGGTGACATTTGGCCGTAACTTGTTCCCAGTACATTCTGAGTGGCTGGTGACTGTGTGTTGTACCTAAAAGTACCCAACAAGAATCCCAATGCACTATACATGGGCCCAAATGCCTTCCTTATGACAAAACTGACACTCATTTTCAAAATAGCCTTTTCAGGCTGAGAGAAGCACTTTGGTGACGTTTCACTGTAACTTGTTCCCAGTACAGTCTAAGTGGCTGCTGACTGTGTGACTTGGCTAAAAGTGGCCAAATAGAAGCCCAATCCACAACACATGAGCCCAAAGGCCTTCCTTATGACTAAACTGACACCCACTTTCTTAAAAATATCATGGGTCTAAATAGCCTTTTCAGGCTGAGAAAAGCACTTTGGTGACATTTGGCTGTAACTTGTTCCCAGTACATTCTGAGTGGCTGGTGACTGTGTGTTGTACCTAAAAGTGCCCAACAAGAATCCCAATGTACTACACATGGGCCCAAATGCCTTCCTTATGACAAAACTGACACTCATTTTCTTTAAAAAATCATTGGTCAAAATAGCCTTTTCAGGCTGAGAGAAGCACTTTGGTGACGTTTCACTGTAACTTGTTCCCAGTACAGTCTAAGTGGCTGCTGACTGTGTGACTTGGTTAAAAGTGGCCAAATAGAAGCCCAATCCACAATACATGAGCCCAAAGGCCTTCCTTATGACTAAACTGACACCCACTTTTTTTAAAATATCATGGGTCTAAATAGCCTTTTCAGGCTGAGAAAAGCACTTTGGTGACATTTGGCTGTAACTTGTTCCCAGTACATTCTGAGTGGCTGGTGACTGTGTGTTGTACCTAAAAGTGCCCAACAAGAATCCCAATGCACTATACATGGGCCCAAATGCCTTCCTTATGACAAAACTGACACTCATTTTCTTTAAAAAAATCATTGGTCAAAATAGCCTTTTCAGGCTGAGAGAAGCACTTTGGTGACGTTTCACTGTAACTTGTTCCCAGTACAGTCTAAGTGGCTGCTGACTGTTTGACTTGGTTAAAAGTGGCCAAATAGAAGCCCAATCCACAATACATGAGCCCAAAGGCCTTCCTTATGACTAAACTGACACCCACTTTTTTAAACATATCATGGGTCTAAATAACGTTTTCAGGCTGAGAAAAGCACTTTGGTGACATTTGGCCGTAACTTGTTCCCAGTACATTCTGAGTGGCTGGTGACTGTGTGTTGTACCTAAAAGTACCCAACAAGAATCCCAATGCACTATACATGGGCCCAAATGCCTTCCTTATGACAAAACTGACACTCATTTTCAAAATAGCCTATTCAGGCTGAGAGAAGCACTTTGGTGACGTTTCACTGTAACTTGTTCCCAGTACAGTCTAAGTGGCTGCTGACTGTGTGACTTGGCTAAAAGTGGCCAAATAGAAGCCCAATCCACAATACATGAGCCCAAAGGCCTTCCTTATGACTAAACTGACACCCACTTTCTTAAAAATATCATGGGTCTAAATAGCCTTTTCAGGCTGAGAAAAGCACTTTGGTGACATTTGGCTGTAACTTGTTCCCAGTACATTCTGAGTGGCTGGTGACTGTGTGTTGTACCTAAAAGTGCCCAACAAGAATCCCAATGCACTATACATGGGCCCAAATGCCTTCCTTATGACAAAACTGACACTTATTTTCTTTAAAAAAATCATTGGTCAAAATAGCCTTTTCAGGCTGAGAGAAGCACTTTGGTGACGTTTCACTGTAACTTGTTCCCAGTACAGTCTAAGTGGCTGCTGACTGTGTGACTTGGCTAAAAGTGGCCAAATAGAAGCCCAATCCACAATACATGAGCCCAAAGGCCTTCCTTATGACTAAACTGACACCCACTTTCTTAAAAATATCATGGGTCTAAATAGCCTTTTCAGGCTGAGAAAAGCACTTTGGTGACATTTGGCTGTAACTTGTTCCCAGTACATTCTGAGTGGCTGGTGACTGTGTGTTGTACCTAAAAGTGCCCAACAAGAATCCCAATGTACTACACATGGGCCCAAATGCCTTCCTTATGACAAAACTGACACTCATTTTCTTAAAAAAATCATTGGTCAAAATAGCCTTTTCAGGCTGAGAGAAGCACTTTGGTGACGTTTCACTGTAACTTGTTCCCAGTACAGTCTAAGTGGCTGCTGACTGTTTGACTTGGTTAAAAGTGGCCAAATAGAAGCCCAATCCACAATACATGAGCCCAAAGGCCTTCCTTATGACTAAACTGACACCCACTTTTTTAAACATATCATGGGTCTAAATAACGTTTTCAGGCTGAGAAAAGCACTTTGGTGACATTTGGCCGTAACTTGTTCCCAGTACATTCTGAGTGGCTGGTGACTGTGTGTTGTACCTAAAAGTACCCAACAAGAATCCCAATGCACTATACATGGGCCCAAATGCCTTCCTTATGACAAAACTGACACTCATTTTCAAAATAGCCTATTCAGGCTGAGAGAAGCACTTTGGTGACGTTTCACTGTAACTTGTTCCCAGTACAGTCTAAGTGGCTGCTGACTGTGTGACTTGGCTAAAAGTGGCCAAATAGAAGCCCAATCCACAATACATGAGCCCAAAGGCCTTCCTTATGACTAAACTGACACCCACTTTCTTAAAAATATCATGGGTCTAAATAGCCTTTTCAGGCTGAGAAAAGCACTTTGGTGACATTTGGCTGTAACTTGTTCCCAGTACATTCTGAGTGGCTGGTGACTGTGTGTTGTACCTAAAAGTGCCCAACAAGAATCCCAATGCACTATACATGGGCCCAAATGCCTTCCTTATGACAAAACTGACACTTATTTTCTTTAAAAAAATCATTGGTCAAAATAGCCTTTTCAGGCTGAGAGAAGCACTTTGGTGACGTTTCACTGTAACTTGTTCCCAGTACAGTCTAAGTGGCTGCTGACTGTGTGACTTGGCTAAAAGTGGCCAAATAGAAGCCCAATCCACAATACATGAGCCCAAAGGCCTTCCTTATGACTAAACTGACACCCACTTTCTTAAAAATATCATGGGTCTAAATAGCCTTTTCAGGCTGAGAAAAGCACTTTGGTGACATTTGGCTGTAACTTGTTCCCAGTACATTCTGAGTGGCTGGTGACTGTGTGTTGTACCTAAAAGTGCCCAACAAGAATCCCAATGTACTACACATGGGCCCAAATGCCTTCCTTATGACAAAACTGACACTCATTTTCTTAAAAAAATCATTGGTCAAAATAGCCTTTTCAGGCTGAGAGAAGCACTTTGGTGACGTTTCACTGTAACTTGTTCCCAGTACAGTCTAAGTGGCTGCTGACTGTGTGACTTGGTTAAAAGTGGCCAAATAGAAGCCCAATCCACAATACATGAGCCCAAAGGCCTTCCTTATGACTAAACTGACACCCACTTTTTTAAAAATATCATGGGTCTAAATAACGTTTTCAGGCTGAGAAAAGCACTTTGGTGACATTTGGCCGTAACTTGTTCCCAGTACATTCTGAGTGGCTGGTGACTGTGTGTTGTACCTAAAAGTACCCAACAAGAATCCCAATGCACTATACATGGGCCCAAATGCCTTCCTTATGACAAAACTGACACTCATTTTCAAAATAGCCTTTTCAGGCTGAGAGAAGCACTTTGGTGACGTTTCACTGTAACTTGTTCCCAGTACAGTCTAAGTGGCTGCTGACTGTGTGACTTGGTTAAAAGTGGCCAAATAGAAGCCCAATCCACAATACATGAGCCCAAAGGCCTTCCTTATGACTAAACTGACACCCACTTTTTTAAAAATATCATGGGTCTAAATAACGTTTTCAGGCTGAGAAAAGCACTTTGGTGACATTTGGCCGTAACTTGTTCCCAGTACATTCTGAGTGGCTGGTGACTGTGTGTTGTACCTAAAAGTACCCAACAAGAATCCCAATGCACTATACATGGGCCCAAATGCCTTCCTTATGACAAAACTGACACTCATTTTCAAAATAGCCTTTTCAGGCTGAGAGAAGCACTTTGGTGACGTTTCACTGTAACTTGTTCCCAGTACAGTCTAAGTGGCTGCTGACTGTGTGACTTGGCTAAAAGTGGCCAAATAGAAGCCCAATCCACAATACATGAGCCCAAAGGCCTTCCTTATGACTAAACTGACACCCACTTTCTTAAAAATATCATGGGTCTAAATAGCCTTTTCAGGCTGAGAAAAGCACTTTGGTGACATTTGGCTGTAACTTGTTCCCAGTACATTCTGAGTGGCTGGTGACTGTGTGTTGTACCTAAAAGTGCCCAACAAGAATCCCAATGTACTACACATGGGCCCAAATGCCTTCCTTATGACAAAACTGACACTCATTTTCTTAAAAAAATCATTGGTCAAAATAGCCTTTTCAGGCTGAGAGAAGCACTTTGGTGACATTTGGCTGTAACTTGTTCCCAGTACATTCTGAGTGGCTGGTGACTGTGTGTTGTACCTAAAAGTACCCAACAAGAATCCCAATGCACTATACATGGGCCCAAATGCCTTCCTTATGACAAAACTGACACTCATTTTCAAAATAGCCTTTTCAGGCTGAGAGAAGCACTTTGGTGACGTTTCACTGTAACTTGTTCCCAGTACAGTCTAAGTGGCTGCTGACTGTGTGACTTGGCTAAAAGTGGCCAAATAGAAGCCCAATCCACAATACATGAGCCCAAAGGCCTTCCTTATGACTAAACTGACACCCACTTTCTTAAAAATATCATGGGTCTAAATAGCCTTTTCAGGCTGAGAAAAGCACTTTGGTGACATTTGGCTGTAACTTGTTCCCAGTACATTCTGAGTGGCTGGTGACTGTGTGTTGTACCTAAAAGTGCCCAACAAGAATCCCAATGCACTATACATGGGCCCGAATGCCTTCCTTATGACAAAACTGACACTCATTTTCTTAAAAAAATCATTGGTCAAAATAGCCTTTTCAGGCTGAGAGAAGCACTTTGGTGACGTTTCACTGTAACTTGTTCCCAGTACAGTCTAAGTGGCTGCTGACTGTGTGACTTGGCTAAAAGTGGCCAAATAGAAGCCCAATCCACAATACATGAGCCCAAAGGCCTTCCTTATGACTAAACTGACACCCACTTTCTTAAAAATATCATGGGTCTAAATAGCCTTTTCAGGCTGAGAAAAGCACTTTGGTGACATTTGGCTGTAACTTGTTCCCAGTACATTCTGAGTGGCTGGTGACTGTGTGTTGTACCTAAAAGTGCCCAACAAGAATCCCAATGTACTACACATGGGCCCAAATGCCTTCCTTATGACAAAACTGACACTCATTTTCTTAAAAAAATCATTGGTCAAAATAGCCTTTTCAGGCTGAGAGAAGCACTTTGGTGACGTTTCACTGTAACTTGTTCCCAGTACAGTCTAAGTGGCTGCTGACTGTGTGACTTGGTTAAAAGTGGCCAAATAGAAGCCCAATCCACAATACATGAGCCCAAAGGCCTTCCTTATGACTAAACTGACACCCACTTTTTTTAAAATATCATGGGTCTAAATAGCCTTTTCAGGCTGAGAAAAGCACTTTGGTGACATTTGGCTGTAACTTGTTCCCAGTACATTCTGAGTGGCTGGTGACTGTGTGTTGTACCTAAAAGTGCCCAACAAGAATCCCAATGCACTATACATGGGCCCAAATGCCTTCCTTATGACAAAACTGACACTCATTTTCTTTAAAAAAATCATTGGTCAAAATAGCCTTTTCAGGCTGAGAGAAGCACTTTGGTGACGTTTCACTGTAACTTGTTCCCAGTACAGTCTAAGTGGCTGCTGACTGTGTGACTTGGCTAAAAGTGGCCAAATAGAAGCCCAATCCACAATACATGAGCCCAAAGGCCTTCCTTATGACTAAACTGACACCCACTTTCTTAAAAATATCATGGGTCTAAATAGCCTTTTCAGGCTGAGAAAAGCACTTTGGTGACATTTGGCTGTAACTTGTTCCCAGTACATTCTGAGTGGCTGGTGACTGTGTGTTGTACCTAAAAGTGCCCAACAAGAATCCCAATGCACTATACATGGGCCCAAATGCCTTCCTTATGACAAAACTGACACTTATTTTCTTTAAAAAAATCATTGGTCAAAATAGCCTTTTCAGGCTGAGAGAAGCACTTTGGTGACGTTTCACTGTAACTTGTTCCCAGTACAGTCTAAGTGGCTGCTGACTGTGTGACTTGGCTAAAAGTGGCCAAATAGAAGCCCAATCCACAATACATGAGCCCAAAGGCCTTCCTTATGACTAAACTGACACCCACTTTCTTAAAAATATCATGGGTCTAAATAGCCTTTTCAGGCTGAGAAAAGCACTTTGGTAACATTTGGCTGTAACTTGTTCCCAGTACATTCTGAGTGGCTGGTGACTGTGTGTTGTACCTAAAAGTGCCCAACAAGAATCCCAATGCACTATACATGGGCCCGAATGCCTTCCTTATGACAAAACTGACACTCATTTTCTTAAAAAAATCATTGGTCAAAATAGCCTTTTCAGGCTGAGAGAAGCACTTTGGTGACGTTTCACTGTAACTTGTTCCCAGTACAGTCTAAGTGGCTGCTGACTGTGTGACTTGGCTAAAAGTGGCCAAATAGAAGCCCAATCCACAATACATGAGCCCAAAGGCCTTCCTTATGACTAAACTGACACCCACTTTCTTAAAAATATCATGGGTCTAAATAGCCTTTTCAGGCTGAGAAAAGCACTTTGGTGACATTTGGCTGTAACTTGTTCCCAGTACATTCTGAGTGGCTGGTGACTGTGTGTTGTACCTAAAAGTGCCCAACAAGAATCCCAATGTACTACACATGGGCCCAAATGCCTTCCTTATGACAAAACTGACACTCATTTTCTTAAAAAAATCATTGGTCAAAATAGCCTTTTCAGGCTGAGAGAAGCACTTTGGTGACGTTTCACTGTAACTTGTTCCCAGTACAGTCTAAGTGGCTGCTGACTGTGTGACTTGGTTAAAAGTGGCCAAATAGAAGCCCAATCCACAATACATGAGCCCAAAGGCCTTCCTTATGACTAAACTGACACCCACTTTTTTAAAAATATCATGGGTCTAAATAACGTTTTCAGGCTGAGAAAAGCACTTTGGTGACATTTGGCCGTAACTTGTTCCCAGTACATTCTGAGTGGCTGGTGACTGTGTGTTGTACCTAAAAGTACCCAACAAGAATCCCAATGCACTATACATGGGCCCAAATGCCTTCCTTATGACAAAACTGACACTCATTTTCAAAATAGCCTTTTCAGGCTGAGAGAAGCACTTTGGTGACGTTTCACTGTAACTTGTTCCCAGTACAGTCTAAGTGGCTGCTGACTGTGTGACTTGGCTAAAAGTGGCCAAATAGAAGCCCAATCCACAATACATGAGCCCAAAGGCCTTCCTTATGACTAAACTGACACCCACTTTCTTAAAAATATCATGGGTCTAAATAGCCTTTTCAGGCTGAGAAAAGCACTTTGGTGACATTTGGCTGTAACTTGTTCCCAGTACATTCTGAGTGGCTGGTGACTGTGTGTTGTACCTAAAAGTGCCCAACAAGAATCCCAATGTACTACACATGGGCCCAAATGCCTTCCTTATGACAAAACTGACACTCATTTTCTTAAAAAAATCATTGGTCAAAATAGCCTTTTCAGGCTGAGAGAAGCACTTTGGTGACGTTTCACTGTAACTTGTTCCCAGTACAGTCTAAGTGGCTGCTGACTGTGTGACTTGGTTAAAAGTGGCCAAATAGAAGCCCAATCCACAATACATGAGCCCAAAGGCCTTCCTTATGACTAAACTGACACCCACTTTTTTAAAAATATCATGGGTCTAAATAACGTTTTCAGGCTGAGAAAAGCACTTTGGTGACATTTGGCCGTAACTTGTTCCCAGTACATTCTGAGTGGCTGGTGACTGTGTGTTGTACCTAAAAGTACCCAACAAGAATCCCAATGCACTATACATGGGCCCAAATGCCTTCCTTATGACAAAACTGACACTCATTTTCAAAATAGCCTATTCAGGCTGAGAGAAGCACTTTGGTGACGTTTCACTGTAACTTGTTCCCAGTACAGTCTAAGTGGCTGCTGACTGTGTGACTTGGCTAAAAGTGGCCAAATAGAAGCCCAATCCACAATACATGAGCCCAAAGGCCTTCCTTATGACTAAACTGACACCCACTTTCTTAAAAATATCATGGGTCTAAATAGCCTTTTCAGGCTGAGAAAAGCACTTTGGTGACATTTGGCTGTAACTTGTTCCCAGTACATTCTGAGTGGCTGGTGACTGTGTGTTGTACCTAAAAGTGCCCAACAAGAATCCCAATGCACTATACATGGGCCCGAATGCCTTCCTTATGACAAAACTGACACTCATTTTCTTAAAAAAATCATTGGTCAAAATAGCCTTTTCAGGCTGAGAGAAGCACTTTGGTGACGTTTCACTGTAACTTGTTCCCAGTACAGTCTAAGTGGCTGCTGACTGTGTGACTTGGCTAAAAGTGGCCAAATAGAAGCCCAATCCACAATACATGAGCCCAAAGGCCTTCCTTATGACTAAACTGACACCCACTTTCTTAAAAATATCATGGGTCTAAATAGCCTTTTCAGGCTGAGAAAAGCACTTTGGTGACATTTGGCTGTAACTTGTTCCCAGTACATTCTGAGTGGCTGGTGACTGTGTGTTGTACCTAAAAGTGCCCAACAAGAATCCCAATGTACTACACATGGGCCCAAATGCCTTCCTTATGACAAAACTGACACTCATTTTCTTAAAAAAATCATTGGTCAAAATAGCCTTTTCAGGCTGAGAGAAGCACTTTGGTGACGTTTCACTGTAACTTGTTCCCAGTACAGTCTAAGTGGCTGCTGACTGTGTGACTTGGCTAAAAGTGGCCAAATAGAAGCCCAATCCACAATACATGAGCCCAAAGGCCTTCCTTATGACTAAACTGACACCCACTTTTTTTAAAATATCATGGGTCTAAATAGCCTTTTCAGGCTGAGAAAAGCACTTTGGTGACATTTGGCTGTAACTTGTTCCCAGTACATTCTGAGTGGCTGGTGACTGTGTGTTGTACCTAAAAGTGCCCAACAAGAATCCCAATGCACTATACATGGGCCCAAATGCCTTCCTTATGACAAAACTGACACTCATTTTCTTTAAAAAAATCATTGGTCAAAATAGCCTTTTCAGGCTGAGAGAAGCACTTTGGTGACGTTTCACTGTAACTTGTTCCCAGTACAGTCTAAGTGGCTGCTGACTGTGTGACTTGGCTAAAAGTGGCCAAATAGAAGCCCAATCCACAATACATGAGCCCAAAGGCCTTCCTTATGACTAAACTGACACCCACTTTCTTAAAAATATCATGGGTCTAAATAGCCTTTTCAGGCTGAGAAAAGCACTTTGGTGACATTTGGCTGTAACTTGTTCCCAGTACATTCTGAGTGGCTGGTGACTGTGTGTTGTACCTAAAAGTGCCCAACAAGAATCCCAATGCACTATACATGGGCCCAAATGCCTTCCTTATGACAAAACTGACACTTATTTTCTTTAAAAAAATCATTGGTCAAAATAGCCTTTTCAGGCTGAGAGAAGCACTTTGGTGACGTTTCACTGTAACTTGTTCCCAGTACAGTCTAAGTGGCTGCTGACTGTGTGACTTGGCTAAAAGTGGCCAAATAGAAGCCCAATCCACAATACATGAGCCCAAAGGCCTTCCTTATGACTAAACTGACACCCACTTTCTTAAAAATATCATGGGTCTAAATAGCCTTTTCAGGCTGAGAAAAGCACTTTGGTGACATTTGGCTGTAACTTGTTCCCAGTACATTCTGAGTGGCTGGTGACTGTGTGTTGTACCTAAAAGTGCCCAACAAGAATCCCAATGTACTACACATGGGCCCAAATGCCTTCCTTATGACAAAACTGACACTCATTTTCTTAAAAAAATCATTGGTCAAAATAGCCTTTTCAGGCTGAGAGAAGCACTTTGGTGACGTTTCACTGTAACTTGTTCCCAGTACAGTCTAAGTGGCTGCTGACTGTGTGACTTGGCTAAAAGTGGCCAAATAGAAGCCCAATCCACAATACATGAGCCCAAAGGCCTTCCTTATGACTAAACTGACACCCACTTTCTTAAAAATATCATGGGTCTAAATAGCCTTTTCAGGCTGAGAAAAGCACTTTGGTAACATTTGGCTGTAACTTGTTCCCAGTACATTCTGAGTGGCTGGTGACTGTGTGTTGTACCTAAAAGTGCCCAACAAGAATCCCAATGCACTATACATGGGCCCGAATGCCTTCCTTATGACAAAACTGACACTCATTTTCTTAAAAAAATCATTGGTCAAAATAGCCTTTTCAGGCTGAGAGAAGCACTTTGGTGACGTTTCACTGTAACTTGTTCCCAGTACAGTCTAAGTGGCTGCTGACTGTGTGACTTGGCTAAAAGTGGCCAAATAGAAGCCCAATCCACAATACATGAGCCCAAAGGCCTTCCTTATGACTAAACTGACACCCACTTTCTTAAAAATATCATGGGTCTAAATAGCCTTTTCAGGCTGAGAAAAGCACTTTGGTGACATTTGGCTGTAACTTGTTCCCAGTACATTCTGAGTGGCTGGTGACTGTGTGTTGTACCTAAAAGTGCCCAACAAGAATCCCAATGTACTACACATGGGCCCAAATGCCTTCCTTATGACAAAACTGACACTCATTTTCTTAAAAAAATCATTGGTCAAAATAGCCTTTTCAGGCTGAGAGAAGCACTTTGGTGACGTTTCACTGTAACTTGTTCCCAGTACAGTCTAAGTGGCTGCTGACTGTGTGACTTGGCTAAAAGTGGCCAAATAGAAGCCCAATCCACAATACATGAGCCCAAAGGCCTTCCTTATGACTAAACTGACACCCACTTTCTTAAAAATATCATGGGTCTAAATAGCCTTTTCAGGCTGAGAAAAGCACTTTGGTGACATTTGGCTGTAACTTGTTCCCAGTACATTCTGAGTGGCTGGTGACTGTGTGTTGTACCTAAAAGTGCCCAACAAGAATCCCAATGCACTATACATGGGCCCGAATGCCTTCCTTATGACAAAACTGACACTCATTTTCTTAAAAAAATCATTGGTCAAAATAGCCTTTTCAGGCTGAGAGAAGCACTTTGGTGACGTTTCACTGTAACTTGTTCCCAGTACAGTCTAAGTGGCTGCTGACTGTGTGACTTGGCTAAAAGTGGCCAAATAGAAGCCCAATCCACAATACATGAGCCCAAAGGCCTTCCTTATGACTAAACTGACACCCACTTTCTTAAAAATATCATGGGTCTAAATAGCCTTTTCAGGCTGAGAAAAGCACTTTGGTGACATTTGGCTGTAACTTGTTCCCAGTACATTCTGAGTGGCTGGTGACTGTGTGTTGTACCTAAAAGTGCCCAACAAGAATCCCAATGTACTACACATGGGCCCAAATGCCTTCCTTATGACAAAACTGACACTCATTTTCTTAAAAAAATCATTGGTCAAAATAGCCTTTTCAGGCTGAGAGAAGCACTTTGGTGACGTTTCACTGTAACTTGTTCCCAGTACAGTCTAAGTGGCTGCTGACTGTGTGACTTGGTTAAAAGTGGCCAAATAGAAGCCCAATCCACAATACATGAGCCCAAAGGCCTTCCTTATGACTAAACTGACACCCACTTTTTTTAAAATATCATGGGTCTAAATAGCCTTTTCAGGCTGAGAAAAGCACTTTGGTGACATTTGGCTGTAACTTGTTCCCAGTACATTCTGAGTGGCTGGTGACTGTGTGTTGTACCTAAAAGTGCCCAACAAGAATCCCAATGCACTATACATGGGCCCAAATGCCTTCCTTATGACAAAACTGACACTCATTTTCTTTAAAAAAATCATTGGTCAAAATAGCCTTTTCAGGCTGAGAGAAGCACTTTGGTGACGTTTCACTGTAACTTGTTCCCAGTACAGTCTAAGTGGCTGCTGACTGTGTGACTTGGCTAAAAGTGGCCAAATAGAAGCCCAATCCACAATACATGAGCCCAAAGGCCTTCCTTATGACTAAACTGACACCCACTTTCTTAAAAATATCATGGGTCTAAATAGCCTTTTCAGGCTGAGAAAAGCACTTTGGTGACATTTGGCTGTAACTTGTTCCCAGTACATTCTGAGTGGCTGGTGACTGTGTGTTGTACCTAAAAGTGCCCAACAAGAATCCCAATGCACTATACATGGGCCCGAATGCCTTCCTTATGACAAAACTGACACTCATTTTCTTAAAAAAATCATTGGTCAAAATAGCCTTTTCAGGCTGAGAGAAGCACTTTGGTGACGTTTCACTGTAACTTGTTCCCAGTACAGTCTAAGTGGCTGCTGACTGTGTGACTTGGCTAAAAGTGGCCAAATAGAAGCCCAATCCACAATACATGAGCCCAAAGGCCTTCCTTATGACTAAACTGACACCCACTTTCTTAAAAATATCATGGGTCTAAATAGCCTTTTCAGGCTGAGAAAAGCACTTTGGTGACATTTGGCTGTAACTTGTTCCCAGTACATTCTGAGTGGCTGGTGACTGTGTGTTGTACCTAAAAGTGCCCAACAAGAATCCCAATGCACTATACATGGGCCCGAATGCCTTCCTTATGACAAAACTGACACTCATTTTCTTAAAAAAATCATTGGTCAAAATAGCCTTTTCAGGCTGAGAGAAGCACTTTGGTGACGTTTCACTGTAACTTGTTCCCAGTACAGTCTAAGTGGCTGCTGACTGTGTGACTTGGCTAAAAGTGGCCAAATAGAAGCCCAATCCACAATACATGAGCCCAAAGGCCTTCCTTATGACTAAACTGACACCCACTTTCTTAAAAATATCATGGGTCTAAATAGCCTTTTCAGGCTGAGAAAAGCACTTTGGTGACATTTGGCTGTAACTTGTTCCCAGTACATTCTGAGTGGCTGGTGACTGTGTGTTGTACCTAAAAGTGCCCAACAAGAATCCCAATGTACTACACATGGGCCCAAATGCCTTCCTTATGACAAAACTGACACTCATTTTCTTAAAAAAATCATTGGTCAAAATAGCCTTTTCAGGCTGAGAGAAGCACTTTGGTGACGTTTCACTGTAACTTGTTCCCAGTACAGTCTAAGTGGCTGCTGACTGTGTGACTTGGTTAAAAGTGGCCAAATAGAAGCCCAATCCACAATACATGAGCCCAAAGGCCTTCCTTATGACTAAACTGACACCCACTTTTTTAAAAATATCATGGGTCTAAATAACGTTTTCAGGCTGAGAAAAGCACTTTGGTGACATTTGGCCGTAACTTGTTCCCAGTACATTCTGAGTGGCTGGTGACTGTGTGTTGTACCTAAAAGTACCCAACAAGAATCCCAATGCACTATACATGGGCCCAAATGCCTTCCTTATGACAAAACTGACACTCATTTTCAAAATAGCCTTTTCAGGCTGAGAGAAGCACTTTGGTGACGTTTCACTGTAACTTGTTCCCAGTACAGTCTAAGTGGCTGCTGACTGTGTGACTTGGCTAAAAGTGGCCAAATAGAAGCCCAATCCACAATACATGAGCCCAAAGGCCTTCCTTATGACTAAACTGACACCCACTTTCTTAAAAATATCATGGGTCTAAATAGCCTTTTCAGGCTGAGAAAAGCACTTTGGTGACATTTGGCTGTAACTTGTTCCCAGTACATTCTGAGTGGCTGGTGACTGTGTGTTGTACCTAAAAGTGCCCAACAAGAATCCCAATGCACTATACATGGGCCCGAATGCCTTCCTTATGACAAAACTGACACTCATTTTCTTAAAAAAATCATTGGTCAAAATAGCCTTTTCAGGCTGAGAGAAGCACTTTGGTGACGTTTCACTGTAACTTGTTCCCAGTACAGTCTAAGTGGCTGCTGACTGTGTGACTTGGCTAAAAGTGGCCAAATAGAAGCCCAATCCACAATACATGAGCCCAAAGGCCTTCCTTATGACTAAACTGACACCCACTTTTTTAAAAATATCATGGGTCTAAATAGCCTTTTCAGGCTGAGAAAAGCACTTTGGTGACATTTGGCTGTAACTTGTTCCCAGTACATTCTGAGTGGCTGGTGACTGTGTGTTGTACCTAAAAGTGCCCAACAAGAATCCCAATGTACTACACATGGGCCCAAATGCCTTCCTTATGACAAAACTGACACTCATTTTCTTAAAAAAATCATTGGTCAAAATAGCCTTTTCAGGCTGAGAGAAGCACTTTGGTGACGTTTCACTGTAACTTGTTCCCAGTACAGTCTAAGTGGCTGCTGACTGTGTGACTTGGTTAAAAGTGGCCAAATAGAAGCCCAATCCACAATACATGAGCCCAAAGGCCTTCCTTATGACTAAACTGACACCCACTTTTTTTAAAAATATCATGGGTCTAAATAGCCTTTTCAGGCTGAGAAAAGCACTTTGGTGACATTTGGCTGTAACTTGTTCCCAGTACATTCTGAGTGGCTGGTGACTGTGTGTTGTACCTAAAAGTGCCCAACAAGAATCCCAATGCACTATACATGGGCCCGAATGCCTTCCTTATGACAAAACTGACACTCATTTTCTTAAAAAAATCATTGGTCAAAATAGCCTTTTCAGGCTGAGAGAAGCACTTTGGTGACGTTTCACTGTAACTTGTTCCCAGTACAGTCTAAGTGGCTGCTGACTGTGTGACTTGGCTAAAAGTGGCCAAATAGAAGCCCAATCCACAATACATGAGCCCAAAGGCCTTCCTTATGACTAAACTGACACCCACTTTCTTAAAAATATCATGGGTCTAAATAGCCTTTTCAGGCTGAGAAAAGCACTTTGGTGACATTTGGCTGTAACTTGTTCCCAGTACATTCTGAGTGGCTGGTGACTGTGTGTTGTACCTAAAAGTGCCCAACAAGAATCCCAATGTACTACACATGGGCCCAAATGCCTTCCTTATGACAAAACTGACACTCATTTTCTTAAAAAAATCATTGGTCAAAATAGCCTTATCAGGCTGAGAGAAGCACTTTGGTGACGTTTCACTGTAACTTGTTCCCAGTACAGTCTAAGTGGCTGCTGACTGTTTGACTTGGTTAAAAGTGGCCAAATAGAAGCCCAATCCACAATACATGAGCCCAAAGGCCTTCCTTATGACTAAACTGACACCCACTTTTTTAAACATATCATGGGTCTAAATAACGTTTTCAGGCTGAGAAAAGCACTTTGGTGACATTTGGCCGTAACTTGTTCCCAGTACATTCTGAGTGGCTGGTGACTGTGTGTTGTACCTAAAAGTACCCAACAAGAATCCCAATGCACTATACATGGGCCCAAATGCCTTCCTTATGACAAAACTGACACTCATTTTCAAAATAGCCTATTCAGGCTGAGAGAAGCACTTTGGTGACGTTTCACTGTAACTTGTTCCCAGTACAGTCTAAGTGGCTGCTGACTGTGTGACTTGGCTAAAAGTGGCCAAATAGAAGCCCAATCCACAATACATGAGCCCAAAGGCCTTCCTTATGACTAAACTGACACCCACTTTCTTAAAAATATCATGGGTCTAAATAGCCTTTTCAGGCTGAGAAAAGCACTTTGGTGACATTTGGCTGTAACTTGTTCCCAGTACATTCTGAGTGGCTGGTGACTGTGTGTTGTACCTAAAAGTGCCCAACAAGAATCCCAATGTACTACACATGGGCCCAAATGCCTTCCTTATGACAAAACTGACACTCATTTTCTTTAAAAAATCATTGGTCAAAATAGCCTTTTCAGGCTGAGAGAAGCACTTTGGTGACGTTTCACTGTAACTTGTTCCCAGTACAGTCTAAGTGGCTGCTGACTGTTTGACTTGGTTAAAAGTGGCCAAATAGAAGCCCAATCCACAATACATGAGCCCAAAGGCCTTCCTTATGACTAAACTGACACCCACTTTTTTAAACATATCATGGGTCTAAATAACGTTTTCAGGCTGAGAAAAGCACTTTGGTGACATTTGGCCGAAACTTGTTCCCAGTACATTCTGAGTGGCTGGTGACTGTGTGTTGTACCTAAAAGTACCCAACAAGAATCCCAATGCACTATACATGGGCCCAAATGCCTTCCTTATGACAAAACTGACACTCATTTTCAAAATAGCCTATTCAGGCTGAGAGAAGCACTTTGGTGACGTTTCACTGTAACTTGTTCCCAGTACAGTCTAAGTGGCTGCTGACTGTGTGACTTGGCTAAAAGTGGCCAAATAGAAGCCCAATCCACAATACATGAGCCCAAAGGCCTTCCTTATGACTAAACTGACACCCACTTTCTTAAAAATATCATGGGTCTAAATAGCCTTTTCAGGCTGAGAAAAGCACTTTGGTGACATTTGGCTGTAACTTGTTCCCAGTACATTCTGAGTGGCTGGTGACTGTGTGTTGTACCTAAAAGTGCCCAACAAGAATCCCAATGCACTATACATGGGCCCAAATGCCTTCCTTATGACAAAACTGACACTTATTTTCTTTAAAAAAATCATTGGTCAAAATAGCCTTTTCAGGCTGAGAGAAGCACTTTGGTGACGTTTCACTGTAACTTGTTCCCAGTACAGTCAAAGTGGCTGCTGACTGTGTGACTTGGCTAAAAGTGGCCAAATAGAAGCCCAATCCACAATACATGAGCCCAAAGGCCTTCCTTATGACTAAACTGACACCCACTTTCTTAAAAATATCATGGGTCTAAATAGCCTTTTCAGGCTGAGAAAAGCACTTTGGTGACATTTGGCTGTAACTTGTTCCCAGTACATTCTGAGTGGCTGGTGACTGTGTGTTGTACCTAAAAGTGCCCAACAAGAATCCCAATGTACTACACATGGGCCCAAATGCCTTCCTTATGACAAAACTGACACTCATTTTCTTAAAAAAATCATTGGTCAAAATAGCCTTTTCAGGCTGAGAGAAGCACTTTGGTGACGTTTCACTGTAACTTGTTCCCAGTACAGTCTAAGTGGCTGCTGACTGTGTGACTTGGCTAAAAGTGGCCAAATAGAAGCCCAATCCACAATACATGAGCCCAAAGGCCTTCCTTATGACTAAACTGACACCCACTTTTTTAAAAATATCATGGGTCTAAATAGCCTTTTCAGGCTGAGAAAAGCACTTTGGTGACATTTGGCTGTAACTTGTTCCCAGTACATTCTGAGTGGCTGGTGACTGTGTGTTGTACCTAAAAGTGCCCAACAAGAATCCCAATGCACTATACATGGGCCCGAATGCCTTCCTTATGACAAAACTGACACTCATTTTCTTAAAAAAATCATTGGTCAAAATAGCCTTTTCAGGCTGAGAGAAGCACTTTGGTGACGTTTCACTGTAACTTGTTCCCAGTACAGTCTAAGTGGCTGCTGACTGTGTGACTTGGCTAAAAGTGGCCAAATAGAAGCCCAATCCACAATACATGAGCCCAAAGGCCTTCCTTATGACTAAACTGACACCCACTTTCTTAAAAATATCATGGGTCTAAATAGCCTTTTCAGGCTGAGAAAAGCACTTTGGTGACATTTGGCTGTAACTTGTTCCCAGTACATTCTGAGTGGCTGGTGACTGTGTGTTGTACCTAAAAGTGCCCAACAAGAATCCCAATGTACTACACATGGGCCCAAATGCCTTCCTTATGACAAAACTGACACTCATTTTCTTAAAAAAATCATTGGTCAAAATAGCCTTTTCAGGCTGAGAGAAGCACTTTGGTGACGTTTCACTGTAACTTGTTCCCAGTACAGTCTAAGTGGCTGCTGACTGTTTGACTTGGTTAAAAGTGGCCAAATAGAAGCCCAATCCACAATACATGAGCCCAAAGGCCTTCCTTATGACTAAACTGACACCCACTTTTTTAAACATATCATCGGTCTAAATAACGTTTTCAGGCTGAGAAAAGCACTTTGGTGACATTTGGCCGTAACTTGTTCCCAGTACATTCTGAGTGGCTGGTGACTGTGTGTTGTACCTAAAAGTACCCAACAAGAATCCCAATGCACTATACATGGGCCCAAATGCCTTCCTTATGACAAAACTGACACTCATTTTCAAAATAGCCTATTCAGGCTGAGAGAAGCACTTTGGTGACGTTTCACTGTAACTTGTTCCCAGTACAGTCTAAGTGGCTGCTGACTGTGTGACTTGGCTAAAAGTGGCCAAATAGAAGCCCAATCCACAATACATGAGCCCAAAGGCCTTCCTTATGACTAAACTGACACCCACTTTCTTAAAAATATCATGGGTCTAAATAGCCTTTTCAGGCTGAGAAAAGCACTTTGGTGACATTTGGCTGTAACTTGTTCCCAGTACATTCTGAGTGGCTGGTGACTGTGTGTTGTACCTAAAAGTGCCCAACAAGAATCCCAATGCACTATACATGGGCCCAAATGCCTTCCTTATGACAAAACTGACACTTATTTTCTTTAAAAAAATCATTGGTCAAAATAGCCTTTTCAGGCTGAGAGAAGCACTTTGGTGACGTTTCACTGTAACTTGTTCCCAGTACAGTCTAAGTGGCTGCTGACTGTGTGACTTGGCTAAAAGTGGCCAAATAGAAGCCCAATCCACAATACATGAGCCCAAAGGCCTTCCTTATGACTAAACTGACACCCACTTTCTTAAAAATATCATGGGTCTAAATAGCCTTTTCAGGCTGAGAAAAGCACTTTGGTGACATTTGGCTGTAACTTGTTCCCAGTACATTCTGAGTGGCTGGTGACTGTGTGTTGTACCTAAAAGTGCCCAACAAGAATCCCAATGTACTACACATGGGCCCAAATGCCTTCCTTATGACAAAACTGACACTCATTTTCTTAAAAAAATCATTGGTCAAAATAGCCTTTTCAGGCTGAGAGAAGCACTTTGGTGACGTTTCACTGTAACTTGTTCCCAGTACAGTCTAAGTGGCTGCTGACTGTTTGACTTGGTTAAAAGTGGCCAAATAGAAGCCCAATCCACAATACATGAGCCCAAAGGCCTTCCTTATGACTAAACTGACACCCACTTTTTTAAACATATCATGGGTCTAAATAACGTTTTCAGGCTGAGAAAAGCACTTTGGTGACATTTGGCCGTAACTTGTTCCCAGTACATTCTGAGTGGCTGGTGACTGTGTGTTGTACCTAAAAGTACCCAACAAGAATCCCAATGCACTATACATGGGCCCAAATGCCTTCCTTATGACAAAACTGACACTCATTTTCAAAATAGCCTATTCAGGCTGAGAGAAGCACTTTGGTGACGTTTCACTGTAACTTGTTCCCAGTACAGTCTAAGTGGCTGCTGACTGTGTGACTTGGCTAAAAGTGGCCAAATAGAAGCCCAATCCACAATACATGAGCCCAAAGGCCTTCCTTATGACTAAACTGACACCCACTTTCTTAAAAATATCATGGGTCTAAATAGCCTTTTCAGGCTGAGAAAAGCACTTTGGTGACATTTGGCTGTAACTTGTTCCCAGTACATTCTGAGTGGCTGGTGACTGTGTGTTGTACCTAAAAGTGCCCAACAAGAATCCCAATGCACTATACATGGGCCCAAATGCCTTCCTTATGACAAAACTGACACTTATTTTCTTTAAAAAAATCATTGGTCAAAATAGCCTTTTCAGGCTGAGAGAAGCACTTTGGTGACGTTTCACTGTAACTTGTTCCCAGTACAGTCAAAGTGGCTGCTGACTGTGTGACTTGGCTAAAAGTGGCCAAATAGAAGCCCAATCCACAATACATGAGCCCAAAGGCCTTCCTTATGACTAAACTGACACCCACTTTCTTAAAAATATCATGGGTCTAAATAGCCTTTTCAGGCTGAGAAAAGCACTTTGGTGACATTTGGCTGTAACTTGTTCCCAGTACATTCTGAGTGGCTGGTGACTGTGTGTTGTACCTAAAAGTGCCCAACAAGAATCCCAATGTACTACACATGGGCCCAAATGCCTTCCTTATGACAAAACTGACACTCATTTTCTTAAAAAAATCATTGGTCAAAATAGCCTTTTCAGGCTGAGAGAAGCACTTTGGTGACGTTTCACTGTAACTTGTTCCCAGTACAGTCTAAGTGGCTGCTGACTGTTTGACTTGGTTAAAAGTGGCCAAATAGAAGCCCAATCCACAATACATGAGCCCAAAGGCCTTCCTTATGACTAAACTGACACCCACTTTTTTAAACATATCATGGGTCTAAATAACGTTTTCAGGCTGAGAAAAGCACTTTGGTGACATTTGGCCGTAACTTGTTCCCAGTACATTCTGAGTGGCTGGTGACTGTGTGTTGTACCTAAAAGTACCCAACAAGAATCCCAATGCACTATACATGGGCCCAAATGCCTTCCTTATGACAAAACTGACACTCATTTTCAAAATAGCCTATTCAGGCTGAGAGAAGCACTTTGGTGACGTTTCACTGTAACTTGTTCCCAGTACAGTCTAAGTGGCTGCTGACTGTGTGACTTGGCTAAAAGTGGCCAAATAGAAGCCCAATCCACAATACATGAGCCCAAAGGCCTTCCTTATGACTAAACTGACACCCACTTTCTTAAAAATATCATGGGTCTAAATAGCCTTTTCAGGCTGAGAAAAGCACTTTGGTGACATTTGGCTGTAACTTGTTCCCAGTACATTCTGAGTGGCTGGTGACTGTGTGTTGTACCTAAAAGTGCCCAACAAGAATCCCAATGCACTATACATGGGCCCAAATGCCTTCCTTATGACAAAACTGACACTTATTTTCTTTAAAAAAATCATTGGTCAAAATAGCCTTTTCAGGCTGAGAGAAGCACTTTGGTGACGTTTCACTGTAACTTGTTCCCAGTACAGTCAAAGTGGCTGCTGACTGTGTGACTTGGCTAAAAGTGGCCAAATAGAAGCCCAATCCACAATACATGAGCCCAAAGGCCTTCCTTATGACTAAACTGACACCCACTTTCTTAAAAATATCATGGGTCTAAATAGCCTTTTCAGGCTGAGAAAAGCACTTTGGTGACATTTGGCTGTAACTTGTTCCCAGTACATTCTGAGTGGCTGGTGACTGTGTGTTGTACCTAAAAGTGCCCAACAAGAATCCCAATGTACTACACATGGGCCCAAATGCCTTCCTTATGACAAAACTGACACTCATTTTCTTAAAAAAATCATTGGTCAAAATAGCCTTTTCAGGCTGAGAGAAGCACTTTGGTGACGTTTCACTGTAACTTGTTCCCAGTACAGTCTAACTGGCTGCTGACTGTTTGACTTGGTTAAAAGTGGCCAAATAGAAGCCCAATCCACAATACATGAGCCCAAAGGCCTTCCTTATGACTAAACTGACACCCACTTTTTTAAACATATCATGGGTCTAAATAACGTTTTCAGGCTGAGAAAAGCACTTTGGTGACATTTGGCCGTAACTTGTTCCCAGTACATTCTGAGTGGCTGGTGACTGTGTGTTGTACCTAAAAGTACCCAACAAGAATCCCAATGCACTATACATGGGCCCAAATGCCTTCCTTATGACAAAACTGACACTCATTTTCAAAATAGCCTATTCAGGCTGAGAGAAGCACTTTGGTGACGTTTCACTGTAACTTGTTCCCAGTACAGTCTAAGTGGCTGCTGACTGTGTGACTTGGCTAAAAGTGGCCAAATAGAAGCCCAATCCACAACACATGAGCCCAAAGGCCTTCCTTATGACTAAACTGACACCCACTTTCTTAAAAATATCATGGGTCTAAATAGCCTTTTCAGGCTGAGAAAAGCACTTTGGTGACATTTGGCTGTAACTTGTTCCCAGTACATTCTGAGTGGCTGGTGACTGTGTGTTGTACCTAAAAGTGCCCAACAAGAATCCCAATGTACTACACATGGGCCCAAATGCCTTCCTTATGACAAAACTGACACTCATTTTCTTTAAAAAATCATTGGTCAAAATAGCCTTTTCAGGCTGAGAGAAGCACTTTGGTGACGTTTCACTGTAACTTGTTCCCAGTACAGTCTAAGTGGCTGCTGACTGTGTGACTTGGTTAAAAGTGGCCAAATAGAAGCCCAATCCACAATACATGAGCCCAAAGGCCTTCCTTATGACTAAACTGACACCCACTTTTTTTAAAATATCATGGGTCTAAATAGCCTTTTCAGGCTGAGAAAAGCACTTTGGTGACATTTGGCTGTAACTTGTTCCCAGTACATTCTGAGTGGCTGGTGACTGTGTGTTGTACCTAAAAGTGCCCAACAAGAATCCCAATGCACTATACATGGGCCCAAATGCCTTCCTTATGACAAAACTGACACTCATTTTCTTTAAAAAAATCATTGGTCAAAATAGCCTTTTCAGGCTGAGAGAAGCACTTTGGTGACGTTTCACTGTAACTTGTTCCCAGTACAGTCTAAGTGGCTGCTGACTGTGTGACTTGGCTAAAAGTGGCCAAATAGAAGCCCAATCCACAATACATGAGCCCAAAGGCCTTCCTTATGACTAAACTGACACCCACTTTCTTAAAAATATCATGGGTCTAAATAGCCTTTTCAGGCTGAGAAAAGCACTTTGGTGACATTTGGCTGTAACTTGTTCCCAGTACATTCTGAGTGGCTGGTGACTGTGTGTTGTACCTAAAAGTGCCCAACAAGAATCCCAATGCACTATACATGGGCCCAAATGCCTTCCTTATGACAAAACTGACACTCATTTTCTTTAAAAAAATCATTGGTCAAAATAGCCTTTTCAGGCTGAGAGAAGCACTTTGGTGACGTTTCACTGTAACTTGTTCCCAGTACAGTCTAAGTGGCTGCTGACTGTGTGACTTGGCTAAAAGTGGCCAAATAGAAGCCCAATCCACAATACATGAGCCCAAAGGCCTTCCTTATGACTAAACTGACACCCACTTTCTTAAAAATATCATGGGTCTAAATAGCCTTTTCAGGCTGAGAAAAGCACTTTGGTGACATTTGGCTGTAACTTGTTCCCAGTACATTCTGAGTGGCTGGTGACTGTGTGTTGTACCTAAAAGTGCCCAACAAGAATCCCAATGTACTACACATGGGCCCAAATGCCTTCCTTATGACAAAACTGACACTCATTTTCTTAAAAAAATCATTGGTCAAAATAGCCTTTTCAGGCTGAGAGAAGCACTTTGGTGACGTTTCACTGTAACTTGTTCCCAGTACAGTCTAAGTGGCTGCTGACTGTGTGACTTGGCTAAAAGTGGCCAAATAGAAGCCCAATCCACAATACATGAGCCCAAAGGCCTTCCTTATGACTAAACTGACACCCACTTTCTTAAAAATATCATGGGTCTAAATAGCCTTTTCAGGCTGAGAAAAGCACTTTGGTGACATTTGGCTGTAACTTGTTCCCAGTACATTCTGAGTGGCTGGTGACTGTGTGTTGTACCTAAAAGTGCCCAACAAGAATCCCAATGTACTACACATGGGCCCAAATGCCTTCCTTATGACAAAACTGACACTCATTTTCTTAAAAAAATCATTGGTCAAAATAGCCTTTTCAGGCTGAGAGAAGCACTTTGGTGACGTTTCACTGTAACTTGTTCCCAGTACAGTCTAAGTGGCTGCTGACTGTGTGACTTGGCTAAAAGTGGCCAAATAGAAGCCCAATCCACAATACATGAGCCCAAAGGCCTTCCTTATGACTAAACTGACACCCACTTTCTTAAAAATATCATGGGTCTAAATAGCCTTTTCAGGCTGAGAAAAGCACTTTGGTAACATTTGGCTGTAACTTGTTCCCAGTACATTCTGAGTGGCTGGTGACTGTGTGTTGTACCTAAAAGTGCCCAACAAGAATCCCAATGCACTATACATGGGCCCGAATGCCTTCCTTATGACAAAACTGACACTCATTTTCTTAAAAAAATCATTGGTCAAAATAGCCTTTTCAGGCTGAGAGAAGCACTTTGGTGACGTTTCACTGTAACTTGTTCCCAGTACAGTCTAAGTGGCTGCTGACTGTGTGACTTGGCTAAAAGTGGCCAAATAGAAGCCCAATCCACAATACATGAGCCCAAAGGCCTTCCTTATGACTAAACTGACACCCACTTTCTTAAAAATATCATGGGTCTAAATAGCCTTTTCAGGCTGAGAAAAGCACTTTGGTGATATTTGGCTGTAACTTGTTCCCAGTACATTCTGAGTGGCTGGTGACTGTGTGTTGTACCTAAAAGTGCCCAACAAGAATCCCAATGTACTACACATGGGCCCAAATGCCTTCCTTATGACAAAACTGACACTCATTTTCTTAAAAAAATCATTGGTCAAAATAGCCTTTTCAGGCTGAGAGAAGCACTTTGGTGACGTTTCACTGTAACTTGTTCCCAGTACAGTCTAAGTGGCTGCTGACTGTGTGACTTGGTTAAAAGTGGCCAAATAGAAGCCCAATCCACAATACATGAGCCCAAAGGCCTTCCATATGACTAAACTGACACCCACTTTTTTAAAAATATCATGGGTCTAAATAACGTTTTCAGGCTGAGAAAAGCACTTTGGTGACATTTGGCTGTAACTTGTTCCCAGTACATTCTGAGTGGCTGGTGACTGTGTGTTGTACCTAAAAGTGCCCAACAAGAATCCCAATGTACTACACATGGGCCCAAATGCCTTCCTTATGACAAAACTGACACTCATTTTCTTTAAAAAATCATTGGTCAAAATAGCCTTTTCAGGCTGAGAGAAGCACTTTGGTGACGTTTCACTGTAACTTGTTCCCAGTACAGTCTAAGTGGCTGCTGACTGTGTGACTTGGTTAAAAGTGGCCAAATAGAAGCCCAATCCACAATACATGAGCCCAAAGGCCTTCCTTATGACTAAACTGACACCCACTTTTTTTAAAATATCATGGGTCTAAATAGCCTTTTCAGGCTGAGAAAAGCACTTTGGTGACATTTGGCTGTAACTTGTTCCCAGTACATTCTGAGTGGCTGGTGACTGTGTGTTGTACCTAAAAGTGCCCAACAAGAATCCCAATGCACTATACATGGGCCCAAATGCCTTCCTTATGACAAAACTGACACTCATTTTCTTTAAAAAAATCATTGGTCAAAATAGCCTTTTCAGGCTGAGAGAAGCACTTTGGTGACGTTTCACTGTAACTTGTTCCCAGTACAGTCTAAGTGGCTGCTGACTGTGTGACTTGGCTAAAAGTGGCCAAATAGAAGCCCAATCCACAATACATGAGCCCAAAGGCCTTCCTTATGACTAAACTGACACCCACTTTCTTAAAAATATCATGGGTCTAAATAGCCTTTTCAGGCTGAGAAAAGCACTTTGGTGACATTTGGCTGTAACTTGTTCCCAGTACATTCTGAGTGGCTGGTGACTGTGTGTTGTACCTAAAAGTGCCCAACAAGAATCCCAATGCACTATACATGGGCCCAAATGCCTTCCTTATGACAAAACTGACACTCATTTTCTTTAAAAAAATCATTGGTCAAAATAGCCTTTTCAGGCTGAGAGAAGCACTTTGGTGACGTTTCACTGTAACTTGTTCCCAGTACAGTCTAAGTGGCTGCTGACTGTGTGACTTGGCTAAAAGTGGCCAAATAGAAGCCCAATCCACAATACATGAGCCCAAAGGCCTTCCTTATGACTAAACTGACACCCACTTTCTTAAAAATATCATGGGTCTAAATAGCCTTTTCAGGCTGAGAAAAGCACTTTGGTGACATTTGGCTGTAACTTGTTCCCAGTACATTCTGAGTGGCTGGTGACTGTGTGTTGTACCTAAAAGTGCCCAACAAGAATCCCAATGTACTACACATGGGCCCAAATGCCTTCCTTATGACAAAACTGACACTCATTTTCTTAAAAAAATCATTGGTCAAAATAGCCTTTTCAGGCTGAGAGAAGCACTTTGGTGACGTTTCACTGTAACTTGTTCCCAGTACAGTCTAAGTGGCTGCTGACTGTGTGACTTGGCTAAAAGTGGCCAAATAGAAGCCCAATCCACAATACATGAGCCCAAAGGCCTTCCTTATGACTAAACTGACACCCACTTTCTTAAAAATATCATGGGTCTAAATAGCCTTTTCAGGCTGAGAAAAGCACTTTGGTAACATTTGGCTGTAACTTGTTCCCAGTACATTCTGAGTGGCTGGTGACTGTGTGTTGTACCTAAAAGTGCCCAACAAGAATCCCAATGCACTATACATGGGCCCGAATGCCTTCCTTATGACAAAACTGACACTCATTTTCTTAAAAAAATCATTGGTCAAAATAGCCTTTTCAGGCTGAGAGAAGCACTTTGGTGACGTTTCACTGTAACTTGTTCCCAGTACAGTCTAAGTGGCTGCTGACTGTGTGACTTGGCTAAAAGTGGCCAAATAGAAGCCCAATCCACAATACATGAGCCCAAAGGCCTTCCTTATGACTAAACTGACACCCACTTTCTTAAAAATATCATGGGTCTAAATAGCCTTTTCAGGCTGAGAAAAGCACTTTGGTGATATTTGGCTGTAACTTGTTCCCAGTACATTCTGAGTGGCTGGTGACTGTGTGTTGTACCTAAAAGTGCCCAACAAGAATCCCAATGTACTACACATGGGCCCAAATGCCTTCCTTATGACAAAACTGACACTCATTTTCTTAAAAAAATCATTGGTCAAAATAGCCTTTTCAGGCTGAGAGAAGCACTTTGGTGACGTTTCACTGTAACTTGTTCCCAGTACAGTCTAAGTGGCTGCTGACTGTGTGACTTGGTTAAAAGTGGCCAAATAGAAGCCCAATCCACAATACATGAGCCCAAAGGCCTTCCATATGACTAAACTGACACCCACTTTTTTAAAAATATCATGGGTCTAAATAACGTTTTCAGGCTGAGAAAAGCACTTTGGTGACATTTGGCCGTAACTTGTTCCCAGTACATTCTGAGTGGCTGGTGACTGTGTGTTGTACCTAAAAGTACCCAACAAGAATCCCAATGCACTATACATGGGCCCAAATGCCTTCCTTATGACAAAACTGACACTCATTTTCAAAATAGCCTTTTCAGGCTGAGAGAAGCACTTTGGTGACGTTTCACTGTAACTTGTTCCCAGTACAGTCTAAGTGGCTGCTGACTGTGTGACTTGGCTAAAAGTGGCCAAATAGAAGCCCAATCCACAATACATGAGCCCAAAGGCCTTCCTTATGACTAAACTGACACCCACTTTCTTAAAAATATCATGGGTCTAAATAGCCTTTTCAGGCTGAGAAAAGCACTTTGGTGACATTTGGCTGTAACTTGTTCCCAGTACATTCTGAGTGGCTGGTGACTGTGTGTTGTACCTAAAAGTGCCCAACAAGAATCCCAATGCACTATACATGGGCCCGAATGCCTTCCTTATGACAAAACTGACACTCATTTTCTTAAAAAAATCATTGGTCAAAATAGCCTTTTCAGGCTGAGAGAAGCACTTTGGTGACGTTTCACTGTAACTTGTTCCCAGTACAGTCTAAGTGGCTGCTGACTGTGTGACTTGGCTAAAAGTGGCCAAATAGAAGCCCAATCCACAATACATGAGCCCAAAGGCCTTCCTTATGACTAAACTGACACCCACTTTCTTAAAAATATCATGGGTCTAAATAGCCTTTTCAGGCTGAGAAAAGCACTTTGGTGACATTTGGCTGTAACTTGTTCCCAGTACATTCTGAGTGGCTGGTGACTGTGTGTTGTACCTAAAAGTGCCCAACAAGAATCCCAATGTACTACACATGGGCCCAAATGCCTTCCTTATGACAAAACTGACACTCATTTTCTTAAAAAAAATCATTGGTCAAAATAGCCTTTTCAGGCTGAGAGAAGCACTTTGGTGACGTTTCACTGTAACTTGTTCCCAGTACAGTCTAAGTGGCTGCTGACTGTGTGACTTGGTTAAAAGTGGCCAAATAGAAGCCCAATCCACAATACATGAGCCCAAAGGCCTTCCTTATGACTAAACTGACACCCACTTTTTTTAAAATATCATGGGTCTAAATAGCCTTTTCAGGCTGAGAAAAGCACTTTGGTGACATTTGGCTGTAACTTGTTCCCAGTACATTCTGAGTGGCTGGTGACTGTGTGTTGTACCTAAAAGTGCCCAACAAGAATCCCAATGCACTATACATGGGCCCAAATGCCTTCCTTATGACAAAACTGACACTCATTTTCTTTAAAAAAATCATTGGTCAAAATAGCCTTTTCAGGCTGAGAGAAGCACTTTGGTGACGTTTCACTGTAACTTGTTCCCAGTACAGTCTAAGTGGCTGCTGACTGTGTGACTTGGCTAAAAGTGGCCAAATAGAAGCCCAATCCACAATACATGAGCCCAAAGGCCTTCCTTATGACTAAACTGACACCCACTTTCTTAAAAATATCATGGGTCTAAATAGCCTTTTCAGGCTGAGAAAAGCACTTTGGTGACATTTGGCTGTAACTTGTTCCCAGTACATTCTGAGTGGCTGGTGACTGTGTGTTGTACCTAAAAGTGCCCAACAAGAATCCCAATGCACTATACATGGGCCCAAATGCCTTCCTTATGACAAAACTGACACTTATTTTCTTTAAAAAAATCATTGGTCAAAATAGCCTTTTCAGGCTGAGAGAAGCACTTTGGTGACGTTTCACTGTAACTTGTTCCCAGTACAGTCTAAATGGCTGCTGACTGTGTGACTTGGCTAAAAGTGGCCAAATAGAAGCCCAATCCACAATACATGAGCCCAAAGGCCTTCCTTATGACTAAACTGACACCCACTTTCTTAAAAATATCATGGGTCTAAATAGCCTTTTCAGGCTGAGAAAAGCACTTTGGTAACATTTGGCTGTAACTTGTTCCCAGTACATTCTGAGTGGCTGGTGACTGTGTGTTGTACCTAAAAGTGCCCAACAAGAATCCCAATGCACTATACATGGGCCCGAATGCCTTCCTTATGACAAAACTGACACTCATTTTCTTAAAAAAATCATTGGTCAAAATAGCCTTTTCAGGCTGAGAGAAGCACTTTGGTGACGTTTCACTGTAACTTGTTCCCAGTACAGTCTAAGTGGCTGCTGACTGTGTGACTTGGCTAAAAGTGGCCAAATAGAAGCCCAATCCACAATACATGAGCCCAAAGGCCTTCCTTATGACTAAACTGACACCCACTTTCTTAAAAATATCATGGGTCTAAATAGCCTTTTCAGGCTGAGAAAAGCACTTTGGTGACATTTGGCTGTAACTTGTTCCCAGTACATTCTGAGTGGCTGGTGACTGTGTGTTGTACCTAAAAGTGCCCAACAAGAATCCCAATGTACTACACATGGGCCCAAATGCCTTCCTTATGACAAAACTGACACTCATTTTCTTAAAAAAATCATTGGTCAAAATAGCCTTTTCAGGCTGAGAGAAGCACTTTGGTGACGTTTCACTGTAACTTGTTCCCAGTACAGTCTAAGTGGCTGCTGACTGTGTGACTTGGTTAAAAGTGGCCAAATAGAAGCCCAATCCACAATACATGAGCCCAAAGGCCTTCCTTATGACTAAACTGACACCCACTTTTTTAAAAATATCATGGGTCTAAATAACGTTTTCAGGCTGAGAAAAGCACTTTGGTGACATTTGGCCGTAACTTGTTCCCAGTACATTCTGAGTGGCTGGTGACTGTGTGTTGTACCTAAAAGTACCCAACAAGAATCCCAATGCACTATACATGGGCCCAAATGCCTTCCTTATGACAAAACTGACACTCATTTTCAAAATAGCCTTTTCAGGCTGAGAGAAGCACTTTGGTGACGTTTCACTGTAACTTGTTCCCAGTACAGTCTAAGTGGCTGCTGACTGTGTGACTTGGCTAAAAGTGGCCAAATAGAAGCCCAATCCACAATACATGAGCCCAAAGGCCTTCCTTATGACTAAACTGACACCCACTTTCTTAAAAATATCATGGGTCTAAATAGCCTTTTCAGGCTGAGAAAAGCACTTTGGTGACATTTGGCTGTAACTTGTTCCCAGTACATTCTGAGTGGCTGGTGACTGTGTGTTGTACCTAAAAGTGCCCAACAAGAATCCCAATGCACTATACATGGGCCCGAATGCCTTCCTTATGACAAAACTGACACTCATTTTCTTAAAAAAATCATTGGTCAAAATAGCCTTTTCAGGCTGAGAGAAGCACTTTGGTGACGTTTCACTGTAACTTGTTCCCAGTACAGTCTAAGTGGCTGCTGACTGTGTGACTTGGCTAAAAGTGGCCAAATAGAAGCCCAATCCACAATACATGAGCCCAAAGGCCTTCCTTATGACTAAACTGACACCCACTTTCTTAAAAATATCATGGGTCTAAATAGCCTTTTCAGGCTGAGAAAAGCACTTTGGTGACATTTGGCTGTAACTTGTTCCCAGTACATTCTGAGTGGCTGGTGACTGTGTGTTGTACCTAAAAGTGCCCAACAAGAATCCCAATGTACTACACATGGGCCCAAATGCCTTCCTTATGACAAAACTGACACTCATTTTCTTAAAAAAATCATTGGTCAAAATAGCCTTTTCAGGCTGAGAGAAGCACTTTGGTGACGTTTCACTGTAACTTGTTCCCAGTACAGTCTAAGTGGCTGCTGACTGTGTGACTTGGCTAAAAGTGGCCAAATAGAAGCCCAATCCACAATACATGAGCCCAAAGGCCTTCCTTATGACTAAACTGACACCCACTTTTTTAAAAATATCATGGGTCTAAATAGCCTTTTCAGGCTGAGAAAAGCACTTTGGTGACATTTGGCTGTAACTTGTTCCCAGTACATTCTGAGTGGCTGGTGACTGTGTGTTGTACCTAAAAGTGCCCAACAAGAATCCCAATGTACTACACATGGGCCCAAATGCCTTCCTTATGACAAAACTGACACTCATTTTCTTAAAAAAATCATTGGTCAAAATAGCCTTTTCAGGCTGAGAGAAGCACTTTGGTGACGTTTCACTGTAACTTGTTCCCAGTACAGTCTAAGTGGCTGCTGACTGTGTGACTTGGTTAAAAGTGGCCAAATAGAAGCCCAATCCACAATACATGAGCCCAAAGGCCTTCCTTATGACTAAACTGACACCCACTTTTTTAAAAAATATCATGGGTCTAAATAGCCTTTTCAGGCTGAGAAAAGCACTTTGGTGACATTTGGCTGTAACTTGTTCCCAGTACATTCTGAGTGGCTGGTGACTGTGTGTTGTACCTAAAAGTGCCCAACAAGAATCCCAATGCACTATACATGGGCCCAAATGCCTTCCTTATGACAAAACTGACACTCATTTTCTTTAAAAAAATCATTGGTCAAAATAGCCTTTTCAGGCTGAGAGAAGCACTTTGGTGACGTTTCACTGTAACTTGTTCCCAGTACAGTCTAAGTGGCTGCTGACTGTGTGACTTGGCTAAAAGTGGCCAAATAGAAGCCCAATCCACAATACATGAGCCCAAAGGCCTTCCTTATGACTAAACTGACACCCACTTTCTTAAAAATATCATGGGTCTAAATAGCCTTTTCAGGCTGAGAAAAGCACTTTGGTGACATTTGGCTGTAACTTGTTCCCAGTACATTCTGAGTGGCTGGTGACTGTGTGTTGTACCTAAAAGTGCCCAACAAGAATCCCAATGTACTACACATGGGCCCAAATGCCTTCCTTATGACAAAACTGACACTCATTTTCTTCAAAAAATCATTGGTCAAAATAGCCTTTTCAGGCTGAGAGAAGCACTTTGGTGACGTTTCACTGTAACTTGTTCCCAGTACAGTCTAAGTGGCTGCTGACTGTGTGACTTGGTTAAAAGTGGCCAAATAGAAGCCCAATCCACAATACATGAGCCCAAAGGCCTTCCTTATGACTAAACTGACACCCACTTTTTTAAAAATATCATGGGTCTAAATAGCCTTTTCAGGCTGAGAAAAGCACTTTGGTGACATTTGGCTGTAACTTGTTCCCAGTACATTCTGTGTGGCTGGTGACTGTGTGTTGTACCTAAAAGTGCCCAACAAGAATCCCAATGCACTATACATGGGCCCAAATGCCTTCCTTATGACAAAACTGACACTCATTTTCTTTAAAAAAATCATTGGTCAAAATAGCCTTTTCAGGCTGAGAGAAGCACTTTGGTGACGTTTCACTGTAACTTGTTCCCAGTACAGTCTAAGTGGCTGCTGACTGTGTGACTTGGCTAAAAGTGGCCAAATAGAAGCCCAATCCACAATACATGAGCCCAAAGGCCTTCCTTATGACTAAACTGACACCCACTTTCTTAAAAATATCATGGGTCTAAATAGCCTTTTCAGGCTGAGAAAAGCACTTTGGTGACATTTGGCTGTAACTTGTTCCCAGTACATTCTGAGTGGCTGGTGACTGTGTGTTGTACCTAAAAGTGCCCAACAAGAATCCCAATGTACTACACATGGGCCCAAATGCCTTCCTTATGACAAAACTGACACTCATTTTCTTCAAAAAATCATTGGTCAAAATAGCCTTTTCAGGCTGAGAGAAGCACTTTGGTGACGTTTCACTGTAACTTGTTCCCAGTACAGTCTAAGTGGCTGCTGACTGTGTGACTTGGCTAAAAGTGGCCAAATAGAAGCCCAATCCACAATACATGAGCCCAAAGGCCTTCCTTATGACTAAACTGACAACCACTTTCTTAAAAATATCATGGGTCTAAATAGCCTTTTCAGGCTGAGAAAAGCACTTTGGTAACATTTGGCTGTAACTTGTTCCCAGTACATTCTGAGTGGCTGGTGACTGTGTGTTGTACCTAAAAGTGCCCAACAAGAATCCCAATGCACTATACATGGGCCCGAATGCCTTCCTTATGACAAAACTGACACTCATTTTCTTAAAAAAATCATTGGTCAAAATAGCCTTTTCAGGCTGAGAGAAGCACTTTGGTGACGTTTCACTGTAACTTGTTCCCAGTACAGTCTAAGTGGCTGCTGACTGTGTGACTTGGCTAAAAGTGGCCAAATAGAAGCCCAATCCACAATACATGAGCCCAAAGGCCTTCCTTATGACTAAACTGACACCCACTTTCTTAAAAATATCATGGGTCTAAATAGCCTTTTCAGGCTGAGAAAAGCACTTTGGTGACATTTGGCTGTAACTTGTTCCCAGTACATTCTGAGTGGCTGGTGACTGTGTGTTGTACCTAAAAGTGCCCAACAAGAATCCCAATGCACTATACATGGGCCCGAATGCCTTCCTTATGACAAAACTGACACTCATTTTCTTAAAAAAATCATTGGTCAAAATAGCCTTTTCAGGCTGAGAGAAGCACTTTGGTGACGTTTCACTGTAACTTGTTCCCAGTACAGTCTAAGTGGCTGCTGACTGTGTGACTTGGCTAAAAGTGGCCAAATAGAAGCCCAATCCACAATACATGAGCCCAAAGGCCTTCCTTATGACTAAACTGACACCCACTTTCTTAAAAATATCATGGGTCTAAATAGCCTTTTCAGGCTGAGAAAAGCACTTTGGTGACATTTGGCTGTAACTTGTTCCCAGTACATTCTGAGTGGCTGGTGACTGTGTGTTGTACCTAAAAGTGCCCAACAAGAATCCCAATGTACTACACATGGGCCCAAATGCCTTCCTTATGACAAAACTGACACTCATTTTCTTAAAAAAATCATTGGTCAAAATAGCCTTTTCAGGCTGAGAGAAGCACTTTGGTGACGTTTCACTGTAACTTGTTCCCAGTACAGTCTAAGTGGCTGCTGACTGTGTGACTTGGTTAAAAGTGGCCAAATAGAAGCCCAATCCACAATACATGAGCCCAAAGGCCTTCCTTATGACTAAACTGACACCCACTTTTTTAAAAATATCATGGGTCTAAATAACGTTTTCAGGCTGAGAAAAGCACTTTGGTGACATTTGGCCGTAACTTGTTCCCAGTACATTCTGAGTGGCTGGTGACTGTGTGTTGTACCTAAAAGTACCCAACAAGAATCCCAATGCACTATACATGGGCCCAAATGCCTTCCTTATGACAAAACTGACACTCATTTTCAAAATAGCCTTTTCAGGCTGAGAGAAGCACTTTGGTGACGTTTCACTGTAACTTGTTCCCAGTACAGTCTAAGTGGCTGCTGACTGTGTGACTTGGCTAAAAGTGGCCAAATAGAAGCCCAATCCACAATACATGAGCCCAAAGGCCTTCCTTATGACTAAACTGACACCCACTTTCTTAAAAATATCATGGGTCTAAATAGCCTTTTCAGGCTGAGAAAAGCACTTTGGTGACATTTGGCTGTAACTTGTTCCCAGTACATTCTGAGTGGCTGGTGACTGTGTGTTGTACCTAAAAGTGCCCAACAAGAATCCCAATGCACTATACATGGGCCCGAATGCCTTCCTTATGACAAAACTGACACTCATTTTCTTAAAAAAATCATTGGTCAAAATAGCCTTTTCAGGCTGAGAGAAGCACTTTGGTGACGTTTCACTGTAACTTGTTCCCAGTACAGTCTAAGTGGCTGCTGACTGTGTGACTTGGCTAAAAGTGGCCAAATAGAAGCCCAATCCACAATACATGAGCCCAAAGGCCTTCCTTATGACTAAACTGACACCCACTTTCTTAAAAATATCATGGGTCTAAATAGCCTTTTCAGGCTGAGAAAAGCACTTTGGTGACATTTGGCTGTAACTTGTTCCCAGTACATTCTGAGTGGCTGGTGACTGTGTGTTGTACCTAAAAGTGCCCAACAAGAATCCCAATGTACTACACATGGGCCCAAATGCCTTCCTTATGACAAAACTGACACTCATTTTCTTAAAAAAATCATTGGTCAAAATAGCCTTTTCAGGCTGAGAGAAGCACTTTGGTGACGTTTCACTGTAACTTGTTCCCAGTACAGTCTAAGTGGCTGCTGACTGTGTGACTTGGCTAAAAGTGGCCAAATAGAAGCCCAATCCACAATACATGAGCCCAAAGGCCTTCCTTATGACTAAACTGACACCCACTTTTTTAAAAATATCATGGGTCTAAATAGCCTTTTCAGGCTGAGAAAAGCACTTTGGTGACATTTGGCTGTAACTTGTTCCCAGTACATTCTGAGTGGCTGGTGACTGTGTGTTGTACCTAAAAGTGCCCAACAAGAATCCCAATGTACTACACATGGGCCCAAATGCCTTCCTTATGACAAAACTGACACTCATTTTCTTAAAAAAATCATTGGTCAAAATAGCCTTTTCAGGCTGAGAGAAGCACTTTGGTGACGTTTCACTGTAACTTGTTCCCAGTACAGTCTAAGTGGCTGCTGACTGTGTGACTTGGTTAAAAGTGGCCAAATAGAAGCCCAATCCACAATACATGAGCCCAAAGGCCTTCCTTATGACTAAACTGACACCCACTTTTTTTAAAAATATCATGGGTCTAAATAGCCTTTTCAGGCTGAGAAAAGCACTTTGGTGACATTTGGCTGTAACTTGTTCCCAGTACATTCTGAGTGGCTGGTGACTGTGTGTTGTACCTAAAAGTGCCCAACAAGAATCCCAATGCACTATACATGGGCCCAAATGCCTTCCTTATGACAAAACTGACACTCATTTTCTTTAAAAAAATCATTGGTCAAAATAGCCTTTTCAGGCTGAGAGAAGCACTTTGGTGACGTTTCACTGTAACTTGTTCCCAGTACAGTCTAAGTGGCTGCTGACTGTGTGACTTGGCTAAAAGTGGCCAAATAGAAGCCCAATCCACAATACATGAGCCCAAAGGCCTTCCTTATGACTAAACTGACACCCACTTTCTTAAAAATATCATGGGTCTAAATAGCCTTTTCAGGCTGAGAAAAGCACTTTGGTGACATTTGGCTGTAACTTGTTCCCAGTACATTCTGAGTGGCTGGTGACTGTGTGTTGTACCTAAAAGTGCCCAACAAGAATCCCAATGTACTACACATGGGCCCAAATGCCTTCCTTATGACAAAACTGACACTCATTTTCTTCAAAAAATCATTGGTCAAAATAGCCTTTTCAGGCTGAGAGAAGCACTTTGGTGACGTTTCACTGTAACTTGTTCCCAGTACAGTCTAAGTGGCTGCTGACTGTGTGACTTGGTTAAAAGTGGCCAAATAGAAGCCCAATCCACAATACATGAGCCCAAAGGCCTTCCTTATGACTAAACTGACACCCACTTTTTTAAAAATATCATGGGTCTAAATAGCCTTTTCAGGCTGAGAAAAGCACTTTGGTGACATTTGGCTGTAACTTGTTCCCAGTACATTCTGTGTGGCTGGTGACTGTGTGTTGTACCTAAAAGTGCCCAACAAGAATCCCAATGCACTATACATGGGCCCAAATGCCTTCCTTATGACAAAACTGACACTCATTTTCTTTAAAAAAATCATTGGTCAAAATAGCCTTTTCAGGCTGAGAGAAGCACTTTGGTGACGTTTCACTGTAACTTGTTCCCAGTACAGTCTAAGTGGCTGCTGACTGTGTGACTTGGCTAAAAGTGGCCAAATAGAAGCCCAATCCACAATACATGAGCCCAAAGGCCTTCCTTATGACTAAACTGACACCCACTTTCTTAAAAATATCATGGGTCTAAATAGCCTTTTCAGGCTGAGAAAAGCACTTTGGTGACATTTGGCTGTAACTTGTTCCCAGTACATTCTGAGTGGCTGGTGACTGTGTGTTGTACCTAAAAGTGCCCAACAAGAATCCCAATGTACTACACATGGGCCCAAATGCCTTCCTTATGACAAAACTGACACTCATTTTCTTCAAAAAATCATTGGTCAAAATAGCCTTTTCAGGCTGAGAGAAGCACTTTGGTGACGTTTCACTGTAACTTGTTCCCAGTACAGTCTAAGTGGCTGCTGACTGTGTGACTTGGCTAAAAGTGGCCAAATAGAAGCCCAATCCACAATACATGAGCCCAAAGGCCTTCCTTATGACTAAACTGACACCCACTTTCTTAAAAATATCATGGGTCTAAATAGCCTTTTCAGGCTGAGAAAAGCACTTTGGTGACATTTGGCTGTAACTTGTTCCCAGTACATTCTGAGTGGCTGGTGACTGTGTGTTGTACCTAAAAGTGCCCAACAAGAATCCCAATGCACTATACATGGGCCCGAATGCCTTCCTTATGACAAAACTGACACTCATTTTCTTAAAAAAATCATTGGTCAAAATAGCCTTTTCAGGCTGAGAGAAGCACTTTGGTGACGTTTCACTGTAACTTGTTCCCAGTACAGTCTAAGTGGCTGCTGACTGTGTGACTTGGCTAAAAGTGGCCAAATAGAAGCCCAATCCACAATACATGAGCCCAAAGGCCTTCCTTATGACTAAACTGACACCCACTTTCTTAAAAATATCATGGGTCTAAATAGCCTTTTCAGGCTGAGAAAAGCACTTTGGTGACATTTGGCTGTAACTTGTTCCCAGTACATTCTGAGTGGCTGGTGACTGTGTGTTGTACCTAAAAGTGCCCAACAAGAATCCCAATGCACTATACATGGGCCCGAATGCCTTCCTTATGACAAAACTGACACTCATTTTCTTAAAAAAATCATTGGTCAAAATAGCCTTTTCAGGCTGAGAGAAGCACTTTGGTGACGTTTCACTGTAACTTGTTCCCAGTACAGTCTAAGTGGCTGCTGACTGTGTGACTTGGCTAAAAGTGGCCAAATAGAAGCCCAATCCACAATACATGAGCCCAAAGGCCTTCCTTATGACTAAACTGACACCCACTTTCTTAAAAATATCATGGGTCTAAATAGCCTTTTCAGGCTGAGAAAAGCACTTTGGTGACATTTGGCTGTAACTTGTTCCCAGTACATTCTGAGTGGCTGGTGACTGTGTGTTGTACCTAAAAGTGCCCAACAAGAATCCCAATGTACTACACATGGGCCCAAATGCCTTCCTTATGACAAAACTGACACTCATTTTCTTAAAAAAATCATTGGTCAAAATAGCCTTTTCAGGCTGAGAGAAGCACTTTGGTGACGTTTCACTGTAACTTGTTCCCAGTACAGTCTAAGTGGCTGCTGACTGTGTGACTTGGTTAAAAGTGGCCAAATAGAAGCCCAATCCACAATACATGAGCCCAAAGGCCTTCCTTATGACTAAACTGACACCCACTTTTTTAAAAATATCATGGGTCTAAATAACGTTTTCAGGCTGAGAAAAGCACTTTGGTGACATTTGGCCGTAACTTGTTCCCAGTACATTCTGAGTGGCTGGTGACTGTGTGTTGTACCTAAAAGTACCCAACAAGAATCCCAATGCACTATACATGGGCCCAAATGCCTTCCTTATGACAAAACTGACACTCATTTTCAAAATAGCCTTTTCAGGCTGAGAGAAGCACTTTGGTGACGTTTCACTGTAACTTGTTCCCAGTACAGTCTAAGTGGCTGCTGACTGTGTGACTTGGCTAAAAGTGGCCAAATAGAAGCCCAATCCACAATACATGAGCCCAAAGGCCTTCCTTATGACTAAACTGACACCCACTTTCTTAAAAATATCATGGGTCTAAATAGCCTTTTCAGGCTGAGAAAAGCACTTTGGTGACATTTGGCTGTAACTTGTTCCCAGTACATTCTGAGTGGCTGGTGACTGTGTGTTGTACCTAAAAGTGCCCAACAAGAATCCCAATGCACTATACATGGGCCCGAATGCCTTCCTTATGACAAAACTGACACTCATTTTCTTAAAAAAATCATTGGTCAAAATAGCCTTTTCAGGCTGAGAGAAGCACTTTGGTGACGTTTCACTGTAACTTGTTCCCAGTACAGTCTAAGTGGCTGCTGACTGTGTGACTTGGCTAAAAGTGGCCAAATAGAAGCCCAATCCACAATACATGAGCCCAAAGGCCTTCCTTATGACTAAACTGACACCCACTTTCTTAAAAATATCATGGGTCTAAATAGCCTTTTCAGGCTGAGAAAAGCACTTTGGTGACATTTGGCTGTAACTTGTTCCCAGTACATTCTGAGTGGCTGGTGACTGTGTGTTGTACCTAAAAGTGCCCAACAAGAATCCCAATGTACTACACATGGGCCCAAATGCCTTCCTTATGACAAAACTGACACTCATTTTCTTAAAAAAATCATTGGTCAAAATAGCCTTTTCAGGCTGAGAGAAGCACTTTGGTGACGTTTCACTGTAACTTGTTCCCAGTACAGTCTAAGTGGCTGCTGACTGTGTGACTTGGCTAAAAGTGGCCAAATAGAAGCCCAATCCACAATACATGAGCCCAAAGGCCTTCCTTATGACTAAACTGACACCCACTTTTTTAAAAATATCATGGGTCTAAATAGCCTTTTCAGGCTGAGAAAAGCACTTTGGTGACATTTGGCTGTAACTTGTTCCCAGTACATTCTGAGTGGCTGGTGACTGTGTGTTGTACCTAAAAGTGCCCAACAAGAATCCCAATGTACTACACATGGGCCCAAATGCCTTCCTTATGACAAAACTGACACTCATTTTCTTAAAAAAATCATTGGTCAAAATAGCCTTTTCAGGCTGAGAGAAGCACTTTGGTGACGTTTCACTGTAACTTGTTCCCAGTACAGTCTAAGTGGCTGCTGACTGTGTGACTTGGTTAAAAGTGGCCAAATAGAAGCCCAATCCACAATACATGAGCCCAAAGGCCTTCCTTATGACTAAACTGACACCCACTTTTTTTAAAAATATCATGGGTCTAAATAGCCTTTTCAGGCTGAGAAAAGCACTTTGGTGACATTTGGCTGTAACTTGTTCCCAGTACATTCTGAGTGGCTGGTGACTGTGTGTTGTACCTAAAAGTGCCCAACAAGAATCCCAATGCACTATACATGGGCCCAAATGCCTTCCTTATGACAAAACTGACACTCATTTTCTTTAAAAAAATCATTGGTCAAAATAGCCTTTTCAGGCTGAGAGAAGCACTTTGGTGACGTTTCACTGTAACTTGTTCCCAGTACAGTCTAAGTGGCTGCTGACTGTGTGACTTGGCTAAAAGTGGCCAAATAGAAGCCCAATCCACAATACATGAGCCCAAAGGCCTTCCTTATGACTAAACTGACACCCACTTTCTTAAAAATATCATGGGTCTAAATAGCCTTTTCAGGCTGAGAAAAGCACTTTGGTGACATTTGGCTGTAACTTGTTCCCAGTACATTCTGAGTGGCTGGTGACTGTGTGTTGTACCTAAAAGTGCCCAACAAGAATCCCAATGTACTACACATGGGCCCAAATGCCTTCCTTATGACAAAACTGACACTCATTTTCTTCAAAAAATCATTGGTCAAAATAGCCTTTTCAGGCTGAGAGAAGCACTTTGGTGACGTTTCACTGTAACTTGTTCCCAGTACAGTCTAAGTGGCTGCTGACTGTGTGACTTGGTTAAAAGTGGCCAAATAGAAGCCCAATCCACAATACATGAGCCCAAAGGCCTTCCTTATGACTAAACTGACACCCACTTTTTTAAAAATATCATGGGTCTAAATAGCCTTTTCAGGCTGAGAAAAGCACTTTGGTGACATTTGGCTGTAACTTGTTCCCAGTACATTCTGTGTGGCTGGTGACTGTGTGTTGTACCTAAAAGTGCCCAACAAGAATCCCAATGCACTATACATGGGCCCAAATGCCTTCCTTATGACAAAACTGACACTCATTTTCTTTAAAAAAATCATTGGTCAAAATAGCCTTTTCAGGCTGAGAGAAGCACTTTGGTGACGTTTCACTGTAACTTGTTCCCAGTACAGTCTAAGTGGCTGCTGACTGTGTGACTTGGCTAAAAGTGGCCAAATAGAAGCCCAATCCACAATACATGAGCCCAAAGGCCTTCCTTATGACTAAACTGACACCCACTTTCTTAAAAATATCATGGGTCTAAATAGCCTTTTCAGGCTGAGAAAAGCACTTTGGTGACATTTGGCTGTAACTTGTTCCCAGTACATTCTGAGTGGCTGGTGACTGTGTGTTGTACCTAAAAGTGCCCAACAAGAATCCCAATGTACTACACATGGGCCCAAATGCCTTCCTTATGACAAAACTGACACTCATTTTCTTCAAAAAATCATTGGTCAAAATAGCCTTTTCAGGCTGAGAGAAGCACTTTGGTGACGTTTCACTGTAACTTGTTCCCAGTACAGTCTAAGTGGCTGCTGACTGTGTGACTTGGCTAAAAGTGGCCAAATAGAAGCCCAATCCACAATACATGAGCCCAAAGGCCTTCCTTATGACTAAACTGACACCCACTTTCTTAAAAATATCATGGGTCTAAATAGCCTTTTCAGGCTGAGAAAAGCACTTTGGTGACATTTGGCTGTAACTTGTTCCCAGTACATTCTGAGTGGCTGGTGACTGTGTGTTGTACCTAAAAGTGCCCAACAAGAATCCCAATGCACTATACATGGGCCCGAATGCCTTCCTTATGACAAAACTGACACTCATTTTCTTAAAAAAATCATTGGTCAAAATAGCCTTTTCAGGCTGAGAGAAGCACTTTGGTGACGTTTCACTGTAACTTGTTCCCAGTACAGTCTAAGTGGCTGCTGACTGTGTGACTTGGCTAAAAGTGGCCAAATAGAAGCCCAATCCACAATACATGAGCCCAAAGGCCTTCCTTATGACTAAACTGACACCCACTTTCTTAAAAATATCATGGGTCTAAATAGCCTTTTCAGGCTGAGAAAAGCACTTTGGTGACATTTGGCTGTAACTTGTTCCCAGTACATTCTGAGTGGCTGGTGACTGTGTGTTGTACCTAAAAGTGCCCAACAAGAATCCCAATGCACTATACATGGGCCCGAATGCCTTCCTTATGACAAAACTGACACTCATTTTCTTAAAAAAATCATTGGTCAAAATAGCCTTTTCAGGCTGAGAGAAGCACTTTGGTGACGTTTCACTGTAACTTGTTCCCAGTACAGTCTAAGTGGCTGCTGACTGTGTGACTTGGCTAAAAGTGGCCAAATAGAAGCCCAATCCACAATACATGAGCCCAAAGGCCTTCCTTATGACTAAACTGACACCCACTTTCTTAAAAATATCATGGGTCTAAATAGCCTTTTCAGGCTGAGAAAAGCACTTTGGTGACATTTGGCTGTAACTTGTTCCCAGTACATTCTGAGTGGCTGGTGACTGTGTGTTGTACCTAAAAGTGCCCAACAAGAATCCCAATGTACTACACATGGGCCCAAATGCCTTCCTTATGACAAAACTGACACTCATTTTCTTAAAAAAATCATTGGTCAAAATAGCCTTTTCAGGCTGAGAGAAGCACTTTGGTGACGTTTCACTGTAACTTGTTCCCAGTACAGTCTAAGTGGCTGCTGACTGTGTGACTTGGCTAAAAGTGGCCAAATAGAAGCCCAATCCACAATACATGAGCCCAAAGGCCTTCCTTATGACTAAACTGACACCCACTTTTTTAAAAATATCATGGGTCTAAATAGCCTTTTCAGGCTGAGAAAAGCACTTTGGTGACATTTGGCTGTAACTTGTTCCCAGTACATTCTGAGTGGCTGGTGACTGTGTGTTGTACCTAAAAGTGCCCAACAAGAATCCCAATGCACTATACATGGGCCCAAATGCCTTCCTTATGACAAAACTGACACTTATTTTCTTTAAAAAAATCATTGGTCAAAATAGCCTTTTCAGGCTGAGAGAAGCACTTTGGTGACGTTTCACTGTAACTTGTTCCCAGTACAGTCTAAGTGGCTGCTGACTGTGTGACTTGGCTAAAAGTGGCCAAATAGAAGCCCAATCCACAATACATGAGCCCAAAGGCCTTCCTTATGACTAAACTGACACCCACTTTCTTAAAAATATCATGGGTCTAAATAGCCTTTTCAGGCTGAGAAAAGCACTTTGGTAACATTTGGCTGTAACTTGTTCCCAGTACATTCTGAGTGGCTGGTGACTGTGTGTTGTACCTAAAAGTGCCCAACAAGAATCCCAATGCACTATACATGGGCCCGAATGCCTTCCTTATGACAAAACTGACACCCACTTTTTTAAAAATATCATGGGTCTAAATAACGTTTTCAGGCTGAGAAAAGCACTTTGGTGACATTTGGCCGTAACTTGTTCCCAATACATTCTGAGTGGCTGGTGACTGTGTGTTGTACCTAAAAGTGCCCAACAAGAATCCCAATGCACTATACATGGGCCCAAATGCCTTCCTTATGACAAAACTGACACTCATTTTCTTTAAAAAAAATCATTGGTCAAAATAGCCTTTTCAGGCTGAGAGAAGCACTTTGGTGACGTTTCACTGTAACTTGTTCCCAGTACAGTCTAAGTGGCTGCTGACTGTGTGACTTGGCTAAAAGTGGCCAAATAGAAGCCCAATCCACAATACATGAGCCCAAAGGCCTTCCTTATGACTAAACTGACACCCACTTTCTTAAAAATATCATGGGTCTAAATAGCCTTTTCAGGCTGAGAAAAGCACTTTGGTGACATTTGGCTGTAACTTGTTCCCAGTACATTCTGAGTGGCTGGTGACTGTGTGTTGTACCTAAAAGTGCCCAACAAGAATCCCAATGCACTATACATGGGCCCGAATGCCTTCCTTATGACAAAACTGACACCCACTTTTTTAAAAATATCATGGGTCTAAATAACGTTTTCAGGCTGAGAAAAGCACTTTGGTGACATTTGGCCGTAACTTGTTCCCAATACATTCTGAGTGGCTGGTGACTGTGTGTTGTACCTAAAAGTGCCCAACAAGAATCCCAATGCACTATACATGGGCCCAAATGCCTTCCTTATGACAAAACTGACACTCATTTTCTTTAAAAAAAATCATTGGTCAAAATAGCCTTTTCAGGCTGAGAGAAGCACTTTGGTGACGTTTCACTGTAACTTGTTCCCAGTACAGTCTAAGTGGCTGCTGACTGTGTGACTTGGCTAAAAGTGGCCAAATAGAAGCCCAATCCACAATACATGAGCCCAAAGGCCTTCCTTATGACTAAACTGACACCCACTTTCTTAAAAATATCATGGGTCTAAATAGCCTTTTCAGGCTGAGAAAAGCACTTTGGTGACATTTGGCTGTAACTTGTTCCCAGTACATTCTGAGTGGCTGGTGACTGTGTGTTGTACCTAAAAGTGCCCAACAAGAATCCCAATGTACTACACATGGGCCCAAATTCCTTCCTTATGACAAAACTGACACTCATTTTCTTAAAAAAATCATTGGTCAAAATAGCCTTTTCAGGCTGAGAGAAGCACTTTGGTGACGTTTCACTGTAACTTGTTCCCAGTACAGTCTAAGTGGCTGCTGACTGTGTGACTTGGCTAAAAGTGGCCAAATAGAAGCCCAATCCACAATACATGAGCCCAAAGGCCTTCCTTATGACTAAACTGACACCCACTTTCTTAAAAATATCATGGGTCTAAATAGCCTTTTCAGGCTGAGAAAAGCACTTTGGTGACATTTGGCTGTAACTTGTTCCCAGTACATTCTGAGTGGCTGGTGACTGTGTGTTGTACCTAAAAGTGCCCAACAAGAATCCCAATGCACTATACATGGGCCCGAATGCCTTCCTTATGACAAAACTGACACCCACTTTTTTAAAAATATCATGGGTCTAAATAACGTTTTCAGGCTGAGAAAAGCACTTTGGTGACATTTGGCCGTAACTTGTTCCCAATACATTCTGAGTGGCTGGTGACTGTGTGTTGTACCTAAAAGTGCCCAACAAGAATCCCAATGCACTATACATGGGCCCAAATGCCTTCCTTATGACAAAACTGACACTCATTTTCTTTAAAAAAAATCATTGGTCAAAATAGCCTTTTCAGGCTGAGAGAAGCACTTTGGTGACGTTTCACTGTAACTTGTTCCCAGTACAGTCTAAGTGGCTGCTGACTGTGTGACTTGGCTAAAAGTGGCCAAATAGAAGCCCAATCCACAATACATGAGCCCAAAGGCCTTCCTTATGACTAAACTGACACCCACTTTCTTAAAAATATCATGGGTCTAAATAGCCTTTTCAGGCTGAGAAAAGCACTTTGGTGACATTTGGCTGTAACTTGTTCCCAGTACATTCTGAGTGGCTGGTGACTGTGTGTTGTACCTAAAAGTGCCCAACAAGAATCCCAATGCACTATACATGGGCCCGAATGCCTTCCTTATGACAAAACTGACACTCATTTTCTTAAAAAAATCATTGGTCAAAATAGCCTTTTCAGGCTGAGAGAAGCACTTTGGTGACGTTTCACTGTAACTTGTTCCCAGTACAGTCTAAGTGGCTGCTGACTGTGTGACTTGGCTAAAAGTGGCCAAATAGAAGCCCAATCCACAATACATGAGCCCAAAGGCCTTCCTTATGACTAAACTGACACCCACTTTCTTAAAAATATCATGGGTCTAAATAGCCTTTTCAGGCTGAGAAAAGCACTTTGGTGACATTTGGCTGTAACTTGTTCCCAGTACATTCTGAGTGGCTGGTGACTGTGTGTTGTACCTAAAAGTGCCCAACAAGAATCCCAATGCACTATACATGGGCCCAAATGCCTTCCTTATGACAAAACTGACACTCATTTTCTTAAAAAAATCATTGGTCAAAATAGCCTTTTCAGGCTGAGAGAAGCACTTTGGTGACGTTTCACTGTAACTTGTTCCCAGTACAGTCTAAGTGGCTGCTGACTGTGTGACTTGGCTAAAAGTGGCCAAATAGAAGCCCAATCCACAATACATGAGCCCAAAGGCCTTCCTTATGACTAAACTGACACCCACTTTCTTAAAAATATCATGGGTCTAAATAGCCTTTTCAGGCTGAGAAAAGCACTTTGGTGACATTTGGCTGTAACTTGTTCCCAGTACATTCTGAGTGGCTGGTGACTGTGTGTTGTACCTAAAAGTGCCCAACAAGAATCCCAATGCACTATACATGGGCCCGAATGCCTTCCTTATGACAAAACTGACACTCATTTTCTTCAAAAAATCATTGGTCAAAATAGCCTTTTCAGGCTGAGAGAAGCACTTTGGTGACGTTTCACTGTAACTTGTTCCCAGTACAGTCTAAGTGGCTGCTGACTGTGTGACTTGGCTAAAAGTGGCCAAATAGAAGCCCAATCCACAATACATGAGCCCAAAGGCCTTCCTTATGACTAAACTGACACCCACTTTTTTAAAAATATCATGGGTCTAAATAGCCTTTTCAGGCTGAGAAAGGCACTTTGGTGACATTTGGCTGTAACTTGTTCCCAGTACATTCTGAGTGGCTGGTGACTGTGTGTTGTACCTAAAAGTGCCCAACAAGAATCCCAATGCACTATACATGGGCCCAAATGCCTTCCTTATGACAAAACTGACACTTATTTTCTTTAAAAAAATCATTGGTCAAAATAGCCTTTTCAGGCTGAGAGAAGCACTTTGGTGACGTTTCACTGTAACTTGTTCCCAGTACAGTCTAAGTGGCTGCTGACTGTGTGACTTGGCTAAAAGTGGCCAAATAGAAGCCCAATCCACAATACATGAGCCCAAAGGCCTTCCTTATGACTAAACTGACACCCACTTTCTTAAAAATATCATGGGTCTAAATAGCCTTTTCAGGCTGAGAAAAGCACTTTGGTAACATTTGGCTGTAACTTGTTCCCAGTACATTCTGAGTGGCTGGTGACTGTGTGTTGTACCTAAAAGTGCCCAACAAGAATCCCAATGCACTATACATGGGCCCGAATGCCTTCCTTATGACAAAACTGACACTCATTTTCTTAAAAAAATCATTGGTCAAAATAGCCTTTTCAGGCTGAGAGAAGCACTTTGGTGACGTTTCACTGTAACTTGTTCCCAGTACAGTCTAAGTGGCTGCTGACTGTGTGACTTGGCTAAAAGTGGCCAAATAGAAGCCCAATCCACAATACATGAGCCCAAAGGCCTTCCTTATGACTAAACTGACACCCACTTTCTTAAAAATATCATGGGTCTAAATAGCCTTTTCAGGCTGAGAAAAGCACTTTGGTGACATTTGGCTGTAACTTGTTCCCAGTACATTCTGAGTGGCTGGTGACTGTGTGTTGTACCTAAAAGTGCCCAACAAGAATCCCAATGCACTATACATGGGCCCGAATGCCTTCCTTATGACAAAACTGACACCCACTTTTTTAAAAATATCATGGGTCTAAATAACGTTTTCAGGCTGAGAAAAGCACTTTGGTGACATTTGGCCGTAACTTGTTCCCAATACATTCTGAGTGGCTGGTGACTGTGTGTTGTACCTAAAAGTGCCCAACAAGAATCCCAATGCACTATACATGGGCCCAAATGCCTTCCTTATGACAAAACTGACACTCATTTTCTTTAAAAAAAATCATTGGTCAAAATAGCCTTTTCAGGCTGAGAGAAGCACTTTGGTGACGTTTCACTGTAACTTGTTCCCAGTACAGTCTAAGTGGCTGCTGACTGTGTGACTTGGCTAAAAGTGGCCAAATAGAAGCCCAATCCACAATACATGAGCCCAAAGGCCTTCCTTATGACTAAACTGACACCCACTTTCTTAAAAATATCATGGGTCTAAATAGCCTTTTCAGGCTGAGAAAAGCACTTTGGTGACATTTGGCTGTAACTTGTTCCCAGTACATTCTGAGTGGCTGGTGACTGTGTGTTGTACCTAAAAGTGCCCAACAAGAATCCCAATGCACTATACATGGGCCCGAATGCCTTCCTTATGACAAAACTGACACCCACTTTTTTAAAAATATCATGGGTCTAAATAACGTTTTCAGGCTGAGAAAAGCACTTTGGTGACATTTGGCCGTAACTTGTTCCCAATACATTCTGAGTGGCTGGTGACTGTGTGTTGTACCTAAAAGTGCCCAACAAGAATCCCAATGCACTATACATGGGCCCAAATGCCTTCCTTATGACAAAACTGACACTCATTTTCTTTAAAAAAAATCATTGGTCAAAATAGCCTTTTCAGGCTGAGAGAAGCACTTTGGTGACGTTTCACTGTAACTTGTTCCCAGTACAGTCTAAGTGGCTGCTGACTGTGTGACTTGGCTAAAAGTGGCCAAATAGAAGCCCAATCCACAATACATGAGCCCAAAGGCCTTCCTTATGACTAAACTGACACCCACTTTCTTAAAAATATCATGGGTCTAAATAGCCTTTTCAGGCTGAGAAAAGCACTTTGGTGACATTTGGCTGTAACTTGTTCCCAGTACATTCTGAGTGGCTGGTGACTGTGTGTTGTACCTAAAAGTGCCCAACAAGAATCCCAATGTACTACACATGGGCCCAAATGCCTTCCTTATGACAAAACTGACACTCATTTTCTTAAAAAAATCATTGGTCAAAATAGCCTTTTCAGGCTGAGAGAAGCACTTTGGTGACGTTTCACTGTAACTTGTTCCCAGTACAGTCTAAGTGGCTGCTGACTGTGTGACTTGGCTAAAAGTGGCCAAATAGAAGCCCAATCCACAATACATGAGCCCAAAGGCCTTCCTTATGACTAAACTGACACCCACTTTCTTAAAAATATCATGGGTCTAAATAGCCTTTTCAGGCTGAGAAAAGCACTTTGGTGACATTTGGCTGTAACTTGTTCCCAGTACATTCTGAGTGGCTGGTGACTGTGTGTTGTACCTAAAAGTGCCCAACAAGAATCCCAATGCACTATACATGGGCCCGAATGCCTTCCTTATGACAAAACTGACACCCACTTTTTTAAAAATATCATGGGTCTAAATAACGTTTTCAGGCTGAGAAAAGCACTTTGGTGACATTTGGCCGTAACTTGTTCCCAATACATTCTGAGTGGCTGGTGACTGTGTGTTGTACCTAAAAGTGCCCAACAAGAATCCCAATGCACTATACATGGGCCCAAATGCCTTCCTTATGACAAAACTGACACTCATTTTCTTTAAAAAAAATCATTGGTCAAAATAGCCTTTTCAGGCTGAGAGAAGCACTTTGGTGACGTTTCACTGTAACTTGTTCCCAGTACAGTCTAAGTGGCTGCTGACTGTGTGACTTGGCTAAAAGTGGCCAAATAGAAGCCCAATCCACAATACATGAGCCCAAAGGCCTTCCTTATGACTAAACTGACACCCACTTTCTTAAAAATATCATGGGTCTAAATAGCCTTTTCAGGCTGAGAAAAGCACTTTGGTGACATTTGGCTGTAACTTGTTCCCAGTACATTCTGAGTGGCTGGTGACTGTGTGTTGTACCTAAAAGTGCCCAACAAGAATCCCAATGCACTATACATGGGCCCGAATGCCTTCCTTATGACAAAACTGACACTCATTTTCTTAAAAAAATCATTGGTCAAAATAGCCTTTTCAGGCTGAGAGAAGCACTTTGGTGACGTTTCACTGTAACTTGTTCCCAGTACAGTCTAAGTGGCTGCTGACTGTGTGACTTGGCTAAAAGTGGCCAAATAGAAGCCCAATCCACAATACATGAGCCCAAAGGCCTTCCTTATGACTAAACTGACACCCACTTTCTTAAAAATATCATGGGTCTAAATAGCCTTTTCAGGCTGAGAAAAGCACTTTGGTGACATTTGGCTGTAACTTGTTCCCAGTACATTCTGAGTGGCTGGTGACTGTGTGTTGTACCTAAAAGTGCCCAACAAGAATCCCAATGCACTATACATGGGCCCAAATGCCTTCCTTATGACAAAACTGACACTCATTTTCTTCAAAAAATCATTGGTCAAAATAGCCTTTTCAGGCTGAGAGAAGCACTTTGGTGACGTTTCACTGTAACTTGTTCCCAGTACAGTCTAAGTGGCTGCTGACTGTGTGACTTGGCTAAAAGTGGCCAAATAGAAGCCCAATCCACAATACATGAGCCCAAAGGCCTTCCTTATGACTAAACTGACACCCACTTTTTTAAAAATATCATGGGTCTAAATAGCCTTTTCAGGCTGAGAAAGGCACTTTGGTGACATTTGGCTGTAACTTGTTCCCAGTACATTCTGAGTGGCTGGTGACTGTGTGTTGTACCTAAAAGTGCCCAACAAGAATCCCAATGCACTATACATGGGCCCAAATGCCTTCCTTATGACAAAACTGACACTTATTTTCTTTAAAAAAATCATTGGTCAAAATAGCCTTTTCAGGCTGAGAGAAGCACTTTGGTGACGTTTCACTGTAACTTGTTCCCAGTACAGTCTAAGTGGCTGCTGACTGTGTGACTTGGCTAAAAGTGGCCAAATAGAAGCCCAATCCACAATACATGAGCCCAAAGGCCTTCCTTATGACTAAACTGACACCCACTTTCTTAAAAATATCATGGGTCTAAATAGCCTTTTCAGGCTGAGAAAAGCACTTTGGTAACATTTGGCTGTAACTTGTTCCCAGTACATTCTGAGTGGCTGGTGACTGTGTGTTGTACCTAAAAGTGCCCAACAAGAATCCCAATGCACTATACATGGGCCCGAATGCCTTCCTTATGACAAAACTGACACTCATTTTCTTAAAAAAATCATTGGTCAAAATAGCCTTTTCAGGCTGAGAGAAGCACTTTGGTGACGTTTCACTGTAACTTGTTCCCAGTACAGTCTAAGTGGCTGCTGACTGTGTGACTTGGCTAAAAGTGGCCAAATAGAAGCCCAATCCACAATACATGAGCCCAAAGGCCTTCCTTATGACTAAACTGACACCCACTTTCTTAAAAATATCATGGGTCTAAATAGCCTTTTCAGGCTGAGAAAAGCACTTTGGTGACATTTGGCTGTAACTTGTTCCCAGTACATTCTGAGTGGCTGGTGACTGTGTGTTGTACCTAAAAGTGCCCAACAAGAATCCCAATGCACTATACATGGGCCCGAATGCCTTCCTTATGACAAAACTGACACCCACTTTTTTAAAAATATCATGGGTCTAAATAACGTTTTCAGGCTGAGAAAAGCACTTTGGTGACATTTGGCCGTAACTTGTTCCCAATACATTCTGAGTGGCTGGTGACTGTGTGTTGTACCTAAAAGTGCCCAACAAGAATCCCAATGCACTATACATGGGCCCAAATGCCTTCCTTATGACAAAACTGACACTCATTTTCTTTAAAAAAAATCATTGGTCAAAATAGCCTTTTCAGGCTGAGAGAAGCACTTTGGTGACGTTTCACTGTAACTTGTTCCCAGTACAGTCTAAGTGGCTGCTGACTGTGTGACTTGGCTAAAAGTGGCCAAATAGAAGCCCAATCCACAATACATGAGCCCAAAGGCCTTCCTTATGACTAAACTGACACCCACTTTCTTAAAAATATCATGGGTCTAAATAGCCTTTTCAGGCTGAGAAAAGCACTTTGGTGACATTTGGCTGTAACTTGTTCCCAGTACATTCTGAGTGGCTGGTGACTGTGTGTTGTACCTAAAAGTGCCCAACAAGAATCCCAATGCACTATACATGGGCCCGAATGCCTTCCTTATGACAAAACTGACACCCACTTTTTTAAAAATATCATGGGTCTAAATAACGTTTTCAGGCTGAGAAAAGCACTTTGGTGACATTTGGCCGTAACTTGTTCCCAATACATTCTGAGTGGCTGGTGACTGTGTGTTGTACCTAAAAGTGCCCAACAAGAATCCCAATGCACTATACATGGGCCCAAATGCCTTCCTTATGACAAAACTGACACTCATTTTCTTTAAAAAAAATCATTGGTCAAAATAGCCTTTTCAGGCTGAGAGAAGCACTTTGGTGACGTTTCACTGTAACTTGTTCCCAGTACAGTCTAAGTGGCTGCTGACTGTGTGACTTGGCTAAAAGTGGCCAAATAGAAGCCCAATCCACAATACATGAGCCCAAAGGCCTTCCTTATGACTAAACTGACACCCACTTTCTTAAAAATATCATGGGTCTAAATAGCCTTTTCAGGCTGAGAAAAGCACTTTGGTGACATTTGGCTGTAACTTGTTCCCAGTACATTCTGAGTGGCTGGTGACTGTGTGTTGTACCTAAAAGTGCCCAACAAGAATCCCAATGTACTACACATGGGCCCAAATGCCTTCCTTATGACAAAACTGACACTCATTTTCTTAAAAAAATCATTGGTCAAAATAGCCTTTTCAGGCTGAGAGAAGCACTTTGGTGACGTTTCACTGTAACTTGTTCCCAGTACAGTCTAAGTGGCTGCTGACTGTGTGACTTGGCTAAAAGTGGCCAAATAGAAGCCCAATCCACAATACATGAGCCCAAAGGCCTTCCTTATGACTAAACTGACACCCACTTTCTTAAAAATATCATGGGTCTAAATAGCCTTTTCAGGCTGAGAAAAGCACTTTGGTGACATTTGGCTGTAACTTGTTCCCAGTACATTCTGAGTGGCTGGTGACTGTGTGTTGTACCTAAAAGTGCCCAACAAGAATCCCAATGCACTATACATGGGCCCGAATGCCTTCCTTATGACAAAACTGACACCCACTTTTTTAAAAATATCATGGGTCTAAATAACGTTTTCAGGCTGAGAAAAGCACTTTGGTGACATTTGGCCGTAACTTGTTCCCAATACATTCTGAGTGGCTGGTGACTGTGTGTTGTACCTAAAAGTGCCCAACAAGAATCCCAATGCACTATACATGGGCCCAAATGCCTTCCTTATGACAAAACTGACACTCATTTTCTTTAAAAAAAATCATTGGTCAAAATAGCCTTTTCAGGCTGAGAGAAGCACTTTGGTGACGTTTCACTGTAACTTGTTCCCAGTACAGTCTAAGTGGCTGCTGACTGTGTGACTTGGCTAAAAGTGGCCAAATAGAAGCCCAATCCACAATACATGAGCCCAAAGGCCTTCCTTATGACTAAACTGACACCCACTTTCTTAAAAATATCATGGGTCTAAATAGCCTTTTCAGGCTGAGAAAAGCACTTTGGTGACATTTGGCTTTAACTTGTTCCCAGTACATTCTGAGTGGCTGGTGACTGTGTGTTGTACCTAAAAGTGCCCAACAAGAATCCCAATGCACTATACATGGGCCCGAATGCCTTCCTTATGACAAAACTGACACTCATTTTCTTAAAAAAATCATTGGTCAAAATAGCCTTTTCAGGCTGAGAGAAGCACTTTGGTGACGTTTCACTGTAACTTGTTCCCAGTACAGTCTAAGTGGCTGCTGACTGTGTGACTTGGCTAAAAGTGGCCAAATAGAAGCCCAATCCACAATACATGAGCCCAAAGGCCTTCCTTATGACTAAACTGACACCCACTTTCTTAAAAATATCATGGGTCTAAATAGCCTTTTCAGGCTGAGAAAAGCACTTTGGTGACATTTGGCTGTAACTTGTTCCCAGTACATTCTGAGTGGCTGGTGACTGTGTGTTGTACCTAAAAGTGCCCAACAAGAATCCCAATGCACTATACATGGGCCCAAATGCCTTCCTTATGACAAAACTGACACTCATTTTCTTAAAAAAATCATTGGTCAAAATAGCCTTTTCAGGCTGAGAGAAGCACTTTGGTGACGTTTCACTGTAACTTGTTCCCAGTACAGTCTAAGTGGCTGCTGACTGTGTGACTTGGCTAAAAGTGGCCAAATAGAAGCCCAATCCACAATACATGAGCCCAAAGGCCTTCCTTATGACTAAACTGACACCCACTTTCTTAAAAATATCATGGGTCTAAATAGCCTTTTCAGGCTGAGAAAAGCACTTTGGTGACATTTGGCTGTAACTTGTTCCCAGTACATTCTGAGTGGCTGGTGACTGTGTGTTGTACCTAAAAGTGCCCAACAAGAATCCCAATGCACTATACATGGGCCCGAATGCCTTCCTTATGACAAAACTGACACCCACTTTTTTAAAAATATCATGGGTCTAAATAACGTTTTCAGGCTGAGAAAAGCACTTTGGTGACATTTGGCCGTAACTTGTTCCCAATACATTCTGAGTGGCTGGTGACTGTGTGTTGTACCTAAAAGTGCCCAACAAGAATCCCAATGCACTATACATGGGCCCAAATGCCTTCCTTATGACAAAACTGACACTCATTTTCTTTAAAAAAAATCATTGGTCAAAATAGCCTTTTCAGGCTGAGAGAAGCACTTTGGTGACGTTTCACTGTAACTTGTTCCCAGTACAGTCTAAGTGGCTGCTGACTGTGTGACTTGGCTAAAAGTGGCCAAATAGAAGCCCAATCCACAATACATGAGCCCAAAGGCCTTCCTTATGACTAAACTGACACCCACTTTCTTAAAAATATCATGGGTCTAAATAGCCTTTTCAGGCTGAGAAAAGCACTTTGGTGACATTTGGCTGTAACTTGTTCCCAGTACATTCTGAGTGGCTGGTGACTGTGTGTTGTACCTAAAAGTGCCCAACAAGAATCCCAATGCACTATACATGGGCCCGAATGCCTTCCTTATGACAAAACTGACACTCATTTTCTTCAAAAAATCATTGGTCAAAATAGCCTTTTCAGGCTGAGAGAAGCACTTTGGTGACGTTTCACTGTAACTTGTTCCCAGTACAGTCTAAGTGGCTGCTGACTGTGTGACTTGGCTAAAAGTGGCCAAATAGAAGCCCAATCCACAATACATGAGCCCAAAGGCCTTCCTTATGACTAAACTGACACCCACTTTCTTAAAAATATCATGGGTCTAAATAGCCTTTTCAGGCTGAGAAAAGCACTTTGGTGACATTTGGCTGTAACTTGTTCCCAGTACATTCTGAGTGGCTGGTGACTGTGTGTTGTACCTAAAAGTGCCCAACAAGAATCCCAATGCACTATACATGGGCCCAAATGCCTTCCTTATGACAAAACTGACACTCATTTTATTTAAAAAAATCATTGGTCAAAATAGCCTTTTCAGGCTGAGAGAAGCACTTTGGTGACGTTTCACTGTAACTTGTTCCCAGTACAGTCTAAGTGGCTGCTGACTGTGTGACTTGGCTAAAAGTGGCCAAATAGAAGCCCAATCCACAATACATGAGCCCAAAGGCCTTCCTTATGACTAAACTGACACCCACTTTTTTAAAAATATCATGGGTCTAAATAACGTTTTCAGGCTGAGAAAAGCACTTTGGTGACATTTGGCCGTAACTTGTTCCCAGTACATTCTGAGTGGCTGGTGACTGTGTGTTGTACCTAAAAGTACCCAACAAGAATCCCAATGCACTATACATGGGCCCAAATGCCTTCCTTATGACAAAACTGACACTCATTTTCAAAATAGCCTTTTCAGGCTGAGAGAAGCACTTTGGTGACGTTTCACTGTAACTTGTTCCCAGTACAGTCTAAGTGGCTGCTGACTGTGTGACTTGGCTAAAAGTGGCCAAATAGAAGCCCAATCCACAATACATGAGCCCAAAGGCCTTCCTTATGACTAAACTGACACCCACTTTCTTAAAAATATCACGGGTCTAAATAGCCTTTTCAGGCTGAGAAAAGCACTTTGGTGACATTTGGCTGTAACTTGTTCCCAGTACATTCTGAGTGGCTGGTGACTGTGTGTTGTACCTAAAAGTGCCCAACAAGAATCCCAATGTACTACACATGGGCCCAAATGCCTTCCTTATGACAAAACTGACACTCATTTTCTTAAAAAAATCATTGGTCAAAATAGCCTTTTCAGGCTGAGAGAAGCACTTTGGTGACGTTTCACTGTAACTTGTTCCCAGTACAGTCTAAGTGGCTGCTGACTGTGTGACTTGGCTAAAAGTGGCCAAATAGAAGCCCAATCCACAATACATGAGCCCAAAGGCCTTCCTTATGACTAAACTGACACCCACTTTTTTAAAAATATCATGGGTCTAAATAGCCTTTTCAGGCTGAGAAAAGCACTTTGGTGACATTTGGCTGTAACTTGTTCCCAGTACATTCTGAGTGGCTGGTGACTGTGTGTTGTACCTAAAAGTGCCCAACAAGAATCCCAATGTACTACACATGGGCCCAAATGCCTTCCTTATGACAAAACTGACACTCATTTTCTTAAAAAAATCATTGGTCAAAATAGCCTTTTCAGGCTGAGAGAAGCACTTTGGTGACGTTTCACTGTAACTTGTTCCCAGTACAGTCTAAGTGGCTGCTGACTGTGTGACTTGGTTAAAAGTGGCCAAATAGAAGCCCAATCCACAATACATGAGCCCAAAGGCCTTCCTTATGACTAAACTGACACCCACTTTTTTTAAAAATATCATGGGTCTAAATAGCCTTTTCAGGCTGAGAAAAGCACTTTGGTGACATTTGGCTGTAACTTGTTCCCAGTACATTCTGAGTGGCTGGTGACTGTGTGTTGTACCTAAAAGTGCCCAACAAGAATCCCAATGCACTATACATGGGCCCAAATGCCTTCCTTATGACAAAACTGACACTCATTTTCTTTAAAAAAATCATTGGTCAAAATAGCCTTTTCAGGCTGAGAGAAGCACTTTGGTGACGTTTCACTGTAACTTGTTCCCAGTACAGTCTAAGTGGCTGCTGACTGTGTGACTTGGCTAAAAGTGGCCAAATAGAAGCCCAATCCACAATACATGAGCCCAAAGGCCTTCCTTATGACTAAACTGACACCCACTTTCTTAAAAATATCATGGGTCTAAATAGCCTTTTCAGGCTGAGAAAAGCACTTTGGTGACATTTGGCTGTAACTTGTTCCCAGTACATTCTGAGTGGCTGGTGACTGTGTGTTGTACCTAAAAGTGCCCAACAAGAATCCCAATGTACTACACATGGGCCCAAATGCCTTCCTTATGACAAAACTGACACTCATTTTCTTCAAAAAATCATTGGTCAAAATAGCCTTTTCAGGCTGAGAGAAGCACTTTGGTGACGTTTCACTGTAACTTGTTCCCAGTACAGTCTAAGTGGCTGCTGACTGTGTGACTTGGTTAAAAGTGGCCAAATAGAAGCCCAATCCACAATACATGAGCCCAAAGGCCTTCCTTATGACTAAACTGACACCCACTTTTTTTAAAAATATCATGGGTCTAAATAGCCTTTTCAGGCTGAGAAAAGCACTTTGGTGACATTTGGCTGTAACTTGTTCCCAGTACATTCTGAGTGGCTGGTGACTGTGTGTTGTACCTAAAAGTGCCCAACAAGAATCCCAATGCACTATACATGGGCCCAAATGCCTTCCTTATGACAAAACTGACACTCATTTTCTTTAAAAAAATCATTGGTCAAAATAGCCTTTTCAGGCTGAGAGAAGCACTTTGGTGACGTTTCACTGTAACTTGTTCCCAGTACAGTCTAAGTGGCTGCTGACTGTGTGACTTGGCTAAAAGTGGCCAAATAGAAGCCCAATCCACAATACATGAGCCCAAAGGCCTTCCTTATGACTAAACTGACACCCACTTTCTTAAAAATATCATGGGTCTAAATAGCCTTTTCAGGCTGAGAAAAGCACTTTGGTGACATTTGGCTGTAACTTGTTCCCAGTACATTCTGAGTGGCTGGTGACTGTGTGTTGTACCTAAAAGTGCCCAACAAGAATCCCAATGTACTACACATGGGCCCAAATGCCTTCCTTATGACAAAACTGACACTCATTTTCTTCAAAAAATCATTGGTCAAAATAGCCTTTTCAGGCTGAGAGAAGCACTTTGGTGACGTTTCACTGTAACTTGTTCCCAGTACAGTCTAAGTGGCTGCTGACTGTGTGACTTGGTTAAAAGTGGCCAAATAGAAGCCCAATCCACAATACATGAGCCCAAAGGCCTTCCTTATGACTAAACTGACACCCACTTTTTTAAAAATATCATGGGTCTAAATAGCCTTTTCAGGCTGAGAAAAGCACTTTGGTGACATTTGGCTGTAACTTGTTCCCAGTACATTCTGTGTGGCTGGTGACTGTGTGTTGTACCTAAAAGTGCCCAACAAGAATCCCAATGCACTATACATGGGCCCAAATGCCTTCCTTATGACAAAACTGACACTCATTTTCTTTAAAAAAATCATTGGTCAAAATAGCCTTTTCAGGCTGAGAGAAGCACTTTGGTGACGTTTCACTGTAACTTGTTCCCAGTACAGTCTAAGTGGCTGCTGACTGTGTGACTTGGCTAAAAGTGGCCAAATAGAAGCCCAATCCACAATACATGAGCCCAAAGGCCTTCCTTATGACTAAACTGACACCCACTTTCTTAAAAATATCATGGGTCTAAATAGCCTTTTCAGGCTGAGAAAAGCACTTTGGTGACATTTGGCTGTAACTTGTTCCCAGTACATTCTGAGTGGCTGGTGACTGTGTGTTGTACCTAAAAGTGCCCAACAAGAATCCCAATGTACTACACATGGGCCCAAATGCCTTCCTTATGACAAAACTGACACTCATTTTCTTCAAAAAATCATTGGTCAAAATAGCCTTTTCAGGCTGAGAGAAGCACTTTGGTGACGTTTCACTGTAACTTGTTCCCAGTACAGTCTAAGTGGCTGCTGACTGTGTGACTTGGCTAAAAGTGGCCAAATAGAAGCCCAATCCACAATACATGAGCCCAAAGGCCTTCCTTATGACTAAACTGACACCCACTTTCTTAAAAATATCATGGGTCTAAATAGCCTTTTCAGGCTGAGAAAAGCACTTTGGTGACATTTGGCTGTAACTTGTTCCCAGTACATTCTGAGTGGCTGGTGACTGTGTGTTGTACCTAAAAGTGCCCAACAAGAATCCCAATGCACTATACATGGGCCCGAATGCCTTCCTTATGACAAAACTGACACTCATTTTCTTAAAAAAATCATTGGTCAAAATAGCCTTTTCAGGCTGAGAGAAGCACTTTGGTGACGTTTCACTGTAACTTGTTCCCAGTACAGTCTAAGTGGCTGCTGACTGTGTGACTTGGCTAAAAGTGGCCAAATAGAAGCCCAATCCACAATACATGAGCCCAAAGGCCTTCCTTATGACTAAACTGACACCCACTTTCTTAAAAATATCATGGGTCTAAATAGCCTTTTCAGGCTGAGAAAAGCACTTTGGTGACATTTGGCTGTAACTTGTTCCCAGTACATTCTGAGTGGCTGGTGACTGTGTGTTGTACCTAAAAGTGCCCAACAAGAATCCCAATGCACTATACATGGGCCCGAATGCCTTCCTTATGACAAAACTGACACTCATTTTCTTAAAAAAATCATTGGTCAAAATAGCCTTTTCAGGCTGAGAGAAGCACTTTGGTGACGTTTCACTGTAACTTGTTCCCAGTACAGTCTAAGTGGCTGCTGACTGTGTGACTTGGCTAAAAGTGGCCAAATAGAAGCCCAATCCACAATACATGAGCCCAAAGGCCTTCCTTATGACTAAACTGACACCCACTTTCTTAAAAATATCATGGGTCTAAATAGCCTTTTCAGGCTGAGAAAAGCACTTTGGTGACATTTGGCTTTAACTTGTTCCCAGTACATTCTGAGTGGCTGGTGACTGTGTGTTGTACCTAAAAGTGCCCAACAAGAATCCCAATGCACTATACATGGGCCCAAATGCCTTCCTTATGACAAAACTGACACTTATTTTCTTTAAAAAAATCATTGGTCAAAATAGCCTTTTCAGGCTGAGAGAAGCACTTTGGTGACGTTTCACTGTAACTTGTTCCCAGTACAGTCTAAGTGGCTGCTGACTGTGTGACTTGGCTAAAAGTGGCCAAATAGAAGCCCAATCCACAATACATGAGCCCAAAGGCCTTCCTTATGACTAAACTGACACCCACTTTCTTAAAAATATCATGGGTCTAAATAGCCTTTTCAGGCTGAGAAAAGCACTTTGGTGACATTTGGCTGTAACTTGTTCCCAGTACATTCTGAGTGGCTGGTGACTGTGTGTTGTACCTAAAAGTGCCCAACAAGAATCCCAATGCACTATACATGGGCCCGAATGCCTTCCTTATGACAAAACTGACACCCACTTTTTTAAAAATATCATGGGTCTAAATAACGTTTTCAGGCTGAGAAAAGCACTTTGGTGACATTTGGCCGTAACTTGTTCCCAATACATTCTGAGTGGCTGGTGACTGTGTGTTGTACCTAAAAGTGCCCAACAAGAATCCCAATGCACTATACATGGGCCCAAATGCCTTCCTTATGACAAAACTGACACTCATTTTCTTTAAAAAAAATCATTGGTCAAAATAGCCTTTTCAGGCTGAGAGAAGCACTTTGGTGACGTTTCACTGTAACTTGTTCCCAGTACAGTCTAAGTGGCTGCTGACTGTGTGACTTGGCTAAAAGTGGCCAAATAGAAGCCCAATCCACAATACATGAGCCCAAAGGCCTTCCTTATGACTAAACTGACACCCACTTTCTTAAAAATATCATGGGTCTAAATAGCCTTTTCAGGCTGAGAAAAGCACTTTGGTGACATTTGGCTGTAACTTGTTCCCAGTACATTCTGAGTGGCTGGTGACTGTGTGTTGTACCTAAAAGTGCCCAACAAGAATCCCAATGTACTACACATGGGCCCAAATGCCTTCCTTATGACAAAACTGACACTCATTTTCTTAAAAAAATCATTGGTCAAAATAGCCTTTTCAGGCTGAGAGAAGCACTTTGGTGACGTTTCACTGTAACTTGTTCCCAGTACAGTCTAAGTGGCTGCTGACTGTGTGACTTGGCTAAAAGTGGCCAAATAGAAGCCCAATCCACAATACATGAGCCCAAAGGCCTTCCTTATGACTAAACTGACACCCACTTTCTTAAAAATATCATGGGTCTAAATAGCCTTTTCAGGCTGAGAAAAGCACTTTGGTGACATTTGGCTGTAACTTGTTCCCAGTACATTCTGAGTGGCTGGTGACTGTGTGTTGTACCTAAAAGTGCCCAACAAGAATCCCAATGCACTATACATGGGCCCGAATGCCTTCCTTATGACAAAACTGACACCCACTTTTTTAAAAATATCATGGGTCTAAATAACGTTTTCAGGCTGAGAAAAGCACTTTGGTGACATTTGGCCGTAACTTGTTCCCAATACATTCTGAGTGGCTGGTGACTGTGTGTTGTACCTAAAAGTGCCCAACAAGAATCCCAATGCACTATACATGGGCCCAAATGCCTTCCTTATGACAAAACTGACACTCATTTTCTTTAAAAAAAATCATTGGTCAAAATAGCCTTTTCAGGCTGAGAGAAGCACTTTGGTGACGTTTCACTGTAACTTGTTCCCAGTACAGTCTAAGTGGCTGCTGACTGTGTGACTTGGCTAAAAGTGGCCAAATAGAAGCCCAATCCACAATACATGAGCCCAAAGGCCTTCCTTATGACTAAACTGACACCCACTTTCTTAAAAATATCATGGGTCTAAATAGCCTTTTCAGGCTGAGAAAAGCACTTTGGTGACATTTGGCTGTAACTTGTTCCCAGTACATTCTGAGTGGCTGGTGACTGTGTGTTGTACCTAAAAGTGCCCAACAAGAATCCCAATGCACTATACATGGGCCCGAATGCCTTCCTTATGACAAAACTGACACTCATTTTCTTCAAAAAATCATTGGTCAAAATAGCCTTTTCAGGCTGAGAGAAGCACTTTGGTGACGTTTCACTGTAACTTGTTCCCAGTACAGTCTAAGTGGCTGCTGACTGTGTGACTTGGCTAAAAGTGGCCAAATAGAAGCCCAATCCACAATACATGAGCCCAAAGGCCTTCCTTATGACTAAACTGACACCCACTTTCTTAAAAATATCATGGGTCTAAATAGCCTTTTCAGGCTGAGAAAAGCACTTTGGTGACATTTGGCTGTAACTTGTTCCCAGTACATTCTGAGTGGCTGGTGACTGTGTGTTGTACCTAAAAGTGCCCAACAAGAATCCCAATGCACTATACATGGGCCCAAATGCCTTCCTTATGACAAAACTGACACTCATTTTATTTAAAAAAATCATTGGTCAAAATAGCCTTTTCAGGCTGAGAGAAGCACTTTGGTGACGTTTCACTGTAACTTGTTCCCAGTACAGTCTAAGTGGCTGCTGACTGTGTGACTTGGCTAAAAGTGGCCAAATAGAAGCCCAATCCACAATACATGAGCCCAAAGGCCTTCCTTATGACTAAACTGACACCCACTTTCTTAAAAATATCATGGGTCTAAATAGCCTTTTCAGGCTGAGAAAAGCACTTTGGTGACATTTGGCTGTAACTTGTTCCCAGTACATTCTGAGTGGCTGGTGACTGTGTGTTGTACCTAAAAGTGCCCAACAAGAATCCCAATGCACTATACATGGGCCCGAATGCCTTCCTTATGACAAAACTGACACCCACTTTTTTAAAAATATCATGGGTCTAAATAACGTTTTCAGGCTGAGAAAAGCACTTTGGTGACATTTGGCCGTAACTTGTTCCCAATACATTCTGAGTGGCTGGTGACTGTGTGTTGTACCTAAAAGTGCCCAACAAGAATCCCAATGCACTATACATGGGCCCAAATGCCTTCCTTATGACAAAACTGACACTCATTTTCTTTAAAAAAAATCATTGGTCAAAATAGCCTTTTCAGGCTGAGAGAAGCACTTTGGTGACGTTTCACTGTAACTTGTTCCCAGTACAGTCTAAGTGGCTGCTGACTGTGTGACTTGGCTAAAAGTGGCCAAATAGAAGCCCAATCCACAATACATGAGCCCAAAGGCCTTCCTTATGACTAAACTGACACCCACTTTCTTAAAAATATCATGGGTCTAAATAGCCTTTTCAGGCTGAGAAAAGCACTTTGGTGACATTTGGCTGTAACTTGTTCCCAGTACATTCTGAGTGGCTGGTGACTGTGTGTTGTACCTAAAAGTGCCCAACAAGAATCCCAATGTACTACACATGGGCCCAAATGCCTTCCTTATGACAAAACTGACACTCATTTTCTTAAAAAAATCATTGGTCAAAATAGCCTTTTCAGGCTGAGAGAAGCACTTTGGTGACGTTTCACTGTAACTTGTTCCCAGTACAGTCTAAGTGGCTGCTGACTGTGTGACTTGGCTAAAAGTGGCCAAATGGAAGCCCAATCCACAATACATGAGCCCAAAGGCATTCCTTATGACTAAACTGACACCCACTTTCTTAAAAATATCATGGGTCTAAATAGCCTTTTCAGGCTGAGAAAAGCACTTTGGTAACATTTGGCTGTAACTTGTTCCCAGTACATTCTGAGTGGCTGGTGACTGTGTGTTGTACCTAAAAGTGCCCAACAAGAATCCCAATGCACTATACATGGGCCCGAATGCCTTCCTTATGACAAAACTGACACTCATTTTCTTAAAAAAATCATTGGTCAAAATAGCCTTTTCAGGCTGAGAGAAGCACTTTGGTGACGTTTCACTGTAACTTGTTCCCAGTACAGTCTAAGTGGCTGCTGACTGTGTGACTTGGCTAAAAGTGGCCAAATAGAAGCCCAATCCACAATACATGAGCCCAAAGGCCTTCCTTATGACTAAACTGACACCCACTTTCTTAAAAATATCATGGGTCTAAATAGCCTTTTCAGGCTGAGAAAAGCACTTTGGTGACATTTGGCTGTAACTTGTTCCCAGTACATTCTGAGTGGCTGGTGACTGTGTGTTGTACCTAAAAGTGCCCAACAAGAATCCCAATGCACTATACATGGGCCCAAATGCCTTCCTTATGACAAAACTGACACTCATTTTATTTAAAAAAATCATTGGTCAAAATAGCCTTTTCAGGCTGAGAGAAGCACTTTGGTGACGTTTCACTGTAACTTGTTCCCAGTACAGTCTAAGTGGCTGCTGACTGTGTGACTTGGCTAAAAGTGGCCAAATGGAAGCCCAATCCACAATACATGAGCCCAAAGGCATTCCTTATGACTAAACTGACACCCACTTTCTTAAAAATATCATGGGTCTAAATAGCCTTTTCAGGCTGAGAAAAGCACTTTGGTAACATTTGGCTGTAACTTGTTCCCAGTACATTCTGAGTGGCTGGTGACTGTGTGTTGTACCTAAAAGTGCCCAACAAGAATCCCAATGCACTATACATGGGCCCGAATGCCTTCCTTATGACAAAACTGACACTCATTTTCTTAAAAAAATCATTGGTCAAAATAGCCTTTTCAGGCTGAGAGAAGCACTTTGGTGACGTTTCACTGTAACTTGTTCCCAGTACAGTCTAAGTGGCTGCTGACTGTGTGACTTGGCTAAAAGTGGCCAAATAGAAGCCCAATCCACAATACATGAGCCCAAAGGCCTTCCTTATGACTAAACTGACACCCACTTTCTTAAAAATATCATGGGTCTAAATAGCCTTTTCAGGCTGAGAAAAGCACTTTGGTGACATTTGGCTGTAACTTGTTCCCAGTACATTCTGAGTGGCTGGTGACTGTGTGTTGTACCTAAAAGTGCCCAACAAGAATCCCAATGCACTATACATGGGCCCAAATGCCTTCCTTATGACAAAACTGACACTCATTTTATTTAAAAAAATCATTGGTCAAAATAGCCTTTTCAGGCTGAGAGAAGCACTTTGGTGACGTTTCACTGTAACTTGTTCCCAGTACAGTCTAAGTGGCTGCTGACTGTGTGACTTGGCTAAAAGTGGCCAAATAGAAGCCCAATCCACAATACATGAGCCCAAAGGCCTTCCTTATGACTAAACTGACACCCACTTTCTTAAAAATATCATGGGTCTAAATAGCCTTTTCAGGCTGAGAAAAGCACTTTGGTGACATTTGGCTGTAACTTGTTCCCAGTACATTCTGAGTGGCTGGTGACTGTGTGTTGTACCTACAAGTGCCCAACAAGAATCCCAATGTACTACACATGGGCCCGAATGCCTTCCTTATGACAAAACTGACACCCACTTTTTTAAAAATATCATGGGTCTAAATAACGTTTTCAGGCTGAGAAAAGCACTTTGGTGACATTTGGCCGTAACTTGTTCCCAATACATTCTGAGTGGCTGGTGACTGTGTGTTGTACCTAAAAGTGCCCAACAAGAATCCCAATGCACTATACATGGGCCCAAATGCCTTCCTTATGACAAAACTGACACTCATTTTCTTTAAAAAAAATCATTGGTCAAAATAGCCTTTTCAGGCTGAGAGAAGCACTTTGGTGACGTTTCACTGTAACTTGTTCCCAGTACAGTCTAAGTGGCTGCTGACTGTGTGACTTGGCTAAAAGTGGCCAAATAGAAGCCCAATCCACAATACATGAGCCCAAAGGCCTTCCTTATGACTAAACTGACACCCACTTTCTTAAAAATATCATGGGTCTAAATAGCCTTTTCAGGCTGAGAAAAGCACTTTGGTGACATTTGGCTGTAACTTGTTCCCAGTACATTCTGAGTGGCTGGTGACTGTGTGTTGTACCTAAAAGTGCCCAACAAGAATCCCAATGTACTACACATGGGCCCAAATGCCTTCCTTATGACAAAACTGACACTCATTTTCTTAAAAAAATCATTGGTCAAAATAGCCTTTTCAGGCTGAGAGAAGCACTTTGGTGACGTTTCACTGTAACTTGTTCCCAGTACAGTCTAAGTGGCTGCTGACTGTGTGACTTGGCTAAAAGTGGCCAAATGGAAGCCCAATCCACAATACATGAGCCCAAAGGCATTCCTTATGACTAAACTGACACCCACTTTCTTAAAAATATCATGGGTCTAAATAGCCTTTTCAGGCTGAGAAAAGCACTTTGGTAACATTTGGCTGTAACTTGTTCCCAGTACATTCTGAGTGGCTGGTGACTGTGTGTTGTACCTAAAAGTGCCCAACAAGAATCCCAATGCACTATACATGGGCCCGAATGCCTTCCTTATGACAAAACTGACACTCATTTTCTTAAAAAAATCATTGGTCAAAATAGCCTTTTCAGGCTGAGAGAAGCACTTTGGTGACGTTTCACTGTAACTTGTTCCCAGTACAGTCTAAGTGGCTGCTGACTGTGTGACTTGGCTAAAAGTGGCCAAATAGAAGCCCAATCCACAATACATGAGCCCAAAGGCCTTCCTTATGACTAAACTGACACCCACTTTCTTAAAAATATCATGGGTCTAAATAGCCTTTTCAGGCTGAGAAAAGCACTTTGGTGACATTTGGCTGTAACTTGTTCCCAGTACATTCTGAGTGGCTGGTGACTGTGTGTTGTACCTAAAAGTGCCCAACAAGAATCCCAATGCACTATACATGGGCCCAAATGCCTTCCTTATGACAAAACTGACACTCATTTTATTTAAAAAAATCATTGGTCAAAATAGCCTTTTCAGGCTGAGAGAAGCACTTTGGTGACGTTTCACTGTAACTTGTTCCCAGTACAGTCTAAGTGGCTGCTGACTGTGTGACTTGGCTAAAAGTGGCCAAATAGAAGCCCAATCCACAATACATGAGCCCAAAGGCCTTCCTTATGACTAAACTGACACCCACTTTCTTAAAAATATCATGGGTCTAAATAGCCTTTTCAGGCTGAGAAAAGCACTTTGGTGACATTTGGCTGTAACTTGTTCCCAGTACATTCTGAGTGGCTGGTGACTGTGTGTTGTACCTACAAGTGCCCAACAAGAATCCCAATGTACTACACATGGGCCCAAATGCCTTCCTTATGACAAAACTGACACTCATTTTCTTCAAAAAATCATTGGTGAAAATAGCCTTTTCAGGCTGAGAGAAGCACTTTGGTGACGTTTCACTGTAACTTGTTCCCAGTACAGTCTAAGTGGCTGCTGACTGTGTGACTTGGCTAAAAGTGGCCAAATAGAAGCCCAATCCACAATACATGAGCCCAAAGGCCTTCCTTATGACTAAACTGACACCCACTTTCTTAAAAATATCATGGGTCTAAATAGCCTTTTCAGGCTGAGAAAAGCACTTTGGTAACATTTGGCTGTAACTTGTTCCCAGTACATTCTGAGTGGCTGGTGACTGTGTGTTGTACCTAAAAGTGCCCAACAAGAATCCCAATGCACTATACATGGGCCCGAATGCCTTCCTTATGACAAAACTGACACTCATTTTCTTAAAAAAATCATTGGTCAAAATAGCCTTTTCAGGCTGAGAGAAGCACTTTGGTGACGTTTCACTGTAACTTGTTCCCAGTACAGTCTAAGTAGCTGCTGACTGTGTGACTTGGCTAAAAGTGGCCAAATAGAAGCCCAATCCACAATACATGAGCCCAAAGGCCTTCCTTATGACTAAACTGACACCCACTTTTTTAAAAATATCATGGGTCTAAATAGCCTTTTCAGGCTGAGAAAAGCACTTTGGTGACATTTGGCTGTAACTTGTTCCCAGTACATTCTGAGTGGCTGGTGACTGTGTGTTGTACCTAAAAGTGCCCAACAAGAATCCCAATGTACTACACATGGGCCCAAATGCCTTCCTTATGACAAAACTGACACTCATTTTCTTAAAAAAGTCATTGGTCAAAATAGCCTTTTCAGGCTGAGAGAAGCACTTTGGTGACGTTTCACTGTAACTTGTTCCCAGTACAGTCTAAGTGGCTGCTGACTGTGTGACTTGGCTAAAAGTGGCCAAATAGAAGCCCAATCCACAATACATGAGCCCAAAGGCCTTCCTTATGACTAAACTGACACCCACTTTCTTAAAAATATCATGGGTCTAAATAGCCTTTTCAGGTTGAGAGAAGCACTTTGGTGACATTTGGCTGTAACTTGTTCCCAGTACATTCTGAGTGGCTGGTGACTGTGTGTTGTACCTAAAAGTACCCAACAAGAATCCCAATGCACTATACATGGGCCCAAATGCCTTCCTTATGACAAAACTGACACTCATTTTCAAAATAGCCTTTTCAGGCTGAGAGAAGCACTTTGGTGACGTTTCACTGTAACTTGTTCCCAGTACAGTCTAAGTGGCTGCTGACTGTGTGACTTGGCTAAAAGTGGCCAAATAGAAGCCCAATCCACAATACATGAGCCCAAAGGCCTTCCTTATGACTAAACTGACACCCACTTTCTTAAAAATATCATGGGTCTAAATAGCCTTTTCAGGCTGAGAAAAGCACTTTGGTGACATTTGGCTGTAACTTGTTCCCAGTACATTCTGAGTGGCTGGTGACTGTGTGTTGTACCTAAAAGTGCCCAACAAGAATCCCAATGTACTACACATGGGCCCAAATGCCTTCCTTATGACAAAACTGACACTCATTTTCTTAAAAAAATCATTGGTCAAAATAGCCTTTTCAGGCTGAGAGAAGCACTTTGGTGACGTTTCACTGTAACTTGTTCCCAGTACAGTCTAAGTGGCTGCTGACTGTGTGACTTGGTTAAAAGTGGCCAAATAGAAGCCCAATCCACAATACATGAGCCCAAAGGCCTTCCTTATGACTAAACTGACACCCACTTTTTTTAAAATATCATGGGTCTAAATAACGTTTTCAGGCTGAGAAAAGCACTTTGGTGACATTTGGCCGTAACTTGTTCCCAGTACATTCTGAGTGGCTGGTGACTGTGTGTTGTACCTAAAAGTACCCAACAAGAATCCCAATGCACTATACATGGGCCCAAATGCCTTCCTTATGACAAAACTGACACTCATTTTCAAAATAGCCTTTTCAGGCTGAGAGAAGCACTTTGGTGACGTTTCACTGTAACTTGTTCCCAGTACAGTCTAAGTGGCTGCTGACTGTGTGACTTGGCTAAAAGTGGCCAAATAGAAGCCCAATCCACAATACATGAGCCCAAAGGCCTTCCTTATGACTAAACTGACACCCACTTTCTTAAAAATATCATGGGTCTAAATAGCCTTTTCAGGCTGAGAAAAGCACTTTGGTGACATTTGGCTGTAACTTGTTCCCAGTACATTCTGAGTGGCTGGTGACTGTGTGTTGTACCTAAAAGTGCCCAACAAGAATCCCAATGCACTATACATGGGCCCGAATGCCTTCCTTATGACAAAACTGACACTCATTTTCTTCAAAAAATCATTGGTCAAAATAGCCTTTTCAGGCTGAGAGAAGCACTTTGGTGACGTTTCACTGTAACTTGTTCCCAGTACAGTCTAAGTGGCTGCTGACTGTGTGACTTGGCTAAAAGTGGCCAAATAGAAGCCCAATCCACAATACATGAGCCCAATGGCCTTCCTTATGACTAAACTGACACCCACTTTCTTAAAAATATCATGGGTCTAAATAGCCTTTTCAGGCTGAGAAAAGCACTTTGGTGACATTTGGCTGTAACTTGTTCCCAGTACATTCTGAGTGGCTGGTGACTGTGTGTTGTACCTAAAAGTGCCCAACAAGAATCCCAATGTACTATACATGGGCCCAAATGCCTTCCTTATGACAAAACTGACACTCATTTTCTTAAAAAAATCATTGGTCAAAATAGCCTTTTCAGGCTGAGAGAAGCACTTTGGTGACGTTTCACTGTAACTTGTTCCCAGTACAGTCTAAGTGGCTGCTGACTGTGTGACTTGGCTAAAAGTGGCCAAATAGAAGCCCAATCCACAATACATGAGCCCAAAGGCCTTCCTTATGACTAAACTGACACCCACTTTCTTAAAAATATCATGGGTCTAAATAGCCTTTTCAGGCTGAGAAAAGCACTTTGGTGACATTTGGCTGTAACTTGTTCCCAGTACATTCTGAGTGGCTGGTGACTGTGTGTTGTACCTAAAAGTGCCCAACAAGAATCCCAATGCACTATACATGGGCCCGAATGCCTTCCTTATGACAAAACTGACACCCACTTTTTTTAAAATATCATGGGTCTAAATAACGTTTTCAGGCTGAGAAAAGCACTTTGGTGACATTTGGCCGTAACTTGTTCCCAATACATTCTGAGTGGCTGGTGACTGTGTGTTGTACCTAAAAGTGCCCAACAAGAATCCCAATGCACTATACATGGGCCCAAATGCCTTCCTTATGACAAAACTGACACTCATTTTCTTTAAAAAAAATCATTGGTCAAAATAGCCTTTTCAGGCTGAGAGAAGCACTTTGGTGACGTTTCACTGTAACTTGTTCCCAGTACAGTCTAAGTGGCTGCTGACTGTGTGACTTGGCTAAAAGTGGCCAAATAGAAGCCCAATCCACAATACATGAGCCCAAAGGCCTTCCTTATGACTAAACTGACACCCACTTTCTTAAAAATATCATGGGTCTAAATAGCCTTTTCAGGCTGACAAAAGCACTTTGGTGACATTTGGCTGTAACTTGTTCCCAGTACATTCTGAGTGGCTGGTGACTGTGTGTTGTACCTAAAAGTGCCCAACAAGAATCCCAATGCACTATACATGGGCCCGAATGCCTTCCTTATGACAAAACTGACACTCATTTTCTTCAAAAAATCATTGGTCAAAATAGCCTTTTCAGGCTGAGAGAAGCACTTTGGTGACGTTTCACTGTAACTTGTTCCCAGTACAGTCTAAGTGGCTGCTGACTGTGTGACTTGGCTAAAAGTGGCCAAATAGAAGCCCAATCCACAATACATGAGCCCAAAGGCCTTCCTTATGACTAAACTGACACCCACTTTCTTAAAAATATCATGGGTCTAAATAGCCTTTTCAGGCTGAGAAAAGCACTTTGGTGACATTTGGCTGTAACTTGTTCCCAGTACATTCTGAGTGGCTGGTGACTGTGTGTTGTACCTAAAAGTGCCCAACAAGAATCCCAATGCACTATACATGGGCCCAAATGCCTTCCTTATGACAAAACTGACACTCATTTTCTTTAAAAAAAATCATTGGTCATAATAGCCTTTTCAGGCTGAGAGAAGCACTTTGGTGACGTTTCACTGTAACTTGTTCCCAGTACAGTCTAAGTGGCTGCTGACTGTGTGACTTGGCTAAAAGTGGCCAAATAGAAGCCCAATCCACAATACATGAGCCCAAAGGCCTTCCTTATGACTAAACTGACACCCACTTTCTTAAAAATATCATGGGTCTAAATAGCCTTTTCAGGCTGAGAAAAGCACTTTGGTAACATTTGGCTGTAACTTGTTCCCAGTACATTCTGAGTGGCTGGTGACTGTGTGTTGTACCTAAAAGTGCCCAACAAGAATCCCAATGCACTATACATGGGCCCGAATGCCTTCCTTATGACAAAACTGACACTCATTTTCTTAAAAAAATCATTGGTCAAAATAGCCTTTTCAGGCTGAGAGAAGCACTTTGGTGACGTTTCACTGTAACTTGTTCCCAGTACAGTCTAAGTGGCTGCTGACTGTGTGACTTGGCTAAAAGTGGCCAAATAGAAGCCCAATCCACAATACATGAGCCCAAAGGCCTTCCTTATGACTAAACTGACACCCACTTTCTTAAAAATATCATGGGTCTAAATAGCCTTTTCAGGCTGAGAAAAGCACTTTGGTGACATTTGGCTGTAACTTGTTCCCAGTACATTCTGAGTGGCTGGTGACTGTGTGTTGTACCTAAAAGTGCCCAACAAGAATCCCAATGCACTATACATGGGCCCGAATGCCTTCCTTATGACAAAACTGACACCCACTTTTTTAAAAATATCATGGGTCTAAATAACGTTTTCATGCTGAGAAAAGCACTTTGGTGACATTTGGCCGTAACTTGTTCCCAATACATTCTGAGTGGCTGGTGACTGTGTGTTGTACCTAAAAGTGCCCAACAAGAATCCCAATGCACTATACATGGGCCCAAATGCCTTCCTTATGACAAAACTGACACTCATTTTCTTTAAAAAAAATCATTGGTCAAAATAGCCTTTTCAGGCTGAGAGAAGCACTTTGGTGACGTTTCACTGTAACTTGTTCCCAGTACAGTCTAAGTGGCTGCTGACTGTGTGACTTGGCTAAAAGTGGCCAAATAGAAGCCCAATCCACAATACATGAGCCCAAAGGCCTTCCTTATGACTAAACTGACACCCACTTTCTTAAAAATATCATGGGTCTAAATAGCCTTTTCAGGCTGAGAAAAGCACTTTGGTGACATTTGGCTGTAACTTGTTCCCAGTACATTCTGAGTGGCTGGTGACTGTGTGTTGTACCTAAAAGTGCCCAACAAGAATCCCAATGCACTATACATGTGCCCGAATGCCTTCCTTATGACAAAACTGACACTCATTTTCTTCAAAAAATCATTGGTCAAAATAGCCTTTTCAGGCTGAGAGAAGCACTTTGGTGACGTTTCACTGTAACTTGTTCCCAGTACAGTCTAAGTGGCTGCTGACTGTGTGACTTGGCTAAAAGTGGCCAAATAGAAGCCCAATCCACAATACATGAGCCCAAAGGCCTTCCTTATGACTAAACTGACACCCACTTTCTTAAAAATATCATGGGTCTAAATAGCCTTTTCAGGCTGAGAAAAGCACTTTGGTGACATTTGGCTGTAACTTGTTCCCAGTACATTCTGAGTGGCTGGTGACTGTGTGTTGTACCTAAAAGTGCCCAACAAGAATCCCAATGCACTATACATGGGCCCAAATGCCTTCCTTATGACAAAACTGACACTCATTTTCTTAAAAAAATCATTGGTCAAAATAGCCTTTTCAGGCTGAGAGAAGCACTTTGGTGACGTTTCACTGTAACTTGTTCCCAGTACAGTCTAAGTGGCTGCTGACTGTGTGACTTGGCTAAAAGTGGCCAAATAGAAGCCCAATCCACAATACATGAGCCCAAAGGCCTTCCTTATGACTAAACTGACACCCACTTTCTTAAAAATATCATGGGTCTAAATAGCCTTTTCAGGCTGAGAAAAGCACTTTGGTGACATTTGGCTGTAACTTGTTCCCAGTACATTCTGAGTGGCTGGTGACTGTGTGTTGTACCTAAAAGTGCCCAACAAGAATCCCAATGCACTATACATGGGCCCGAATGCCTTCCTTATGACAAAACTGACACCCACTTTTTTAAAAATATCATGGGTCTAAATAACGTTTTCAGGCTGAGAAAAGCACTTTGGTGACATTTGGCCGTAACTTGTTCCCAATACATTCTGAGTGGCTGGTGACTGTGTGTTGTACCTAAAAGTGCCCAACAAGAATCCCAATGCACTATACATGGGCCCAAATGCCTTCCTTATGACAAAACTGACACTCATTTTCTTTAAAAAAAATCATTGGTCAAAATAGCCTTTTCAGGCTGAGAGAAGCACTTTGGTGACGTTTCACTGTAACTTGTTCCCAGTACAGTCTAAGTGGCTGCTGACTGTGTGACTTGGCTAAAAGTGGCCAAATAGAAGCCCAATCCACAATACATGAGCCCAAAGGCCTTCCTTATGACTAAACTGACACCCACTTTCTTAAAAATATCATGGGTCTAAATAGCCTTTTCAGGCTGAGAAAAGCACTTTGGTGACATTTGGCTGTAACTTGTTCCCAGTACATTCTGAGTGGCTGGTGACTGTGTGTTGTACCTAAAAGTGCCCAACAAGAATCCCAATGCACTATACATGGGCCCGAATGCCTTCCTTATGACAAAACTGACACTCATTTTCTTCAAAAAATCATTGGTCAAAATAGCCTTTTCAGGCTGAGAGAAGCACTTTGGTGACGTTTCACTGTAACTTGTTCCCAGTACAGTCTAAGTGGCTGCTGACTGTGTGACTTGGCTAAAAGTGGCCAAATAGAAGCCCAATCCACAATACATGAGCCCAAAGGCCTTCCTTATGACTAAACTGACACCCACTTTCTTAAAAATATCATGGGTCTAAATAGCCTTTTCAGGCTGAGAAAAGCACTTTGGTGACATTTGGCTGTAACTTGTTCCCAGTACATTCTGAGTGGCTGGTGACTGTGTGTTGTACCTAAAAGTGCCCAACAAGAATCCCAATGCACTATACATGGGCCCAAATGCCTTCCTTATGACAAAACTGACACTCATTTTCTTTAAAAAAATCATTGGTCAAAATAGCCTTTTCAGGCTGAGAGAAGCACTTTGGTGACGTTTCACTGTAACTTGTTCCCAGTACAGTCTAAGTGGCTGCTGACTGTGTGACTTGGCTAAAAGTGGCCAAATAGAAGCCCAATCCACAATACATGAGCCCAAAGGCCTTCCTTATGACTAAACTGACACCCACTTTCTTAAAAATATCATGGGTCTAAATAGCCTTTTCAGGCTGAGAAAAGCACTTTGGTGACATTTGGCTGTAACTTGTTCCCAGTACATTCTGAGTGGCTGGTGACTGTGTGTTGTACCTACAAGTGCCCAACAAGAATCCCAATGTACTACACATGGGCCCAAATGCCTTCCTTATGACAAAACTGACACTCATTTTCTTCAAAAAATCATTGGTCAAAATAGCCTTTTCAGGCTGAGAGAAGCACTTTGGTGACGTTTCACTGTAACTTGTTCCCAGTACAGTCTAAGTGGCTGCTGACTGTGTGACTTGGCTAAAAGTGGCCAAATAGAAGCCCAATCCACAATACATGAGCCCAAAGGCCTTCCTTATGACTAAACTGACACCCACTTTCTTAAAAATATCATGGGTCTAAATAGCCTTTTCAGGCTGAGAAAAGCACTTTGGTGACATTTGGCTGTAACTTGTTCCCAGTACATTCTGAGTGGCTGGTGACTGTGTGTTGTACCTAAAAGTGCCCAACAAGAATCCCAATGCACTATACATGGGCCCGAATGCCTTCCTTATGACAAAACTGACACTCATTTTCTTAAAAAAATCATTGGTCAAAATAGCCTTTTCAGGCTGAGAGAAGCACTTTGGTGACGTTTCACTGTAACTTGTTCCCAGTACAGTCTAAGTAGCTGCTGACTGTGTGACTTGGCTAAAAGTGGCCAAATAGAAGCCCAATCCACAATACATGAGCCCAAAGGCCTTCCTTATGACTAAACTGACACCCACTTTTTTAAAAATATCATGGGTCTAAATAGCCTTTTCAGGCTGAGAAAAGCACTTTGGTGACATTTGGCTGTAACTTGTTCCCAGTACATTCTGAGTGGCTGGTGACTGTGTGTTGTACCTAAAAGTGCCCAACAAGAATCCCAATGTACTACACATGGGCCCAAATGCCTTCCTTATGACAAAACTGACACTCATTTTCTTAAAAAAGTCATTGGTCAAAATAGCCTTTTCAGGCTGAGAGAAGCACTTTGGTGACGTTTCACTGTAACTTGTTCCCAGTACAGTCTAAGTGGCTGCTGACTGTGTGACTTGGCTAAAAGTGGCCAAATAGAAGCCCAATCCACAATACATGAGCCCAAAGGCCTTCCTTATGACTAAACTGACACCCACTTTCTTAAAAATATCATGGGTCTAAATAGCCTTTTCAGGCTGAGAAAAGCACTTTGGTGACATTTGGCTGTAACTTGTTCCCAGTACATTCTGAGTGGCTGGTGACTGTGTGTTGTACCTAAAAGTGCCCAACAAGAATCCCAATGCACTATACATGTGCCCGAATGCCTTCCTTATGACAAAACTGACACTCATTTTCTTCAAAAAATCATTGGTCAAAATAGCCTTTTCAGGCTGAGAGAAGCACTTTGGTGACGTTTCACTGTAACTTGTTCCCAGTACAGTCTAAGTGGCTGCTGACTGTGTGACTTGGCTAAAAGTGGCCAAATAGAAGCCCAATCCACAATACATGAGCCCAAAGGCCTTCCTTATGACTAAACTGACACCCACTTTCTTAAAAATATCATGGGTCTAAATAGCCTTTTCAGGCTGAGAAAAGCACTTTGGTGACATTTGGCTGTAACTTGTTCCCAGTACATTCTGAGTGGCTGGTGACTGTGTGTTGTACCTAAAAGTGCCCAACAAGAATCCCAATGCACTATACATGGGCCCAAATGCCTTCCTTATGACAAAACTGACACTCATTTTCTTAAAAAAATCATTGGTCAAAATAGCCTTTTCAGGCTGAGAGAAGCACTTTGGTGACGTTTCACTGTAACTTGTTCCCAGTACAGTCTAAGTGGCTGCTGACTGTGTGACTTGGCTAAAAGTGGCCAAATAGAAGCCCAATCCACAATACATGAGCCCAAAGGCCTTCCTTATGACTAAACTGACACCCACTTTCTTAAAAATATCATGGGTCTAAATAGCCTTTTCAGGCTGAGAAAAGCACTTTGGTGACATTTGGCTGTAACTTGTTCCCAGTACATTCTGAGTGGCTGGTGACTGTGTGTTGTACCTAAAAGTGCCCAACAAGAATCCCAATGCACTATACATGGGCCCGAATGCCTTCCTTATGACAAAACTGACACCCACTTTTTTAAAAATATCATGGGTCTAAATAACGTTTTCAGGCTGAGAAAAGCACTTTGGTGACATTTGGCCGTAACTTGTTCCCAATACATTCTGAGTGGCTGGTGACTGTGTGTTGTACCTAAAAGTGCCCAACAAGAATCCCAATGCACTATACATGGGCCCAAATGCCTTCCTTATGACAAAACTGACACTCATTTTCTTTAAAAAAAATCATTGGTCAAAATAGCCTTTTCAGGCTGAGAGAAGCACTTTGGTGACGTTTCACTGTAACTTGTTCCCAGTACAGTCTAAGTGGCTGCTGACTGTGTGACTTGGCTAAAAGTGGCCAAATAGAAGCCCAATCCACAATACATGAGCCCAAAGGCCTTCCTTATGACTAAACTGACACCCACTTTCTTAAAAATATCATGGGTCTAAATAGCCTTTTCAGGCTGAGAAAAGCACTTTGGTGACATTTGGCTGTAACTTGTTCCCAGTACATTCTGAGTGGCTGGTGACTGTGTGTTGTACCTAAAAGTGCCCAACAAGAATCCCAATGCACTATACATGGGCCCGAATGCCTTCCTTATGACAAAACTGACACTCATTTTCTTCAAAAAATCATTGGTCAAAATAGCCTTTTCAGGCTGAGAGAAGCACTTTGGTGACGTTTCACTGTAACTTGTTCCCAGTACAGTCTAAGTGGCTGCTGACTGTGTGACTTGGCTAAAAGTGGCCAAATAGAAGCCCAATCCACAATACATGAGCCCAAAGGCCTTCCTTATGACTAAACTGACACCCACTTTCTTAAAAATATCATGGGTCTAAATAGCCTTTTCAGGCTGAGAAAAGCACTTTGGTGACATTTGGCTGTAACTTATTCCCAGTACATTCTGAGTGGCTGGTGACTGTGTGTTGTACCTAAAAGTGCCCAACAAGAATCCCAATGCACTATACATGGGCCCGAATGCCTTCCTTATGACAAAACTGACACTCATTTTCTTTAAAAAAAATCATTGGTCAAAATAGCCTTTTCAGGCTGAGAGAAGCACTTTGGTGACGTTTCACTGTAACTTGTTCCCAGTACAGTCTAAGTGGCTGCTGACTGTGTGACTTGGCTAAAAGTGGCCAAATAGAAGCCCAATCCACAATACATGAGCCCAAAGGCCTTCCTTATGACTAAACTGACACCCACTTTCTTAAAAATATCATGGGTCTAAATAGCCTTTTCAGGCTGAGAAAAGCACTTTGGTGACATTTGGCTGTAACTTGTTCCCAGTACATTCTGAGTGGCTGGTGACTGTGTGTTGTACCTACATGTGCCCAACAAGAATCCCAATGTACTACACATGGGCCCAAATGCCTTCCTTATGACAAAACTGACACTCATTTTCTTCAAAAAATCATTGGTCAAAATAGCCTTTTCAGGCTGAGAGAAGCACTTTGGTGACGTTTCACTGTAACTTGTTCCCAGTACAGTCTAAGTGGCTGCTGACTGTGTGACTTGGCTAAAAGTGGCCAAATAGAAGCCCAATCCACAATACATGAGCCCAAAGGCCTTCCTTATGACTAAACTGACACCCACTTTCTTAAAAATATCATGGGTCTAAATAGCCTTTTCAGGCTGAGAAAAGCACTTTGGTGACATTTGGCTGTAACTTGTTCCCAGTACATTCTGAGTGGCTGGTGACTGTGTGTTGTACCTAAAAGTGCCCAACAAGAATCCCAATGCACTATACATGGGCCCGAATGCCTTCCTTATGACAAAACTGACACTCATTTTCTTCAAAAAATCATTGGTCAAAATAGCCTTTTCAGGCTGAGAGAAGCACTTTGGTGACGTTTCACTGTAACTTGTTCCCAGTACAGTCTAAGTGGCTGCTGACTGTGTGACTTGGCTAAAAGTGGCCAAATAGAAGCCCAATCCACAATACATGAGCCCAAAGGCCTTCCTTATGACTAAACTGACACCCACTTTCTTAAAAATATCATGGGTCTAAATAGCCTTTTCAGGCTGAGAAAAGCACTTTGGTGACATTTGGCTGTAACTTGTTCCCAGTACATTCTGAGTGGCTGGTGACTGTGTGTTGTACCTAAAAGTGCCCAACAAGAATCCCAATGTACTACACATGGGCCCAAATGCCTTCCTTATGACAAAACTGACACTCATTTTCTTAAAAAAATCATTGGTCAAAATAGCCTTTTCAGGCTGAGAGAAGCACTTTGGTGACGTTTCACTGTAACTTGTTCCCAGTACAGTCTAAGTGGTTGCTGACTGTGTGACTTGGCTAAAAGTGGCCAAATAGAAGCCCAATCCACAATACATGAGCCCAAAGGCCTTCCTTATGACTAAACTGACACCCACTTTCTTAAAAATATCATGGGTCTAAATAGCCTTTTCAGGCTGAGAAAAGCACTTTGGTAACATTTGGCTGTAACTTGTTCCCAGTACATTCTGAGTGGCTGGTGACTGTGTGTTGTACCTAAAAGTGCCCAACAAGAATCCCAATGCACTATACATGGGCCCGAATGCCTTCCTTATGACAAAACTGACACTCATTTTTTTAAAAAAATCATTGGTCAAAATAGCCTTTTCAGGCTGAGAGAAGCACTTTGGTGACGTTTCACTGTAACTTGTTCCCAGTACAGTCTAAGTGGCTGCTGACTGTGTGACTTGGCTAAAAGTGGCCAAATAGAAGCCCAATCCACAATACATGAGCCCAAAGGCCTTCCTTATGACTAAACTGACACCCACTTTTTTTAAAATATCATGGGTCTAAATAGCCTTTTCAGGCTGAGAAAAGCACTTTGGTGACATTTGGCTGTAACTTGTTCCCAGTACATTCTGAGTGGCTGGTGACTGTGTGTTGTACCTAAAAGTGCCCAACAAGAATCCCAATGCACTATACATGGGCCCAAATGCCTTCCTTATGACAAAACTGACACTCATTTTCTTTAAAAAAAATCATTGGTCAAAATAGCCTTTTCAGGCTGAGAGAAGCACTTTGGTGACGTTTCACTGTAACTTGTTCCCAGTACAGTCTAAGTGGCTGCTGACTGTGTGACTTGGCTAAAAGTGGCCAAATAGAAGCCCAATCCACAATACATGAGCCCAAAGGCCTTCCTTATGACTAAACTGACACCCACTTTCTTAAAAATATCATGGGTCTAAATAGCCTTTTCAGGCTGAGAAAAGCACTTTGGTGACATTTGGCTGTAACTTGTTCCCAGTACATTCTGAGTGGCTGGTGACTGTGTGTTGTACCTAAAAGTGCCCAACAAGAATCCCAATGTACTACACATGGGCCCAAATGCCTTCCTTATGACAAAACTGACACTCATTTTCTTCAAAAAATCATTGGTCAAAATAGCCTTTTCAGGCTGAGAGAAGCACTTTGGTGACGTTTCACTGTAACTTGTTCCCAGTACAGTCTAAGTGGCTGCTGACTGTGTGACTTGGTTAAAAGTGGCCAAATAGAAGCCCAATCCACAATACATGAGCCCAAAGGCCTTCCTTATGACTAAACTGACACCCACTTTTTTAAAAATATCATGGGTCTAAATAGCCTTTTCAGGCTGAGAAAAGCACTTTGGTGACATTTGGCTGTAACTTGTTCCCAGTACATTCTGTGTGGCTGGTGACTGTGTGTTGTACCTAAAAGTGCCCAACAAGAATCCCAATGCACTATACATGGGCCCGAATGCCTTCCTTATGACAAAACTGACACTCATTTTCTTTAAAAAAAATCATTGGTCAAAATAGCCTTTTCAGGCTGAGAGAAGCACTTTGGTGACGTTTCACTGTAACTTGTTCCCAGTACAGTCTAAGTGGCTGCTGACTGTGTGACTTGGCTAAAAGTGGCAAAATAGAAGCCCAATCCACAATACATGAGCCCAAAGGCCTTCCTTATGACTAAACTGACACCCACTTTCTTAAAAATATCATGGGTCTAAATAGCCTTTTCAGGCTGAGAAAAGCACTTTGGTGACATTTGGCTGTAACTTGTTCCCAGTACATTCTGAGTGGCTGGTGACTGTGTGTTGTACCTAAAAGTGCCCAACAAGAATCCCAATGCACTATACATGGGCCCAAATGCCTTCCTTATGACAAAACTGACACTTATTTTCTTTAAAAAAATCATTGGTCAAAATAGCCTTTTCAGGCTGAGAGAAGCACTTTGGTGACGTTTCACTGTAACTTGTTCCCAGTACAGTCTAAGTGGCTGCTGACTGTGTGACTTGGCTAAAAGTGGCCAAATAGAAGCCCAATCCACAATACATGAGCCCAAAGGCCTTCCTTATGACTAAACTGACACCTACTTTCTTAAAAATATCATGGGTCTAAATAGCCTTTTCAGGCTGAGAAAAGCACTTTGGTGACATTTGGCTGTAACTTGTTCCCAGTACATTCTGAGTGGCTGGTGACTGTGTGTTGTACCTAAAAGTGCCCAACAAGAATCCCAATGTACTACACATGGGCCCAAATGCCTTCCTTATGACAAAACTGACACTCATTTTCTTAAAAAAATCATTGGTCAAAATAGCCTTTTCAGGCTGAGAGAAGCACTTTGGTGACGTTTCACTGTAACTTGTTCCCAGTACAGTCTAAGTGGCTGCTGACTGTGTGACTTGGCTAAAAGTGGCCAAATAGAAGCCCAATCCACAATACATGAGCCCAAAGGCCTTCCTTATGACTAAACTGACACCCACTTTCTTAAAAATATCATGGGTCTAAATAGCCTTTTCAGGCTGAGAAAAGCACTTTGGTAACATTTGGCTGTAACTTGTTCCCAGTACATTCTGAGTGGCTGGTGACTGTGTGTTGTACCTAAAAGTGCCCAACAAGAATCCCAATGCACTATACATGGGCCCAAATGCCTTCCTTATGACAAAACTGACACTCATTTTCTTTAAAAAAATCATTGGTCAAAATAGCCTTTTCAGGCTGAGAGAAGCACTTTGGTGACGTTTCACTGTAACTTGTTCCCAGTACAGTCTAAGTGGCTGCTGACTGTGTGACTTGGCTAAAAGTGGCCAAATAGAAGCCCAATCCACAATACATGAGCCCAAAGGCCTTCCTTATGACTAAACTGACACCCACTTTCTTAAAAATATCATGGGTCTAAATAGCCTTTTCAGGCTGAGAAAAGCACTTTGGTGACATTTGGCTGTAACTTGTTCCCAGTACATTCTGAGTGGCTGGTGACTGTGTGTTGTACCTAAAAGTGCCCAACAAGAATCCCAATGTACTACACATGGGCCCAAATGCCTTCCTTATGACAAAACTGACACTCATTTTCTTCAAAAAATCATTGGTCAAAATAGCCTTTTCAGGCTGAGAGAAGCACTTTGGTGACGTTTCACTGTAACTTGTTCCCAGTACAGTCTAAGTGGCTGCTGACTGTGTGACTTGGTTAAAAGTGGCCAAATAGAAGCCCAATCCACAATACATGAGCCCAAAGGCCTTCCTTATGACTAAACTGACACCCACTTTTTTAAAAATATCATGGGTCTAAATAGCCTTTTCAGGCTGAGAAAAGCACTTTGGTGACATTTGGCTGTAACTTGTTCCCAGTACATTCTGTGTGGCTGGTGACTGTGTGTTGTACCTAAAAGTGCCCAACAAGAATCCCAATGTACTACACATGGGCCCAAATGCCTTCCTTATGACAAAACTGACACTCATTTTCTTCAAAAAATCATTGGTCAAAATAGCCTTTTCAGGCTGAGAGAAGCACTTTGGTGACGTTTCACTGTAACTTGTTCCCAGTACAGTCTAAGTGGCTGCTGACTGTGTGACTTGGTTAAAAGTGGCCAAATAGAAGCCCAATCCACAATACATGAGCCCAAAGGCCTTCCTTATGACTAAACTGACACCCACTTTTTTAAAAATATCATGGGTCTAAATAGCCTTTTCAGGCTGAGAAAAGCACTTTGGTGACATTTGGCTGTAACTTGTTCCCAGTACATTCTGAGTGGCTGGTGACTGTGTGTTGTACCTAAAAGTGCCCAACAAGAATCCCAATGCACTATACATGGGCCCAAATGCCTTCCTTATGACAAAGCTGACACTCATTTTCTTTAAAAAAATCATTGGTCAAAATAGCCTTTTCAGGCTGAGAGAAGCACTTTGGTGACGTTTCACTGTAACTTGTTCCCAGTACAGTCTAAGTGGCTGCTGACTGTGTGACTTGGCTAAAAGTGGCCAAATAGAAGCCCAATCCACAATACATGAGCCCAAAGGCCTTCCTTATGACTAAACTGACACCCACTTTCTTAAAAATATCATGGGTCTAAATAGCCTTTTCAGGCTGAGAAAAGCACTTTGGTGACATTTGGCTGTAACTTGTTCCCAGTACATTCTGAGTGGCTGGTGACTGTGTGTTGTACCTAAAAGTGCCCAACAAGAATCCCAATGTACTACACATGGGCCCAAATGCCTTCCTTATGACAAAACTGACACTCATTTTCTTCAAAAAATCATTGGTCAAAATAGCCTTTTCAGGCTGAGAGAAGCACTTTGGTGACGTTTCACTGTAACTTGTTCCCAGTACAGTCTAAGTGGCTGCTGACTGTGTGACTTGGCTAAAAGTGGCCAAATAGAAGCCCAATCCACAATACATGAGCCCAATGGCCTTCCTTATGACTAAACTGACACCCACTTTCTTAAAAATATCATGGGTCTAAATAGCCTTTTCAGGCTGAGAAAAGCACTTTGGTAACATTTGGCTGTAACTTGTTCCCAGTACATTCTGAGTGGCTGGTGACTGTGTGTTGTACCTAAAAGTGCCCAACAAGAATCCCAATGCACTATACATGGGCCCAAATGCCTTCCTTATGACAAAACTGACACTCATTTTCTTAAAAAAATCATTGGTCAAAATAGCCTTTTTAGGGCTGAGAGAAGCACTTTGGTGACGTTTCACTGTAACTTGTTCCCAGTACAGTCTAAGTGGCTGCTGACTGTGTGACTTGGCTAAAAGTGGCCAAATAGAAGCCCAATCCACAATACATGAGCCCAAAGGCCTTCCTTATGACTAAACTGACACCCACTTTCTTAAAAATATCATGGGTCTAAATAGCCTTTTCAGGCTGAGAAAAGCACTTTGGTGACATTTGGCTGTAACTTGTTCCCAGTACATTCTGAGTGGCTGGTGACTGTGTGTTGTACCTAAAAGTGCCCAACAAGAATCCCAATGCACTATACATGGGCCCGAATGCCTTCCTTATGACAAAACTGACACCCACTTTTTAAAAAATATCATGGGTCTAAATAACGTTTTCAGGCTGAGAAAAGCACTTTGGTGACATTTGGCCGTAACTTGTTCCCAATACATTCTGAGTGGCTGGTGACTGTGTGTTGTACCTAAAAGTGCCCAACAAGAATCCCAATGCACTATACATGGGCCCAAATGCCTTCCTTATGACAAAACTGACACTCATTTTCTTTAAAAAAAATCATTGGTCAAAATAGCCTTTTCAGGCTGAGAGAAGCACTTTGGTGACGTTTCACTGTAACTTGTTCCCAGTACAGTCTAAGTGGCTGCTGACTGTGTGACTTGGCTAAAAGTGGCCAAATAGAAGCCCAATCCACAATACATGAGCCCAAAGGCCTTCCTTATGACTAAACTGACACCCACTTTCTTAAAAATATCATGGGTCTAAATAGCCTTTTCAGGCTGAGAAAAGCACTTTGGTGACATTTGGCTGTAACTTGTTCCCAGTACATTCTGAGTGGCTGGTGACTGTGTGTTGTACCTAAAAGTGCCCAACAAGAATCCCAATGCACTATACATGGGCCCGAATGCCTTCCTTATGACAAAACTGACACTCATTTTCTTAAAAAAATCATTGGTCAAAATAGCCTTTTCAGGCTGAGAGAAGCACTTTGGTGACGTTTCACTGTAACTTGTTCCCAGTACAGTCTAAGTGGCTGCTGACTGTGTGACTTGGCTAAAAGTGGCCAAATAGAAGCCCAATCCACAATACATGAGCCCAAAGGCCTTCCTTATGACTAAACTGACACCCACTTTCTTAAAAATATCATGGGTCTAAATAGCCTTTTCAGGCTGAGAAAAGCACTTTGGTGACATTTGGCTGTAACTTATTCCCAGTACATTCTGAGTGGCTGGTGACTGTGTGTTGTACCTAAAAGTGCCCAACAAGAATCCCAATGCACTATACATGGGCCCGAATGCCTTCCTTATGACAAAACTGACACTCATTTTCTTTAAAAAAAATCATTGGTCAAAATAGCCTTTTCAGGCTGAGAGAAGCACTTTGGTGACGTTTCACTGTAACTTGTTCCCAGTACAGTCTAAGTGGCTGCTGACTGTGTGACTTGGCTAAAAGTGGCCAAATAGAAGCCCAATCCACAATACATGAGCCCAAAGGCCTTCCTTATGACTAAACTGACACCCACTTTCTTAAAAATATCATGGGTCTAAATAGCCTTTTCAGGCTGAGAAAAGCACTTTGGTGACATTTGGCTGTAACTTGTTCCCAGTACATTCTGAGTGGCTGGTGACTGTGTGTTGTACCTACATGTGCCCAACAAGAATCCCAATGTACTACACATGGGCCCAAATGCCTTCCTTATGACAAAACTGACACTCATTTTCTTCAAAAAATCATTGGTCAAAATAGCCTTTTCAGGCTGAGAGAAGCACTTTGGTGACGTTTCACTGTAACTTGTTCCCAGTACAGTCTAAGTGGCTGCTGACTGTGTGACTTGGCTAAAAGTGGCCAAATAGAAGCCCAATCCACAATACATGAGCCCAAAGGCCTTCCTTATGACTAAACTGACACCCACTTTCTTAAAAATATCATGGGTCTAAATAGCCTTTTCAGGCTGAGAAAAGCACTTTGGTGACATTTGGCTGTAACTTGTTCCCAGTACATTCTGAGTGGCTGGTGACTGTGTGTTGTACCTAAAAGTGCCCAACAAGAATCCCAATGCACTATACATGGGCCCGAATGCCTTCCTTATGACAAAACTGACACTCATTTTCTTCAAAAAATCATTGGTCAAAATAGCCTTTTCAGGCTGAGAGAAGCACTTTGGTGACGTTTCACTGTAACTTGTTCCCAGTACAGTCTAAGTGGCTGCTGACTGTGTGACTTGGCTAAAAGTGGCCAAATAGAAGCCCAATCCACAATACATGAGCCCAAAGGCCTTCCTTATGACTAAACTGACACCCACTTTCTTAAAAATATCATGGGTCTAAATAGCCTTTTCAGGCTGAGAAAAGCACTTTGGTGACATTTGGCTGTAACTTGTTCCCAGTACATTCTGAGTGGCTGGTGACTGTGTGTTGTACCTAAAAGTGCCCAACAAGAATCCCAATGTACTACACATGGGCCCAAATGCCTTCCTTATGACAAAACTGACACTCATTTTCTTAAAAAAATCATTGGTCAAAATAGCCTTTTCAGGCTGAGAGAAGCACTTTGGTGACGTTTCACTGTAACTTGTTCCCAGTACAGTCTAAGTGGTTGCTGACTGTGTGACTTGGCTAAAAGTGGCCAAATAGAAGCCCAATCCACAATACATGAGCCCAAAGGCCTTCCTTATGACTAAACTGACACCCACTTTCTTAAAAATATCATGGGTCTAAATAGCCTTTTCAGGCTGAGAAAAGCACTTTGGTAACATTTGGCTGTAACTTGTTCCCAGTACATTCTGAGTGGCTGGTGACTGTGTGTTGTACCTAAAAGTGCCCAACAAGAATCCCAATGCACTATACATGGGCCCGAATGCCTTCCTTATGACAAAACTGACACTCATTTTTTAAAAAAAATCATTGGTCAAAATAGCCTTTTCAGGCTGAGAGAAGCACTTTGGTGACGTTTCACTGTAACTTGTTCCCAGTACAGTCTAAGTGGCTGCTGACTGTGTGACTTGGCTAAAAGTGGCCAAATAGAAGCCCAATCCACAATACATGAGCCCAAAGGCCTTCCTTATGACTAAACTGACACCCACTTTTTTTAAAATATCATGGGTCTAAATAGCCTTTTCAGGCTGAGAAAAGCACTTTGGTGACATTTGGCTGTAACTTGTTCCCAGTACATTCTGAGTGGCTGGTGACTGTGTGTTGTACCTAAAAGTGCCCAACAAGAATCCCAATGCACTATACATGGGCCCAAATGCCTTCCTTATGACAAAACTGACACTCATTTTCTTTAAAAAAAATCATTGGTCAAAATAGCCTTTTCAGGCTGAGAGAAGCACTTTGGTGACGTTTCACTGTAACTTGTTCCCAGTACAGTCTAAGTGGCTGCTGACTGTGTGACTTGGCTAAAAGTGGCCAAATAGAAGCCCAATCCACAATACATGAGCCCAAAGGCCTTCCTTATGACTAAACTGACACCCACTTTCTTAAAAATATCATGGGTCTAAATAGCCTTTTCAGGCTGAGAAAAGCACTTTGGTGACATTTGGCTGTAACTTGTTCCCAGTACATTCTGAGTGGCTGGTGACTGTGTGTTGTACCTAAAAGTGCCCAACAAGAATCCCAATGTACTACACATGGGCCCAAATGCCTTCCTTATGACAAAACTGACACTCATTTTCTTCAAAAAATCATTGGTCAAAATAGCCTTTTCAGGCTGAGAGAAGCACTTTGGTGACGTTTCACTGTAACTTGTTCCCAGTACAGTCTAAGTGGCTGCTGACTGTGTGACTTGGTTAAAAGTGGCCAAATAGAAGCCCAATCCACAATACATGAGCCCAAAGGCCTTCCTTATGACTAAACTGACACCCACTTTTTTAAAAATATCATGGGTCTAAATAGCCTTTTCAGGCTGAGAAAAGCACTTTGGTGACATTTGGCTGTAACTTGTTCCCAGTACATTCTGTGTGGCTGGTGACTGTGTGTTGTACCTAAAAGTGCCCAACAAGAATCCCAATGCACTATACATGGGCCCGAATGCCTTCCTTATGACAAAACTGACACTCATTTTCTTTAAAAAAAATCATTGGTCAAAATAGCCTTTTCAGGCTGAGAGAAGCACTTTGGTGACGTTTCACTGTAACTTGTTCCCAGTACAGTCTAAGTGGCTGCTGACTGTGTGACTTGGCTAAAAGTGGCAAAATAGAAGCCCAATCCACAATACATGAGCCCAAAGGCCTTCCTTATGACTAAACTGACACCCACTTTCTTAAAAATATCATGGGTCTAAATAGCCTTTTCAGGCTGAGAAAAGCACTTTGGTGACATTTGGCTGTAACTTGTTCCCAGTACATTCTGAGTGGCTGGTGACTGTGTGTTGTACCTAAAAGTGCCCAACAAGAATCCCAATGCACTATACATGGGCCCAAATGCCTTCCTTATGACAAAACTGACACTTATTTTCTTTAAAAAAATCATTGGTCAAAATAGCCTTTTCAGGCTGAGAGAAGCACTTTGGTGACGTTTCACTGTAACTTGTTCCCAGTACAGTCTAAGTGGCTGCTGACTGTGTGACTTGGCTAAAAGTGGCCAAATAGAAGCCCAATCCACAATACATGAGCCCAAAGGCCTTCCTTATGACTAAACTGACACCTACTTTCTTAAAAATATCATGGGTCTAAATAGCCTTTTCAGGCTGAGAAAAGCACTTTGGTGACATTTGGCTGTAACTTGTTCCCAGTACATTCTGAGTGGCTGGTGACTGTGTGTTGTACCTAAAAGTGCCCAACAAGAATCCCAATGTACTACACATGGGCCCAAATGCCTTCCTTATGACAAAACTGACACTCATTTTCTTAAAAAAATCATTGGTCAAAATAGCCTTTTCAGGCTGAGAGAAGCACTTTGGTGACGTTTCACTGTAACTTGTTCCCAGTACAGTCTAAGTGGCTGCTGACTGTGTGACTTGGCTAAAAGTGGCCAAATAGAAGCCCAATCCACAATACATGAGCCCAAAGGCCTTCCTTATGACTAAACTGACACCCACTTTCTTAAAAATATCATGGGTCTAAATAGCCTTTTCAGGCTGAGAAAAGCACTTTGGTAACATTTGGCTGTAACTTGTTCCCAGTACATTCTGAGTGGCTGGTGACTGTGTGTTGTACCTAAAAGTGCCCAACAAGAATCCCAATGCACTATACATGGGCCCAAATGCCTTCCTTATGACAAAACTGACACTCATTTTCTTTAAAAAAATCATTGGTCAAAATAGCCTTTTCAGGCTGAGAGAAGCACTTTGGTGACGTTTCACTGTAACTTGTTCCCAGTACAGTCTAAGTGGCTGCTGACTGTGTGACTTGGCTAAAAGTGGCCAAATAGAAGCCCAATCCACAATACATGAGCCCAAAGGCCTTCCTTATGACTAAACTGACACCCACTTTCTTAAAAATATCATGGGTCTAAATAGCCTTTTCAGGCTGAGAGAAGCACTTTGGTGACGTTTCACTGTAACTTGTTCCCAGTACAGTCTAAGTGGCTGCTGACTGTGTGACTTGGCTAAAAGTGGCCAAATAGAAGCCCAATCCACAATACATGAGCCCAAAGGCCTTCCTTATGACTAAACTGACACCCACTTTCTTAAAAATATCATGGGTCTAAATAGCCTTTTCAGGCTGAGAAAAGCACTTTGGTGACATTTGGCTGTAACTTGTTCCCAGTTAGGGTTAGGGTTAGGGTTAGGGTTAGGGTTAGGGTAGGGTTAGGGTTAGGGTTAGGGTTAGGGTTAGGGTTAGGTATAGAGGGTTCGTAAGAAGATGGACAAGTTGTCCATCTCTCTCAACTCTGGGTTAGGGCCCTTAGGAGAGTCCAAAAACAAAGTGGGAGGTACCAAAAATTCAGAAATTCAATGGCGAGTTCGAATCTGTTGTCGTCTGGAGATGGCAACCCTTTGATTAGAAACAGCGCCACCCTTTGTCGGCCATTGAAACCCCATGTTAAATGAAAAGTGTCCGAATCGCTCCGAAACTTTTTCTACCCCCCCTAAGTAGGGGTCCACGAACAAATACATCGGGCTCAGATTTTGGCCCAGACCCCCGGAAGTGGGTGAAACAGGCACTTCGAACACTTGATGGAATTGTTCAAAAATGTTCAAAGTGTTTTTTTTCTGTATTTTTTTTTTTTTAGATGCTCCTCATTATGCAGAATTTTTGTATATATATTTTTTTTTTTTTGGACTTTAACTTTTTTTTAAATAATTTTTTTGATTTTTTCAATTTAAGTGTAGAGGCCAAAATCGTCCCCCCAAAAACATGTTAGGAGTACGTTTCAGGCAATTTGGAGTTGATTGGTAGTACTTTGTTGTGACATTTTTTTGGGTCCCATGAATATTTGGAGCTGTGGACTTAGTAATTTTTTTTTTTTTTTTTTTTTTTTTTTTTTTCCAAAACCCTGTTAGGAGTACGTTTCAGGCAATTTGGAGTTGACTGGTAGTACTTTGTTGTGACTTTTTTTTGGGTCCCATACATATTTTGAGCTCTGGACTTAGTCATTTTTTCATTTTTTTTTTTTTTTTTTTAGGTTTGGGTTTGGGTTTGGGTTTGGGTTTGGGTTTGGGTTTGGGCTTGGGTTGGGGAGAGGTTAGGGTTAGAACGCGCCAATATAACTTTGCCACTAGGGGGCGCCGACAAGAGATGAAAATGCTGGTTTTACAGAAACTATGCCACCGAAGCACCCAACCCGTATTTTCCCAGGGACCCTCTCATGCCTCTAAGTAACTGCCTCTGGCTACTTCTGCCACACTGGGAGTTGGGGAATGTTGTGGCAAGCCAATGAGGTGTTCTTCTTAGAGGTGAAATCAGTAGTCAGTGAAGTTCTAATCAGGCCCCCCCCAATGAAGTCCTAGTGAGCGTGATTTGTTTGGTAAAGTTATATGGATAACTCCTTGATGGACTATTAAACATATTCGCAGCATGATCCCGGACTCAGGACCCGTCATCGAAATGTTAATAATCCATCATACCAGACAATGTCTATCTATGCCAGGGGTAGGCAATTGAGATAAGCCTAGGGCCAATATCACTCCCAGACATTCCATCGCGGGCCGGGCCTCCCCGCGAACATGCACGCGCGCGCACAACACGGGCCCGCGCGCAAAGCGCGCGGGCGCAAATTTTTTCGGGTCTAATTCGGGTCTAACTCGGTCTAATTCGGGTCTAATTTGGGTCTAATTTGGGTCTAATTCGGTTCTGTTTGACCAATATAAATCAACATTTTTTCCGGTTTAAATATCAGCACAGGCGATTTTTCTGGTGATTTTTTTTTTCTCTCCATTTTCCTCTAATCTAGCTATAAAATGTTATAAATCCTTTAAAATGCATCGTGTTTATGAGTGCATGATTTCAAAAGTGGGTTCAGGTTCTATGAAATAAGTATTTATAATTATTTTAACATTAATTTTTAATACTTTTTTTATAACACTTTTCAGTAAATCATTCATACTGTATCTTTACTAATATGTGACTGATGGCACCAACAATGTGAACATTAACATAATTAAACCGAATTTAAAAAAAAAAAAATCTAAAAAAAAAAAAAAAAAAAAAATTTTTTTTTTTTTTTCAAAATTATCTCACGGGCCAGATATTATTTCTGGGGGGCCAATTTCGGCCCGCGGGCCGCCTATTGCCGACCCCTGATCTATGCAGTGCCTCAACATTCACTCCTCTACAATTTCTAAACCATTCAGCACTATACCTACCTTGCCCCTCCGCAGGGGTCCACCAACAGACAGGGTATAACATACTGTACATACTGTAATAACTATGTAATAACATAGTTATTACATAGTTATTATATACTGTACTTACTGTAATAACAATACTTTTAACATACTGCACGTACTGTAATAACTATGTAATAACTAGTTATTACATACTGTACATACTATAATAACAAAAGTTTTAACATACTGTAATAACATAGTTATTACATAGTTATTACATACTGTACATACTGTATTAACAATAGTTTTAACATACTGTAATAACTATGTAATAACATAGTTATTACATAGTTATTACATACTGTACATACTGTAATAACAATAGTTTTAACATACTGTAATAACTATGTAATAACATAGTTATTAAATAGTTATTACATACTGTAATAACAATAGATTTAACATACTGTAACAAGTATGTCGTAACCATGTTATTACATAGTTATTACATACTGTACATACTGTAATAACAATAGTTTTAACATACTGTAATAACTATGTAATAACATAGTTATTACATACTGTACATACTGTAATAACAATAGTTTTAACATACTGTAATAACTATTGTTTTAACATACTGTAACAAGTTTGTTGTAACCATGTTATTACATAGTTATTACATACTGTACATACTGTAATAACAATAGTTTTAACATACTTTAACAACTATTTCATAACCATGTTATTACATAGTTATTACATACATTACATACTGTAATTACTATAGTTTTTACAAAGTGCATATACTGTAATAACTATAGTTTTAACTTACTGCAATAACTGTACTGTTATTACATACTGCATGCTACCACTCAAATATTAAACATTGTGTTTCAAACAATACATTCTTTTAATCAAGTCACTTACTTATTAGTCGTCTTGTTCCAGGATTAACGTTTTTCCTCCATCGGGACCTGTCCTGTACTGCATGTTGTGCCTCGTCCAATGTCAGGTACATGTAAGACAACATTCAATGATTAAAGTCAACATTTCTAATCAAACATTTTAAATGAATAAACATTTAAGCCGTGTACATGGAAATAGAATAATGTACATAAACATTTAACTTACCATTGGTGTCTTTGAACTGAATCCAAGTGCTTCCTCTCACTGAAATGCCTGAAGTGTGTTTGTTTGGGATCACAGCTGGTCCTAATGAGCGTGCGGCCATTTTGCTGCTGCATTCTGGGAAGTGTAGTTATTTGAACGAGTGGCCATTTTGGCTGGAGTAAACTGGAAGCTCATTTGCATACCAACCGTGAGTGTAGAGTGTAGTCTCAGAAGGGACCTGACCTAGCTCAGTTCACAGCTGGCATTGCGATTCGTTCCCTGTGAATTGAATACGTAGGTGGGAAACCACCACCTCCCATCTCTTGACCCTTACTCGGGGAAGGAGAGGGTTATGACCCCCCAAGGTCACGACCCATCAGGGGCAAGCCCATCCCACCAAAAGGTGGGACTTGCATAGGGCTCCCTGGGAATGACAACGGGACCTCCTATGCAAGGGAGAGACCCCCCATCCTATGAGGGGTCTTGTGTAAAGAAAAACCTCTAAAAGACGCCACCTAGTGGTCAAGTCTTGAACAAGTGGCCATTTTGCTGCTGCACTTTGGGTAATGTAGTTATTTCAACCAAGGATTTTATTCTGACACTTAGAGTTGTGGTTGAGTTTTTTACTTATTTGTAAACACTTGTTCCTATCTACAACCTACAATTGTGGTTTATTTTTATGTATTTGTTGAGACTGCACACTGTCTGATACCAATTGTTGTCGCAAACATAAATGCTTGTAAAATGTCTGTTTGGAAGCACACTTATCTGCACCGCAATTGTATAGTGTAGTTCCAGAAGAAACCTCACCTTGATGTAAAATGTCTGTGTGGAAGCACAATCATATGCACCGCAATTGTAAAGTGTAGTCTCAGAAGGGACCTGACCTAGCTCAGTTCACATCTGGCATTGCGATTCGATCCCTGTGATTTGAATGCGTACGTGGGAAACCACCAAGTCCTGTCTCCAGACCCTAAGCGGGGAAGGAGAGTGTCATGACCTTGGTCAAGACCAATTAGGGACAATCCCCTCCCACCAAAAGGTGGGACTTGCATGGGGCTCTACAATGTGATCTCCTATCCAAGGGAGAGGTCCTCAAAACTGGGGGGCCCCTGTGTAAATAACAACCACAAAAAGACTTCACCTAGTGGTGAAGTGGAACTTAACCTTAAACTATCTGTATCATTCCAATTTAACGTAAAATCTCTGTATCTTTCCTGTTTGTCTAAAATTCTTTGTATCGTTCCAATTTGTCAGAGATTTTAGGACAAAAATTGGAACGATACAGAGCATTTAGGACAAGTAGGACCAAAATTGGAACGATACAGATCATTCAGGACCAAGGGTTTTTGTCTGACACTTAGAGTTGCGGTCGCGTTTTCAACTGTTTGTTAAGACTTGTTCATGTCTGACACCTACAGTTGCGGTCGCGTTATCAACTGTTTGTTGAGACTTGTTCCTGCCTGATACTTACAATTGTGGTTGCGTTTTCAACTGTTTGTTGAGACTTGTTCCTGTCTGAAACCTACAGTTGTGGTCGCGTTATCAACTGTTTGTTGAGGTTAGGGTTAGGGTTAGGGTTAGGGAAGGGGTTAGGTTAGGGTCAGGGCTTGGGTTGGGGAGAGGTTAGGGTCAGGGTTTGTGTTAGAGATAGGGTATACAAGTCCAGAGACCCAGAGTAAGGGTCAGGTGACGGGTTAGTTTATACAAGTCTGAGTCCATGTCAAGAAGGAATATTTTTTTGTCCCAGGCTTGGGCTTTTTTTTTTTTTTTTTTATCTTTTTTTTTTTTTTTTTTTTTTCCTTTTCTTTTCTTTCTTTTTTTTTTACTTTTTTTTTACGTCCCCCCCCTATTTGGACCACGGGAAATCTAATGGTGATGTTGCGAAAGCTAGGGTTACCTGCTTTCTTGAGTAACTCGGCCACTAGGGGGCAAAAATACAATCGGACAACGGATTCCGTATCTGCTAATCAGCCCGAACGCGCCAATATAAGTTTCCTCACACACGGACATGTGGTTGCGAATGCTAGGGTTACCTGCTTTCTTGAATAACTCGGCCACTAGGGGGCGAAAACGTAATCGGACAATGGATTCCGTATCTACTAATCAGCCCGAACGCGCCAATATAAGTTTCCTCACACACGGACATGTGGTTACGAAAGCTAGGGTTACCTGCTTTCTTGAATAACTCGGCCACTAGGGGGCAAAAATGTAATCGGACAATGGATTCCGTATCTGCTAATCAGCCCGAACGCGCCAATATAAGTTTCTTCACACACGGACATGTGGTTGCGAAAGCTAGGGTTACCTGCTTTCTTGAATAACTCGGCCACTAGGGGGCCAATTGACAATCGGACAACGGATTCCGTATCTGCTAATCAGCCCGAACGCGCCAATATAAGTTTCCTCACACACGGACATGTGGTTGCGAAGTTTGGTTTCAAAGTTTAACTGTCAACATGGTCTTACGGGTATACTCTCTATGAACCTTGTGCCATTGTCAGAAGCAAACGTTAGAAGTGTCGTAGCGGGACGAACAAGACATCCACGCGTGCGTCTCGGTGAGCTGTACAACATATCCAAACGACGGGTTCTGAAAACGTATCGTTAAGGAGTTACGTCCTGTTATTGCGTGAAAAAAGTTGAGATTAGACCCCAGCCAATTAAGGAGATCGTTAAGGCCGTATGCGAGGAAACTTATACCAGCGCGTTCAGGGCGTCGCGCTGATGCTAATACTGGTGTCCGATTTTGTTTTACTGTTTTTGGACAGTTTTTCACTATTATCTCAGCCACTAGGGTGCGAAAACACAATCGGACAACGCATTCTTTATCTGCTGATAAGCCCGAACGCGCCAATATAAGTTTCCTCACACACGGACATGTGGTTGCGAAAGCTAGGGTTACCTGCTTTCTTGAGTAACTCGGCCACTAGGGGGCGAAAATACAATCGGAAAACGGATTCCGATCTGCTAATCAGCCCGAACGCGCCAATATAAGTTTCCTCACACACGGACATGTGGTTGCGAAGGCTAGGGTTACCTGCTTTAGGGTTAGGGTTAGGGTTAGGGTTAGGGTTAGGGTTAGGGGTTAGGGTTAGGGTTAGGGTTAGGGTTAGGGTTAGGGTTAGGCAATAGGGCTATTTGCGAAGACCGGCCGTCGGCCGATAGGAGCCGGTAGCTCTCATTTCCCCAAAAAAAGTCTGAAAACAAAGTGGGAGGTACCAAAAATTCAGAAATTCAATGAGGAAGACGAATCTGTTGTCCTCTGGAGCCCACGCCCCTTTGATTAGAAACAGCGCCACCCTTTGTTTAGGGTTAGGGTTAGGGTTAGGGTTAGGGTTAGGATAGGGTTAGCGGAGGACTTCTCCGCTGGGACTTCAGTAAAATGTTTTCAGTCAAGGCGTCTTGACATAAAAAAACAGATTAAAGAATTTTTGCATTCGCCATCTCCATTTGAAAGAAAGTCTGTTTTTAAGGGTTTTGCTTTGTTTAAATGAATGTCTAGGACTAAGGTCTATTGTGGATTATTTTTTGGGGAATGGTATGTTCCCTAGGCTGTGCATGGCAGGGGCGTCCATATCCCTGAGTCTTTCCACTTTAGACCGCATACCAAAGTGTTGATTCTAAAAGCTCCTACTTTGTCTATTACCTATTGTCTATTTATTTTTATTTTATCTCTATTTTAAGTTACTCTTATATGGGCTGTTTGGTTTTGTATCCAATTAAGTTTTTCACTTTAGCTTCTTTATATTTAAATATCCCGTTCCTAACTTTTATTCATTTCAACTTTTAGGGAGTTAGGTTTCTTGCTGAGCTCCAGTTTAACTTTCAAGTTATGTTTATTTTACTTCTAGAATTAAAATACAAAAGGTTACCCTTATTTATTGTAATTCTAGTTAACTTTATCTTTTTGAATTCCCCTGAATTGTGTAAGTGTAATTTGAGGGAAAGTATAACTTTGAGTTCCCTTCTGTGTATATATCCCAATTGGCTGTGATTACTATATACTTAAACAGTTTAGTTTGTTTGAACTGGATTTAAATTGTGTTTTTCTTCCATTTAAATCTTTTAGTTTAATTCTATCTCTTATAAGTGGATAGGTTCACGTGAGTTATTCTGGACCTATTCATTGGGGACTGTTCCAACTATTTTATCTTAGGTTAGTTGGGTTTTGACTTTAACTGCTTTTAGGTCTACTTAGTTATATTTATTTTGTATCCCTGTAGTTTTATAAGTCCTAAATATCTTTGCATTGATAGGCAAAGTTCATTTTGGTGTAATCTCTCTAATTGCTCTAATTTTCCCTCCCCTTCCTCCCTTTGAAGGGTTGAGTGGGCTGTTCTTAATAGAGGGGAGTTCCCTTTACACCTGTGGGTGTGAAGTTGTGTTTGCCAGTAAGGGCACTTTAGGTTTATAGGACGGGTTGAGAGGTGTGCCAATTGAGTTGACTCAGTAATCGTTCCCCTTTGATTACCTCAAGTGGTCCCCACTCTTTGATAACCCCTAATGGTTCTGTTCCACTAAGTTCACCTGCCTAATCACCCTCCACTCAGGTTAGGGTTAGGGTTTAGGGTTTAGGCAAAGGCTTTAGGATTTAAAAGTCTCCACTAATTCTTAACAACTAATAATTCTCCTCCACTGAGTTCACCTGCCTAATCACCCTCCACTCAGGTTAGGGTTAGGGTTTAGGGTTTAGGTAAAGGCTTTAGGATTTAAAAGTCTCCACTGATTCTTTAAGCCTAATAATTCTCCTTCACTGAGTTCACCCGCCTAATCACCCTCCACTCAGGTTAAGGTTAGGGTTAGGGTTTAGGGTTAGGGTTAGGTTTTGGGATTTAAAAGGTAGGATTCTTCACTGATTCCACCTAGTGTTCTAATTTATCAAGTGGCTAAATTTTAGGTTTTAAGAGGTGGCCATATTCAGTCCCTCTGGGAAGGCTGTGCTAGGGTTAGGGTTAGGGTTAGGGGTTAGGGTTAGGGTTAGGGTTAGGGTTAGGGTTAGGGTTAGGGTTAGGGTTAGGGTTAGGGTTAGGGTTAGGGTTAGGGTTAGGGTTAGTTAGGGTTAGGGTTAGGGTTAGGGTTAGGGTTAGGGTTAGGGTTAGGGTTAGGGTTAGGGTTAGGGTTAGGGTTAGGGTTAGGGTTAGGGTTAGGGTTAGGGTTAGGGTTAGGGTTAGGGTTAGGGTTAGGGTTAGGGTTAGGGTTAGGGTTAGGGTTAGGGTTAGTTAGGGTTAGGGTTAGGGTTAGGGTTAGGGTTAGGGTTAGGGTTAGGGTTAGGGTTAGGGTTAGGGTTAGGGTTAGGGTTAGGGTTAGGGTTAGGGTTAGGGTTAGGGTTAGGGTTAGGGTTAGGGTTAGGGTTAGGGTTAGGGTTAGGGTTAGGGTTAGGGTTAGGGTTAGGGTTAGGGTTAGGGTTAGGGTTAGGGTTAGGGTTAGGGTTAGGGTTAGGGTTAGGGTTAGGGTTAGGGTTAGGGTTAGGGTTAGGGTTAGGGTTAGGGTTAGGGTTAGGGTTAGGGTTAGGGTTAGGGTTAGGGTTAGGGTTAGGGTTAGGGTTAGGGTTAGGGTTAGGGTTAGGGTTAGGGTTAGGGTTAGGGTTAGGGTTAGGGTTAGGGTTAGGGTTAGGGTTAGGGTTAGGGTTAGGGTTAGGGTTAGGGTTAGGGTTAGGGTTAGGGTTAGGGTTAGGGTTAGGGTTAGGGTTAGGGTTAGGGTTAGGGTTAGGGTTAGGGTTAGGGTTAGGGTTAGGGTTAGGGTTAGGGTTAGGGTTAGGGTTAGGGTTAGGGTTAGGGTTAGGGTTAGGGTTAGGGTTAGGGTTAGGGTTAGGGTTAGGGTTAGGGTTAGGGTTAGGGTTAGGGTTAGGGTTAGGGTTAGGGTTAGGGTTAGGGTTAGGGTTAGGGTTAGGGTTAGGGTTAGGGTTAGGGTTAGGGTTAGGGTTAGGGTTAGGGTTAGGGTTAGGGTTAGGGTTAGGGTTAGGGTTAGGGTTAGGGTTAGGGTTAGGGTTAGGGTTAGGGTTAGGGTTAGGGTTAGGGTTAGGGTTAGGGTTAGGGTTAGGGTTAGGGTTAGGGTTAGGGTTAGGGTTAGGGTTAGGGTTAGGGTTAGGGTTAGGGTTAGGGTTAGGGTTAGGGTTAGGGTTAGGGTTAGGGTTAGGGTTAGGGTTAGGGTTAGGGTTAGGGTTAGGGTTAGGGTTAGGGTTAGGGTTAGGGTTAGGGTTAGGGTTAGGGTTAGGGTTAGGGTTAGGGTTAGGGTTAGGGTTAGGGTTAGGGTTAGGGTTAGGGTTAGGGTTAGGGTTAGGGTTAGGGTTAGGGTTAGGGTTAGGGTTAGGGTTAGGGTTAGGGTTAGGGTTAGGGTTAGGGTTAGGGTTAGGGTTAGGGTTAGGGTTAGGGTTAGGGTTAGGGTTAGGGTTAGGGTTAGGGTTAGGGTTAGGGTTAGGGTTAGGGTTAGGGTTAGGGTTAGGGTTAGGGTTAGGGTTAGGGTTAGGGTTAGGGTTAGGGTTAGGGTTAGGGTTAGGGTTAGGGTTAGGGTTAGGGTTAGGGTTAGGGTTAGGGTTAGGGTTAGGGTTAGGGTTAGGGTTAGGGTTAGGGTTAGGGTTAGGGTTAGGGTTAGGGTTAGGGTTAGGGTTAGGGTTAGGGTTAGGGTTAGGGTTAGGGTTAGGGTTAGGGTTAGGGTTAGGGTTAGGGTTAGGGTTAGGGTTAGGGTTAGGGTTAGGGTTAGGGTTAGGGTTAGGGTTAGGGTTAGGGTTAGGGTTAGGGTTAGGGTTAGGGTTAGGGTTAGGGTTAGGGTTAGGGTTAGGGTTAGGGTTAGGGTTAGGGTTAGGGTTAGGGTTAGGGTTAGGGTTAGGGTTAGGGTTAGGGTTAGGGTTAGGGTTAGGGTTAGGGTTAGGGTTAGGGTTAGGGTTAGGGTTAGGGTTAGGGTTAGGGTTAGGGTTAGGGTTAGGGTTAGGGTTAGGGTTAGGGTTAGGGTTAGGGTTAGGGTTAGGGTTAGGGTTAGGGTTAGGGTTAGGGTTAGGGTTAGGGTTAGGGTTAGGGTTAGGGTTAGGGTTAGGGTTAGGGTTAGGGTTAGGGTTAGGGTTAGGGTTAGGGTTAGGGTTAGGGTTAGGGTTAGGGTTAGGGTTAGGGTTAGGGTTAGGGTTAGGGTTAGGGTTAGGGTTAGGGTTAGGGTTAGGGTTAGGGTTAGGGTTAGGGTTAGGGTTAGGGTTAGGGTTAGGGTTAGGGTTAGGGTTAGGGTTAGGGTTAGGGTTAGGGTTAGGGTTAGGGTTAGGGTTAGGGTTAGGGTTAGGGTTAGGGTTAGGGTTAGGGTTAGGGTTAGGGTTAGGGTTAGGGTTAGGGTTAGGGTTAGGGTTAGGGTTAGGGTTAGGGTTAGGGTTAGGGTTAGGGTTAGGGTTAGGGTTAGGGTTAGGGTTAGGGTTAGGGTTAGGGTTAGGGTTAGGGTTAGGGTTAGGGTTAGGGTTAGGGTTAGGGTTAGGGTTAGGGTTAGGGTTAGGGTTAGGGTTAGGGTTAGGGTTAGGGTTAGGGTTAGGGTTAGGGTTAGGGTTAGGGTTAGGGTTAGGGTTAGGGTTAGGGTTAGGGTTAGGGTTAGGGTTAGGGTTAGGGTTAGGGTTAGGGTTAGGGTTAGGGTTAGGGTTAGGGTTAGGGTTAGGGTTAGGGTTAGGGTTAGGGTTAGGGTTAGGGTTAGGGTTAGGGTTAGGGTTAGGGTTAGGGTTAGGGTTAGGGTTAGGGTTAGGGTTAGGGTTAGGGTTAGGGTTAGGGTTAGGGTTAGGGTTAGGGTTAGGGTTAGGGTTAGGGTTAGGGTTAGGGTTAGGGTTAGGGTTAGGGTTAGGGTTAGGGTTAGGGTTAGGGTTAGGGTTAGGGTTAGGGTTAGGGTTAGGGTTAGGGTTAGGGTTAGGGTTAGGGTTAGGGTTAGGGTTAGGGTTAGGGTTAGGGTTAGGGTTAGGGTTAGGGTTAGGGTTAGGGTTAGGGTTAGGGTTAGGGTTAGGGTTAGGGTTAGGGTTAGGGTTAGGGTTAGGGTTAGGGTTAGGGTTAGGGTTAGGGTTAGGGTTAGGGTTAGGGTTAGGGTTAGGGTTAGGGTTAGGGTTAGGGTTAGGGTTAGGGTTAGGGTTAGGGTTAGGGTTAGGGTTAGGGTTAGGGTTAGGGTTAGGGTTAGGGTTAGGGTTAGGGTTAGGGTTAGGGTTAGGGTTAGGGTTAGGGTTAGGGTTAGGGTTAGGGTTAGGGTTAGGGTTAGGGTTAGGGTTAGGGTTAGGGTTAGGGTTAGGGTTAGGGTTAGGGTTAGGGTTAGGGTTAGGGTTAGGGTTAGGGTTAGGGTTAGGGTTAGGGTTAGGGTTAGGGTTAGGGTTAGGGTTAGGGTTAGGGTTAGGGTTAGGGTTAGGGTTAGGGTTAGGGTTAGGGTTAGGGTTAGGGTTAGGGTTAGGGTTAGGGTTAGGGTTAGGGTTAGGGTTAGGGTTAGGGTTAGGGTTAGGGTTAGGGTTAGGGTTAGGGTTAGGGTTAGGGTTAGGGTTAGGGTTAGGGTTAGGGTTAGGGTTAGGGTTAGGGTTAGGGTTAGGGTTAGGGTTAGGGTTAGGGTTAGGGTTAGGGTTAGGGTTAGGGTTAGGGTTAGGGTTAGGGTTAGGGTTAGGGTTAGGGTTAGGGTTAGGGTTAGGGTTAGGGTTAGGGTTAGGGTTAGGGTTAGGGTTAGGGTTAGGGTTAGGGTTAGGGTTAGGGTTAGGGTTAGGGTTAGGGTTAGGGTTAGGGTTAGGGTTAGGGTTAGGGTTAGGGTTAGGGTTAGGGTTAGGGTTAGGGTTAGGGTTAGGGTTAGGGTTAGGGTTAGGGTTAGGGTTAGGGTTAGGGTTAGGGTTAGGGTTAGGGTTAGGGTTAGGGTTAGGGTTAGGGTTAGGGTTAGGGTTAGGGTTAGGGTTAGGGTTAGGGTTAGGGTTAGGGTTAGGGTTAGGGTTAGGGTTAGGGTTAGGGTTAGGGTTAGGGT